>NC_140177.1:9802639-10410139 GCF_963971535.1 Notolepis coatsorum
GATTGCTTCATTAGCGCCGAGTTAGCGCTGACGGAGTGACGGGTTTCCTACGTGCCGATGCATAATTATCCTCAGACAATCTCCCGTCCTGCTTGTAGCAATCCACTACTGTTACCGCTGTCACCATGAAGTGTTATCGAGACATTGAAGACAACGAGTTGCAGACTGGACTCAAGTTTACTTGGTTGACATAGCGACGCTCATACATACTGGTGCACTCTTATATATTGTCCGGGTTGCACACCGGCATTATATGGTACCTACTGCATATCACTACACAAGCGGTGTGACGTAATTGGCAGACTCGACTGTCAATCAATGGTCTACCTGACACGCAAACTCATAAACAATGTTTCTGTACTGGAGGTGTACAGTATTTCAATAGGCAACCCTGAATGGATTATTTCTCTAGAAGAGCAACACAGCCAAAAACATAGGCATTGTATGCATAAAAGGGGAAAAAGCTAAAGTTAAGTGACTGTTACTTTTGTAGCAGTAGTTTGATTTGATAGTTTATTTGATAGGGACAGCACATGTTAATGAACATCAAGTACAAAATACAAAATGTAAACATGCAGGGTTGTAGCAAGAGCTAATTTACACGCATGCACGCACAGTACAAATATACATTTATTTTTGAAAAAAGAAAATAACTCTTTTACTTGAAATATTTTCACTGTGCTCCTAAATATTTTTGGGTGCTCCTAAATTTCTTTGTGTGCTCCTAACTTTTTTCATTTAGGAGCACCTGTGCCCCTAGTGAAAAAGGTTAGCGTAGAGCCCTGCACTGACGGATTTGTGTTCATTGTGCTGCTTTTATAAAGCCTCAAATGACATACAATATTTCATGAAAGCAAAGTGTTTTGTTTGTCTAAGATTTAAAAGGGTTTAAACTTTACAGCACTGACAAAGTTGAACAAAGTGCTGTACAAGTCCCACAACATAATTTTTTTCCCTTTTAATTCATATTTATATAAAAAAAAATTATCTCGAAGCTTCGAATTAAAATCGAATCTCGGCTTCGAATTCCAAAAAAAAGCCCTACTGCTGGTAAAGCAATTTTACTATAGACTACCACCAAGGTTTATCCATTTATCCGCTTGTCCCACAAGATGTTTCTCTAAGACTTCTGCTTGTATTGGTGTAATATCCAGTGTTTCCCCTAGGATTTTTTTCAGGGGGGGGTGGTAGGCCCCCAAAGACTACTAGTGTTGTCGCGTGGTGCCCGTGTCACGGATACGTAGTGTCGTCATAGACGCGCGCAGTAAGGCGGTTGTTAGTATCGGTTCTCTACACTGAGCTGAAATGAAACAATTGCACATAAATTAGGTAAATAAATATTAACTATAAATATAAATAAATAAATAAATATTAACTATTTATTTACAACACATAAATTAACACTTTAATCGCCGAAGACGCTGTTCAGCGTCTTTCCCCGCCATGCTTATTCTGCCAAAGACGCTGGGCAGGGGGGGGGGGGGGGGGGGGAGTCTTAGGCTGAACGTGCTCTTCATTCTGGGCCGCTCCTCGTAGAGGGGCTGAGAGGGGTTCTCCAAGATGGCTTCTAGCTTTTTCCTCATCCTCCTGTCAGCCACCACCTCTAGGTTATCCAGCTCACCACCCACTACTGAGCTAGCCTTCTTCACCAGCTTGTTGAGCTTGCTGGAGTCCCTCGAGTTGATGTTGCCCCCCCAGCACACCACAGCAAAAAAGAGGACGTCGGCTACAACCGACTGGTAGAACGATGGCAGCAGTCGGCTGCACACGTCGAACGAGTCTCCTCAGGAAGAACAGCCTACTCTGTCCCTTCCTGTAGAGGGCCTCAGTGTTGTCCGAAGAAACTTCGGACCTGGTCATTAGTGATAATCAGCGGGGGTGGGGGGGGGTGCGCCTGTCATCGCTGGTGGCTGTGGGCGGGGGTGGGGTGGTGCGCCTGTCATCGCTGTTGGGGGGTGGGGTTTGTCAGGTCAAATTGGTTGAAAAACCGGTTCAGCTCATTTGCACGTTCAAGGGGCCCCTCCACGGCCGTGCTCTGTTGTCGGAAGCCTGTTATTTTCCTGCCCCCTCCCCACACCTCTCTAGTGTTGTTTGCCTGTAGTTGGCCCTCCAGCTTGTCCTTATAGATGTGCTTGGCGGCTCGAGTTCTTTTTTGAGCTCCTTCTGTACAATCTTGGCCCCCTCAGTGTCCCCAGCCATGAAGGCTCTCTTCTTCCTGTTCAGGAGGTATTTGATGTCCCTATTGATCCAGGGTTTGTTATTAGGAAAGCAGCGTACCTTCTTAGTGGGTACGATGCTCTCCTCACAGAACCTGATATAATCAGTTCTACATTCGGTGAGTCCATTGATGTCCTCACCGTGGGTCCGTTGGAACAGGTCAGTCTGTGGAGCTGAAGCCCTCCCTTAGCTCTTCCTCAACATCCTCCGACCACTGTGGGACAAGCCTAGTTGTTGCTGACTGTCGTTTGATCACAGGCTTATATATTGGATCAAGTCTGACCAGGTTGTGATCTGAGCTGCCAAGCGGGGGGAGGGCAGTGTGGCCGTATGCTTCCTTGATATTTGCATACAGTAAGTCCAGGGTCTTGTTGTCTCTTGTTTTGCAAGTGACATACTGCGTGAAATTGGTCAGGGATCTGGATATCCTGACATGGTTGAAGTCTCCGTTTATAATGATGAATGCCTCGGGGTGTTTTGTCTGTAACCCCGCGACAGTGGAGTGGATGACGTCACACGCCTGCGCCGCCGCTGCACTGGGTGGGATGTAAGCGGTGACTGAGATAACGTGTGAAGATTCCCTTGGTAGGTAATAGGGTCTCATGCTCAGGGCCAACAGCTCAATGTCCGGAGAACATATACGTTCTTTAACCGTGATGTGACCGGGGTTACACCGCTCTGTTTATTCCTGTCAGCTCGCACCACGGTGAACCCTGTTGTTCCACGCTGCTGTCCGGGATGTTGTCGTTCAGCCAGCACTCCGTGAAGCACAATAAACTAGCTTCTCTGTATTCCTGCTGGTTATTAACCAGGGCTGAGAGCTCATCTATTTAGTTGACCAGCGCCCGCACGTTACCCATAACAACGGAGGGCAGGTAAGGCTTGGATCTTCTCTTCTCCCTTGTCTTCCTCTCCTTTACGGTCACACCAGCTCTATTGCCCCGTCTGCGAATCCTCATTTCTTTAGGTAAATTCCTCGGTGGCTCTATCCTTGAAACAGAGTAGCTCCTCTCTCGAACACACAACAGTGTTGCTGGCTCTGTTGTCGTTGGCAACAACAACAATATCGTTGGCGTCGTCTTGTTGTTCCATTTTCTGGCTAGACCTAACTTAAACTAACTCTTAGCTGTCTAACTTCATGGAAGTGTTTAGCCTAAACAAACCAAGTACTGTTACAAAGTGTAAGTATCGAAAAAATAAAGAGTATAATCAAAGATAAATGAGTTAAAAAAAAAGGTAACGATGGGGAGAGGGGAGGAGCTGCTCTAACAGGCTGCCACTCTCCAGGCGCCATGACAACGTAGATGTATGATGTATATGTATAGGTATATTTGTACAGTAACAACCACAATGACAAATTGCAGATAACTGTCCATGCAGTTTTCAATATCCATCCATGGAGCAGATTCACTTCCAAAGGTAGAATCTGTAATGCCACCAAACAGTGACCTCTAGGTAACAGAGCCCTGCTTGATACTGCACTGCCCATAAAGTGCTCTAAAGATAAAAGATCTCCCCAAAGTGCTGGTTCTAGGACCTGCAATTCAAGCTGCCCACTAATGGAACCTCTAGTGTAATGATTACTAAAAACAATCTGAACATAATTGCTGGACACACCTCAGGCTCTGCCAAGAAACTCACACTATAATAAGTTACTAAACTCCAACCCACACATCAGACCAAAACTAAATATATAAACAATACGGAATTACAGATCTGAAATCTTCATTGCAATGTTTCTCTCTGTTCCAGATACAATTGTTCCCCAACAACAAATACAATAATGGCTGAGTCAAGGCCTCACTGCTGTGACCAATGCGAGAAGAGCTTCAGTCGGTCTGGAGACTTAAAGAAACACCAGCGTATTCATACAGGAGAGAAGCCCTACCACTGTGACCAATGTGGGGAAGACTTCAATCAGTCTGGACACTTAAAGAGACACCAGCGTATTCATACAGGAGAGAAGCCCTACCACTGTGACCAATGTGGGGAAGACTTCAGTCAGTCTGGAGACTTAAAGACACACCAGCGTATTCATACAGGAGAGAAGCCGTACCACTGTGACAAATGTGGAAGTAGCTTCAGTCGCTCTGAACACTTAAAGATACACCAGCGTATTCATACAGGAGAGAAGCCGTACCACTGTGACCAATGTGGAAGTAGCTTCAGTCGCTCTGAACACTTAAAGATACACCAGCGTATTCATACAGGAGAGAAGCCGTACCACTGTGACCAGTGTGGGAAGAGCTTCAGAGACTTTAGTAACTTAAAGACACACCAGAACATTCATACAGGAGAGAAGCCCTACCACTGTGACCAATGTGGGGAAGACTTCAGTCAGTCTGCAACCTTAAAGAAACACCAGCGTATTCATACAGGAGAGAAGCCCTACCACTGTGACCAGTGTGGGAAGAGCTTCAGAAGCGTTAGTAACTTAAAGACGCACCAGAACATTCATACAGGAGAGATCTATCCATGTGACCAGTGTGGGAAGAGCTTCAGTACATCTGGCAGCTTAAAGAGACACCAGAACATTCATTCTTGAGAGAAGCACTATCCCGTTGACCAGTGTGGGAAGAGCTTTGTTCACTCTGGAAACTTAAACAAAAAAAAATCACCAGCGTATTCATACAGCTGTCAACATTTACATATTCAACAGCGCATTCATACTGGACATAAATCAAACATTCCTCTGTCTATTGTATAAACCTATGCATTTAATTTGGTTTTATCTGTAAATAATCTTATAATTACATGACTATTATGCTGTTAGAACAGTGTTATGTTTGTAGATTGAATATTTAATGTTCTCTTGGCCATTTTCATGTTTAACAACCAGGAAATGCATGAAAGAACATTGTATATACTTTATTTGAAATCTAGTAATCCATTCATGAAATTGGTATTTTCTGTTTTGTTCTCTAGTTATGTTTATACATGATACAATGATCACTTTAGTGAGACAAAACGAGGCTTTTGCTTTGGGAGAAAGAGAGGCAATACTTTGTTTACAATGGCTCCTTGCTGCCCTCTACTTGTCTGAAAATTATTATTCCAGCTTTCATATAATTTTGTAATGTACATTTCAAGAGGTTAATGCATGTACATATCCAACATTGATTTTTTTTTTGGATTTGTCAATAGTTCGATTCAATTTTTTTAAAGTAACATTTCTTCCATTTGAAATGTTATTTTAAAGGTACAATATGCAGTTTCTCAGAGTTTTTTTGTTTGCAGAGCCTGCAAAATACATTTACTGTTTTTCTTTATTTTTTCTCCCCATTTTCCCATTTTTCTTTTCTTTAAATTTTTTTCTCCCATCCCAATTGAGTCGTTATGCCAATTCCCTTCCTGGTCGTTGCACGCCTTTGCCCTCTACTGTCTGGGGAGGGTGAAGACTACCACATGTCTTCCTCCGATACATGTGGAGTCAGCCAGCCGCTTCTTTTCACCTGACAGCGCGGACTCTCACCGGGGGAGTGTAACGCGTGGGAGGATCACACTATCTCCCCCAGATCCCTTCCCTGCTGAACAGGCACCCCGACCGACCAGTAGGAGTCGCTGTTTACAACGGCCAGGACACATACCCCACCGGCTTCCTACCCGCTAACACTGCCAATTGTGTTAGTAGGGACGACTGACCAAGCCAGAGGTACCGCTGACAGCTGGATTCGATCCCAGAGTCTCTGCGGTGGTAGATGAACGCTTAGTCCGCTGCGCTACCCAGCTGTTTTTCTTCTCTCTTGTGTTATTATAAATGAAAACAAATCTCCATAGTGGACCTTTATGCCAAATAACCGTAAGATCACATATTTGAATATGGAAATAGTTTATACCCACAAGTTGTAAGCCTTGTAGATGTAAAATATGTATTTTACAATGGTTTCATTGTTACTCAAAATATGATGCTTATCATGAGAGAGGCCCTACCACTGTGACCAATGTGGGAAGGGCTTCAGTCACTCTGGAAATGGTTCAAATGTACAGTATTTTTCAGACCATGTCATCAGAGGCCAGTCTTATTATTCCATTTATTTTTGTTGGACCATGCTTTACCTCTGTCTATTTGATGACTGTATGCAAATAAAAAAGTATTACATCAATACTGTCCTGTCAGTGTTATTTTTAGATTAAGTATTTAACATTCTCTATTGGCCATTTTCACCAAATTCCTAAGAAGTTTGTATGTCTTCAGGTCTCAGGGTGAAGAGGGTTTGTCACTACAGAATGAGATGCACTCTGCCTTCCTAGGACAGGTGGAGGACTTGTTAAGCCTCACATTTATTCATTATGTAAAATTAATTGATATGTTCTTGGTTCTTCCATTGAAAAGTCTCAACTCAGTGTTACTAGATTTAGGATGAAAAGATGTAAGTACCATGTTGAACAAGTTAAAGATTCCATTAGATTATTGGTGTTTTTTTAAAGCATTTTTATTTGTTTTGGTTTTGTTGAGATGATTGATGGGGACATGTTCAATCACATGTATTTCATTCTAAAAACACAACAATACTGATGACATACCAGAGCCAATGGCTTGGGCATAACGTAATAAGCTTTTGTATAGCAGAGGGATACACTCTTAATTTATTTGCAATTGAAAAGTCAATGGGAGCAGACTGGAGCACCCTACAGATGGTTTAATGGCACTGAAACCAAACCAGACTGAAATGGTGGTAGCATTGTTCTCACTGAAAAGCTACCCAAATACCTCTGATGGGCAATAGCTTAACGTTACGCCTCAATTTACATGACAGTCTGCCATCCTTTCCTTCCAATGCTCGGTGCCGCGCCCCTACTCTGCCTCTGATTGGCTCTGACCCTCATCCCCGGGTGGGATGACAATAGGGAACATATCACGTCCTGTATTGATTCTAAACGGAACTCCAGATTTAATTGTCAAAGACGGACCATTCTGTATTTTATGAGATGGGTGGAAACCCTAAACATCCTTCTCCTGTATTGCCACATGCTTCACTACATAGTCTTTGGAGCAGAGTGTCCACATAGTTTGCAATAGCAGCAGCTTTCATAAATCTTGAAATTAAATCTGCAACCAGATTACTCCCTGGTAGACAATATCTTGGTCTGACAAATTAATTTTTTTTGTAATCTGATGCCATAATCCAAGAATGACAATTTCAGTCACCAGCCAACTGGATGGTCAGTAATGTAAGTAATGTCAGACTCAATGTTTATAAAAAAAAAAAAACATGGCATACATCAAATCAATACGTTTCCTAAAGACACTTAAACGTCCCACTGAGGATTATGTTTGATTTGGAACCTGAAATATGTCAATATTTAAGGATTTGGGCAACATTCTGATCATCCAGTATCTTGTAAGGGAGAGAATATTGGAATAATGAAAGTACAATAAGTACAAATAAAACAAAAATATATGCAGGTGTAATACTGATTGTACAAAGTGTACCATAGTTGTCTTCCAAGATGATTATAAGAGGACCTATCACCTTGTGTTTGGTGGATCTATGGTCTATTCTGATTGGCCAATCAGTTCAAAGCAGCTAACTGCTCAACTATTGGCTCAGTTGTATAAGAACAGGCTGTTTTCCAGACTGAACTACTCATTCAACCAGAAACACTGGATAGTCTGCTGGTTGACTTGAACCCCTCTCTGTGGCAGAACACATTCTCTACTGGAACAAGACTTTAAAAACCATCTGGATCCAAACTTGCTTCTGATAACATATATCAGACTTTTGACACCGCAACATCAGTAAGTACAATTATTTATTTGATTGTTTCCATGGCATTGCAGAGTCTCTTATTTTCTGTCTAAATATGCTGTCTAATATTTTGAATCTGTTGTTTATTTCTCTTCAATATACGTATATGTAAAGGTATATTTGTACAGTAACAACTGTAAATATTGTAGTCTACTATCAACCAGACAGCCGGTTAGATCTTTATGCTTCAGCCAGCTGTTTATTGTCTGCAGGTTGTACACAGGTGCCCTAATTATATAGCCCTACCAGTAACCATAGTAACAGCTTGCATGATGTTATACTGCCACTTAGTGGTAGCAGCTATGATAGCACCTATTATTACAGGATCTCTGGTAAACAGTACTGTATATCTGTATGTCATAAATGTATAGATGTAGCAGTACTGTATATTTCTATGTCTTGTCATATATGTCACTATGAATTGAAAATGGGGGACCCTGATGTAAACAAGACGAAAGTCTTTCTCTGGTCTGCATCCCCTTAATAATTGTGTGTATTGAGCCGTACTGTATTGTACCCAGTTTACAATCTGTTAATAAAGTTTTCAATCATCATTCATTCATCATCATGACGTCATGTATCCGGCTTTTGGTTTTCAGAAAGATCTTTCAAACTTGTTACACACCTCTCGCGATATTACGATATGTGTCGCGGCTTCACGGAGGAAAGGAACGAGATCTCGCGAGGTTTCCACCACTCGACGCCACGTCTCTGAGCAGCAGCAACACAGACAGACAGACAGACAGACTGCGACCTGCTGCTCTAACTGCACATCACACACATCTACTGAACCCTGCAGCAGGAGCAACACAGCTCACACCAGGTGAGCACCGACGCCGACCATCTGTGTTCAGTAGATGTTGTGAGCGAGTTGTTGTTGAATGAATGAATGAATGAAAACTTTATTTAACAGATTGCAGAATGGGTACAATACAGTACGGCTCAATACATACAATTGTTAAGGGGATGCAGACCTGAGAAAGACGTTTGTCTTGTTTCCATCAGGGTCCCCCATTTTCAATTCATATAGACATTTATGACATACACAACATACATGACATTTATGGCATAGGGACATATAGGTATTTAGTATTGATACATTTGTGACATAAGCGGTATTCAAATATACAGTACTGTTACCCCTAGATCCTGACAGAGTATATACATATGATGGGGAGGGGACTGTACATTAGGAGGGGGTGGGTGGGAGGGAAATATACATACGGCGGGGAGGGAATATATACATGCGGTGGGGAGGAGACTGTCTATTAGGAGGTGGTGGGGGTTTTGGGCATTTTACGGTGGCCAGTTTCGAATTGCAGCCTCCCGTAGGTGCTCTTTAAGAGCGGTTTTGAATGTGGGCAGGGATTCACATTCCTTTACAGCTTTGGGTAGGGCGTTCCACATTGTTGTGGCATAATTGCGAAACGTGTTTAGTCCCTTGTTTGAGCCGAATCTGGGTTTAACATGATTTGTTGAGCTTCCTCTGGTGTAGTGGTTGTGGTATTCACTGACCTTTGGGAAGTATTTTGACATGTACATGGGCACCCCGGTCGTATAGTGTATCTTGTAGACCAGGCCCATTGCAAGTTGCTGTACTCTGTCGTCTACTCTAAGCCATCCTAGGTTGGCAAAGTGGGCAGGGGTGAGGTGGGTTCTGGGGTTCAGGTCAAGTAGTAGTCTGACCAGTTTGTTTTGTGATGTTTGTAATTTTGTTTTAAGCGCCTTTGAGGTGCTTTGGTACCATGAGGTGCATGCATAGTCATAGTACCCTTGAATGAGTGCTCCTGCCAGAGTCTTCAGGGTATTCTTGTTTACCAGAGAGGAGATCCGGTACAAGAATCTAGTTCGTTGGTTGACTTTTTTTTATTACATTGGATGCCATTTTGTCACAGGAAAGATTTGCCTCTAGGATGGAACCCAGGTAGGTAATATCTTCTTTCCTTGTGACAATATTGTCACCCACTGTAACTGAGAATCCGTCGGTCTTGCTGAGTTTGTTATTTGAACCGAAGAGAATGGACTCTGTTTTGCCCATGTGTAATGATAGTTTGTTATCAGCGAGCCATATGCAGATTTTGCCTAGTTCCGTGCTGAGGGTTTTTTCAACCTGCAATTTGTTCTTGTCAGAGACCAGCAGGGCTGAGTCGTCCGTGAGCTAACGTTAGCCAGCGAGCTAAAGATGCGAACTCCATCAAAGTGCTGATTCCAAAAAAGAGGACACTCTGCCCCAAGATACCTAAAGTGGACATGTCTGGGCAAAAGAGGACGTTTGGTCACCCTACCATACACAACTATATTATATATATATATATATGTACAGGCATATCTGGTCAATAAGTTAACGTTAGCTACGTCACGTCAGCCGAAACTAGGGAACCAGATCATATCCTGCCCCCCCCCCCCCCCCCCCAATGTACAGTTTCTTCTTGATTGATTGATTGAAAACTTTATTTAACAGATTGCAGAATGGGTACAATACAGTACGGCTCAATACACACAATTGTTAAGGGGATGCAGACCAGAGAAAGACTTTCGTCTTGTTTACATCAGGGTCCCCCATTTTCAATTCATCGTCACATACATGACATACAGATACAGACAGTACTGCTACATCTATACATCTATGACATACCAGATTTAAAAATACAGTACTGTTTGTGATACAAAAAGAGTCCAGAAAAATAGAGTATACACATTTGACGAAGAAACTGTACATTGGAGGAGGTTGGTAGGTTCTTCCCTTTCGGATGTATATATTTTTTACAATCTCTTTTTACTACACAGTTTTGATTGATTGATTGAAAACTTTATTAACAGATTGCAGAATGGTTACAGTACAGTACGGCTCAATACACACAATTGTTAAGGGGATGCAGACCAGAGAAAGACTTTCGTCTTGTTTACATCAGGGTCCCCCATTTTCAATTCATCGTAATAGTATAGATGTAGCAGTACTGTCTATCTGTATGTCATGTATGTCATATATGTCCTGATGAATTGAAAATGGGGGACCCTGATGTAAACAAGACGAAAGTCTTTCTCTGGTCTGCATCCCCTTAACAATTGTGTGTATTGAGCCGTACTGTATTGTACCCAGTTTACAATCTGTAATAAACATTTCAATCAATCAATCAATCAATCAATCAATCACTTGGTATAATCACCTGGCCCATTCATTGCGTACATAGATACATTAGATTACATTACATTAAAAATAATGTATTATGTCATTATACAGCACAAGTACATTACAACGAAAATAAGTTTGGCAGTTTGGCACCAACCAGAGGTGTGAGTGTGAAGCAGGGCGTTCCTGAAAAAGAGCACCAGCTCAGCGAACCTACCCTGGGTAAATAAAGGTTAAACAATAAATGAGTACTACTGAGTAATAGTGCTAATCAGAAGTATGTGTACAGAGTTGTAGTATTTAATATGTACAGTGATACTACCATAGTGTCTTTATACCTGTAAGTCATACTGACCAGCAGTGTAACTAGTAAGAGTAGGTAAGGGATATGTACAGATATAGAATCTACAGTTATGTCAAAAGGGTTATTATGCAGGTATACATATTAAATAAAGGTTTTAAAACAAATGAGTACTAACACAAGTCTGTGTTAAAAATTCTTCATTCATTAATTCGTTCAAAATGTAGCTCAATGACCAGAAGTTAATAGAGTCAACGGAGTATTGACGTTTCATCAAATGGTAGAGACAATGACTCACTGTATGTATAATCCGTGCCACCTGGCTCTAACGTAAAAACACATTTCAATATTAAATCCAGCCAGTTTGTTTCCACACTCTGCTCTCTCCACCATCATTTAAGACTACATTTCTTGCTCCCTAACCCAAGTGGAGCAATCTTCCATTTACTTAGGTATGTATTTTTAGGCGGATTTTCAGAAAATAGGGCTCCGGGCTCAAGAGGTTGTTAACCCACCAACCATACAATGTTTGTGTTTCTTTATTCCTCAACAGTCTCTCCCTCTCTCTCCCTCACAGGGGCCGAGATGACCCATGTACGTCTGCTGCTCACGTCTGCAGTGTTGCTGCTTGCTGTCGCTCACAGCCATTCCCATGGCGACCACGGCCACCATCATCACGGCCACGCCCACTCCCATGGCGAAGGCGGTTGCCACGGCCACGGTCCTCAGGTAAAAATGCACCACAGAGCGAGTAAGTGGAGCGCGGAGGCCAACCTGCCTGATGAGGGACACCACGCCCACGGACACGCCCACGGACACGCCCACGGTGAGGAACACCACGCCCACAGACACGCCCACGGACACGCCCATGATGAGGGACACCACGCCCACGGACACGCCCACGGACACGCCCACGGACACGCCCACGATGAGGGACACCACGGACACGCCCACGATGAGGAACACCACGCCCACGGACACGCCCACGGACACGCCCACGGACACGCCCACGGACACGCCCACGGACACGCCCACGATGAGGGACACCACGGACACGCCCACGATGAGGGACACCACGGACACGCCCACGGACACGCCCACGATGAGGAACACCACGGACACGCCCATGATGAGGAACACCACGGACACGCCCACGATGAGGAACACCACGGACACGCCCATGATGAGGAACACCACGGACACGCCCACGATGAGGGACACCACGGACACGCCCACGATGAGGAACACCACGCCCACGGACACGCCCACAGACACGCCCACGGACACGCCCACGATGAGGGACACCACGCCCACGGACACGCCCATGATGAGGAACACCACGCCCACGGACACACCCACGGACACGCCCACGATGAGGGACACCACGCCCACGGACACGCCCACGATGAGGGACACCACGCCCACGGACACGCCCACGGACACGCCCATGATGAGGAACACCACGGACACGCCCATGATGAGGAACACCACGGACACGCCCATGATGAGGAACACCACGGACACGCCCATGATGAGGAACACCACGGACACGCCCATGATGAGGAACACCACGGACACGCCCATGATGAGGAGGTTGTGCGTGTGCACAAAGAGAGCGGCCATGGACACGCGCACGGAGAGGAGCGAGTGAAGCGGGAGGCGGAGGGAGAGAAGAGAGACCTGGTGGAGCTCTGGACGCAGGTATGATCCCATCACCTCCATAAGCCCCTGTGCAACACACACCAAACCTTGATGTGGTGCTATTTGGTTTAGTGTTGGGTTTTTCATTCATCAACCCTCCTAGAACAGGCTTCATCGACCCTCCTAGAACAGGCTTCATCAACCCTCCTAGAACAGGCTTCATCAACCCTCCTAGAACAGGCTTCATCAACCCTCCTAGAACAGGCTTCATCAACCCTCCTAGAACAGGCTTCATCAACCCTCCTAGAACAGGCTTCATCAACCCTCCTAGAACAGGCTTCATCAACTCTCCTAGAACAGGCTTCATCGACCCTCCTAGAACAGGCTTCATCGACCCTCCTAGAACAGGCTTCATCGACCCTCCTAGAACAGGCTTCATCGACCCTCCTAGAACAGGCTTCATCAACCCTCCTAGAACAGGCTTCATCAACCCTCCTAGAACAGGCTTCATCGACCCTCCTAGAACAGGCTTCATCAACCCTCCTAGAACAGGCGTGCTGCTGTCTGACACCATCGTACTTCTAATTCATAGTGACGTTTCTATGGGTCACCTGACCAGTTGTCCTGAACCATTGCTGTCATTCTTTCTACTAAATAGAAAATGTTCTGGACCTTTCTAAGGCAGATAATCAATCACAACATCACAACACATGACTCACTAGTCAGTAGGCAGTCAGTTTATACACGGTTTCAACTTGGCAACATAAACATTCTAAATGGACAACACGCCTATATTTGATATTAGTAAACACTGCAACATAAACATTCTAAATGGACAACACGCCTATATTTGATATTAGTAAACACTGCAACATAAACATTCTAAATGGACAACACGCCTATATTTGATATTAGTAAACACTGCACCATAAACATTCTAAATGGACAACACGCCTATATTTGATATTAGTAAACACTGCAACATAAACATTCTAAATGGACAACACGCCTATATTTGATATTAGTAAACACTGCAACATAAACATTCTAAATGGACAACACGCCTATATTTGATATTAGTAAACACTGCAACATAAACATTCTAAATGGACAACATGCCTATATTTGATATTAGCAAACACTGCACCATAAACATTCTAAATGGACAACATGCCTATATTTGATATTAGCAAACACTGCAACATAAACTTTCTAAATGGACAACACGCCTATATTTGATATTAGTAAACACTGCAACAGGAAATACACCTGGGTCCAATCTGTTGCCTAGCAACGCACTGCCACTGAGCCCATCTATATGTAGATTAGAAACAATCAACCCTGAATATAGAGTCTCAGATATACAGATATACAGCAAGTATGTGAACAGGAAGCTGTAACGTTGCAGTGAGGTGACAGAGTGCAACCCTGTGTGACACAGTTCCCATAATAAGCAGACAACCCAAACCACAGCAACACCATGCAGCGTAACACCATGTCACATACAGTATGTTGATGTTAAAGAAACACGCCAACATTATGGGAAACTATGGGATTATGTCCAGAGTCAGACAAGAAGATGGATACCAGGGCCCCGTTCCCCGTACCTGGCTAACTGAGTTAGCCGGATGATTTCCACCATAGCTTGACTTAAGCCAGACCTTTCTGTTCCCCGAAGTCGGATTTTCTAAATCACCATGGTAACAGATCAGAAAGTTTGAACCTGGTCCGGAGCAGGGTTAAGTTCAGTTAGCTGGATAACCTGCATGGCCACGCCCTCGCAAAGAAATGCCAGCTCGCTTCCTGAAATATTTCTCAGTCTAGATCCCATTATACCATTCTGAATTATGTTTTTGTGCTTCGTTTTCCTAGAGGGGGCTTTTGAAATGTATAATAATAGAACTAAATGCTGATAATAAATCCTATTCAGCCTATAGATTTACTTTGTCCTAAATAAAATAATGCACGTCATATACGGCGCTCGGAGTCGCGATACACGCTGCATGTGGTTATTTTAATAACTACGCATTGCAAATGTGAATCCCGCTGGGATATTTTTAATGAATGAAACCTATCGGCCGTTTGGCTCTGATTAGTTTCATATATTCTCCGCTGTAGATTTGCTTAACGGAGCGCCCGGATTGTGTTTCATTCAAGCATAAAATTGAAGTGTCTATGCATGGATTGTGGTCTTTGTGGATTATGAATTACGAGGAATCTGAGGATTGTTGAATTGTATCATCACTCACACGTTATTGTGATATTGTAACTGGGATTAAAATGTCTGATGAGATGCGCTGTTTGACGGATTTGAGCAATTGAATGAGCCGTTGACGTCACATGAATGCATTTGAGAATAAAGAGATAAAACTTCATTCAAAAGAAAAATATTCGAAACACGGGTCTCTTGTATTGATGGATACACAATGGATATATCCCGTCTGGCACAGTGGTGCAATGGCTAGTGCTCACTCCTGTCAAGCGGACGACCCTAGTTCGAAACCCCCCGTTTCCAATATAATTTATAATAACTATATAATAATATTTAATATAATATAATTAATATATAATTAATATAATTTTTTTTTAGGCTACGCAAAAGTAGCCTAGTTTTAAGTTAAAATATTATAAATCTACATGCATTGAGGATGTCATTCTTTATATAGCTCTCAAAGTGCACCAAATTGAAGCATTTACATTGCAAAAAGAAGCAAATAAATTAGAAAAGACAGGGATTTGAACGCGGGTCGTCCGCGTGAGAGGCATAAGGACCATCCATCACACCACGGTGCCAGACAAATAAAACATCCACCATACATCCATCAATGGATAAGAGAGCCGTATCCTTATTCTGAAAGATATTTCGCTAGCAAGATCTCATTTGATTATTCAATCCATAAACCTACTGCCAGCAGGCACGTTTAAAGAAATATAATCTGATTGATTGGGGTAATGAGGGACTTAAAATTAGCCTATAGATTATGCATTTAACTTGTCGGCGAGGCTATTGAGCCGTACTGCATTGTACCCATTCTGCAATCTGTTAATAAAGTTTTAAATCAATCAATCAATGCCGTTAGGAAATCAGGATTTCTGCTATCGACACCTGCTGTCTTTTCAACTGAAGCGGCCGCGCGCAATTATCCTGAGTCTCAAGTCTGGTTCGAATGAACGAGACTGAATCCACCTTCGAGGAACAGGAAAATCCCGGATTCAAACATCGGGTTAATTGAATCTGGATAATGGGACTCTTGATCGACTTAGTTGAACCAGGTACGGGGAATAGGGCCCAGTTTCCTCTCTGTGCGTTCAGTAGAAAGCTATCTGGCTGCAAGCTAGCCTAGCTTAGCACAAATTAATGGAAGTGGATTATGGATCATCTAGCCGAGTTTATAACTCTGGGAAAGGTGATGTTCTTGTGCCCCAGGTCAGTTCAGTTCAAAAGTCTTACATTTCATTTGCACAGGTATTACATTTTGGTTGGGCTGTCGGGAGATGAAATAATATAAAATGTATGAAATGTTGTTTATTGCGGGGCTACCAGGAGCTTGTCTGGTGACGGCTTATATGGAACGTGCAATAATTTAAATTGGTGCAGCTCCCAGTTCAGTGTCGCTATGTGTTGTTGTTGTTTTGCTAGTATTGTCGTGGTTTGCTCTGAGTGGTATTAAAAAGGTCTTAAAAAGTCTTAAATTGAACTTGCAGCTACCCTTCATATGACATGGTAAATACAGCCTGTGCAAATAACCCCTATATTTCCTTTTTCTTTTCTTGTTCATTCCCATTTATTCTCATATAAGTTTCAACCTTTGAATATAACCCTACAGGTACAGTATATACATTTTTGCCTAGTGACCCCAAACCAGTGAGTAAAGTACTCCGTATCGGACTACAATCAAAGGTTATGACTCCAGTGTGGAAACACGGGTTTGATGAGTTCAAGCTCAAGTTCTTCTGAATCCCCGTGTTGACGACCCTGGTCTCTTTGTTTACCTCTCTAGGCCATTGGAGCCACTCTGCTGATCAGCGCCGCGCCCTTCCTCATCCTCTTCCTCATCCCGGTCCAGTCCAACACGGACAAACACCAGAACCTGCTGAAGGTGCTGCTCAGCTTCGCCTCCGGAGGACTTCTGGGAGACGCCTTCCTCCACCTCATCCCCCACGCTCTGGGTAGTAATAATAATAATAATAACTTTATTTGTATAGCGCTTTTCATACAGAAGTTGCAGTTCAAAGTGCTTCACAACAGTGAAAAATACATAAAAAAGATAGAGAGGTAGCAAGGTGAGGTAAATCACAGTGTTACACATTAGGATCTAGCATCCGAATAATCTGTTTACAGTTTCATTCAGTAATAAAATAATAAAAATAGAATAGACAGAGTAAAAAAAAAGTGCGGTTTGATTCCGTTTAAAAATAGGCTAAAAATAATAGAATAGAACGGACCTACAACAGGGTATTTAACATACAACAGGGTATTTAACATACAACAGGGTATTTAACATACAACAGAGCAGTGCATCAGTAAGAAGTGTGCAGTGAGATACATTTAGCATAGAACCGACACATGAATTTGATAGGAAGTGTATAAAAGTAGGCAGGGTAAGACAAGTGCAGGTAAAGTACAATTTGTGTCACGATATCCCTGCTGTTTCATTTAAATGCCTGAGCGAAGAGATGGGTTTTAAGCTGTCTTTAGAAGATGTCTAGCGAGTTGGCTTCCCTGATGTTTTTTGGGGCAGTTTGTTCCATAGTTTTGGGGTGTAGTTGATAAAGGCTGCATTACCGATCCTCTTTTGACTGTTTCTGGGAGCCTCTAGTAGTCCAGCAGCTGATGATCGCAGTGTTCTCGCTGGCGTGTAATTTATTAGAGTGTAGTATTCCTTACTGACTGTGTGTTGTCTCCTCTCCTCCTCCTCATCCCCCACGCTCTGGTAGTGTTCCTTACTGACTGTGTTGTCTCCTCTCCTCCACCTCATCCCCCACGCTCTGGTAGTGTTCCTTACTGACTGTGTTGTGTCTCCTCTCCTCCTCCTCATCCCCCACGCTCTGGTAGTGTTCCTTACTGACTGTGTTGTGTCTCCTCTCCTCCTCCTCATCCCCCACGCTCTGGTAGTGTTCCTTACTGACTGTGTTGTCTCCTCTCCTCCTCCTCATCCCCCAACGCTCTGGTAGTGTTCCTTACTGACTGTGTTGTGTCTCCTCTCCTCCTCCTCATCCCCCACGCTCTGGTAGTGTTCCTTACTGACTGTGTTGTGTCTCCTCTCCTCCTCCTCATCCCCCACGCTCTGGTAGTGTTCCTTACTGACTGTGTTGTGTCTCCTCTCCTCCACCTCATCCCCCACGCTCTGGTAGTATTCCTTACTGACTGTGTTGTGTCTCCTCTCCTCCTCCTCATCCCCCACGCTCTGGTAGTGTTCCTTACTGACTGTGTTGTCTCCTCTCCTCCTCCTCATCCCCCAACGCTCTGGTAGTATTCCTTACTGACTGTGTTGTGTCTCCTCTCCTCCTCCTCATCCCCCACGCTCTGGTAGTGTTCCTTACTGACTGTGTTGTGTCTCCTCTCCTCCACCTCATCCCCCACGCTCTGGTAGTGTTCCTTACTGACTGTGTTGTGTCTCCTCTCCTCCTCCTCATCCCCCACGCTCTGGTAGTATTCCTTACTGACTGTGTTGTGTCTCCTCTCCTCCTCCTCATCCCCCACGCTCTGGTAGTGTTCCTTACTGACTGTGTTGTGTCTCCTCTCCTCCTCCTCATCCCCCACGCTCTGGTAGTGTTCCTTACTGACTGTGTTGTGTCTCCTCTCCTCCTCCTCATCCCCCACGCTCTGGTAGTATTCCTTACTGACTGTGTTGTGTCTCCTCTCCTCCTCCTCATCCCCCACGCTCTGGTAGTGTTCCTTACTGACTGTGTTGTCTCCTCTCCTCCTCCTCATCCCCCACGCTCTGGTAGTATTCCTTACTGACTGTGTTGTGTCTCCTCTCCTCCTCCTCATCCCCCACGCTCTGGTAGTATTCCTTACTGACTGTGTTGTGTCTCCTCTCCTCCTCCTCATCCCCCACGCTCTGGTAGTGTTCCTTACTGACTGTGTTGTGTCTCCTCTCCTCCTCCTCATCCCCCACGCTCTGGTAGTGTTCCTTACTGACTGTGTTGTGTCTCCTCTCCTCCTCCTCATCCCCCACGCTCTGGTAGTGTTCCTTACTGACTGTTAGGGGTGGGAATCACCAGTTTCATCATGATACGATACGATATCGATTCTTTGGACAACGATACGATATTTGCCGATATCACAAAGTCTCTCACGATACAGATTAGATTCAGGTGCCTGCGATCGATATGAGATGATATCATATGCCCATTTAACACAATCGGTAACATTTAGATCAACTAAAAAAAGGTAACGAAAATATCATTTGACATTTGTATTTTTGAGCTCTTCCAGACATTTAAAGGAAAATCAATCTATTGTTTTTAATACAAATAGACCTCCTGTTCACTGTAAAGTGCCACGTTTTTATATATTGAGCTTTAAACTTTAAGCTCCATTTTTTGGAACTCAAAACTCAACCTAAAACCCCTCCCTACCTTCCTCTCCCAAACCGTTCCTACAACAATTTGTTGATGTTGCATGATCATGTATAGGCCTACATTTATTATGTATTATATTGTTTATGTTTAAATAACATTTAAACATCAAACTCCTCTGACCTCATCTGGTCTTTCCAAAGACACGCGCACACACACACACACAGAAAGGGAGAATGCTATGCTGTAACATCTACACACACGGAGCTACTGCTGTTGTTCTTGGGCGGATATGAGACTCGCCACAGGATTTTCAAAATAAGAGTATCGATATGAATCGATCTTATTACATTGCATCGATCCGATTCGATCGTTGATAATTACATCGATGTATCGATCTGGATCGATGTATCGTCCCACCCCTACTGACTGTGTTGTCTCCTCTCCTCCTCCTCATCCCCCACGCTCTGGTAGTATTCCTTACTGACTGTGTTGTGTCTCCTCTCCTCCTCCTCATCCCCCACGCTCTGGTAGTATTCCTTACTGACTGTGTTGTGTCTCCTCTCCTCCTCCTCATCCCCCACGCTCTGGTAGTATTCCTTACTGACTGTGTTGTGTCTCCTCTCCTCCTCCTCATCCCCCACGCTCTGGTAGTGTTCCTTACTGACTGTGTTGTGTCTCCTCTCCTCCTCCTCATCCCCCACGCTCTGGTAGTGTTCCTTACTGACTGTGTTGTGTCTCCTCCTCCTCATCCCCCACGCTCTGGTAGTGTTCCTTACTGACTGTGTTGTGTCTCCTCTCCTCCTCATCCCCCACGCTCTGGTAGTATTCCTTACTGACTGTGTTGTGTCTCCTCTCCTCCACCTCATCCCCCACGCTCTGGTAGTATTCCTTACTGACTGTGTTGTGTCTCCTCTCCTCCTCCTCATCCCCCACGCTCTGGTAGTGTTCCTTACTGACTGTGTGTCTCCTCTCCTCCTCCTCATCCCCCACGCTCTGGTAGTGTTCCTTACTGACTGTGTTGTGTCTCCTCTCCTCCTCCTCATCCCCCACGCTCTGGTAGTATTCCTTACTGACTGTGTTGTGTCTCCTCTCCTCCTCCTCATCCCCCACGCTCTGGTAGTGTTCCTTACTGACTGTGTTGTCTCCTCTCCTCCTCCTCATCCCCCACGCTCTGGTAGTGTTCCTTACTGACTGTGTTGTGTCTCCTCTCCTCCTCCTCATCCCCCACGCTCTGGTAGTATTCCTTACTGACTGTGTTGTGTCTCCTCTCCTCCTCCTCATCCTCCACGCTCTGGTAGTATTCCTTACTGACTGTGTTGTCTCCTCTCCTCCTCCTCATCCCCCACGCAGGTATCAGTGATAATCTATATATTGCAAGAAATGTAATAATGATAATAATTAGGGATGTCCGATATTATCGGCCTACCGATATTATCGGCCGATATCGGCATTAAAATGTGATATCGGAAAATATCGGTATCGGTTTTCAAAAAAATACTTTTTTTTTTTTTTTTTTTTTTTTTACATTTCTATAACCTTTATTTATCCAGGCAAGCAAGTAAGAACAAATTCAGGTTTTATTTATTGTCAAAAGTATGCATAATGTTGTGTTAATTCCACAACAAGAGATATGTAATGTTAATTACCTGAAATTATTCCATTTTTTGGGCGGGGAAACCCTGCATATATTGGTATCGGTTGATATCGGTTGATATTGGTATCGGAAATTAAGAGTTGGACAATATCGGTATATCGGTATTGGTAAAAAAGCCAATATCGAGCATCCCTAATAATAATAGATCAAATTTATATAGCGCCTTTCATAGGTCGCTTCTACGATACGTCACGATATCTGTGGAACTGAAGAAGAAGAAATACCCATAAAAAGGCAAAAAGTTGGAATTATGTATTTATTCACAGAATTCTCACATTATTTAGTGTCACAAACAATTGTACATGAAACAATGTTCAACAAATTGCATAGTGTGTCTCTTTAACACACCGACTGCAACTTGATTAATATTAACTGTTCATTAACACATTGACTGCCGTTCACATAGATCTACGTTTCTGTCACGGTATTTCTTTTATTATCTATTGTCATTCATAATTCAGCGGGCACCTTGTGCATACTGTTCTGAGTGTGTCTGGTCTTATACCGCCCTCTAACGCCTTCGGCCAGTAATGCACCCCATTACAAACGGGTTAGTTTATTTTCTCTACCGAGCTGCGGTGTGGGGGCGGGTCCTAAACACTCCAGCAAAACACACGCTTGTAGGGATGCTTTGGACTACTGACCCCGCCCGCCCGTTGAAGAGCAATGTCCTTCAATGTCGGAGGCACGATCGCTGTGGATAACTGGAATGGCGATGAGATTATTGAATGAATGAATGAATGAATGGATGAATGAATTAATGAAAAAGTTTATTTTTGGACATGTTATTCTCCATATTTCTACGATATCTTGTTCCGTCGAACCAAACAATCATAGCAACAAATTAAAAAAACATTAATAGAAAAACATTAAAAAAATAAAATAAAATAAGGAATTATAAACAAAAGGTCAAGAGCAATGTGTTTGGTTAGCAGACATGTCCAAAAAAGGAGTAGAGGGAAGCTAAGCTTATTGATCCCTACCCCCTTACATTTATATTTGTTCTTCCATTAATTTGACTACCGTACTTTCCGGACTATAAGCCGCGGCTTTTTTCCCCATTTTTTCCCCCTGCGGCTTATATAACGGTGCGGCTTATATGTGACTCGACGTGACCAAACTCGAAAATGTAAACATCTAAATATTGCTTTTTTGACTGCATTGAAAGGTTATTTATCTGTTCCATTATTTGCTAAACTTAATACAACTTGTAAATGAGTTAATGCTTGTTATTTGTCCGACAGTATTGTGTCCCAAAGCTAATTACATATGGTAATTAAACATTAAAACACCTGCGGCTTATAGTCCAGTGCGGCTTATATATGTACACATCATTCAATTTAGCTGCTGCGGCTTATAGTCGGGTGCGGCTTATAGTGCGAAAAGTACGGTAGATATAACATAATTTGGAATATTGGATTCTTTTTTTTTCATTACTTCAGACTGTAAGGACAACATATGAAAGCTTGGGTTGATCTGATATTTATTTCTACTGCGATTGAAGCTATCTGTGTTATAGCTGTTTGGTTGTTTTCCGTTGGGTTGCACCGGTCTAAATCACATTGCATGCGTGCACGACAAAGGATAATAGTGATGATCTAGCGTTGATTTCAGGAAGATCCGATAATCAGGCGAAAAATGACAACATGTTTAATTGAATTACACAAAACCGCTGTTTTCGTGTCTTTTCCCTGGAATTGCTCAGAAGCGGCCGGACTATGTTCATATTCAAAACGGAAATGTACGGATGAAAAAATAATCTGTTTTTTGCACGTTGACCAGAAGTAGCTCAATGAGACTCGACAGGCGTTATTAGACCCATAGCTATATAAAATATAGGTTTAGCTCTACAAACTACAACTACGCTTACATGGGTTTAATGGACGGCACGGAAGTGGTCACTTCCCGGAAGGGGCGTGGCACTCAATGTGTTAACAATGACTCCATATCACGGCGGTTAGGTGGTCGAGCGGAGATTGCGTTCGTCACCAGCCCCGGAGCTGTGAGCTTGGTTCGCCTGTTCGAATCCAGCTCACAGCTCCGGGGTTGTCACCAGCTTGGCTGGCCGTCTGCACTGATACAATTGGCTGTATCAGAGGGTGGGAGAAGCTGGCGGGGTGGGTCCGGGTCGTTGTAAACAGCGACTCCTACAGTTCGGTCGGGGCGCCTGCTAAGCGCGGATTGGACGTGAGGGGGATAGTGTGGTCCTCCCACACGCTACGCCCTCTCAATGAGAATCCGCGCTGCCAGGTGAAAAGAAGCGGTGATTGGCTGGACGTGTGTCGGAGGAAGCACGTGGTAGCCTCCACTCTCCCAAATGATCTGACTGTGGGGGGTAAAGCGCAGCGACCAGGAAGGGACTGGGAATTGGCATACGACTAACATTGGGATGGGAGAAAATCAGAGGAAAATGGAGGGGGGAAAAAGACAAAAAAAAAAAAAACAATGACTCCATATCTGTTACCCTACGACTCTGATACTCGATTTACATTCGATTTATACCTACCTACTGCTTTCACCGTCTACAACGGCCCTACACTGTAATCATAGTCATCTTAACTACCTACCTACTGCTTTCACCGTCTACAACGGCCCTACACTGTAATCATAGTCATCTTAACTACCTACCTACTGCTTTCACCGTCTACAACGGCCCTACACTGTAATCATAGTCATCTTAACTACCTACTGCTTTCACCGTCTACAACGGCCCTACACTGTAATCATAATCATCTTAACTACCTACTGCTTTCACCGTCTACAACGGCCCTACACTGTAATCATAATCATCTTAACTACCTACTGCTTTCACCGTCTACAACGGCCCTACACTGTAATCATAGTCTTCTTAACTACCTACTGCTTTCACCGTCTACAACGGCCCTACACTGTAATCATAGTCATCTTAACTACCTACTGCTTTCACAGTCTACAACGGCCCTACACTGTAATCATAGTCATCTTAACTACCTACTGCTTTCATCGTCTACAACGGCCCTACACTGTAATCATAGTCATCTTAACTACCTACTGCTTTCACCGTCTACAACGGCCCTACACTGTAATCATAGTCATCTTAACGACCTACTGCTTTCACCGTCTACAACGGCCCTACACTGTAATCATAGTGATCTTAACGACCTACCTCGAACTATAGTCTACCCATACTCTGTATGATAGCATGTACAACAGTGCTGTATATACCCCATATTTACATTTATATTCTTATATTTTCTGCATACATACAGTATATATATACATATTTGTTTGAATATACCTGCATATAACTAGGGGTGCACGATATTGATTTTTTTTTACCCCGATATCGATACCGATAACTTTCTGCTCCTCAAGACCGATACCGATAACCGATATATATATATGTATTGTATTATAATATTTTTTTTTTATGTATATTCCTGTAGTGTTGACCTAACCAGATTTATCATGACATGAGCGTTACTACGATGAACAAAACAAAGCCAAGAGAACAGTTTTGACTCTTCAAATAAAGTGACTATATTTATTTTTCCAAATAAATATAATTTGAGTCAATCACAAAATTCATCCCTGAACAATGAGTGAACTAAAAACCAACAGGTATTGTGCTTTGTCAGTAGGGATGGGTACCGTTCACATTTGAACCGATACGGTACCGTTACCTGTGAATCGATACGGTACCGGTACCTGTGAATCGATACCGGTACCCAACGGTACCTTTTTTCGGTACTTTAGTCTCTAAAGATGTAATCTACCTACCTCAGTTGTGAAAGAAAAAAATCCAAACTTCAAATAACCACATTTTCGACCGTTTTCGGCTTGCCATCACCCCGACTGCTTTGTTGTTGAATCAAGTCAAATCCTAAGTAAGCGTATATTGTGCGTGTGAACGTTGACGTCTGAAAAGAAAAAAGTGTAAAAAAAAAATTAACGGAGCTATCAATAATTTTATCGGGATGCTGATAATGCATAACTACTGATATCGGCCCGATAATTATTGACCAGATAATTATCGTGCATCCCTACATATAACCCATAGCTCTGTATGATACTAGCATGTACAAATGCTGTATATACCTACACATAGTCCTTTTCTGTAGATACTATCTATATAGTGGTGGGCGGCACAGTGGCACAGTGGCACAGTGGTTGGCACCGCTGCCTCACAGCAGGAAGGTCCTGGGTTCGAACCCCAGCAGGGGGCCGTTCTGTGTGGAGGTTGCATGTTCTCCCCGTGTTCCTGTGGGTTTCCTCCAGCAGCTCATTAGCTCATTCTGGCACATTTACATTGATGTGGAAACTGAAGATTAATGTGCACTGTCCCTGGTAAAACATTTATAAATATATGTACATATCCTTCTCTTACTAGTTACGCTGCTGGCCAGTAATATGACTACTACCATACTGTCTTTACACCTGTATCACTCTACAACTCTTTACATAGTACATCTGATTTAGCACTATTACTCATTAGTACTACTAATTTATATATTTTATACCCAGTTTAATCACCTGTACATTGAAAATGTAACAGTGATCACCCTCTCCGCAGAGCGAATCACCCGCTGCAGCGGGGAACCAGGAGATGATGGAGAGGGTGAGGATAGACTCAATGATGGCCGTGTAAAATTGGGCCATCGTGGTCCTCGGCAGTTTGTATTTTTTCAACTGCCGGAGGAAGAACATCCTCTCCTGGGCCTTTTTGAGCAGGCCCGTGATGTTGAGCTCCCATTTCAAGTCCCGGGAGATGGTCATGCCAAGGATATGTCATATGTCATTAATGTATAATAAAAACAGTATTGGACCCAAAATTGACCCTTGCGGTACTCCGCAGACGATGTTCATCAGTATTGACCTATGTTTGTCAATTTGTACATATTGTTTCCTGTCTTCCAAATAACTTTCCAGACAATTTAGAACAGTTCCTCTAATACCACATCGATCCAGTTTTTTTTTTATAATACCGTTATTCCTCTAATAGTAACCGGTATTCAATTAAAAACCGGGTCTCTATTAATGACCGGGTGCGCTGTTGAGCTAAGCAATTATAAGCCGGCCTCCTAATACAAGCCGGGTTTCATGTATATGCTGGCCTGGCTGTGCAGTAAATACCATAATGGTATTGTGTTAATGTTTACCAAGAGAGTAAGCCTACCTCAGAATTGTATAAAACGAAGTTATTATTATTATTATTATTATTATTATTATTATTATTATTATTATTATTATTATTATTATTATTATTATTATTATTATTATTATTATTATTATTATTATTATTATTATTATTATTATACCAGAATTGTGATTGCACTATTTTACTTTATTTAACTTTTTTTTACCATCTGTAATTGCACTGTTTACTACCGTATTTCATACAGTACTTGGTTTCAATAAATGAACCCAGTACATTTTACTGGGTTCAAACTGACACAAAATGTTGATTTATTCATTATGATCTGTGTGAAAATTAGAAATATAGGCCTCTCTCTTATACATGCCTCCTCCTAATACAAGCCTGGTATCCGCTACAGTTGAAACAAATACAAGCCGGGGTTACTATTAGAGGAATTACAGTATACCATGATCTATAGTATCAAACACCTTCTTCAAATCTATAAATATTCCTACAGCAAATTTCTTGTTGTCCGTACATGTGGTGATTTCCTCAGTTAGGTCTGTAAGTGCCAATGAAGTTGATCTATTATGTCGGAAACCATACTGGCTGTCAGAAAGCAAGTTATTTTTTTCAATAAAACTGAAAAGTCTTATTGAAAAAAGCTTTTCTAGTATTTTTGAGAACTGAGGTAGGAGAGAGACTGGCCGGTAATTTGTAAAAGTATGTTTATCCCCTGATTTAAATAATGGTATTACTTTAGCTATTTTCATTTTATTTGGAAATGTTCCTGTTTGAAAAGATAAGTTGCAAAATTAGTTAGTGGTTTTATAATTCCCCCAACAATTTTCTTAATCGTCTCCATATCAATATCATTATAATCTTTAGATTTTTTATTCTTACAGTTCAATACAGTGTCCATTACTTCATTTTCATCTACCGGATAAATAAACATTGAGCTTGAGTTGAAGTCTATCAGTTTATCCAGTGACCCAGTTGTGAATGTAATTTTCTCTGCCAATTCAGGTTCAATACGTACAAAGAATTTATTAAAACCATCAACCACCTCATCCATGTTGCTTATGGACTTTCCATTTACAATAAAATGATCTGGATAGTTCACACCATTAGACCCCTTTCTGATAAGATTATTAAGCACCTTCCAAATACCCTTAATATCATGTTTTTTACTTTCTAGCAGATTGGCATAGTATCCTTTTTACAATTTCTCATAATAATTGTTAACTTGTTTTTATACATTTTATATTTAGACTCTGTTTCATTAGTTCTGTATTTAATAAATATTCTATACAACAGGTTTTTATTTTTTCAAGCATTTAATAGCCCCTTTGTTAACCATGGATTCTTTGTGGAATTTCTTCTCTTGTCCTGTTTTTTTTATTGGACATTTGTTGTCATAAGATGCTTTAAATATTTCCAGAAAAGAGTCATAGGCGACATCAATATTATTTTTTTGGTATACTGTATTCCAATCCTGTTTAATTAAGTAATTTTTTGCCTCCAGGACTTTTCTATACATAGTATCATACACAACAAAAGTTGGTAGATGGTCACTAATGTCATTAAGTAATAGCCCACTCACAGTATTGTATTAGTATTATGTTTGTAAAAATGTTATCTATCAGTGTGGCACTATGTGAAGTTATTCTGCTGGGTCTGGTGATTTTAGGATATAGGCTCATGCTGAACATAGTGTCAATGAATTCCTCTGTCAATCTATGTTTTGGGGGATTTAGCAGATCAATATTGAAATCCCCACATATGAATACATCTTTTTGATTATTTATAGAAAATAGTTTTTCCATCCAGTTGTTAAACACATTAATATCTGATCCTGGTGTCCTATATATACAGCTAACAACTATATTCTTCTTTTTTGCCAAGCTTATTTCAACTGTTACACATTCAAACACATTTTCTACTGCCAATGACATCTTATCCAACACTTTACAATCCATTTTACTATCAACATATAATGCCACACCCCCTCCACTTTAGTTTAGTCTGTTTGTGTAAAACATGTCATGACCAGGCATGGAGGCCGGCACCTGCAGCAGGGAGAGCTGGTGCTCCAGGACGGGTGGAAGGATGGTGTTGAAGGCCGAGCTGAAGTCCACATACAAGATCCTGACATAGTTGCCCGCGCAGTCCAGATGTTCCAGTGTATAGTGCAGAGCCATGTTCACAGCATCCTCTGTGGATCTGTTGGCTCTGTACGCGAACTGCAGCGGGTCCAGCACAGGATCAGTGATGAGCTTCAGGTGGGCCAGGACAAAGCGCTCCAGGACCTTCATGACCACAGAGGTCAGGGCGACAGGTCTGTAGTCATTAAGGCCCGTGACCTTGGCCTTCTTGGGGACGGGGATGATGGTTGAGGCCTTGAAGCATGCTGGGACGTGACACAGCTCCAGCGAGGCATTAAAAATGGTGGTAAACACCGGGGCGAGCTGGTCAGCGCAGTGCTTCAGGGCAGAGGGGGAGACAGAGTCCGGGCCGCGTGTATGCTTTCCGCAACGCAGTTCGGTTTCCGGGTTCCTCTGATTGGCCGCGACCCCCACGTGACCCGCGCTAGCACGGCCCCTTATCCACCGCTGCCGCTCTGCTGTGTGTTGTGTTGCAGCACCAGAGCGGCAGAGGTCCCTGCCTTCCTCAATTTATACACATGGAAGTATTGACTACGCCGTAACGAATCATTAAACAAATATACCGTTAACTGGAATATGTTGTGCCTTTACACATATGTTGGATTATGTAATTGGTTTGTCATGACAAACAAATTAAAAAAATCGCGATTTACCCGCTGGCTACAACAACACACAGTGACTGCATGTAGTTGTTGTAGCCACCTCCTCAGAGGCAGGAATACTAAGCTCCCCCTTAAGCTCCAGGAGAGAGGAGAGAGGCTGAAAACCTGCAGTTCTTGCCCGACTGATGGGAGCCGAATCCCCGGATCCGATTTGTCTGATGAATACCCCCATAACATGGAGGTTCCGAATGCATGGAAGTATTGATTGCGCCGTAACGAATCATTAAAAAAAGATACCGTTAACTGGAATATGTTGTGCCTTTACACATATGTTGGATTATGTAATTGGTTTGTCATGACAAACTAATAAAATATCGCATCGCCGGCTGTCTCTGGCTTGCTCCAGCGGACACCAGAGCTCAGCCAGCGGCGAGAATATGCTGCCGCGAGCGGCATCGCTGAGCTCTGGTGTCCACTGGAGCAAGCCAGAGACAGCCGGCGATGCGATATTTTATTGGTTTGTCATGACAAACCATATTGTGCCATATGTGTAAAGGCACAACATATTCCAGTTAACGGTATATTTTTTTAATGATTCGTTACGGCGTAGTCAATACTTCCATGCGTATAAATTGAGGAAGGCAGCGACCTCTGTCTATCTGTATGTCATGTATGTCATATATGTTACGATGAATTGAAAATGGGGGACCCTCATGTAAACAAGACGAAAGTCTTTCTCTGGTCTGCATCCCCTTAACAATTGTATGTATTGAGCTGTACTGTACTGTACCCATTCTGCATTAATAAAGTTTTCAATCAATCAATCAACTCTGCCGCTCTGGTGCTGCAACACAACACACAGAGCGAGCGGCCAATCAGAGGAACCCGGAAACCGAACTGCGTTGCGGAAAGCAAAAGGTCTTGAGGCCTTTCCATACGGAGGAGGAATTCCCCTCAGAGAGCTGTTGTCGCAGTTTCTCTGAGAAGCGATATTATGCCTCCCTCACCTCTTTGGTGAACTTGTACTTGGCCTGCCTGAACCGATGAGCATCACCACTGAGCCTGGCCACCTCCTTCTCCGACCTCAGCCGCCTGAGTTGGGCTGAAAACCAGGGCTTGTTGTTGTTAAAGATCTTATAGAGCGGAGGGGGACACACCTCACCGAGGCTGATGAATGATGTCACAGCTTCTGTACCTATACTTCTGGAACAACACGGTGAAGTATTGGTACAATGTTAATCCTCAGCATCGTGAAAAAAAAATTGTTTTGCACATTTCCAAATGAAAAGGCACAACCAACTGTAGCCTTAACATAATGTGTTTCCTTTTTAACTACTGTGAGCTATGTTTAATTTAATTGCACTTAAAGTCGATACATTTATTTAACTTCTGCATTTAAGTGTGTGTGTATGTGTGTGTGTGTGCGTGTGTGTTTCAAGTTCAAGTTTCTTTAATAGTTGTCATACAGAAGTACAGAATACTTTTATACAAAATGCTTCTTACTGTTACGCTCCAGAGACTGTGCTAGACAAGATAGTATGAAATAAAATAGTATAGCATGTAAAATAGAAGTACAAAAAGGTCACAGTGTTCAGTATAGACATATGTACAATGTTCGATGCAGAATAGAAGTAACTGAGTTACCATACAATATACAATATCCTGTGTGTGTGTGTGTGTGTGTGTGTGTGTGTGTGTGTGTGTGTGTGTGTGTGTGTGTGTGTGTGTGTGTGTGTGTGTGTGTGTGTGTGTGTGCCGTCGACAACAACTGACAAAAAAGGGCTTCTCTTGTGTTGCATCATGTATCGGCCGCACAGTGGACTTCCACTGCATGATCTAATATCCTGCCTGACGCTGTCACAACAAATGTGAGACCATGTGAGACGTGAACGAGGGAGTGAGGGAGGTGGAGAGGGGAGACATATCTGTGATGTGAGACCATGTGAGACGTGAACGAGGGAGTGAGGGAGGTGGAGAGGGGAGACATATCTGTGATGTGAGACCATGTGAGACGTGAACGAGGGAGTGAGGGAGGTGGAGAGGGGAGACATATCTGTGATGTGAGACCATGTGAGACGTGAACGAGGGAGTGAGGGAGGTGGAGAGGGGAGACATATCTGTGATGTGAGACCATGTGAGACGTGAACGAGGGAGTGAGGGAGGTGGAGAGGGGAGACATATCTGTGATGTGAGACCATGTGAGACGTGAACGAGGGAGTGAGGGAGGTGGAGAGGGGAGACATCTGTGATGTGAGACCATGTGAGACGTGAACGAGGGAGTGAGGGAGGTGGAGAGGGGAGACATATCTGTGATGTAAGACCATGTGAGACGTGAACGAGGGAGTGAGGGAGGTGGAGAGGGGAGACATATCTGTGATGTAAGACCATGTGAGACGTGAACGAGGGAGTGAGGGAGGTGGAGAGGGGAGACATGTCTGTGATGTGAGACCATGTGAGACGTGAACGAGGGAGTGAGGGAGGTGGAGAGGGGAGACATATCTGTGATGTGAGACCATGTGAGACGTGAACGAGGGAGTGAGGGAGGTGGAGAGGGGAGACATATCTGTGATGCTCCACACAGCAGCTGTGCTGTGAGCGTCACCTTCAACCTCTGGAGACAATCAGTGCAAAGTCAAGTGATGCATTTTTATAATATAATCCACTCTGTTTTTCAGTGATATACATGAAGAACAGTTACTTCTAACAGGGTCACCAGCCTGGCAGTGTTCCTCTCATATCAGTGTTGGTGTCTATATATATATATATATATATATATATATTAATCTCCTGTCAGTTCAAGTAATGTTTGTAACGTAATGTCTATTTATTATATTTGTATTTATCTAATATTTGAATAAAATTGGCTCTGTATTTATCTAATATTTGAATTAAATTGGCTCCAGCATTGTTCTGCCCCAGTGATTCCATGCTTTGAATGTCTGTATTGTCAATAATGCAGTTTAGTGAACATGCTGAGAGGTGATTTCTAATAATTAGTACTACTAATATTTGTTTTATACTTGAGTTTTTTTTTTTTTTTGTACACATTATTATCATGACATATTGAAAAAATACATACAACGTGTTCATTATCTGGGGTGGTTTCGTTGTTCCTTCTGAATTGAAATAAGCTAATTATTTATTTCTTGCCGTTTATTTTATTTCTTGTCCATCTTTATCATATTATAATAGTAAATATATAATTGCAATATTGATATTTTGATGCACAATTTGAATTCAGTATTGTTACAGCTAAATCAAATTATCTATATACAATGGCACATTATTTTTCTTGTTTTTTTGCATTAATATCTATTGTTGTATAAACTTGTGCTAAAATTACTTGTGCTAAAATTACTACCGTATATGAATTTGATATTTTTTTGCCGGTGATCTCTGAAGCGGTAGGCTGTGACACATACAACACCCCCCCCCCCCCCCCCCCCACATCCTATGTACAGTACCCCCCCAACCCCACCTCCTCCAATGTACTGTTTCTACGTCAAATGTGTATACTCTCTTTTTTTAGACTATTTTTGTATCACAAGATTCACAAACAGTACTGTATTTGCAAATCTGGTATGTCATAAATGTATAGATGTAGCAGTACTGTCTGTATCTGTATGTCATGTATGTCATATATGTTATGATGAATTGAAAATGGGGGACCCTGATGTAAACAAGACGAAAGTGTTTCTCTGGTCTGCATCCCCTTACCCATTCTGTAATCTGTTAATAAAGTTTTCAATCAAACAATAGTGCTCCCTCTGGTGGCGCTGCGCTGCATGACAGCTCTCGGAATACTTTGGGCAGCCGAAGAGTGCTTCCGCGTTCGAGTTTTGCGCTCCGATTGGCCAGGTCATGTGACATGTGCGCCAATCGTGGGACAGCAAGTTCTGCTCCTATTTCCGGGTCTAACAGACTGCAAACTATAGATATATATCTATGCTGCAAACTACCTGGCGTTCTATCGCCCTGCTCTAAGACAAACTCTTTCCTTAACCAACTCCGAACGAGCGCCTAAGCTTAACCAGTGTAGACACTTGCGGTCCCACGATTGGGCGTACATGACACATGACCAGAAATGACCTGGCCAATCAGAGACGCGGAAACGCAGTTCTGTTGTAGAAGGCATTCAGGCCTCCGGCGTCACAGGAGACACGTCACGACTGGAGGGAGAATCAGAAGCAGAAGATATCATATCGCCGCTAAACCTTACGCCAAAAGTACACAGGTAAATCAAACGGGGCTTTTGTTTGACTAACTAACACTGAATATTAAATTGTGACTGTTATTTGTATTTCAGCTTATTGTTATTGTTTTGTTGGGAGACATGTCGCGGCCTTACAGTTAGCTGTGTGTCAGGAGATTAGCTTTAGCTGCTAACTGTTAGCTCTGTTAGGTCTGTTAGCTCTGTTAGCTCTACTGGCTAACTGCTAGCTCTGTTAGCCGGGAGACCAGCAGACGGTGGGCTAAGTGAGATGGACCTGCCGGGTCAGGAATATACCAACACGCGGTCTCAGTTTATAGCTAACGTTACCTCAAGTCGGTTAAATGTTTGACGAATGCAAGCAAACCGTCATCTTAACAGCCGTTAGCACGTTAGCTGCTAGCTAAGTAAGCTAGCTAGCTAACACGAGCTAAATGTGTGCAGCTGGAGTGTAGCAGCTGATCGGGAAGTAAATACAACAGAGTGTTTAGAGTTCTGCCATGTTGTAGACAAGTCAGGTCGTTTACTTCTAACATATCCCTTTGATTGAAAAGTTTATTAACAGATTGCAGAATGGGTACAGTACAGTACAGCTCAATACATACAATTGTTAAGGGGATGCATGCAGACCAGAGAAAGACTTTCGTCTTGTTTACATCAGGGTCCCCCATTTTCAATTCATCATATGACATACACGACATACAGATAGACAGTACTGCTACATCTATACATTCATGACATACCAGATTTGCAAATACAGTACTGTTTGTGATACAAAAAGAGTCCAGAAAAGGGAGTATATACATTTGACGTAAAAAATGTACATTGGAGGAGGTTGGGTGGGGTTGTGTGGGGGGGGGGGGGGGGGGGGCGAAACACTGTACAAGCAAAACTGTACATTGGAATATTGACAACCATACTAGGTAATTTACTGTACATTGGAGGGGGGGAAACACTGTACAAACAAGCAAAACTGTACATTGGAATATTGACAACCATAATAGGTAAATTACTGTACATTGGAGAGGGTTGGGTTAGGACATTTACAGGGGCCAGTTTCGAATTGCAGTCTCCCGTAGGTGTTCCTTGAGAGTGGTTTTGAAAGTGGGTAGTCATTCACATTCCTTTACAGCTTTAGGTTGGGCGTTCCACATTGATGTGGCATAATTGCGAAAACGTGTTTAGTCCCTTGTTTGAGCCGAATCTGGGTTTAACATGATTTGTGGAGCAGGGCGGCTACGTGGCGTAGTGGGCAAGGCGCTCGCCACAAATGACGGAGACGCTGGGCTTGCCTGTTCGAGCCCAGCGCTCCACATTGCTTTCAGTTTAGCTGGTCATTCATACTAATACACATTGGCCGTATTAGGGGGTGGGAAACTGATGGGTGGGGATCGGGCGTTGTGGACAGCGACTCCTACAGGTCGGTTGGTGCGCCTGCGCAGTAGAATCAGGAAGTGTCAGGGGCAGCCTGAGCCTCCCACGCGTTACTCCTCGCCACTGAGAGATCGAGCTGCGCAGGTGAAAAGATGCGACTGCTGTTACCTCGAGTACCGGAGGGGACATGTGCTATGTATGACTTAGTCCACATTGCAGTCGGCTTGTGGGACGCAAAAAACAGCGTTTGTGACAGGGGAGGGTTGAATTGGATGATACGAAATTGGGATGGGAGAAAATATAGGAAAATGGGAGAAAAAGTGGATAAAAAAAAACATGATTTGTGGAGCTCCCTCTGGTGTTGTGATCGTGGTATTCACTGACCTTTGGGAAGTATTTTGACATGTACATGGGTACCTTGGTCGTGTAGTGTATCTTGTAGACCAGGCCCATTGCAAGTTGCTGTACTCTGTCGTCTACTCTAAGCCATCCTAGGTTGTCAAAGTGGGCAGGGGTTAGGTGGGTTCTAGGAGTAAGGTCAAGCAGTAGTCTGACCAGTTTGTTTTGAGATGTTTGTAATTTTGTTTTTAGCGCCTTTGAGGTGCTTTGGTACCATGAGGTGCAAGCATAGTCGTAGTACCCTTGAATGAGTGCTCCTGCCAGAGTCTTCAGGGTATTCTTGTTTACCAGAGAGGAGATCCGGTACACGAATCGAGTTCGTTGGTTGACTTTTTTTATTACATTGGATGCCATTTTGTCACAGGAGAGATTAGCCTCTAGGATGGAACCCAGGTATGTAATTTCATCTTTCCTTGTGACAATATTGTCACCCACTGTAACTGAGAAGCCGTCGGTCTTGCTGGGTTTGTTGTTTGAACCGAAGAGAATGGACTCTGTTTTGCCCATGTGTAATTAGAGCTGCCGCGGTATTGATGTTTTCCTTACCGCACAAATTTGCGAAATATTTCCTACCGCGAACGGTATTACCGCAATAATAAAAAAAAAAGTTTGAAAGCATTTTTTTTTCCTACTCTTTATAGCATATAGTCTGCCTCTAGTCTAATGGCTACTGCATATTACCTACTCGACTCGACCCGCTTTAGGTACATGGTACTTCGTTCCTTTTCCACTGCAGGTACTACTCAGTTTGTCTCCGTGTGGGGACGCTTGTGTACACTGAAAGCTCCGTGAGCATAGCTATGTCCGAGGGCTTGCAGCAAGCCAGACTTTAACACAGTTTCAATCAATCAATCAATAACAACATTAACCAGACTCTCGTTGTGTCTATTCTGCTAAAGCTAACGTCACCTCTTATTGTGTCTATTCTACCAAGCAACCCAGGTTTAACGTTACCTCTCGTGTCTATCTGCTGACGTTGGCAACAACAAGTTTAACACATCAGCGATATTTTTGTGACACTAAACTCTCCGCTCGGTGGTAAATTCATGGGTTGATGTCGGTTTTGTTTCATCAATAAATGAGGCAGAATACACAGTGAATCCATCCTTTTTTGTTTATTGCACGGTCCTGTTGCAAACAAATCCTGAATGCATCCTTACTTAGCGAGCCAGTAAAGATGGCGGCGTTCTGCTTTTGTGCAGGACGCTACAACGTGTGACGCGTCTCTCTTCTGACCAATCAGTGGTCTGCAGTGTTTCACGTGACTTTTCTGGTACCACTTCTACCCAATAGGGTCGCTTGGAACCTCGACAGAGGAGTAGGGTATATCTGCAGAGCTGCAAGCCCAACGAGAGCAGGGAACTTTATTATTATTATAAAAAAAAGCGGTGATGCGGTATTCAGCCTAACTCTGCGGTGGGCGTGATGTAACAGCGATACCGCGGTAATGCGGTTATCGCGGCAGCTCTATGTGTAATGATAGTTTGTTATCAGCGAGCCATATGCAGATTTTGCCTAGTTCCGACTCAACTCAATTTACATGTTCGAAAACGAGTAGGAAGAAGTACACTTATTTAATCCTACCCCTTTCCCACTACTCAAATGAGTGTACTAATTTAAAACAAATATATATATATATATATGCAAAAAAAAAATAAACTATATGTAAAACATGAAAGAAATAAAATAGAAATGTAAATGTAGTCCCTTCCTCATCCCTGTACCTCGTGAACATCATTTCCGTATAAATCAGTTTGAATTGTCTCATATTTGGACATTGCTTTAGCACCACATTCAGACCTGATGTTACATTTTCCTGCTCGATACTAAATTAATTTATTGTTTTTGTTTAAAATCCAGACATCCAACCGGCGTTAGCAGGCTAGCTAGCTCAGTGTGTGGAGGGGTACAGCTGTGCTGAGCTAATGTTAATCGTCCAAGGACCCTCATCTGAAAATCTATTTGTTATCACATAGGATTTAATCCAGAATTCCATAACTGTATACTGTAAGGGGAGAGAGAACTGGGAAGAGCAGAATGGTCATTCTTAGAATAGAATAGAAATACTTTATTCATCCCGGGGGAAATGTGGCACTACAGATCGCTCACAGTAAACGGTAAACATTTAGGTAGTCAAAAACAAAAGTCACGAATAAGAATAGAAATAAGACTAAGAATAAAATACGGTCTGGGATATACATTTTCTATGTTATGTATATACATTCTAATATAACACATACAGTCAAAATATACAGTAAGTGTACAGTAAAAAGTGTGGAATTGTACAGTGTCTTTAAGAATAAAGTAAAAGTCCAGGGCCCTCATTTATCAACGTTGCGTACGCACAGATATGTGCGTAACCCGTGCGTATGATCATTTCTAAGCAAAGTGTGGTACTTGGGCGGTATGACGGTATATCAGGGTATTTAGAAATCCCGACGGTATTGAAAATCAATACCGTCCGTCATCGTCAAAATCACAGATGCGCTTCAGTTTCTATAACAGTGAAACAGAGTTTTGAGTGTAGTGCACACACGCGCCAGCAGAGGGCGAGACCAGTCTAGTGGAGCGAGTGGGTCACAACGGTATTCACGTTTTACGGTAATGTTGCGACAGTGCTGTGAAAATACCGTAAAGCGTTGCGACGAGAGTTGGTGTGTGTTGTTGTGGAGCAACTGGTGGAGCAAGCAAATAATCCGTCTCTTATTATATGTGAACTAAAGAGTACAAGGTTTACACAACAGCCCCCACCCGCCTTTTTATTGTATTTGTACCGTCCTGTACTATCCGCTGTCAGCTGTTTATCTCTCTCTGTGAGCTACTGAGCTTGAATAACTAGCGTTAGCTCACGTTAACTAGCGTTATCTCTGCGGCTAATCTTAGATTTCCCTGAACTAAATCAATGACTAGGTTATAAAGCATTCGAGTAGTTTTCACTGCACATAGAAGTAGCCAAACAACGGGAGCATTTCGGGAGCATATGACCAAAACCCATGCAATTTCTAGACCTTAAGGAATCAAATAGTCTGCCATGGCTATAGGCTAGATGCTAACGCTAAAACGGTGCAGGCTTCTACCGGTGCGGGACTACCATTCTGAGAGCTGACGATGATTTGTTTACTTGGTAACACGGGTTGCCCCCCCCCCCCCCCCCGCTGATGAAAATGAAAGTCATACCGTCAAATACCGTAAACCGGGGTATTATTTCATATAGGGTTTGACGGTGTGAAAAAAAGGATACCGCCCGAGCCTAGTACTTATCAATTTGAACTTGTGCTTGACTTTGTGCGTATATCTAAGCACAGCTCGGAGAGCATGCGTAGCTGGCGCCCGGTGGTAGAATATTATTCAGTCTGCAACGCGGAAATAAGCTTCCGTGCATTACTTCCAACACTGGCGTGTTCAACTTCTGTATGACCCGTAATTCATTATAGTTCATTGTAAAATAGCGACAGTAGTGTAATAACGGGCTCATGTGCGAACAAGAGGTTGGCCTGCTTGTTTGGCACGGGGGCGGGGGGGCAGACGAAGAACACCCACCTCCAAACCCGATTAAATATTGTTTCAAATAAAAAGCTAAATACTATTTTGTGTCATGTTTCCAAATAAGATTGGCCACAACGAAATGCTTTCTACTTCAATTTGTTGGTTAGAATAGAAGATTACCTCCCTTGAAACTTCACTGAGACTAAAAGTAAAAGACAGTATTTTTTTTTGTGAGCTCCGCGCACAGACGTGATAATAATAACAATAATAATAATAGCTTCATTTTATATAGCGCCTTTCAAGAGACCCAAGGTCGCTTTACATAGATAGGGGGGGAATAACAAAGTAACAAACATGGACAGACACAACATATAAATATGATGATGGGATTCAAGTTCGTCTTTTTATTGATCACATAGGCAGGCTATACATAGGCTGCATGGCACGGTCCATCGTGATATTGTAGATGGATCGAGCAATAGACTGTTACTGTACCACCCATGTAGCTGTCAAAGCTCCATCACAAATGCAGTTATGTGAATAGAAAGGGATTCCACTCAGTGATGCGCATTTGCCGATACATGTCGTTGCTGCCGGGAGGAAAGGCATGCTGCGTGTTTTCATTAAATAAAACGGGATACTTTTTGCAAGGGTTTACTGACTGTCATACAAATAATCAACCAACTACATACTGTAACTTTTCAGTGCACGTTCTTATTTACATTGCTCCCGCAGACCCGCACACAGACATGAAGGAATTCAAGTTCAAGTTTGTATTGATCACATAATAGGCAGGCTACACATGGCGTAGGCTACATCATACATGGCAGTGAGATTCATTGTTCTTGTATATGCTCTCGTATTATTGTTATAGTATATGCGATTAGGGCTGTCTTAAATACTTCGAAGCTTCGAAGCTTCGTTCGATGGCACAAGCTTCGAACATTAAAAAAAAAAAAAAAATTTACTTTGGTGTGTGTGTGTGCATGGGGCCATTGGGTGGGGCCGGGGGACAAATACACAGAAGGAATTCAAGTTCAAGTTTGTATTGATCACATAATAGGCAGGCTACACATGGCGTAGGCTACATCATACATGGCAGTGAAATTCATTGTTCTTGTATATGCTCTCGTATTATTGTTATAGTATATATGCTATTGTCAAGAAGGAAGTACATTCTTTTCAATTGTGGCTTTAATTCGTATAGCCGAGAAGCAGTCTCCTACCAGCTTCATTAATCCCGACCCATCCAGCCACAGCATAACTGAGACGGGCTATGGAAACAAATCATAAATAGACTACTGTAAATAAAATAGCTTATAAAAGATGGGCTATAGCAGGGGTTCCCTTTCTTTTCCGAGCCCCATCGCGGGGCTCCGTGTGACATGTCTGTGCCATGCTGCCAGCGTTTCCGTTAGCCGGTAATTACCGGTATTTGACCGGCAAAATCTGTTGAAGTCCGACATATTTAATCTCTCCGGTCTTAATGTCCGGTGAAAATAATTCCCTGAGTCTAAGCACAATTTGATTATTTGAATTGTATTAAAATAGGCTAAAATTAAATAGCCTATGCGATGAACGAAACAATCATTACATGATTTGTTTCATCGTTGCTTCTAATAATGACAACGACGTTGTCAGCCAGCGAGAGCTTAGTGCTGGATGTGCGAACTTTTGTGAAGCTGCAGAGCCGGAGCAACAGCAGCATAATGCAGTATTCCAGCAGTACTCCAATTCAGCCATTTTCAATTCAATGTTAGGTGGGGGGCGCTGTTGTGCGGTACCCAGAAAAGAGCCAATAACAGCTGAATCTGCTGCTCTGCATCGACATACTCTCGCAAATAAGTCATTGGGAGGTGGAGAGAGAGAGAGTCGTCACGCAAACCCACAATAATGTTGCCGTCTCTCTCTGCCAAATTTCTCAGTTCTTCGCTTGATATAATTAATACAAATGTCCAATATAACGGAATTCGTTAGCTCATAAAAATGTGATTATAACAGACTGTTGTTTATTAATGTCGGGCGACTGCCCACAGACACCTATTTGATTTAAAGTCGGCGGCAGCAGCACGAGTCTCTGGACTTATTTTATTTGGAATATAATGACTTTATACGCGAAAGTAGCCTAGTTTTAAGTAAAAATATTATAAATCTACATGCCTTGATGATGTCATTCTTTTGTTTTGTTGTCATTCTTTTGCCTATCAATTGTTTTTAAGCTCAATAAACTCTGACCGGAATGTCTCTCATTTGACCGGTAGATTGAAATCTACCGGACACTGAGGCCGGCAACAATTTTTTCTAACGGAAACCCTGCATGCTGCGTTATGTGCAAATTACTGTTGCATAATGTAGGCCAGTGGTTCTCAAACTGTGGTACGCGTACCACTAGTGGTACTTGGTGGTACTGCTGGTGGTACTTGAAAACATTTACAAAAAAACAAAAAAAAAAATGTCAGGCCACTGAACTTAGAAGCAGGCCAGGCCAGTGTTTCTGGTTGCGGTGGCACGATAGTTAGATAACCTAAGTGGGGAACAACCAGGAGATCACTGTGACAGAGAGTAATGCAGTCTAAACAGTCATAAATCTTTAATTCAACTTCAGCCCTGATCATAACCATTTATTTTTAGATTTTTTGTAATGTCAGATAAAAAATGGAGTACTCCCACTTTTCTGAAAAGAGTTGGTGTTAAATCTGACATTACAAAAAATCCATCAAAATCTGTGTCGCTGCTAATCATTGACACATGCCTAGCCTGTAATAATCCCCCCCAGAAAAATGTACTTTGCATTTGATATATTGAAAATATTTTACTTTTTTTGTGTTTTTTTTTTCTTTTTTACAATCATTTGTGATGCCATCACACAAACTGGCATTTAAAGGGTAAACATTCAAAAATGTATTGAATATGTGTTTTCTTTTCTTTTTTACAATAATTTGTGATGCCCATTAGTGGTCTGCAAGGGCCTTGAAATAAAGCCCGAGCCCTGCCCGAGCCCTTGAACTTCAGGCCCTGCCCGAAAATAAGCCCGACTGTAAATAATATTTTAAGCCCTAGCCCGCGTGAAAACCAGAACAAAATTATTATTATTATTATTATTATTATTATTATTATTATTATTTATAATTTTATTATTATTATTATTTATAATTTTATTATTATCTTTGACACACGCACACACACACACACGACACACAATAGCCTACTCAGTCAAACAAACAAACAGAAAACAGAAATCAGATTTCGAGCAGAGCAACGTAATGAAAATCACAACAAAACAAGTAGCAGTCGCGACCCAGCAAATAGTAAACATCACTCACCAGAGACGTCAGCAACGCGTTGAACACCGTTAATAAAACCGGCTACATACATCCCAAGAACAAATTAAAACGTTCGCCAACTGGCTATATTCCAACACAACCAATCGAGTTGAACTTGTCCCCTGAGTTCTCTCTGCGCGCTGCAGTAATTACATCCAAATGTTTCTCTGGCGCAAAAGAGAAAGCGAATCTTAAAACGAAGGTTATCATATAACCCTAGTTATATGAAAAAAAAAAAAAAAAAAAAAAAAAAAAAAAAAAACGGCGGTGCCCGGCCGAGCCCGAATTATTTATAAAAAAAAAAGCCCTACCCAGCCCGAACCCGCCGGGCCGGGCCCCGTCGGGCCTGGGCAAGGTTGCAGTGCACTAATGCCCATCACAAACACTGGCATTTAAAGGGTAAAACTTCAAAAATTCCTGCACCAGAATGCAGGAAATTAAGTTTTTGTAACTAAGTGTGTGTGTGTGTGTGTGTGTGTGTGTGTGTGTGTGTGTGAGAGAGAGAATGACGGACAATTGCTTGCTGTGTGAGAGAGAGAGAGATAGAGAGAATTAAGTACATTTGAGAATTTTAGTTATTATGTTCTCAATGCCCCTTGCATTGTATGAGTTGTGTGGAAGCGTTTGCTAGTTCTAGTGCTATCCCTTTGTACATTGTGGCTGTGTCTGACAAAAGTTAACAATAAATAATGGTATTAGGAATACATTTGCCTCCTGCGTGAACTGTGCATAGCTGAATAGACTGTATTTTAACGCCGGTCATATGGTGGTACTTGGAGAGCCAGCTACGTTCTCAGGTGGTACTTGGTGTAAAAAGTAGGGATGCACCGAAATTTCGGCACCGAAAGAGTTTTTTCACCGAAAATATATCACCGAAACAGAAACAACCTTGCGTGTTGTTGTGATGATGTCGCGCTGTCGGGAGTCGCGCTGCCCCTATGTAAACTCTGCGCGCAACGCGTCCAATAAATGCGTCTTCAACATGCTTCCATATCCTCATTCACTATTATGCCCGTCGCGGTAGGAGTGATCTATGCATATCATTCGCGTGTTGTTGTTAGGGGTGCACCGATATATCGGTCGGGTATCGGTATCGGCCGATAAGTGCCTTGTTGACTGCTATCGGCCTATCGGCCGATAAGCTCAAATGTGCCGATAGCAGTCGCCGATAAATACCCATCAATTTGTGTAGCGTCAAAAGGCAAAAAAAAAAGAAGTTCACTCGCGACCTACCTGCACAACGCCCGCCGTCCCCCCCACACACACACAAGCTACTGCATCAAAGTTACTATTTATGATTAACAAGGCATTCGTTTTGTGGCATTAACGTTATATAGTTAGTGTTATACGGACAATAACATCAGCATATTATTATTACCCATAGCAGCAGGGCATTACTCCGAGTCCGTTCATTAGCTACCGGGAGATGCAAGACTAACGTTACTGGTGAAAATGTGATTTGCGTTGGAATACTCCTTTGCCAACTTGCTGTACTTTGCTTGCAGGTCTGCAGCCATTATTGCTGCATTATGAATAGCCCCAACTTTAGCCAAGGTAACGTTATGGCTAAACCTTTAACTATAGTTAACGCTAGCTTTCGGTTAGCTGTTCAATGCTATTAATAACACAACTCCCCGTCAACACCCTCTCTCGGGAAGATGGCATTTAAGAAAGTATCTGCTGTTAAAATGACACAAACATTCGTTTTGTGGCATATATAGTTAGTGTTACACGTTCAATAACAAGCATATTATTTACCCGAAGATAGCAGTAAACAAGGCATTACTCCGTTAGTCCGTTCATAGCTCGGTTCCATTCCGTTGCTCATTCCGTACCCAACTACACATTCTGCAATCTGTTAATAAAGTTTTCAACCAGACAAATGTATAGAAAGGCTTTGTTTTATTATAACATTTGTTGCAGTAAAATCATTATGTCTCATTTGGTCCGGCGCTCCATGCTGTGGAGCGCCGGTCGGCGGGCCGGGCAGCTAACGTATCTGCTCTCGCAAACAGAACAATGGCGGCATGCCCGAAAGTAGAAAAATTAATAAACGCTTGCCGATTGGTGGTAAGGACAGCAGGAGGTGGGTGCTAGCGGTGTGGCGTAATTGGCCGAATCGACTGTCAATCAAAATGGTTCCATTGCATTGGTTGAAAGCTCTGGTTGAGAGACTAGTATCCCGCTGCAGGCCGCCATAATGGTTCCATTGCATTGGTTGAAAGCTCTGGTTGAGAGAATAGTATCCCGCTGCAGGCCGCAGGAATGGTTCCATTGCATTGGTTGAAAGCTCTGGTTGAGAAAATAGTATCCCTCTGCAGGCCGCAAGACGATACTGGGAGAGAGATAGTGATACCATAAACATATTTCTTGATGTTTCCTTTTTTTAAGTAAGTAAAGAGGCCTACAAATACAAACATACACATACAAATATACAGTAGTTTCATTAAATTTTTTTTTTTTTTTTTAAATTACAAATACTTATATACAAATATCGGTATCGGTATCGGCCGATAGTGTTAGTTGAACAATCGGTATCGGTATCGGCGGCCAATTTTCATATCGGTGCATCCCTAGTTGTTGTGATGATGTCGCGCTGTCGGGAGTCGCGCTGCCCCTATGTAAACTCTGTGCGCAACGCGTCCAACAAATGCGTCTTCAACATGCTTCCATATCCTCATTCACTATTATGCCCGTCGTGGTAGGAGTGATCTATGCATATGATTCGCGTGTTGTTGTGATTAGGGGTGGGACGATACATCGATCCAGATCGATATATCGATCTATTATCAATAATCAAATAGGATCGATGCCACGTAAAAAGATCGATTCATATTGCGATACTCTTATTTTGAAAATCCGGCGACGTCATCGCCCCGCTCCCAGTGTTGTGAAACTCAAACTCCATTTAACATCAACAGCAGTAGCGTCTAGAGCGTCACTAGAGCAAGACTAGTGTGCCTATTCTGTGACCCAAAACATGTCCCTGCTGTTTTATTCCACAACGGGTCCAATGCATCTAACCTGCTTTGCAATCCTCGTCACTCCATTATGCCCACGTCGCGTTAAAGATCAAAGATAACGTTACGTTAGCGTGAGCTAACAAGCTAACCCAGAGCCATAGGCAGAGAGAAGTGGGGACTGGGAGGGTGCATTCTCGGGATAGCCCCACTAACAGGATCTGGCCGGTACTGCACCTTGGGACTCCCAATATGCTTTTCCAGCCAAAATACAGCTCTGTGACAGTGAATATGATATTAATATCGAGAAAAAAAAGAAAAACGAACCAAAAACAGTGAACAGGAGGTCTATTTGTATTAAAAACAATAGATTGTTTTTCATTTAAATGTCTGGAAGAGCTCAAAAATAAAAATGTCATGATATTTCCATTGCCTTTTTTTTGTTGATTTAAATGTTACTGATTGTATTAAATGGGCACATAATATCGTCTCATATCGATCGCAGGCACCTGAATCGAATTGTATCGTATCGTGGCAGATTGTGTGATATCGGATAATATCGTATTGTTGTCCAAAGAATCGATATCGTATCGTGATTAAACTGGTGATTCCCACTAGGGATTCACGATAATTATCGGGCCGATATCAGCAATTATGACGTCATCCCGATAAACTCGATAACGTTATTGATAGCTCCGATAACATAATACATTTTTTGGTTAAAAGAAATCCGGTGTGGGTGGATTTGGATGAAGGGCGCTTGTTTTTATTATAGCCTCCTCCCGTTTTGCCAGTACTGTGGTAAAACTGATAGCGTGTGGTTTAGGAACAGGGAGTTTTTCACAAATCCAGCGCTCCCCTTCTTGGCTGTGACGTAGTCACGTTACATTCGGAGACAGACAGTCGATCTGCCAATTACGTCCCTCCGCTTGCACCCACCTCTTCTTCTTACCACCAATCAGAAGCCCTCGTTCGTTTATTTACCTCCGGATTGTCGGCCATTATTCTACTCGGAGCTATAACGTTAGCTGCTCCCCGCCAGCCACATTGACAAGTACCAGCGCTTATACATTACTGGCAAATGTCTTGTTGCACTTGTGGCAAAGAGCGTTGTCAGCATCGACTTTAGTAAAAATAGACCCAGACTTTTTTTGAGGAATTTAAACGTCGCAAACTAATCTTGTTGGCCGTTTTCTATCTCTCCTCCCTGGGTCTCTCTCTGCCTGCGCGAGCCGAGCTCTTACACACACACACATACACACACACACACACACACACACACGGGTGCTGTCGAGAGCAGAGCTGTGTGTGTGTGTGAGTGAGTGAGTGTGTGTAAGAGCACAGCCGGCTGGCTCGCGTAGGCAGAGAGAGACCCAGGGAGGAGAGATAGAAAACGGCCAACAAGATTAGTTTGCGACGTTTAAATTCCTCAAAAAAAAACTCCATAATTTCTCTAGTACCGATAGCAGTACCGATGATGTCGGAGCTTATAAATACTAAAAAAAAAAAAAAAAAAAAATTTGATTAAAAAAATTATATATATATATACATTTAAAAAAAAATTATAATACAATAAATATCGGTTATCGATATCGGTTATCGGCTTGAGGAGCATAAAGATATCGGTATCGGTGTCAAAAAATCAATATCGTGCATCCCTAATTCCCACCCCTAGCGCGCACACACACGCGCACGCACACACACTGAAAAAAAATTTGAATTTTTTTTTTATTTTTATTTTTTTTAACTTTGATTTTTTTTATGTTCGAAGCTTGTGCCATCGAACGAAGCTTCGAAGTATTTAAGACAGCCCTACTTCTCAGGCAAGTCATCCGAGAGGATCTGATTCATTGTGGACCATCAGAACAGCGTGGAATACATATTTCTTAGGATAATCAGAACTTTTTTCACAGCGATATCAACGTGTGCCCCGTGTGTGTGCGTGCGCTGATCAGGAAATGAGAGAATAGATTTTTCAGCTCGCTTCTCTAGCGTGCATAAGTACACATATACTATCGATAATCTAGCGTTTATTTGAAAACGATTAATAAATAGGCCGAAAAATGACAGTTTTTTGTGTATTCCAGAATATTCCAGTAAAGGGCGATTATCACAATCTTTATATTTTCCTGAAACTTAAAAAAACAAGCGTTTTTCAAAATGGTATAAAACGGAAATGAACAGATTAAAAAACAATCCGTTTAGACAATGTTGACTGCAAACAAGTCATTGATAAGCGATGGCCAGATTAGACACATAGCCACAATTTAAGACATAGTTTATGCGTTTGCAAATATGAGAGCTCTATCATTAAAGTGGACGCTGGCATACGGAGCCCTTTAGCGCCCTGCATGGCTGGCACTGAAAGTGTTAATGCAAGTGGCGGGAGTTCCATTAAAGGAAAACTCCAACATTTTGGGAAATTAGCTTATTTAACATCTTCCCTGGAGTTAGACAAGAAGATACATACCTTTTTTGTCTCTGTGCGTGCATTTAGCTTAGGGAACAGTCGCTCCGTTAGCATAGCTTAGCTTCATCACTGGAAGTGAGGTGGGGCCGGAGCCTGGCGTTCCCTTACAGTGTATAGTTTGATTGAAAAGTTTATTAACAGATTGCAGAATACACTCCAAATACAACTCCAAAACGTGCATGTAAACATGTTGTGACCTGTGTATTCACCACGTGGAGTAATAAAAAATAATTGAATTAGACAATTACGTTTTATAAGCAAATATACTCTGAACAATTTTTTGCCCAACCACTCCTCTATGAGCGCAGCCAGTGATTTCAACGTGACGCCGTGTTTGTTTACATTCTCATTCATTCAAAGGATCCGAACCAATTGACGTTTATGGATACCATGACTTAAAATCCTCTTACCTTGACGATTAAAAGCCTCCCCAATTTAGAAAACAGTAATCCAATGGCTGGTATTGTTATACCGGACGCTCTGAACACAGATCAGGATCGTAAGACATATATAATGACTTCCTTTCTGGGGTTTTCTAAATAAAAGTGCGACGTTTATAGCAGCGGAAAACGTTTATTTTGTACATTATCTAACGTTAACACGAACCTAAACTAACTTTAATAAACTTTATGAAACTACTGTATATTTGTATGTCTCTAAATGTTTTGATGAATTGAAAATGGAGGACCCTTATGTAAAAAAGCCCAAAGTCTTTTTCTGGTCTTCATCCTCCAGTCCACTGTTGTTGTATTGAGCTGTACTGTAAAGTTTTCAATCAATCAATCAGACAAATGTATAGAAAAGCTTTTATTATAACCATATAACAAAAAATGTTATTGTTTATGAAAATGTTTTAGCCCTATGCTTGACTATTGTTTTAGGCATGGCAACAAATAAAATAATAATAATAAGATGAATAAATAAAATATTAAATAAATAAATAGGCTACACGTCTCTCTTTTTGTGTTACAAATTGTGCTCACCGATATGAACATAGGCCTCTTTACTTACTTAAAAAAGGAAACGTCAAGAAATATGTTATATGGTATTCCATCATGCCATGTGTGTTTTTTATATATTTTATAATGCTTATGATTATTGCTGAAGTCTGAGTCATACAATACCCACTGGCTTTCATAACCTAACAGACTAACTTGACTAAAAAGACTAAAGTTTATGAGTTGTAAGAGACAGCACTCACTGTATCTCTCTCAAACAAAGCTCCATGTTCTCCAGTAATATCTCCATAATCTGAGTTTGCAATGCATGTGTCGTGTCAGGTACAACAGAACAATTTTGATTGACAGTCGATTCTGCCAATTACGTCACACCGCTTGCACCCACTTCCTGCTGTTCTTACCACCAATCGGCAATCGCTTATTCGTTTTTTTACTTTCGGGAAGTCCGCCATTGATCTGCACGAGAGAACCACAACAAACTTACCGTAGCTAATAATGTTAGCTCCCCGCGGCCCACGAGTAGGCTACCAGCGCTCCGCAGGAGTACTAAACGAGGCATAATTATTTTACTGCAACAAATGTTATAATAAAAGCTTTTCTATACATATGTCTGATTGAAAACTTTATTAACAGATTGCAGAATGGGTACAATTCAGTACGGGCTCTCTGAGCAAAGGAAGGAAGTGAGAGATATGAATGAGTAATGCTTGCTATGGTCCGGTAAATATGCTGATGTTATTGAACGTGTAACTATATAACGTTAATGCCACAAAAATGAATGCCTTTGTTAATCATACGTAACTTTGATGCAGTAGCGTGTGGGGGCGGGATTGTGCAGGTCGCTTGACTGAAACTTTTTTCAAAGTTTGAACGTGTGGACCAGATTGACGCGACACAAATTGACGGATATTTATCGGCCACTGCCATCGGCAAATTTGAGCTTATAGGCCGATGGCAGTCAACAAGGCACTTATCGGCCGATACCCGACCGATATATCGGTGCACCCCTAGTATCCATCTTGCATAACAACGATGCCCATATGTATTCGCTCCTGTTTCCCCCCCTCTATAGTTCTGAGACGCATGATGCAACGCAATGCTGCCTTCCATCTTATTCCGTGGTTGACGTTGTGTTCAACAGTAGGCCTGCCACGGTAGTCGGTGTTACTGTTACTGTGTTCAGGCTTCATCCACAGAGTACATCACCAGCCCACCGCCCTCACTGGTGTCTGGCCAGTCCAGAGCAGCAACAGTATGTTTGCACAATGTGCTAACTAAGGCTGCAGCTACATTGTTTCAGGCGACAGTGGCTCGGTAGGTAGAGCAGTCGTCTGGTAATCCGGAGGTTCCCGGTTCAATTCCCGCTCCTCCCGGGCAGCGTGTCAAAGTTTCCTTGACACCGTTATCCCCTAATTGCTCCCGATGAGCAGGTTGGCACCTTGCATGGTTGCCTCTGTGTGTGAGTGAATGGGTAAAATGCGAGGAACACATTTTAAAGCGCTTTGGATAAAAGCTGCTATATAAATGCACCATTTACCATCAATGAAAGGATAGAAAATTGACGGAAGGTATTACTGTCTGTTGGTTTATTTTTAAATTAGAACATAACGTCAACTCTTGTCTGTCCAACAAATGGATACTAATCATAGAAAGAGATTTAAAACACTTAGTCGGGCGGACACAGTGGATCAAACTAGCCGCGTAACGATATGTCAAAGTAGGGCTGTAAAAAATTGGCCAAAGTGACATTCGAATATTCCTTCTAAAAAAAATTTAAAAACATGGGTTCGAACTAGGGCTGTCAGTTTATCGCGTTAATTAGATTAATTAATTACACAGCAAATTATCGCGTTATGAAAATTAACTAAAAATGTATTACAAAAAAAAAACTTTTTTAATCTCATTCATTCCATAAGAACGTAGAATACACATTTACAGACTTTTTTAATGTGGTCCATTTGCATGTTCTTGGTATCTGATTCTAGGGACATCTATGGATCTCAGGGAATGTATTCCCAGTGTCAGAAATTCTGTGTCTGTTACTAGGCTTGAGTAAATTGTAATGAACCAAATGAGAATATCAATACAAAAAAAAGTTATCTTTGACTGTGAATAACACCATGCTCAAATTGACCAGACCTGAAAAATCTAAGCAAATTAATAGATGGAAGATGATTAAACAGAAGATTTTGTAGATACAGTACTGAATTCTGCCATCCAGACACATGCAATTTGAAATATGATTATAGAATATCAGGCATAAAATGGTTATGCGATTAAAATGCGATTAATTAGATTAATTCATTACAAATCCTGTAATAAATTTTTTTTGGAAAGGCTCTTCCAGGAGGGCAAAGCCAGAGATGCCTGGAAAGGTGTCAAGACACTTGCTGGCCTGCAAAACAACAGACCCCGTCCCATTTAAGAACAGAGGAACAGCTTCTACTGCAGGTTTGATACACACACCTTCACTCAGGAGAGGGAGGAGCTGACCACCAATCTCCTGTGTAAAGCAGCAACTAGCACCAACCTAGAGTTTCACCCTAGGGAGGTGGAAAGGGTGCTCAAGAGAACAAACCGTCACAAGGCCCCAGGTCCTGACAACATCAGTGGGCGCTTGCTGAAGGTCTGTCATGAGCAGCTGGCTGAGGTCTTCTGTAACCTCTTTAACCGATCCTTGTCTGAACACTCCATACCAACCATATGGAAGTCCTCCATCATTTGCCCAGTCCCTAAGAAAACTAACCCCACCTGCAATAATGACTACCGCCCTGTAGCTTTAATATCTCTGGTGATGAAGAGCTTTGAAAGGCTCATTCTACCTCAGCTACAGAGGGAGGTTAGTGGGCACACAGACCCACTCCAGTTTGGATACAAGCAGCAGAGAGGTGTGGATGATGCAATGATAACCCTCCTGCATCACACCTACACACAGCTGGAGAAGCCCAAGTCCTTTGTTAGGATGGTATTCGTGGACTTAAGTGCATTCAACACTGTGCAACCTCATCTGATGGGACAGAAACTCCTCCGGATTAATGTCAACCCCCACCTCATACTGCTCATTCTCTCCTTCTAGTGATGCACCGATGTGAAAATTGTGGCCGATACCGATAACCGATATTAATATTGCTGTTCTGGCCGATACCGATATTTACCGATGTCGATATCTCTGTATAGAAAACACTTTTTTATGATAATCAAATAAAGAGCTATTTTCCAAAACGCATAATTTTTTTTACTTTTGTAACTTATTTTCAGAAATGACTGATATTTTGAAACTATTTAAGGCCAAAACATGTAAAAAGAAGAAAAAAAAATATAAAAAAAAAAGATTTTTTTTTTTTTTTTTTTTTTAATATCGGCCCTATCTTGATATCGGACCGATACCGATGTGTAAAAAAACGGCCATATCGGCCGATATTATATCGGCGGCCGATATATCGTGCATCACTATCTCCTTCCTCACAAATAGACACCAGACAGGGCGGTTAGGTGGCCGAGCGGAGATTGCGTTCGTCACCAGCCCCGGAGCTGAGCTGGATTTGCCTGTTCGAATCCAGCTCACAGCTCCGGGGTTGTCACCAGCTTGGCTGGCCGTCTGCACTGATACAATTGGCTGTATCAGAGGGTGGGAGAAGCTGGCGGGGTGGGTCCGGGTCGTTGTAAACAGCGACTCCTACAGTTCGGTCGGGGCGCCTGCTAAGCGCGGATTGGACGTGAGGGGGATAGTGTGGTCCTCCCACACGCTACGCCCTCTCAATGAGAATCCGCGCTGCCAGGTGAAAAGAAGCAGTGATTGGCTGGACGTGTGTCGGAGGAAGCACGTGGTAGCCTCCACTCTCCCAGATGATCTGACTGTGGGGGGTAAGTGCGCAGCGACCAGGAAGGGACTGGGAATTGGCATACGACTAACATTGGGATGGGAGAAAATCGGAGGAAAATGGAGGGGGAAAAAGACCAAAAAAAAAAAAAAAAAATAGACACCAGACTGTTAGATTCAACGGCAACTACAGCTCCAACAGAACGGTATCCACCGGGGCACCACAGGGAACTGTCATCTCACCAGTCCTGTTCACTCTGTACACCGACGACTGTAGCAGCTCAGACCCTGAGATGCTCTTCATCAAATACTCTGATGACAGTCATCGTTGACACCACCAACTCCAATGACCGCATCATTGGAGAAATGAACAGGTTCGCAGAGTGGTGTAAGAACAATTTCCTGGACCTAAACCCCAGCAAAACAAAGGAACTGCTGGTGGACTCCAGGCGTGACCCCACAACTCCCCCAGCTCTGGAGATAAATGGCCAGAAAATAGAGCGCGTTGAGGAGTATAAATATCTTGGCACCACCATCGACCATAAGCTCACCTTCAAGACCAACGCAGATAACATCCACTCTAAGTGCCAACAGCGACTGTTCTTCCTCAGGAAGATGTGGAAGCTTCAGGTGCGACCATCAATCCTGCAGGCTTTCTACAACTCCTTTGTGGAATCGATAATGTCCTTTAAAGGGGACATGCGTTGCTATTCCTAGCACTATTTGGGCAACTTTACACAATTCCTGTGAGTGTATTGAAGACATCTGTAAGTTTTTTCTTTTTTTCAAAAAATGCATTGTTTTATATTTCTAATCAAGTACTCAACCATCATTTTTCAGCTTCAAGATTTCAGGCTGTTATGGCCTGGCTCCGCCCATAAGCACTTTGAGTGACAGTCAGTCCACACAGTCTGCGACTGGTAGAGAGAGAGAGGGCCGTTCTTTTTTTCTCTGCCTCTCGGGTGTGCTGCGCGGCAGCTTGTGGGGGGGGGGGGGGGCCTCCCTTCCTCTCTCTTTCCCTTTTTTTCTTTCTATCACTCTCCCGTTCGGAAGTGCTCCTGAATGCTCTATATCTCTCTCTCTCTCTCCCTCCAGAGGGCACGCAGAGTATGAGGAAGTAGTTTCCACTCGCTGTGTACAGTCAGTCTAGGTAGATTGTGGGCGGGCATTAGCTACAACCACAGAGCCAATCACATCACTGTCTGCTACCCAGAGCCTGAGTAACGTCATTCCTAACGGATCGCCTAATTTACTGGAGAAGGAAATGATCTGAGCTGAATCAGAGCAATCCGCCAATATGGTATTTAGACACTAAAACACATTGATACTAACTCCTATTACTATAATAGTTCAAGTTCAAGTTTCTTTAATAGTTGTCGTACAGAAGTACAGAATACTTTTATACAAAATGCTTCTTACTGTTACGCTCCAGAGACTGTGCAAGACAAGTATGAAATAAAATAACATAGTATAGCATGTAAATTAGAAGTAAAAAAAAGAGGTCACAGTGTTCAGTATAGACATATGTACAATGTTCGATGCAGAATAGACGTAACTGAGTTACCATATAATATACAATACTATGCAGTGTACTAATATACAATACTATATAGTGCAAGGCAGAAATGGGATGAGGTGCAATTTAGGTACAATTTACAGTAGGTGTACGAGTTGTGCAAATCCTTTATCAATAAATATAAAGTGTGTTTGTGTGATCTAAAGTGTGGAGAGTGGGTGCTGCAGTGTGTTGTTTGTTTAAGTGAGTGTGTGTGTGTGCTGTGTGCATTTGATGGTTGTTGCATAGTGTTTATTGTTCGTTTAGCAGCCTGATGGCCTGGGGATAGAAGCTTCTTCTGAGTCTTTCTGTGCTCGCCTTAAGACTCCGGTATCGCTTGCCTGACCGCAGCAGTTCAAAGAGGCAGTTGTTCGGGTGGCTCGAGTCCTTAATAATTCTCTTAGCCTTCCCCCTGCACCGCTTGTTGTAAATGTTCTGGAGGGTGGGAAGCCCCCCTCCAATTGTGGATTCGGCTGAACGTGTCACTCTTTGTAGTCTGCTACAGTCTTGTGCAGTGCTATTCCCAAACCAGGAGGTGATGTTGCCGGTCAGGATGCTCTCTATTGTACATGAGTAGACATTTCTAATGATCTTCTGACTGACTTGGAACTTCCTTAGGCGCCTGAGGAAGTAGAGGCGTTGTCGTGCCTTCTTCACAACACTGTCAATGTGTGTGGTCCATGTCAAATCCTCGGATATGTGGGCTCCGAGGTACTTGAAACTGTTCACTCTCTCAACCGGTGCCCCGTCGATGCTGAGGGGGCTGTAGTCCTTGACCCCCGACCTCCTGAAGTCCACAATCATCTCTTTTGTTTTGCTGACGTTCAGGGAGAGGCAGTTCTCCTGACACCACTGTGACAGATTCTCTACCTCTTCCAGGTAGGCCCTCTCGTCGTTGGCAGAGATCAGGCCCACCACTACTGTGTCATCAGCAAATTTGATGATTGTGTGCCACGCAGTCATGTGTGTACAGGGAGTAGAGGAGGGGGCTCAGAACACAGCCCTGGGGGCAGGGACCGAAACTAGAGAGCGCCACCCGCCATTTGCGCTCAGTTTTTACGTTTGGCGCCTCCCACTGAGACGTCTGAGCGCCGTGTGGCGCTCAATCAAATAGTCATGTGAAAATCGAAAATCATGATCCAATTCTTTAGCGGAGTTCTCACTCGCTGTCTCAGCACACATGAAGCGCGCACCGCGCACTGCTGCTGCTGCTGCTACCCCCTCCTCACCTGTTGCATGTAAACAGAGGCTATTGCCTCACCGTGACGTTAGTCTAGTCAGTGTGGGACCTTCGTGAGATAACGTTAGCTACCGTTACAAAATGACCCAGTCAACTATTCACTTAGTTTAATACATGACTTTGAGGCATTGTGTAACGTTATCCAGCCGGCTAGCTACGGATAGCTCCCGACATCAACAAATCCATCAGCAATAGTCCAGTGCATAATACCTCCGTTGGCTAGGTAACTAGTCACTACGAAATGTCGCAGTAAACTAAATAGTTCACTGAGGCGTTGTCCCAACGCCATCCAGCAGTAGCTACAGAAAGCTCCTGGCATCAATGTGGCTACAACAACAACATGCGTATTCGAGTCCCTGGTTTACATCGCATGAGCGAGGGCTGCTGACTAGGGTCCAGGTGCAGCGCCGGAGAATTATTTTGCATGCTGAATGTAGCGTTTAGGGTCCAGCTGCACCCCCGGAGAATCCTTGCTGGAGCTGGAGGCCACTCGAGTATACACACAGACAGTGGAGCTGTTTGCAGACAGCGAGGTGGCGATGTCTCGCAGATAACACAATCACAAGTATGATTATATAATATATATATTTTATTAAAAAAAAAAAATTATATAAAATAATAATAAAAAAAATGTTTATCAAAAAAAAGTTGGCGGGTAAGAAATATGCTTGGCGGGTAGATTCTTCCCATCTACCCGCCACTGGCCGGTGAGTCAAAAAGTTAATTTCGCTCCCTGCCTGGGGGGCCCCTATGTTGAGCGTGATGGATGAGGAGGTGCAGTTGCCTGCTCTTACCACCTGGGGTCTGCCCGTCAGGAAGTCCAAGACCCACTGGCAGAGGTCATAGTTCAAGCCCAGGTCCCTGAGCTTGGCTATGAGTTTGGAGGGGACTATGGTATTGAATGCTGAGCTGTAGTCGATGAACAGCATTCTCACATAGTTCCCCTGCCTCTTGTCCAGGTGTGATGCTGCTGTGTGCAGCACATGGGCTATGGCGTCCTCCGTGGACCTGTTGGGGCGATATGCAAATTGCAGGGGGTCCAGGTTGATGCTAGAGACTGAGACTAGAGATACAATGCTAGAGACTGAAAAATGACATTTATAACGCATGTCACCTTTAACATCACATCATGGTTTGGAGTGATGCGTGCCATCAACCGGAAACCTCTCGACAGGGTCGTTAAGATCAGCTGCAAGATAATTGGGAAGGACCAGGAGCCACTCAGCAGCATCCACAAGAAACGCACAGTTAAAGAGGCCTCCCAAATAGTTGAGGACAACACACACACCCTTCACACCCATTACAAACTAATGCCCTCAGGCCGTCGATACAGAGCTTCATCACTGAACAAAAGGGGCTTAGGTAGCTTCGTGCCAACCTCCATCAGACTGCTGAACACCTAGGTCTGGTGGAGGCCGGACTGCCCCCCCCCCCAAGGACTTTGGACTACTTAAAATAGACTCCCCCTTCCACCTCATGGACACATACTATGTACCTGTACTACTATTATTTACTATTTATAGTGATGCATCGAATATTCGGCTACCGGAATTTTTTGCCAAAAATGGCCTTTCGGCTTCCGGCCGAAAGAGTTTTTTCACCGAAAATATATCGCAGAATGTCAAAGAACAGAAGCAACCTGTAAACTAACGCGTGTTGTTGTGATGATGTCATCAAAACGCGGCTTCAGTCATTACATGCTCAACGTGAGCTCTTCAGTCCTGCGTTCTGCAGCCTGTGATAACTAGAGATGTTCCGATACCATTTTTTCCTTTCCGATCCGATTTCGATACCTAAGCTTTGGGTATCGGCCGATACCGATACTTATCCGATACCAGTGCAAAAAAAAAAAAAAAAAAAAAAAAACGATATTATATAATATTTTTATAAATATAATTTTTTTATTTATTTTTTTAACAAATACTGTTTTATATATACTGTTTTTTAGTAATAACTAGAAAGTAATGGTATTTATTCAACAACAGGTGATTGTATAGATTTGTATTAGTATCATTAATCAATGAGTATGGGGCTTCAGCACTGCAGATATACCCTACTCCAATGATCCACACGGACATTATACGTTGCTGCACTCGCTACCCACTGGCTCTGCAGATATACCCTACTCAGTCTGTCTACAAGGCTCCGTTTCAGTAGCAGTCGGATCTGTTGTGATTTTTGCACAATAAATATTCAACATTCTCTTTTGAGACTCCGCCTCAGACTCTTATCATTTGGCACTAAAAGCTAAACATTGTCACCGATATGGCTGTCCGCAACATGTCATTAATTGTGTACGCGAGGTGGTCTCAATGACGACGTCAACGTGAGCTAAGTTAGCATAGCATGAGCTGCCGGTATATAAGACTGTAACGTTACTGGTGACATTGTGATTTAACGAATACTCCTTTGCCAACTTGCTGTACTTTGCTTGCAGGTCTGCAGCCATTATTGCTGGATTATATGAATAGCCCCAACTTTAGCCAAGGTAATGTTAAAGCTAGCTTTCGGTTAGCTGTTCAATGCTAATAACACCAGCCACCAAGCGAACCCATGAGCTCCCCGTCAACACCGCTCTGTCGGGACGATGACATTTAAGAAAGTATCTGCTGTTAAAATGACAAATGGCATTGACACTTTAATCGATTAAGCACCCGTTTGTTTTATAATGCTTACTCAACAGACCACAGTGTTGTTGATAAATTACGTCATATGGTATCGGAGCGCAGCATTAGAGGGTACTCGCCGATACCGATACCAGCATTTTAGCCAGTATCGGCGGCTTTTCCGATACTGGTATCGGTATCGGAACAACTCTAGTGATAACTCCTCTTGGGACTCGGGAGTCGCGCTGTTTCTATGTAAACTCTGCACGCAACGCGTCCAATAAATGCGTCTTTAACATGCTTTATATCCTCATCATTACTATATGCCCGTCGCGGTTAAAAACCTTTTTGATTAACGTTAGCGGTAAGCTAGCTAACAAGGCTTCCGGTCCTCTTTCACTAGTCTCTTAAAGCTACGTCATCCCCCGCTAATAATCACGGGAGATGTAGTAAATACAACAGTCCTTCCATGTAGGCTAGAACGCCGTGAATTATGACAGTAGTTAAAGTTTCTTTATTAGTTGTCATACAAAAATACAGAGTACTTTTATATAAAATGCTTACTGTAGCCACTACAGTAACATCATTAAGTCTGCTATAAGCTAGTCTCCCTCTCAATGTGTGCAGATCTGTATGCAGTTTTAAAGCACATTGGCTTTGTTCTGAATGCACTTTGTTGTAGTTATCCTACAGAGAAAGAAAATGCACTTGACTTGGAATTAATGTACTGTATGCATTCAGAAGTGCTGATTTTTTAAATTTTTTTATAACTTTTGTAACTTATTTTCAGAAATGACTGATATTTTGAAATTATTTAATTAAGGCCAAAACATGTCAAAAGATAAAAAATTATTATTATTATTATTATTATTTTTTATATCTGCCCATATCGGCCCTATCTTGATATCGGACCGATATCGATGTGTAAAAAAACTGCCATATTGGCCGATATTATATCGGCGGCCGATATATCGTTAGGGATGGGTACCGAATTCGGTACTTTTGAGGCACCGAACCGAAACACGTCGGTACTACAAGTATCGAATCAAGTGAGAAACCGAAAAAAAAGATTTTTTTTACTTTTTTTTTCTTCATGTCTACGTTCACACGCACAATATATGCTTACCTAGGATTTGACTTGATTCAACAACAAAGCAGTCGGAGCAATGACGAGCCGAAAACTGTCGAAATTGTAGTTATTTGAAGTTTGGATTTTTTAGGTAAATAAAATTTCTTGAGACTAAAGTACAGAAAAAAGGTACCGTTGGGTACCGGTATCGATTCACAGGTACCGGTATCGGTTCAAATGTGAAAGGTACCCATCCCTATATATCGTGCATCACTAGTTTTTAATATATCACGCTTTAAGTACTGTAGTTTTAATGTAGTTGGTGTTTTTTTTATATATTGGTCTTTTTATTGTAGTTTTTTTTTTTTTTTTTTTTTGTCTTTTTCCCCCTCCATTTTCCTCCGATTTTCTCCCATCCCAATGTTAGTCGTATGCCAATTCCCAGTCCCTTCCTGGTCGCTGCGCACTTACCCCCCACAGTCAGATCATCTGGGAGAGTGGAGGCTACCACGTGCTTCCTCCGACACACGTCCAGCCAATCACTGCTTCTTTTCACCTGGCAGCGCGGATTCTCATTGAGAGGGCGTAGCGTGTGGGAGGACCACACTATCCCCCTCACGTCCAATCCGCGCTTAGCAGGCGCCCCGACCGAACTGTAGGAGTCGCTGTTTACAACGACCCGGACCCACCCCGCCAGCTTCTCCCACCCTCTGATACAGCCAATTGTATCAGTGCAGACGGCCAGCCAAGCTGGTGACAACCCCGGAGCTGTGAGCTGGATTCGAACAGGCAAATCCAGCTCAGCTCCGGGGCTGGTGACGAACGCAATCTCCGCTCGGCCACCTAACCGCCTGTTTTTATTGTAGTTTTAACAACATTTTTTATATATAGTGGTGAGTGTCTATGTATTGTGACTGTATGTTTGTCTTTCAACCACTGTACAAATGAAGTTCCGAAAGGAAAATAAAGTAATTTGAAGTTTTGATAATCTCTGAGAACGGTCTGTCTCTCGGAGCAAGATCAAATTAATGAAAGTTCACGTATATAGGAAAAAAAAAGCCGTGATAAACAAACAATATTTTTTTTGAAACGTGAAATAGTAATCAAAACATTGGGCATCCGTATGATGCTTCCGTCAATTAATTATTCAATATCTGTTCAGTAAGCCTACAGTAGCCTATATACTTGTTTCATGTTTTGTTTACATTTAGTCATTTAGCTGACGCTTTTATCCAAAGCAACTTACAAGTTCTGTAACAAGTTATCAGGAAGAGGGCACAACTCTATCAGCTGAGTAACAATGTTCATCAAAGTGTTGCGTGTTACAGTGTAGGTTAGTTTATTAGGACAAGTGCATGACAGTAAGGTTAGTTAGGGTTAGATATTTTTTATTTTTTTTAATTCAGATAATGGTTGAAGAAGTGCGTCTTTAGTCGACGGCGAAAGATTGGACGGGTTTCGGCTGTCCTAACTGGGGTGGGTAGTTCATTCCACCATTGTGGGGCAAGGACTGAGAATAGGCGACTTCTCTCGGAGCTGGGATAGGAGTAGGTCTGAGGCGGCCAGAAGATGCAGAGCGTAGGGGTCTTGAGGGTGTGTAGTTAGAGACCATTGACCGGAGGTAGGCGGGAGCGGTTCCCTTTGCCGCACGGTATGCTAGGGCCTAAAATAATTTTATTTATTATTTTTTTACAATAAAGATTCATAAAAATCTTAGTAAAACCTTTAGTATTATGGATATTAAACATGCTGGCAGAGTACATGCATCCATGTTGTCGTGGACATTTTAATTAAATAAAGAAATTCCCTATCCATAGTCGCCGTGGGAAAAAATAATTCTAAATTCCCTACCTACCCATGGCCTTAACTGACAACCAACAGGAACCAAAGAATATATATTTTTATGCCTAGGTCAATGGCCTTGAAGCGGATTCGTGCCGCAATGGGGAGCCAGTGCAGGTCCCTAAGAAGTGGGGTGACATGGGCCGACTTCGGTAGGTTTGAGATGAGGCGGGCCTCTGCGTTCTGAATGAGTTGAAGAGGCTTGGTGGCAGTGGCCGGGAGGCCAGCGAGCAGTGCGTTGCAGTAGTCGAGGCGGGAGATGACTGTTGATTGGACGAGGAGTTGGGTGGCTTCTTTTGTCAGGAAGGGGCGGATCCTTCTGACGTTGCTCAGGAGGAATCTGCAGGTTCTGGTTGTCGCTGCGATGTGAGCAGAGAAGTTCAACTGGTCGTCGAGGACGACACCAAGGTTCTTGGCGGTCGGGGACGCGGTCACAGCTAGGGGTGCACCGATATATCGGTCTGGTATCGGTATCGGGGACGCGGTCACAGCTAGGGGTGCACCGATATATCGGTCGGGTATCGGTATCGGCCCATAAGCTCAAATTTGCCGATGGCAGTGGCCGATAAATATCCGTCAATTTGTGTCGCGTCAATCTGGTCCACACGTTCAAACTTTGAAACAAGTTTCAGTCAAGCGACCTGCACAACCCCGCCCCCACACACACAGGGCTGTACGCTAAGCTTTTTCACTAGGGGCACACTTGCCCCTAAATGAGAAATTTAGGGGCAAAGAATATTTTTTAGGGGCAAATTTTTAAATAACTATTTTACCATTATAGTAGGGCTGGGCGATATGGCCTCTAAATGATATCGCGATATTTTTTGGCCATATCACGATACACGATATATATCGCAATATTTTGACATTTCCTCTAAAGCACTTAAAAATGCTTGATTTTCTTTTTAATTTTTTTTATTGCAAAACAAATTGTTAAAAGTCAGTACTCAACACACAATGCATAATGAAACTAACAATTAATGTGGCTAAAATGACATGCAAGTACAGTAACGGAAAACAAAAAAAAGTATATAATAATATTTTACCGTATACAGTGTATATCCAACAAAATTACCAATTGTACCAATGTCTTATACAGGATATACTCCTAATACCTATTATCTAAAACCCTACACACATATGCTCCTGCTCGAACCCCCCCCCCCCTCCCGGACCCCTCCTTGGATAGTACCTCCATTATCCCTCACTCCTAACCAGACACTACCATTATAAGCTAGCTTTTATTCTCTCCACCACTTCTAACCACATTGACATTTTGGATTCGTTGAGTCCCAGAATTCTTGCTGTAGATATTTCTTGATAAATCACATCGAGATATGTAAGAAACCAAACCTTCCGGCACATTTTTTCCGGTTGAAACCAGCGTGATGCGATCAGTTTTTTTTAGCTACTGTGATACCCGATAAAACCAATCTCTTTAGCTGTGGATTTACTGCAAACTCAAAAACATCATTCAATAGTAATACAGAGGGGTGTACTGGTATATTCCAAGATACGAGTTTTGATAATTGATGGGTCACATCTTTCCAGAATGCCTTAACTGGTGGGCAGTCCCAATATATGTGCATAAATGTTCCTTCGTCTCCATTTGTACATTGGGAGCATTTTGAGTCTTGTTTGAGACCCATTCTGTTCAGTCTTATAGGAGTCAAGTATGTCCTGTGAATATAGTTAAGATTGATTTGTTGATGGTCCGGGTTCCTTGATGTAAGACGGACATTTGCCCATGCTCCTTGCCAATCAAAGTCACTTTCCAGGTCTGGTATATCCCTCCTCCAGACAGAGTCTAGTTGGAGGGTTTCATATGAGGACGTTAGTAATTGATAATAAAAACCTGATACAAAACCTCTCGATGTCTCTCTTTCATAGAAGAATTTGTGGTATCTGTGGTGTTCAACTGGTATGTCTAATGGAACACCGTGAGACTTCAAACATAGCTGTAACTGTATGTAAAAAAGCCATGTGGACTCTGTGAGATTAAATTTTGTGCATATTTCTCCATAACTACAAAAACCCTGGTTGTTAAAAACATCCCCTAATGAGTGTATGCCTTGCTCTTCCCATATAGGGAATCTTATAGGACGTTTTTCAATTAAGAGTGCATTGTTATTGAATAAGGGAGTGTGATTGTGCCATTTTTGTGGGTTAGGATATTTTTTTTGTGTTTCACGCCATATCCGGATCGCATGGGTAATTATGGGGCCAAATTTCCGCTCACAGTGCTTGATTGGTAGTTTAGTGTGTGCTATGTCCTTCAGTCTATGTGGGGCTACTATGTTTTCTTCCAATTTTCTCCAGGATACTAATGCTTGGGGATCAAACCATATTGTCAATGGTCTTAATGTGTACGCCTTAAAATATTGGAAAAAATCTGGAACTGCCATGCCACGTCTGCTTTATTTCTCTGTGCGGTGGATCTTTTTATACGTGGTGGTTTGTTATTCCAAATAAATTTGTATGTGGAGGAGTGTAATCTTTTCCAGTAACCCTCTGGAGGGGGTAACGGTAGCATTGAACTGATGAAGTTGATTCTAGGTAGTACATCCATCTTAACTATTGATACCCTTGCCTGTACTGAGTTTTTAAGTTTTGCCCACCTGTCCAGGTCGTCTTTGATTTTGTTCTGTATTTTTGTGTAATTGTGCTTCACCGTTTGTCTTATGGTGGGAAATATTTCCACACCCAAGCATCTAAAATGTTTTACCATAGGTATCTCACCTGGGAGGGTTGTATCTTTTTTTGCATGGGTGTTAAGTGGAAGGAAAGCCGACTTTGGCCAATTTATTTTAAATCCCGATAGATCACCAAAGTCCTCAATCAACTTGAGTAGATGAGGCAATGTGGTGTTGGGGCTTTGCATGAACAATATTACGTTGTCCGCATATAAACTAATTTTATGTTGTGTGCCCTTGATTACGATTGGTTCTATGGATTGGGATTGTCTTATATATTGTGCTAAAGGCTCTAATGATAGATCGAATAGTCCGGGACTAAGAGGGCAACCCTGTCTGGCTGAGCGTGATACCGGAAAGATTTCGGAGATGAATGTACCTGTTGTAATCATGGCCGATGGGTCTTTGTATAATACTTTAATCATATCAATGAATCCTTTTCCTAACCCCATCCTTTCTAATACTGCCCATAGATACGACCATTCCAGCCTGTCAAAGGCTTTCATAGCATCCAGAGACGGCATCGCCTTAGGCATGGTGTCGTCCTTGTCTGCATCTAGTACGTGCAGTATTCGTCTTATGTAGGCCTGCCACGATAACACATTTTGCTGGGCGATTAATTGCCCCCGAAAATATCGCGATAAGCGATATTATTGCGACCGGTTAGAGAATTTTTTTTTTGGAGAAATTTATTTCCCAAAACTTTTATTTTGAAGCCCACCGCTCCGTCTTTTCCGGTGTTTAAGACTTTTATTTTGAAGCCCACCGACCGGACCGGAAGTATTGTTGTGATTATTTCAGGTACTTTTTGGGTACCAGAAAAGTCACGTGAAACACTGCAGACCACTGAATAGAGACGCGTCTCTAGGATTTCATAATCATTATGTTTGCAGCAGGCACAAGTGCAATAAACAAAGGATACAGTCACTGTGTATTCTGCCTCATTTATTGATTAAACAAAACCGACATCAACACAATTTGCCACCGAGCGGAGAGTTTAGTCTCGCAAAAAGATCGCTGACTTGTTAAGGCTTGTTGTTAGGTTAGGTGCTAATGTTGTGCTAGCGTTTTAGCATGGCTATCGTACATAGCGTGATCAATATAACTCGCTATTGATTGTTTGTATGAGTAACGTTAATGCTAGTAGAATAGACACAACGTGAGGTAATCACCATCCATTTTAAACCGGTTATTACCTAATGCTAACGTTAGCAAATAGACGCGACTGGTAACGTTACAGCTTGTTAGCCTAATGCTCGTTAACGTTAGCATAGACAGCCTAGCTAACGTTAACGCTTGTAGAATAGACACAATGAGAGGTAACGTTAGCGTTAGCAGAATAGACACAACGAGGGTCTCGTTAATGTTGTTGTTGATTGATTGATTGAAAACTGTGTTTACTCTGTTTGTATGAGTAACGTTAATGCTAGTAGAATAGACACAATGTGCTGTGCTCTGTAGTAAAGCCAGCGGCCCGCCTCCCAACACGGACAGTGACTGACAAGGGGCACTGGGTCCGCCTCATTAAAACAAACGCGCAAATAGCAATTAATCGCGCCCGTCAAAATCATTGCATTCATTTTAATTATCGCGGCAATTAATCGATTTATTGCTTATCGCGGCAGGCCTAGTCTTATGTTATCAGTGATCAGGCGACCTCTTATGAAGCCAGTTTGATCCGGATGAACTAAAGACGTCATATGCTTTTGTAATCTGATGGCTAATACCTTAGAGTACAGTTTGACATCGGTTCCGAGGAGGCTTAAGGGTCTGTAACTACCGCACTCGGTGGGGTCTTTGTCTTTTTTGAGAAGGACTGAAATGAGTGCAATATTGTCGTTTTTATGGAAGCTCCCCTCCTTGACTGAGTATAAGATCATATTTAGTAATAAGGGTCCAATTATGTCCCAACAAGAAAGGTACATTTCTGATGGGATACCGTCTCTTCCAGGAGCCTTACCATTTTGCATTTCGGATATGGCCTTCTTGAGTTCCTCTAGTGTGATCGGTGTTTCTAACTGTTTAGCGTCATCCTCTGAAAGTTTAGGGAGAATAATTTGATTAAGATATGTGTCCATTTTGTATTGATCGAAGGTCGTTTCTGATTTATATAAGTCGGAGTAGAATTCTTTGAATGTATCGTTTATTGTTTTGGGGTCTGTTTCAAGTACTTGTTGTGCTCTAATGGAAGTTATATCTGCAAATTTTGCATTAATTCTTAATCGCATGGCTAATAGGTGACTAGGTTTAGAACCTTGGGAGTACTGCTGTTGTCTTGTGCTGCGTATTTGCATTTCCGATTGTTGTCTGTATATGGCATTGATCTCTGTTTTTAGTACGTTAACTTGATTTTCTAGTCTAGTTGAGTTGTTGTATTTTAAAGAATTAAATAACGTTGAGTAAAGCGTTTCCAGTTCAGACAGTTTTGTGCATTGATTTTTGCGCATTATGGAGGAAAATCTATCAGTGAAATCCTTGATCATACCCTTTACCGACATCCATATTATTCTGGGGTCTTGCACCGAGGTTGCATTCTCCCGTAGGAATACTATGAGAGCTTCTTTGAGTTGTGTAATGAATTCCTTGTTATTAAGCAGTTTCGAATTAAAACGCCATCTTGGGGCCCGGGAAGATAGTATACCAAATGTTGCTTTTAGGAGTAAATAACAGTGATCTGATAGTGCATTGGGTATCATTTCCACTTCATATTTATCAAATAGTCTCGGGGATGCAAAGACATAATCAATTCTGGATAATGTGTTATGTCTCGCCGATCGACAAGAGTACTTTCGGGTCGTGGGATTAAGTGAACGCCATAAATCATTTACACCTGTAATCTTTGACCAATCCTTTAATGCTTTAGATGAATTTTTTTGTTCGCTGGAAAAGGCGAGGTAAGATTTGTCCATCCTTGGATTCCAAATGGCATTAAAATCTGCACCTATTATAAATGAGTAATCGGGATGGTTTAACATTTCATCGGTTAGTGTAGTGAAGAAACCCTCTTCGTACAAATTTGGGGCATATACCGCTGCCAATGCTATTTTCCTGTTATTGTGTACAATCCTGGCTATAGTTATACGGCCATCCGCATCCGACCATACCCCCTTTAATTCAATATTTAACTTACGTCCGACGACTATGGCTACACCTCGAGTTCTCGTACCAAAAGAAGAATGACTAATATTATGATATGTGTTATCCGCTAACGTATCTATGTCTTCCTCTCAAATGTGCGTTTCGCTTAGTAGAGCCACGTCCACATGTTCTTTTTTCATCAGTGTGAGCACGCTTTTGCGTTTGTGTTGTTTGTTTATCCCACCAGTGTTCCATATCATTATATTCAAACTAGCCATAATCTATACATGTTTTTGTGTAGTTTTTGGTAATGCTACTGGAGTGCGAAGCTACAATAGATGTACATCCAATTATTGAGGTCCCGTTGAGAGCCGAGCTTAAAAACATATATATATACAAATAAAAATCCCCTTTTTTCCCCTCACCCAGAGAGTCGTACAGGCCTGTGTTCCAAAAACACATCCTCCGCGTATGACTCCCTCCCTTAGGCCACCGGATTGCCCAAACTGAGTTTTGTAATCCTAATCCTAAAAATGCTTGATTTAACCCTTTGATGCATACAGTCACGCCAATATGATGATTATAATAAGTCCCTGCAACATATGTTTGCATTATTAAACCATGAAGATCAGGGGAGGAAACTAACTTTTTGGCTTACCAGCCAACTGGCGAGTATCTGATTTTTTTTACCAGCCAAACAGATTTTTTACCAGACAAAAAAAATCGCCAATTGTGATAATTACTTCTTTGTATGTCTTCGTCTAAATAGATTTTCAATCATAGTAAAATAATCACACCGTGTCTCTACTCTTTAAAATATTTATTAGCATAAAACATTAATCTCTACTCTTCACAATATTAGCATAAAACATATTAACATGAAAGAGGTATCTATTCTGGACTGGGTTGGGCTGAACTGGGCAGTGAAAGATGCTGGGTTGGGCAGTGAAAGAAAAAAACCAAAGTATGTTGTGAAGTGTATAGATAGATGTGAAATGTATAGATGTAGCAGTAGTCTATCTGTATGTCATATGTTATGATGAATTGAAAATGGGGGACCCTGATGTAAACAAGACGAAAGTCTTTCTCTGGTCTGCCTCCCCTTAACAATTGTGTGTATTGAGCCGTACTGTATTGTACCCATTCTGCAATCTGTTAATAAAATTTTCAATCAATCAATCAAGTTAACTTTGAACCTCGGTTGTCAAGCCTCGTCAATGTTGTGTATGCATCTGGGTAGGCACACTGTGCCTTTAAGACAGCACGGTGGTCTTACGACAGTGCTGTGAAGTACCGTGGTAACGTCAGTTGGGTTGGTGTGCTGTTGTACACAGTGCACTGGTTGAGCTTAGCTAGCCCCTTTCGTGACTGCGATGTGCAAGCCAGGGGCTTTTGAGCATGAAATAAAATGTCTAACCTTACGTCGTAGTCCGGTGCTTTTTTGGAAACATTATAGTCATAACAGATACACCTAGCTGGCTGCTTTGAGCACACGGGGCTAACGTTAGCTAGCAAGCAGCTATCGCTAAAACGCTAACTAGAAGCTAAGACTAACATTACACCTCTGTGATTTAAATGTGTCCTTAGTAACTTATACTCGAGGGTTGTGCTAGGGTTGGATGCAGTTCCCCGTTGGTCAGTCTGTCTGTTTTCCATCTTCTGCTGTGTTTAACGTTATCCGTTTGAGAGTGCTCCTGATGGCTAGCCTAGTAACGCAGGACTTTTATCATTATATGTCCGTGGGTTGGCCAGTACTGCGCGAACTTTTATTAAACATTATATGTCCGCGGGTGGTCTTGTGCAGTGCTCTCGTGGCACTGTCAACTAAGCACTCAGAAGACGCGCACCGTTTGCCAGTGCAGTGATTGCAGAATGTTTTTTTTTTGTATACTCGCCAGACTGGCGAGTGGTCTTCATGAATCACTCGCCAAACGTAAAAAATACTCGCATTTGGCGAGTAAAGTGGCCTAATTTCCTCCCCTGCAAGTAACGTAGCTGACTTAACGCCAACTGGTTCCGCTGCCGGTAGACCATCGCCGTTACCAATAGGAAGCGCCGTCGCGTGTCGTTCTTTAACCCTTTCAGGCGCTTTGTGGTCCGAACTTTCCATGAATCAGCGGTAAGATCATTGGGAAGGACCAGGAGCCACTCAGCAGCATCCACAAGAAACGGACAGTAAAGAAGGCCTCCCAAATAGTTGAGGACAACACACACACCCTTCACACCCATTACAAACTAATGCCCTCAGGCCGTCGATACAGAGCTTCATCACTGAACAAAAGGGGCTTAGGTAGCTTCGTGCCAACCTCCATCAGACTGCTGAACACCTAGGTCTGGTGGAGGCCGGACTGCCCCCCCCCCCCCCCCCAAGGACTTTGGACTACTTAAAATTAGGGGTGCACGATATTGATTTTTTTGCCCCAGATATCGATACCGATAACTTTCTGCTCCTCAAAGTCGATACCGATAACCGATAATATATATATTTATTGTATTATAAAAAAATATTTTTAATGTATATTCCTGTAGTTTTGACCTAACCAGATTTATCATGACATGAGCGTTACTACTATGAACAAAACAAAGCCAAGAGAACAGTTTTGACTCTTCAAATAAAGTGACTATAAAAAAAATTTAATATAAAGTTTGCCAATAGGTATGTATCAGTAGTATTGGCACTGGTAGTAGTCGTAATAGTAATCCAATCTATTTTTTTTTCTTCTAAAAAATAAACTAGTTCAACACAGGCAACCACTTTTGCTTAATTTCTTTGATGGCTCAAATGTCTGCTCTAGTGTCTAGTCGATTTAGTGTTTTGAGCACAAAGATCATCATAGATCTAGCCTCTTAATTTTGCTCTCAAAGTGCACCAGATTGATGCATTTAACTTTAAAATGTAAAAAGAAAAAATCCGAGGGGGCATGCCCCCGGACCCCTCTGGAGGGGCAGAGGTTCACCCACCACCACAGTCTCACTAAATCCTGTGGGAAACACTGAGGATTCACATTTAGTTACGGCTGTGGATAGGGCGTTCCACATTGTTGTGGCATAATTGCGAAACGTGTTTAGTCCCTTGTTTGTATGATAACAAGCCTTTTAGTTCATGGTTCAAAGTAATGGGAAAAGGGTGCTAGCTCGCCATCAATCAGAAGCTAGCCACAAGACTTGCATTCACGCTCTCCAGCACACAGCCTCCCTGCCTGGCACAACAACCACAACAGTAGGGTCTATAGTTTCAAGTTCAAGTTTCAAGTTTCTTTAATAGTTGTCATACAGAAGTACAGAATACTTTCATACAAAATGCTTCTTACTGTTACGCTCCAGAGACTGTGCTAGACAAGATAGTATCAAATAACATAGTATAGCATGTAATTTAGAAGAAGAAAATGAGGTCACAGTGTTCGGTATAGACATATGTACAATGTTCTGAGTTACCATATAATATACAATACTATGCAGTGTACTAATGTACAGTACTATCTAGTCACAGTCAGGACAGTAGGCTCTACAAGTAGGCTCCCTTAAAACACTAACGCTATTAAAAAAAAATACAGTGGAGGTTAAAATAAGAATAGACTTGGCCTGAAAAAAAGTTCAGCCTGGAGATTTTTTTTTTGCTTTAATCCCTGGACTTTAGGGATGGGTACCTTTCACATTTGAACCGGTACCTGTGAATCGATACTGGTACCCAACGGTACCTTTTTTCTGTACTTTAATCTCTAAAAATTTGATCTACCTACCTCGGTTGTAAAAAAGAAATCCAAACTTAATATTTAATAAATAAATAATGTATTATTATTACTTTATTATTATTTACATCTTACTAATGTAAAGTATTTTACAACTGATTAAACAAACAAACAATCTAGCAGCAATGAACTACGCTGCTGCTGATTGAGTATTCTAGCAGTTATTTTTGCTCCACCCCCGCTTGGAGAAGACCCGCTCTGCTGCGGTGTGTGTGGCTTGTTTACCGACGTCACATCCTCTATTCTTCTGTCCTGACTGAGTTGTGCCGGCTTGCACTGTAGCCCTAGGAGCTAACATTATGTCCGACGGTTAGCTTAGCTAACATCAGCTTAAGAACGTCAAATGGGTTACAAATATGTGAAACTATGGAAGGAGTAAGCCGACCGCTAAAAATAAAACCCACCGTGGCAGCGCGAGCACATAGCAAAAGAACGTTTGGAGATAGTGGTGTTTCAAGAGACTGGCTACAGTAATATGATGCTGGGCTGTAGTGATCAGTTGTTCTGTGTGGCGCAAGTATGTAAAAAAGAAAAACGGAAACAACACGTTTGTCATCTGTAGTAAATAAATGAAGCTGGAATCCATTTGTGACCATGAACAGAGCCAGTGTCCCATTGTGTCCCGGATTCAATCTCCTCTCTAAAGACGTTCCGTGGCTAACAGCCATGTCAGACAGAGCAGATGTGGAAACTGAGCTACACTTTCTAACAACCTGCCCACTACCAAGATAGATATCGGAGACATATACTCCCCAGTCCCCATGAATTGCAAACACCCAAAGAGAGTTTGAAAACATGTATTGTGCCTTAACGTGCGGTTTCGTTTTTGCGGTCAACAAAACGTGACGTCATCGGATTTTTATTTTCTTTGCGCATAGTACCGGAAGTTGGCACCGGTGGATCTCACGTGAATTGATACTCGGTAGTACCGACGTGTTTCGGTAGGTACCCTTAAAAGTACCGAATTCGGTACCCATCCCTACTGGACATATATCACCTGTACTACTATTATTTATTTACACATGGATTTTAATATATCATGCTTTAAGTACTGTAGTTTTAATGTAGTTGGTGTTTTTTTTTATATAGTGGTCTTTTTACTGTAAAGCTTGTGTTTTTTTATAGTAGTGAGTGTATGTATTGTGACTGTTTGTATTTTAACCACTGCACAAATGAAGTTCCGAAAGGAAAATAAAGTAATTTGAAGTTGAAGTTGAAGTTGAATCTGTCAGTGCCGAGTCCGACCTCATCTTAAATAACAAACGGCAGCTTGTTGTAGTTAACAAAGAGAGGCAGAGTTAATGAGGCGTATGATGTTCGATGCATTGTATCTGGCATTGCAAGATGCATTTATTTTTATATATATTCAAATTTTATTTTCCCATTTGAATCCCATGCCCACCGAACGAGGCTTCGAAGTATTTAAGACGGGCCTAAACTAATTTAAATCTTAAATTTTTAATTCAAAAGATGTAATAATTACATAATTTTCTTTGTTTTTTCAGCAATTCTTTGACGTTGCCGCCATCTTTAGTGTTACAGCCCCTCACACTCCAGTTCTCAGGCTGCAGCTGGTTTGAAAGTGAAAGTAAACAGGCTTCTCTGCTGGCTGTGGCTCCAGGGGAGTTTTGACACCACAACATCAGTAAGTACAATTATTTATTTGATTGTTTCCATGTCTCTATTTTCTGTCTAAATATGCTGTCTAATATTTTGAATCTGTTGTTTATTTCTCTTCAATATATGTAAGATAAGATAAGATAATCCTTTATTGATCCCCTAGGGGAAATTCAGGTGTCAGAGCAGCATGGGGGGGGGGGTGCATAGATTCACAGTACAGTACAATATAGTAATATAATAATAATAATAATAATAATAATAATAAAGTACTATAAAAAGTTATAAATAAAGTAATATAAAATAGTAATATAAAGGTACAAACACAAGAGAGACCAGTGTTATGAGTCTCTAGCGCAAATAATCAAGATAGAACCAAGGTAGTCGTTGAGTCTCTAGTTCTCATCTCCCGAGTTGAGACAGTGATAACTCTGGCAGCAGAACCGGCCGCCTGAGCCCTTGTTTGTGGAGCCTGATGGCTGCCGGTATAAAGGACCGGCCCAGGCGGTTTGTGGTGTGTCGGGGGGGGGGGGTGAACGTGCTCTTCATTCTGGGCCGCTCCTCGTAGAGGGGGTGAGAGGGGTTCTCCAAGATGGCTTCTAGCTTTTTCCTCATCCTCCTGTCAGCCACCACCTCTAGGTTATCCAGCTCACCACCCACTACTGAGCTAGCCTTCTTCACCAGCTTGGTCAGCTTGCTGGAGTCCCTCGAGTTGATGTTGCCCCCCCAGCACACCACAGCAAAAAAGAGGACGCTGGCTACAACCGACTGGTAGAACGATGGCAGCAGTCGGCTGCACACGTCGAACGACCTGAGCCTTCCCAGGAACAACGGCCTACTCTGTCCATTCCTGTAGAGGGCCTCAGTGTTGTCCGACCAGTCCAGATTTTTGTTCATGTGAACTCCAAGAAACTTGTAGGACTCCACCATCTCTACCTCCTCCCCTCCAAGGATTATGGGAGAAGGGGGACCCTTCCTGCCAGCTCCTTTGTCTTGCTGACGTTGAGTTGGAGCTGGTTACTGTCCGACCATCCTACGAAGCTCTCCACCAGAGCCCTGTATTCAGCCTCATCGTCATCCACAATGTAGCTGACCATGGAGGAGTCATCGGAGAACTTCTGCAGGTGGCACGTCCTTGTGTTGTAGCGGAAGTCGGAGGTGTAGAGGGTAAACAAAAATGGTGACAGCACAGTACCCTGGGGAGCGCCGGTGTTGCTCACCAGCATCTCTGATTGGCTGCCCTGAAGTCTCACGTACTGAGGTCTGCTGGTGAGGTAGTCTGTGATCCAGGCCACCATTCCCCGGTCCAGCTGCATCCCAGTGAGCTTCTCCTCTAGCCGCAGTGGCCGGATGGTGTTGAATGCGCTGGAGAAGTCGAAGAACATGATCCTCACTGAGCTGCGCGGCCTCTCCAGGTGTGTATAGGCCCTGTGGAGCATGTAGGTGATGGTCTCTCCAGGTGTGTATAGGCCCTGTGGAGCATGTAGGTGATGGTCTCTCCAGGTGTGTATAGGCCCTGTGGAGCATGTAGGTGATGGTCTCTCCAGGTGTGTATAGGCCCTGTGGAGCATGTAGGTGATGGTCTCTCCAGGTGTGTATAGGCCCTGTGGAGCATGTAGGTGATGGTCTCTCCAGGTGTGTATAGGCTCTGTGGAGCATGTAGGTGATGGTCTCTCCAGGTGTGTATAGGCCCTGTGGAGCATGTAGGTGATGGTCTCTCCAGGTGTGTATAGGCCCTGTGGAGCATGTAGGTGATGATCTCTCCAGGTGTGTGTAGGCCCTGTGGAGCATGTAGGTGATGGCCTCTCCAGGTGTGTATAGGCCCTGTGGAGCATGTAGGTGATGGTCTCTCCAGGTGTGTGTAGGCCCTGTGGAGCATGTAGGTGATGGTCTCTCCAGGTGTGTATAGGCCCTGTGGAGCATGTAGGTGATGGTCTCTCCAGGTGTGTATAGGCCCTGTGGAGCATGTAGGTGATGGTCTCTCCAGGTGTGTATAGGCTCTGTGGAGCATGTAGGTGATGGTCTCTCCAGGTGTGTGTAGGCCCTGTGGAGCATGTAGGTGATGGTCTCTCCAGGTGTGTATAGGCCCTGTGGAGCATGTAGGTGATGGTCTCTCCAGGTGTGTATAGGCTCTGTGGAGCATGTAGGTGATGGTCTCTCCAGGTGTGTGTAGGCCCTGTGGAGCATGTAGGTGATGGTCTCTCCAGGTGTGTATAGGCCCTGTGGAGCATGTAGGTGATGGTCTCTCCAGGTGTGTATAGGCTCTGTGGAGCATGTAGGTGATGGTCTCTCCAGGTGTGTATAGGCCCTGTGGAGCATGTAGGTGATGGTCTCTCCAGGTGTGTATAGGCCCTGTGGAGCATGTAGGTGATGGTCTCTCCAGGTGTGTATAGGCTCTGTGGAGCATGTAGGTGATGGTCTCTCCAGGTGTGTGTAGGCCCTGTGGAGCATGTAGGTGATGGTCTCTCCAGGTGTGTATAGGCCCTGTGGAGCATGTAGGTGATGGTCTCTCCAGGTGTGTATAGGCCCTGTGGAGCATGTAGGTGATGGTCTCTCCAGGTGTGTATAGGCCCTGTGGAGCATGTAGGTGATGGTCTCTCCAGGTGTGTATAGGCTCTGTGGAGCATGTAGGTGATGGTCTCTCCAGGTGTGTATAGGCCCTGTGGAGCATGTAGGTGATGGCGTCCTCCACACCAATGTTTGCCTGGTAAGCAAACTGCAGGGGGTCCAGGGAGTCACTCACCAGGGGCTTGAGGTGCTGCAGGACCAGCCGCTCAAAGGTCTTCATGACGTGTGACGTCAGAGCGACCGGCCTGTAGTCACTGAGGGCACTTGGGCGCCCCATTTTTGGGCACCGGGACAATGCAGGAGGTTTTCCATAGCTGGGGCACCCTCTCCAGTCTCAGGGAGAGGTTGAAAATGTGCTGGAATGGTGCCGCCAGTTGAGCACCCTGGGGTTGGTGTTGTCAGGTCCTCTGGCTTTGTTCACGCTGATTTTGGAGAGCTGCCTTCGGACCTGGTCATTAGTGATAATCAGCGGGGGAGGGGGGGTGCACCTGTCATCGCGGTGGGCGGGGGTGAGGTGGTGCGCCTGTCAGCGGTTGGGGGGTGGGGGGGGTTTGTCAGGTCAAATCGGTTGAAAAACCGGTTCAGCTCATTTGCACGTTCAAGGGGCCCCTCCACGGCCGTGCTCTGTTGTCGGAAGCCTGTTATTTTCCTGACCCCTCCCCACACCTCTCTAGCGTTGTTTGCCTGTAGTTGGCCCTCCAGCTTGTCCTTATAGATGTGCTTGGCGGCTCTGAGTTCTTTTTTGAGCTCCTTCTGTACAAGCTTGGCCCCCTCAGTGTCCCCAGCCATGAAGGCTCTCTTCTTCCTGTTCAGGAGGTATTTGATGTCCCTATTGATCCAGGGTTTGTTATTAGGAAAGCAGCGTACCTTCTTAGTGGGTACGATGCTCTCCTCACAGAACCTGATATAATCAGTTCTACATTCGGTGAGTCCATTGATGTCCTCACCGTGGGTCCGTTGGAACAGGTCAGTCTGTGGAGCTGAAGCCCTCCCTTAGCTCTTCCTCAACATCCTCCGACCACTGTGGGACAAGCCTAGTTGTTGCTGGCTGTCGTTTGATCACAGGCTTATATATTGGATCAAGTCTGACCAGGTTGTGATCTGAGCTGCCAAGCGGGGGGAGGGCAGTGTGGCTGTATGCTTCCTTGATATTTGCATACAGTAAGTCCAGGGTCTTGTTGTCTCTTGTTTTGCAAGTGACATACTGCGTGAAATTGGTCAGGGATCTGGATATCCTGACATGGTTGAAGTCTCCGTTTATAATGATGAATGCCTCGGGGTGTTTTGTCTGTAACCCCGCAACAGTGGAGTGGATGACGTCACACGCCTGCGCCGCCGCTGCACTGGGTGGGATGTAAGCGGTGACTGCGATAACGTGTGAAGATTCCCTTGGTAGGTAATAGGGTCTCATGCTCAGGGCCAACAGCTCAATGTCCGGAGAACATATACGTTCTTTAACCGTGATATGACCGGGGTTACACCGCTCTGTTTATTCCTGTCAGCTCGCATCACGGTGAACCCTGTTGTTCCACGCTGCTGTCCGGGATGTTGTCGTTCAGCCAGCACTCCGTGAAGCACAATAAACTAGCTTCTCTGTATTCCTGCTGGTTATTAACCAGGGCTGAGAGCTCATCTATTTTGTTGACCAGCGCCCGCACGTTACCCATAACAATGGAGGGCAGGTAAGGCTTGAATCTTCTCTTCTCCCTTGTCTTCCTCTCCTTTACGGTCACACCAGCTCTATTGCCCCGTCTGCGAATCCTCATTTCTTTAGGTAAATTCCTCGGTGGCTCTATCCTTGAAACAGAGTAGCTCCTCTCTCGAACACACAACAGTGTTGCTGGCTCTGTTGTCGTTGGCAACAACAACAACAATATCGTTGGCGTCGTCTTGTTGTTCCATTTTCTGGCTAGACCTAACTTAAACTAACTCTTAGCTGTCTAACTTCATGGAAGTGTTTAGCCTAAACAAACCAAGTACTGTTACAAAATGTAAGTATCGAAAAAATAAAGAATATAATCAAAGATAAATGAGTTAAAAAAAATGTAACGATGGGGAGAGGGGAGGAGCTGCTCTAACAGGCTGCCACTCTCTCCAGGCGCCATGACAACGTAGATGTATGATGTATATGTATAGGTATATTTGTACAGTAACAACCACAATGACAAATTGCAGATAACTGTCCATGCAGTTTTCAATATCCATCCATGGAGCAGATTCACTTTCAAAGGTAGAATCTGTAATGCCACCAAACAGTGACCTCTAGGTAACGGAGCCCTGCTTGATACTGCACTGCCCATTTAATGCTCTAAAAATAAAAGATCTCCCCAAAGCGCTGGTTCTAGGACCTGGCAATTCAAGCTGCCCACTACTGGAACCTCTAGTGTAATGCTCATGCACAGTATTACTAAAAACAACATAATTGCTGGACACACCTCAGGCTCTGTCAAGAAACTCACACTATAATAAGTTACTAAACTCCAACCCACATATCAGACCAAAACTAAATATAAACAATATGGATATAAACAATACGGAATTACAGATCTAATATGGATATAAACAATACGGAATTACAGATCTGAAATCTTCATTGCAATGTTTCTCTCTATTCCAGATACAATTGTTCCCCAACAACAAATACAATAATGGCTGAGTCAAGGCCTCACTGCTGTGACCAATGTGGAAAGAGCTTCAGTCAGTCTGGAGACTTAAAGAGACACCAGCTTCACTGCTGTGACCAATGTGGAAGTAGCTTCAGTCGCTCTGAACACTTAAAGACACACCAGCGTATTCATACAGGAGAGAAGCCATACCACTGTGACCAATGTGGGGAAGACTTCAGTCGCTCTGGACACTTAAAGACACACCAGCGTACTCATACAGGAGAGAAGCCGTACCACTGTGACCAGTGTGAGAAGAGCTTCAGTCAGTCTGGAAACTTAAAGAAACACCAGCGTATTCATACAGGAGAGAAGACCTACCACTGTGACCAATGTGGGGAAGACTTCAATCAGTCTGGACACTTAAAGACACACCAGCGTATTCATACAGGAGAGAAGCCCTACCACTGTGACCAATGTGGGGAAGACTTCAGTCGCTCTGGACACTTAAAGACACACCAGCGTATTCATACAGGAGAGAAGCCCTACCACTGTGACCAATGTGGGGAAGACTTCAGTCGCTCTGGACACTTAAAGACACACCAGCGTACTCATACAGGAGAGAAGCCGTACCACTGTGACCAGTGTGAGAAGAGCTTCAGTCAGTCTGGAAACTTAAAGACACACCAGCGTAATCATACAGGAGAGAAGCCCTACCACTGTGACCAGTGTGGGGAAGACTTCAGAGATTCTGGACACTTAAAGAAACACCAGCGTATTCATACAGGAGAGAAGCCCTACCACTGTGACCAATGTGGGAAGAGCTTCAGTATGTCTCAACACTTAAAGATACACCAGCGTATTCATACAGGAGAGAAGCCCTACCACTGTGACCAATGCGGGGAAGACTTCAGTCGCTCTGGACACTTAAAGAATCACCAGCGTATTCATACAGGAGAGAAGCCCTACCACTGTGACCAGTGTGGGGAAGACTTCAGAGTGTCTGGAGCCTTAAAGAAACACCAGCGTATTCATACAGGAGAGAAGCCCTACCACTGTGACCAGTGTGGGGAAGGCTTCAGTTGCTCTGGAACCTTAAAGAGACACCAGCGTATTCATACAGGAGAGAAGCCCTACCACTGTGACCAGTGTGGGGAAGACTTCAGTTGCTCTGGAACCTTAAAGAGACACCAGCGTATTCATACAGGAGAGAAGCCCTACCACTGTGACCAGTGTGGGAAGAGCTTCAGAAACGTTGGTAACTTAAAGATGCACCAGAACATTCATACAGGAGAGAAGTTCTATCCCTGTGACAAGTGTGGGAAGAGCTTCAGTCAGTCTACTCATTTAAAGACACACCAGCGTACTCATACAGGAGAGAAGCCGTACCACTGTGACCAGTGTGAGAAGAGCTTCAGTCAGTCTGGCAGCTTAAAGACACACCAGCGTATTCATACAGAAGAGAAGCCAATGTGACCAATGTGGGAAGAGCTTCAGTACATCTGGACACTTAAAGAGACACCAGAACATTCATTCTTGAGAGAAGCACTATCCCGTTGACCAGTGTGGGAAGAGCTTTGTTCATTCATACAGGTGTCAAACAACCAGGAAATGCATAAAAGAACATTGTATATACTTTATTTGAAATCTAGTAATCCATTCATGAAATTGGTATTTTCTGTTTTGTTCTCTAGTTATGTTTATACATGATACAATGATCACTTTAGTGAGACAAAACGAGGCTTTTGCTTTGGGAGAAAGAGGCAATACTTTGTTTACAATGGCTCCTTGCTGCCCTCTACTTGTCTGAAAATTATTATTGCAGCTTTCATATGATTTTGTAATGCACATTTCAAGAGGTTAATGCATGTACATATCCAACATTGATTTTTTTTGGATTTGTCAATAGTTCGATTAAATTTTTTTAAAGGAACATTTCTTCCATTTGAAATGTTATTTTAAAGGTGCACTATGCAGTTTCTGAGAAAGTGTTTTTTGTTTGCAGAGCCTGCAAAATACATTTACTGTTTTTTTTTATCAATCTCTTCTCCCCATTTTCCCATTTTTTCTTTTATTTTAATTTTTTTTCTCCCATCCCAATTGAGTCGTTATGCCAATTTATGTGGAGTCAGCCAGCCGCTTCTTTTCACCTGACAGCGAGGACTCTCACCGGGGGAGTGTAACGCGTGGGAGGATCACACTATCTCCCCCAGATCCCTTCCCTGCTGAACAGGCACCCCAACCGACCAGTAGGAGTCGCTGTTTACAATGGCCAGGACACATACCCCACCGGCTTCCTACCCGCTAACACTGCCAATTGTGTTAGTAGGGACGACTGACCAAGCCAGAGGTACCGCTGACAGCTGGATTCGATCCCAGAGTCTCTGCCGTGGTAGATGAACGCTTAGTCCGCTGCGCTACCCAGCTGTTTTTCTTCTCTCTTGTGTTATTATAAATGAAAACAAATCTCCATAGTGGACCTTTATGCCAAATAACCGTAAGAACACATATTTGAATATGGAAATAGTTTATACCCACAAGTTGTAAGCCTTGTAGATGTAAAATATGTATTTTACAATGGTTTCATTATGTTACTCAAAATATGATGCTTATCATGAGAGAGGCCCTACCACTGTGACCAATGTGGGAAGGGCTTCAGTCACTCTGGAAATGGTTCAAATGTACAGTATTTTTCAGACCATGTGCTATCAGAGGCCAGTCTTATTATTCCACCATTTATTTGTGTTGGACCATGCTTTACCTCTGTCTATTTGATGACTGTATGCAAATAAAAAAGTATTACATCAATACTGTCCTGTCAGTGTTATTTTTAGATTAAGTATTTAACATTCTCTATTGGCCATTTTCACCAAATGCCTAAGAGAAGTTTGTATGTCTTCAGGTCTCAGGGTGAAGAGGGTTTGTCACTACAGAATGAGATGCACTCTGCCTTCCTAGGACAGGTGGAGGACTTGTTAAGCCTCACATTTATTCATTATGTAAAATTACACAATTGATTAATGATATGTTCTTGGTTCTTCCATTGAAAAGTCTCAACTCAGTATTACTAGATTTAGGATGAAAAGATGTAAGTACTATGTTGAACAAGTTAAAGATTCCATTAGATTATTGATGTTTTCATCGCCACCACGCAACAAGTCAAAATGCTCGCTATCTGCAAACAGCTCCACTGTCTGTGTGTACTCTAGTAGCCTCCAGCTCCAAAAAGGATTATCCTGTGCTGCAGCGGGACCCTATTGGTAACGTTACTGTGCTTTGGTCATATCACATTCAGCAAGCCCTCAGCTCGAATACGCATTGAATCAATGTTATAAGATATTGATATCAAGAGCTATCTGTAGCTACTGCTAACGCAAGCTAACGGAGGTATGACCATGGACTACTAGACTTGCTGGATCATTTGTTGATATCAGGAGCTATCAGTAGCTAGCCGGCTAAATACCGTTATACAACGGCATGCAAATTTCTCGATTCTGATTGGCCATTTACACGTCTTTATTGGCAACAATCCACGGTCCTGGGCTCAGGACCCGCCCACAACCGAATCACATAATCACTCCGCCGGCTCACTCCGGGAGAATGTTGATAGCGCCAGAATGTTGATAGCGCCATAAGCCCATAACGACTAAATATGAAGCGATTCTGTCAAGGGGAATGTGTTAGTCCTTTAAACAATGTTGGATGATGTAATTGATGGGTCTTGAGTCAATCTAGAACAAAAGAAAAATCGCGGATTGATTGATAGATTAATTGATTGATTTAAATTTCTACTTCCTTCCCACTGACTGCAGCGTTCACTCTCACACTGTCCGACGCTGGCGTACCCACAAACACACACACACACACACACACACACACACACTCCTGTCTGCAACAGCGGGGGAGTCAGAGAGAGAAGCAGCGCTGTTTTAAGTGAGCATGGTCTATTGAATTGATTGATTGGTTGATTGCTAATTTTATTACTGTACCCCTGGTTTCCAACTGGTTAAGTTTAGGCTAAAAGAAATAAATAAAAAAATAGGGCGAAGAAAACGTTTTTTTTCCTATAGGGCAAAGAAAACCTTTTAATTTGTTTTACCTACTTTATATAGAAGCATCTCGGCTGCGCCTCGGGCCTAACGACCACCCCTAGGCATGGTTTACGGTAACAATAGCTAGGTAGCTAATGTTAGCTCAGGTCGAATGCACTACAGACTCGAGCAGAGGAGCCTCCTCTCAGTCCTCAGTGTTTACAAACTACACGGGTGTGGGCGGGGCTAGGGAGGAGGAGCAGCGGCAGTTTGCAGGTCGTGTGTGTCTGAGACAGACAGCGAGTGAGAGCTTCGCTTGATCGGTTTCCGCGATCGGCGAATATGACTCATTATCGGAATTCACAGATCGCATATCGGCCGATAACGATCGGGGCATCCCTAGTTGAGATGATTGATGGGGACATGTTCAATCACATGTATTTCCTTCTAAAAACACAACAATACTGATGACATACCAGAGCCAATGGCCCGGGCATAACGTAATGAGCATTTGTATAGCAGTGGGATACACTCCTCTTAATTTATTTGCAATTGAAAAGTCAATGGGAGCAGACTGGAGCCCCCTACAGATGGTTTAATGGCACTGAAACCAAATCAGGCTGAAATGGTGGTAGCATTGTTCTCACTGAAAAGCTACCCAAATACCTCTGATGGGCAATAGCTTAACGTTACGCCTCAATTTACATGACAGTCTGCCATCCTTTCCTTCCAATGCTCGGTGCCGCGCCCCGACTCTGCCTCTGATTGGCTCTGACCCTCATCCCCGGGTGGGATGACAATAGGGAACATATCACGTCCTGTATTGATTCTAAACGGAACTCAAGATTTAATTGTCAAAGACGGACAATTCTGTATTTAATGAGACATGTGGTAACCCTAAACATCCTCCTCCTGTATTGCCACATGCTTCATTACAGAGTCTTTGGAGCAGAGTGTCCACATAGTTTGCAATAGCAGCAGCATCAAGACTTTCAGGTGATTCCATGATGGTAACTTCAAATTGAAGTGAATTTAAATCAATGGATTTGAACACAGGCAATGTGGGGATTGGTGCTTATTTGATAAAAATAAATGTTAATATTTCCCATTGGTCAGTATTGGGTTGAAATGGAACATAGCCGCATTATATAGGAAACAGATTATTCCTGTGTTCGGTAGGCCTGGGAATGCTGATCCAATGTTGGAAATTAATTTATCAATATCAAATTTAAATACATCACGTCAACATTTGATCAAATAAACCAGTTATGTTTCATGCATCTTGAAATTAAATCTCTAACCAGATTACTCCCTGTTAGACACTATCTTGGTCTGACAAATTCCTTTTTTTGTAATCTGATGCCATAATCTTTTCATTCACCAGCCAACTGGATGGTCAGTAATGTAAGTAATGTCAGACTCAATTTATTAAAAACCATGGAATAAAACAAATGAATACTAAAGACACTTAAATTAAAAGTCCCACTGAGGATTGTGTTTGAACCTGAACCTGAAATATGTCAATATTTAAGGATTTGGGCAACATTCTGATCATCCAGTATCTTGTAAGGGAGAGAATATTGAAATAATGAAAGTACAATAAGTACAAATAAAACAAAAATATATGCAGGTGTAATACTGCATACATACATAGTGATTTTACAAAGTGTATCATAATAGTTGTCTTCCAAGATGATTATAAGAGGACCTATCACCTTGTGTTTTAAGTCAAGAGGCTTTTACGTTACTATCCTTGACAGCAATGTATGCTGGAGTAATGATCTGTATATGTTGTGGAGTCTAAATAAAAACCTGAAACCATGGGGTGTCTATTCTGATTGGCCAATCAGTTCAAAGCAGCTAACTGCTCAACTATTGGCTCAGTTGTATAAGAACAGGCTGTTTTCCAGACTGAACTACTCATTCAACCAGAAACACTGGATAGTCTGCTGGTTGACTTGAACCCCTCTCTGTGGCAGAACACATTCTCTACTGGAACAAGACTTTATACTAAAACCATCTGGATCCAAACTTGCTTCTGATAACATATATCAGACTTTTGACACCGCAACATCAGTAAGTACAATTATTTATTTGATTGTTTCCATGGCATTGCAGAGTCTCTCTTATTTTCTGTCTAAATATGCTGTCTAATATTTTGAATCTGTTGTTTATTTCTCTTCAATATACGTATATGTAAAGGTATATTTGTACAGTAACAACTGTAAAGATTGTAGTCTACTATCAACCAGACAGACAGTTAGATCTTTATGCTTCAGCCAGCTGTTTATTGTCTGCAGGTTGTACACAGGTGCCCTAATTATATAGCCCTACCAGTAACCATAGTAACAGCTTACATGATGTTATACTGCCACTTAGTGGTAGCAGCTATGATAGCACCTATCATTACAGGATCTCTGGTAAACAGTACTGTATATCTGTATGTCATAAATGTATAGATGTAGCATATGTCTTGTCATATATGTCACTATGAATTGAAAATGGGGGACCCTGATGTAAACAAAACGAAAGTCTTTCTCTGGTCTGCATCCCCTTAACAATTGTGTGTATTGAGCCGTACTGTATTGTACCCAGTTTACAATCTGTTAATAAAGTTATCAATCATCATCATGACGTCATGTATCCGGCTTTTTGTTTTCAGAAAGATCTTTCAAACTTGTTACACACCTCTTGCGATATTACGATATGTGTCGCGGCTTCACGGAGGAAAGGAACGAGATCTCGCGAGGTTTCCACCACTCGACGCCACGTCTCTGAGCAGCAGCAACACAGACAGACAGACAGACAGACTGCGACCTGCTGCTCTAACTGCACATCACACACATCTACTGAACCCTGCAGCAGGAGCAACACAGCTCACACCAGGTGAGCACCGACGCCGACCATCTGTGTTCAGCAGGACCTAGTTAACACCTTGTTGCTGTTGTTGTTGTGAGCGAGTTGTTGTTAGCGAGCTAACGTTAGCCAGCGAGCTAAAGATGCTAACTCCATCAAAGTGCTGATTCCAAAAAAGAGGACACTCTGCCTCAAGATACCTAAAGTGGACATGTCTGGGCAAAAGAGGACGTTTGGTCACCCTACCATACACAACTATATTTTTATATATATATATATATATATGTACAGGCATATCTGGTCAATAAGTTAACGTTAGCTACGTCACGTCAGCCGAAACTAGAGAACCAGATCATATCCTGCCCCCCCCCCCCCCAATGTACAGTTTCTTCCCTTTGATTGATTGATTGCAAACTTTATTAACAGATTACAGAATGGTTACGATACAGTACAGTACGGCTCAGACCAGAGAAACCAGAGAAAGACTTACACTTAGAGGAATGAATGATACATTAGATTACATTACATTACATTCAAAATAATGTATTATGTCATTATACAGCACAAGTACATTACAATGAAAATAAGTTTGGCAGTTTGGCACCAACCAGAGGTGTGAGTGTGAAGCAGGGCGTTCCTGACAAAGAGCACCAGCTCAGCGAACCTACCCTGGGTAAATAAAGGTTACACAATAAATGAGTACTACTGAGTAATAGTGCTAATCAGAAGTATGTACAGAGTTGTAGTATTAATATGTACAGTGATACTACCATAGTGTCTTTATACCTGTATGTCATACTGACCAGCAGTGTAACTAGTAAGAGTAGGTAAGGGATATGTACAGATATAGAATCTACAGTTATGTCAAAAGGGTTATATGCAGGTATACATATTATGTGAATAGATATAATTACAGTAAGAATAAATATATATATGGTCTAAACAGCATTATTGCACATGCTATCATACAGAGTTATGGGTTATATGCAGGTGTAGGTATATAGAAGGATTATATGCAGGTATATTATGAGAATCTATGCACAGCACAGACCTCGTACGAAACACACACATGTTAATAATGTTAATTATGTAGCGTACTGCTTGGACCCACAAGTCTGTGTAAAAAATTCCTTGCTGTTTGAATGAAAAGTCCCAGCTGGAAAAAGCAAGGGCAAAATGGTGTTTGTCTTGATGTAAACAAGACAAAAGTCTTTCTCTGGTCTGCATCCCCTTAATAATTGTGTGTATTGAGCCGTACTGTATTGTACCCATTCTGAAATCTGTTAATAAAGTTTTCATTCATTCATTCGAGTATTGACGTTTCATCAAATGGTAGAGACAATGACTCACTGTATGTATAATCCGTGCCACCTGGCTCTAACGTAAAAACACATTTCAATATTAAATCCAGCCAGTTTGTTTCCACACTCTGCTCTCCACCATCATCTAAGACTAAATTTCTTGCTCATTTGAAGGGAAAACGCCACCTACAGTCTAACGAGGCAGTACTGTTATATCATTACCTACAGTCTAACGAGGCAGTACTGTTATACCATTACCTACAGTCTAACGAGGCAGTACTGTTATATCATTACCTACAGTCTAACGAGGCAGTACTGTTATATCATTACCTACAGTCTAACGATGCAGTACTGTTATACCATTACCTACAGTCTAACGAGGCAGTACTGTTATATCATTACCTACAGTCTAACGAGGCAGTACTGTTATATCATTACCTACAGTCTAACGAGGCAGTACTGTTATATCATTACCTACAGTCTAATGAGGCAGTACTGTTATATCATTACCTACAGTCTAATGAGGCAGTACTGTTATATCATTACCTACAGTCTAACGAGGCAGACCCACTGAGCCCATCTATATGTAGATTTGAAACAATCAACCCTAACCCAAGTGGAGCAATCTTCCATTTACTTAGGTATGTATTTTTAGGCGGATTTTCAGAAAATAGGGCTCCGGGCTCAAGAGGTTGTTAACCCACCAACCATACAATGTTTGTGTTTCTTTATTCCTCAACAGTCTCTCTCTCCCTCACAGGGGCCGAGATGACCCATGTACGTCTGCTGCTCACGTCTGCAGTGTTGCTGCTTTTATCTAGTAGGTGTTCCCAAACCGCATGCGCACAAGCTGATGCTTATTGTCCTCGTTTTTAACCCTTTCACTGCCACACGACAGAAGGTTAACCTTCTGTATTGTCACAGTGAAAGGGTTAACCGGCTGTCGTGTGAAAGTGAAAGGGTTAAAGTGCTGTAAAAAGTAAATGTGTGGATACTAGGTCTGTCGGTAAATTATATGACCATTTGTAAACAAGTGCTGTCCTGGATTGTCAAGAAGTCCTGGAAAAGGGTTTCTGAGAGTGGGAACCTACACAAATGCAATAAAACATATATCCGTATAGTTTCAAGTTTCTTTAATAGTTGTCATACAGAAGTACAGAATACTTTCATACAAAATGCTTCTTACTGTTACGCTCCAGAGACTGTGCTAGACAAGATAGTATCAAATAACATAGTATAGCATGTAATTTAGAAGAAGAAAATGAGGTCACAGTGTTCGGTATAGACATATGTACAATGTTCTGAGTTACCATATAATATACAATACTATGCAGTGTACTAATGTACAGTACTATATAGTGCAAAGCAGAAATGGGATGAGGTACAATTTAGGTACAATTTACAGTAAGGTGTACGAGTTGTAGTGCAATCCTTCATCAATAAATATAAAGTGTGGGGAGTGGGTGCTACAGTGTGTTTGTTTAAAGTGGGTGTGTGCTATAAAGTGTGTGGAGTGGGTGCTACAGTGTGTTTGTTTAAAGTGAGTGTGTGCGTGTGGATGTGTGTGCTATGTGCGTTTGGTGGTTGTTGTTGTGTAGTGTTCATTGTTCGTTTAGCAGCCTGATGGCCTGGGGATAGAAGCTTCTTCTGAGTCTTTCTGTGCTCGCCTTGAGACTCCGGTATCGCTTGCCTGACCGCAGCAGTTCAAAGAGGCAGTTGTTCGGGTGACTGGAGTCTTTAATGATTCTCTTAGCCTTGCCCTTGCAACGCTTGTTGTAAATGTTCTGGAGGGTGGGGAGCCCCCCTCCAATTGTGCGTTCGGCTGAACGTGTCACTCTTTGTAGTCTGCTTCGGTCTTGTGCAGTGCTATTCCCAAACCAGGAGGTGATGTTGCCAGTCAAGATGCTCTCTATTGTACATGAGTAGAAGTTCTTAACGATATTCTGACTGACTTGGAACTTCCTTAGGCGCCTGAGGAAGTAGAGGCGTTGTCGTGCCTTCTTCACAACACTGTCAATGTGTGTGGTCCATGTCAAGTCCTCGGATATGTAGGCTCCGAGGTACTTAAAGCTGTTGACTCTCTCAACCGGTGCCCCGTCGATGCTGAGGGGGCTGTAGTCCTTGACCCCCGACCTCCTGAAGTCCACAATCATCTCCTTTGTTTTGCTGACGTTCAGGGAGAGGCTGTTTTCCTGGCACCATCCCGCCAGGACCTTGACCTCTTCCAGGTAGGCCCTCTCGTCGTTGGCAGAGATCAGGCCCACCACCACTGTGTCGTCAGCAAATTTGATGATTGTATTGCTACTCCGCTGAGCCACACAGTCGTGTGTGTACAGGGAGTAGAGGAGGGGACTCAGAACACAGCCCTGGGGGGCCCCTATGTTGAGGGTGATGGATGAGGAGGTGCAGTTGCCTGCTCTCACCACCTGGGGTCTGCCAGTCAGGAAGTCCAAGACCCACTGGCAGAGGTCATAGTTCAAGCCCAGGTCCCTGAGCTTGGCTATGAGTATGGAGGGGACTATGGTATTGAATGCCGAGCTGTAGTCGATGAATAGCATTCTCACATAGTTCCCCTGCCTCTTGTCCAGGTGTGATGCTGCTGTGTGCAGCACATGGGCTATGGCGTCCTCTGTGGACCTGTTGGGGCGGTATGCAAATTGCAGGGGGTCCATGTTGATGGGGAGGGAGGAGCAGATGTAGCCCTTTACTAGCTTCTCAAAGCACTTCATGGCTATGGATGTGAGAGCTACAGGGCGGTAGTCGTTGAGGCAAGCAGGCGTAGATTCTTTAGGTACAGGGATAATGGTGGACTTCTTCAGACAGGTGGGGATGACAGCCTGTTCTAAGGACAGGTTAAATATGTCAGTGAATACTGGGGCCAGTTGGTCGGCACAGACTTTTAGGACGCGGCCGGGGATGCCGTCCGGACCTGCTGCCTTCCTGATATTCACTTTTTTAAAGGTCCGCCTCACCTCATGCTCTGTTACCCTGAACACTGCGTCTCCATCAGCAGCCGACCCCCCCCCCCCCCATTGCCGTGGCTTGTGGGCTGGTGTTGTTATTACCAGCATCAAACCTCGCATAGAAGGTATTGAGGTCATTTGCTAAGGAGATGTCACTGTTCAGTTTGAGGGAGGCGCCTTTGTAGTCTGTCATCGTTTTGAGCCCCTGCCACATAGCTCTAGAGTCAGCCTGTTCAAATTGGAGTTCAATTTTATCCTTGTAGCGTCGTTTGGCCTCTGTCACTGTCCTCCTTACGTTGTATCGCGCCACCTTGTGGTCATTCATGTTGCCTGCCACTAGGCCGTCGTTGTATGCTTTGGTGCGCGCTCTCAGAGCTTCACGGACGGATTTGTCTACCCAGGGTTTTTGATTTGGGTAAACTCTCATTTTGGTAGTGGGGATTGTTTCTTCCACCATAGTACGAACATAGTCCAGCACTGTCTCCGTGTAGACATGAATGTTATCGGTGTCGCGGAACACGCTCCAGTCTGTGCAGTCAAACGCAGCCTGTAGCGTCTCCTCTGACGTCAAATCCCATTTCTGCACCTCTCGCGAGACTACAGGAGTGCTTTTGATTCTTTGTTTGTACTTTGGTGAGAGGAAAATGGACGCGTGATCTGATTTACCAAAGCCACTAGCAGACTGAGCCTTGTATCCACCTTTGAATTGCGTGTAACAGTGATCTAGGATGTTACCGCCTCTGGTGTTACAAGTCACATGCTGATAGAAGTCAGGTAATACCTTTCTCAGATTGGCGCTATTGAAATCCCCCACCACTATGATGGCGGCGTTAACGTTCGCTGCCTGGAGTTTGTTTACCTCATCGTGAAGCCTGGAGAGCGCGGCACTATTGCTGGCTTGCGGTGGAATATACACTCCTACAAGGATGATCGCCGTTAACTCCCTCGGGAGGAAGAAAGGACGACACTTGATGGTTATATATTCCAGGTCTGGGCAGCAGTGGTTCGATAATTCCTTCACGTTAGCTGGATCGCTCCAATTGTTGTTAAACATGAAGGCAATACCTCCTCCACGTTGTTTGCCAGACAATGCTGATCTGTCCTTGCGGTGGATGAAGAAGTGTTCGGCCGGTTGTATGGCGTGGTCTGGGACGTCCGGCGCCAACCACGTTTCAATGAAGCAGAGAACGTTACAGTCTCTAACGTCTCTTTGGTGTTGAATCCTTGCTCGGATGTCATCCAGTTTATTGTCAATTGATTGTACATTGGCTAGCAATATACTGGGTAGTGGCGTTCGCCGTTCGGTGTCGTCTGGATCTCAGCCTGTTACGGGTCCCATTGTTCTGAGAATCTCCACAGGCCATTGCTGCGGTTCGGAAAGCTGATCCAGGGAGTAATCCAATCGGTAAATTTCCCGTAATCCAATGTCATACACATTAAATGCACCTACTGTTGGTACAGACAAAACTCTTAAAACTATAAATATTAACAAAAGTAAGCACAATCTCGACGGAGCGAACAGACAGGCGACCGGGCATAGCGGCGCCATCTTTTCTTATAATATAATATAATCCGTATACCTCTTTCTCTCTGGGATTGGGTTTATTTACACATATGTTCTCTTTAAGGCATAATGCCAGTTACTTTAGTCATGGACACAATTATACACAGTATTTTTATGATCATATAGTTTACATAAGAGAAGAACATGACCACATGACCAGACAAGCTACGTCAGGCCATCTACTTTACTGGCACCTAAACCCAGAACAAATCTACTAATATCTTCTGTGACTTACAGAGCTATCATGGAATGGAACTCATTGCCAAGCTACTTCGCTGAAATAGAATCCAAAACCACTTTCAAGAAAACATTTAAATACCATCTACTAACGAACCCTTATGGCATAGCGGGGAAAACCAATTGACTGTTAATTGTATTTATGTTGATGGAAGTGAGTGCTGCTCAGGAAGCACTATTTATTTGATTACAATTATTTTATTTGAATACTTTTTACTAATAAATATCTTGTACAATATCATCCTAACTGAGGATGAGATTGTTAATGATGTTGATAAGGATGTAATTGATGATGTAATTGATGTTGATAATGATGTAATGTATTGAATATTGTTGTATTGTTGTTAGTGCCGGACCCCAGGAAGAATAGCTTTTGTCAAGTACACACACACACACACACACACACACACACACACACACACACACACACACACACACACACACACACACAGTCGCAATGTGCCTACTATATTTGTGTTATTATTTAGATGCAGTGCCATGTTTAGTCACTAAGTGGCGCTGTTTGTTTGTACCTGATGTAGCAACAGGTTGAATTAGATTTGACTTGAGCCAGTGACTCACTTCACTTCCTGTCCACCTGCTGTCCAGTACAGGGTTAACTTGTCTCGTAACATGTGGCTGTAAATCTATTTGTTGATCTACATGTATATTGATTATTGAGTGAAGATAGTCGTATGACCAGTCACCAGGCATCCTGTGGTCATAAGCCTAAACGTATGTTTTGATAATAAAAGGTCGCTGGGGGCTCAGCCGCCACACTCCCGAACCCGTCTGTCTCCCATTCCTCCTCTGTCTCTCCCTACAGGAAATAAAGCGATAAAACGGCAGGAAAAATCTAGGCTGGGGAAGTGAATGAATAACTCTCTCCCATCCCCTTAACACCAACCGCTGAAGTGCCCTTGAGCAGGGCACTAAACCCCCAACTGCTCCAGTGGAGTTGCTCAGTGGCCACCGGTGTCAGACTGTGGTTGTACTGGGCAGCTCCCAGGTGTCAGACTGTGGTTGTACTGGGCAGCTCCCAGGTGGCAGACTGTGGTTGTACTGGGCAGCTCCCAGGTGTCAGACTGTGGTTGTACTGGGCAGCTCCCAGGTGTCAGACTGTGGTTGTACTGGGCAGCTCCCAGGTGGCAGACTGTGGTTGTACTGGGCAGCTCCCAGGTGTCAGACTGTGGTTGTACTGGGCAGCTCCCAGGTGGCAGACTGTGGTTGTACTGGGCAGCTCCCAGGTGGCAGACTGTGGTTGTACTGGGCAGCTCCCAGGTGGCAGACTGTGGTTGTACTGGGCAGCTCCCAGGTGTCAGACTGTGGTTGTACTGGGCAGCTCCCAGGTGTCAGACTGTGGTTGTACTGGGCAGCTCCCAGGTGTCAGACTGTGGTTGTACTGGGCAGCTCCCAGGTGTCAGACTGTGGTTGTACTGGGCAGCTCCCAGGTGTCAGACTGTGGTTGTACTGGGCAGCTCCCAGGTGTCAGACTGTGGTTGTACTGGGCAGCTCCCAGGTGTCAGACTGTGGTTGTACTGGGCAGCTCCCAGGTGTCAGACTGTGGTTGTACTGGGCAGCTCCCAGGTGTCAGACTGTGGTTGTACTGGGCAGCTCCCAGGTGTCAGACTGTGGTTGTACTGGGCAGCTCCCAGGTGGCAGACTGTGGTTGTACTGGGCAGCTCCCAGGTGTCAGACTGTGGTTGTACTGGGCAGCTCCCAGGTGGCAGACTGTGGTTGTACTGGGCAGCTCCCAGGTGGCAGACTGTGGTTGTACTGGGCAGCTCCCAGGTGTCAGACTGTGGTTGTACTGGGCAGCTCCCAGGTGTCAGACTGTGGTTGTACTGGGCAGCTCCCAGGTGGCAGACTGTGGTTGTACTGGGCAGCTCCCAGGTGTCAGACTGTGGTTGTACTGGGCAGCTCCCAGGTGGCAGACTGTGGTTGTACTGGGCAGCTCCCAGGTGGCAGACTGTGGTTGTACTGGGCAGCTCCCAGCTGTCAGACTGTGGTTGTACTGGGCAGCTCCCAGGTGTCAGACTGTGGTTGTACTGGGCAGCTCCCAGGTGTCAGACTGTGGTTGTACTGGGCAGCTCCCAGGTGGCAGACTGTGGTTGTACTGGGCAGCTCCCAGGTGTCAGACTGTGGTTGTACTGGGCAGCTCCCAGGTGTCAGACTGTGGTTGTACTGGGCAGCTCCCAGGTGTCAGACTGTGGTTGTACTGGGCAGCTCCCAGGTGTCAGACTGTGGTTGTACTGGGCAGCTCCCAGGTGTCAGACTGTGGTTGTACTGGGCAGCTCCCAGCTGTCAGACTGTGGTTGTACTGGGCAGCTCCCAGGTGTGAATGGAACTGTGTGAATGTGAAGCAGGGTAAATAAAAGGTTAAATAAATAAAATAATAAATGGGTGTGAGCTCTTTGCTAAGCTGTCCTGGTTCTTTAACGCTGACGAGTTGAAGTCACGCAGCCAGACATGTTACAACACACTAGGGGTGTAACGGCACACAGAAGCCACGGCTCGGTACGTACCTCGATTTTGGGTTCGATACGAGTTTGGTACAACAGGAAAAACGCAACAAAAGTCTCAAACGCATAAGGCTACACTGTAAAAATGTTCACCCTAAAGTTACAATAAATTACTGGCAATATTTTGCATGACTTTTACAGTAAGATTCACAATAATTTACTGTGAATGGCTTCACAGCAATGTGTTGTAATTTCACAGTAATGGTAGTACAATACATTGTTGTAATTTCACAACTTCATACTGTAAGAAATTACTGTGATATTACAATAAATTACTGGCAATATTTTGCATGACTTTTACAGTAAGATTCACAATAATTTACTGTGAATGGCTTCACAGCAATGTGTTGTAATTTCACAGTAATGGTAGTACAATACATTGTTGTAATTTCACAACTTCATACTGTAAGAAATTACTGTGATATTACAATAAATTACTGGCAATATTTTGCATGACTTTTACAGTAAGATTCACAATAATTTACTGTGAATGGCTTCACAGCAATGTGTTGTAATTTCACAGTAATGGTAGTACAATACATTGTTGTAATTTCACAACTTCATACTGTAAGAAATTACTGTGATATTACAATAAATTACTGGCAATATTTTGCATGACTTTTACAGTAAGATTCACAATAATTTACTGTGAATGGCTTCACAGCAATGTGTTGTAATTTCACAGTAATGGTAGTACAATACATTGTTGTAATTTCACAACTTCTAACAGTAAGAAATTACTGTGATATCACATTATTCTGTTGTATATATATTACAACAATATATTGTGACTTCACAACATCAAATTGTAAGAAATTACTGTAATATCACATTATTTTGTTGTATATATATTACAACAATGTATTGTGACTTCACAACATCAAATTGTAAGAAATTACTGTAATATCACATTATTTTGTTGTATATATATTACAACAATGTATTGTGACTTCACAACATCAAATTGTAAGAAATTACTGTAATATCATGTAACTGAGGGGTACAATTCCCTGACTGTATTACTAGATATGATACTTACTACCACTACCTTTGTACTTAATATTCGGCCACCCAGTACACGGCATAAATATATTATCATGAACACTCTCACGTAGATGAAACGGATCCAACACAAATGTACGAATTAGAAACAAGTCTTTATTGCCTACACAGCGATGGTGTGTAGACTAAACACTTAATCACTTAATTACATTTATGAATTGAAATAGTATGCACTTTTATGGCAAGGAGTATTCGTCGGTATATCAATAGATAATGTCCAATCTCTGAAGGCGCAGGTGGTAAATATACGACCTGGAATAGTTAAGGAATAACAGCAATGATACTTTAATGATTATAGGCTGGATACACTAGAGGGGGTTAATCCGGTCGCTTGTAAGCCGACAGGAGTAGGAGGGGGGGGGGGGTAGAATCCAGCTGCCTCGTCCGGCCAAGGGTATCCCAGGAGAACCCACTGTAGTGCCGTTCAATGCGCCGGCGATCCTTGGACCACAGATGAAAGCAGGTGGACTCTTTGTGGGCCGGCTCTCTCCGGTCCACGGGGGAGAGATGTGGAGAGACCTCGTCTTGCAGAGCGTCTCCTCACCTTGTGTCCTCTCCAGGGGGGGGGTTCCAACACACGGTAGTGTCGGGGGTCTTTATCCATAGAATAATCAAAGTATCCAAAGCATAATCCGTGCCTGGGAAGGCGGGCTGTCGTCGGTAGAATAATCCGGTATACAGGTCCACTCGCTCGTCGGCTCTGGGGCTCCTCGGGTGCAGCTTCACATAGGGTCAACCACCCTGGGTAAGCAGCCAGTTCTCTGCCCGAAACGATGGGGTACTGACTACGGTAGTATTCTCACCGCACGAAGCACTATATATTAACAGACTATTATTAGCTTAATAGACTACGTCCAACTCGACGATATAGTGCCAAATATGACTATTCAAATATTAATATACACGATGTCTCAATACCGATGGTAGGCGAACTTGGCCTTACTCCCACACGTGGCATCGCGGGGAGGCTTTACGTCTGTGACTCTATTGGAGGGTAAGAAACTGGACTGAAAAGAAAGTCCTACTTTAGTAGCGCAGTATATATACGCACTATGAACAAATAGTCCCATTAGTGGTGCGGTAGCCAAATTCCTACGCGGAACTAGGACTTGTTCGTACATGTCGAGCGGTACGTTTGAACTGGGTCTGAGGGGTATGGCAGCCTGGCACCAAGGTCTCGACCAATAGTAGAATGGAGACTATTATGGGATGTTCAGTAGGCTAGAATGGATATTCAATGCATATTGTACAAGGAATATACAAGGGATATCAGGGAATATTAGAGAATATACAAATACAATTAAATATATATATATAAATAAATATATATATTCGGTTTAATCTGGCCCTTCACAACAGCCACCCCCTGAATAGGTCCCGGACCTAATCAGTTAAACAGAGACAGATTAATCGCGTTGTCTATTTACACATAAGGGTTTGCTGTAGGGGTCAGTCAACTTCACAAAGTCATAGGGTTGTAGGGTCATGGTCATCATCGATTGTGTCTGGGAGTCGAGGCAGTTCTATGAGCCTTGCCACGGGACGGGTGTAAGTGCGACCCTGGACGAGCACTTCAGCTGCTCGGACCTTGCCGTCGGCACCGGTGATCACTTTGCTTACGCGGCCGGCCGGCCACATAGCTCTGGGCAGTGATTGATCAATAATCATGACGACTGTTCCTTCTGTCAAATTGTCTCTCTCCTTTACCCACTTCTGGCGGGTCTGTAGAGACGGTAGGTAGTGCAGTAGGAAACTGTTCCAAAACTTGTCGGCTAATACTTGGCTGTACCTCCACATTCGTCGGCCGTTCGCTTCTTCAGGCCGGTACATTGTCTGGGGTAATGTGGGATCTAGCCGCCCCATCAGGAGTGTGTTGGGGGTAACTGGGTCGATATCCGCCACATCACTGGAGACATATCCGAGGGGCTTCGAGTTAAGTACTCCCTCAATCTCCGTGAGGACTGTCATTAGGACTTCTTCCGCCACAGTCTGGGCCCCAAGTACTGCGTACAGGGCTGTCTTTATGGAGCGCACTTCTCGTTCCCAAGTGCCACCGAAGTGGGGTGCGTTTGGGGGGTTGAATTGGAAATCAACCTGTGCTGGAGCGAGGTGGGTCTTAAGTTCTGGGCCCATAGCTTGGAAGCTCTCTCTCAGCTCTCTTTCGCCGCCTTTAAAGTTTGTCCCATGATCGGACAATAGGGTAGACGGTCTTCCTTTCCGTGATATGAATCTACGGAAGGCCATAAGGAATGAGTCTGTGCTCATGGTCGGGAGAAGCTCGATGTGTATCGCTCTGGTGGTCATGCATTTGAATACAATACCCCACCGCTTCTCGGTTCCTCTTCCTTTCTTTATGTGCAGCGGGCCAAAGCAGTCCATACCCGTTGAGTGGAATGGCTTGTCACCGATTCGGAGGCGACATGGAGGAAGGTCAGCCATCCTTGGTATGCTGGGCTGCGCGCGCCACTTGCGGCAGTCTAGACATGTTCGTTGGAAGCGTCGTACCGCCTCTCTTCCTTGTAGGATCCAGTAACGACGTCTGATTTCCGCGAAGACTCTTTCTGCTCCTGCGTGATGTACATCCTCATCGTATTTCTTTATAATCAGCTCTGTGACCTTGTGTCGGCTGTTCAATACGATCGGGTATTTAATGTCATCCGGTAGATTGGGGGCTCTGCGTAGGCGACCACCCACTCTGATGAGGGTGTGAGCGTCGCTCTCGGGGGCCAGGTGAATTAATCTGCTGTCGGATGGGACGGGCTTTCCTCCCTGTAGACAGGCCAATTCATCGGGGAACGAGTCTCTCTGGGCTCGCTGCAGTAGAAGCAATTCTGCTTCCTCGTAGTTAGCTGCTGACATATCAGCGGGGGACTTGCACTCCGGGTGGTACCGCAGGAATGTTCTTTGTTGTGCACTCTCTATGGACGTGCAATCGTTTATGTTAGGCTCGGTGGAGGCTACGGTGCTCAATCCACAGAACACAGACTTCTTAATTTCCACCTCCTCTGGACTGGCTTCCCTCGGGATAGGCATGGGCCACTGTCCTTCCGGGAGTCTTAGGAATGCGGGGCCGTCACTGTAGACATTGCGACGGGTGAGGTCATCCAGGGGCATCCCCCGGGTGATGACGTCAGCTGGGTTCTGTTTTGTATCAACGTAGCGCCACTCTGTTTCTCCGGTTAACTCTTCGGTTAAGTCTTGAATCTCGGTGACTCTGACTCCCACGAAGACTTTGTACTTGCATGAGTCCGATTTGATCCAGGCGAGTACCGTCGTGGAATCTGACCACAGGATTGTTCTAGACACCGGTATGGTGAGCTCACGTTGGATGAGCGTGGCTAGGTGCGCTCCGGCTAGGGCTGCGCAGAGCTCTAGACGTGGGATAGATTGTTGCTTGCGTGGGGCTACTCTCGAGCGGGCGAGGACAAATGCTGTGTAGATCTCTCCCCCTTGGTCTTGGGCCCGCAAGTAGGCTACTGATCCGTATGCGACCTCTGAGGCGTCACTGAAGACGTGCAAGTCCATTTTACATGTCTCTGGCCTCACCGTGGGTGGGAAGTAGCTTCGGCGCATATTAACGCCTGGGAGTGAGTGGAGCTCCATCTCCCACTCTCTCCAGGTGGATGCAAGGTGTGCGGGAATGGGGTCGTCCCAGCCCTGGTCCTTGTCCCGCAATGCTCGTACAATCATTTTTGCCCTGGTGGTGTACGGTAGAATACATCCTAGCGGGTCATATTGTCGGGCGAGTGTTGTGTACACACTCCGTCTGGTGGTCGGCGCCGCCGCCGGCCTTCCCTGCTCCGTAGTCAGGGGCTTGTGTCTGTAGTGAAGCGAATCTGTTTTGAATCGCCACACCAATCCCAGGGTCATCTCCTGGGCTTCTCCCGGGATTGTAGCCATCCAGGTCTCGCTGCTGGCTGCCTTGTCCTCGGAGGAGAGGCTGCGCAGTACTTGCGGATCGCTGCTGGCCCACTGCCTGAGATCAAAGCCGCCTTTGATCAATGAGGCGCGGAGTTTAATCAGGAGAGCCTCGGCTTCTTCCTGGGTTGAAAGGCTTTGTAGACAGTTGTCTACGTAGAAGCTGTTCTTTACGCTGTGTCGGACCTCTTCGTCCGCTGCTGGGTCCTCTGCTACATGTTTCTGTAGTGCAAATGTCGCACAGCAGGGGCTGCACGTCGTTCCGAAGGGGAGGACTTCCCATTGGTAGATGGCTGGGTGCTCATCTCCTGGCTTCTCTCTCCATAGGAACCGTAACAGGGGCTTGTCCGCCTCTACTAATCTCACCTGCAGGAACATTCCTTTAATGTCCCCGCTGATGGCCACCTTTTCCTGGCGGAAGCGGAGTAGAACGCCGAGTAGGGAGGGGCCGAGTGTGGGACCGGGCAGTAACTCTTTATTCAGATTTTGGGATCCGATCTGGTAGCTGCAGTTAAATACTATGCGGTCTTTACCGTTGTGATGGACCTTGTGGTGGGGCACGTACCACGATTCAGTGGTCTGGTCAGCCTCTTTAATGTCCATCTTTGTGACGTGTCCCGCTGTGATGAGCTTCTCAATCTCAGCGCGGTATACACTCTCTTGGGCGGGGTTCTTGGCTAAGCGCCGCTCCGTGTTCAGCAGGTACCGTTCTATGGCGTCTGTCTTGGCGTGGAAAGTAGGCATTCCTTCTCGCCGCAGGAGTGGCGTGGCGTATCTCAACACGCCGTTGACCGGGACTCTCTTGGTCCCTGTCTCGAGGAGGTGAATGGCGTAAATGTCATCTTTAGAGCGAATGTCTTTCTTTCCATTCATAAAGGGCATTTGTTCCAAGCTCCATAGCCGCTCTACGTGTTGCAGGAGTGCGGTTTCTCCCTCTGTGACTCGGGAGTGGAGACATCTAGTGGCTGTACTTCGGTTGAGAGATTTGGCGAGCGGGCCTTGGAGAGTCCATCCCAAACGGGTCTCGACTGCTGCAGGACAGCCTCGGGGTCCGGTATGAACCCGGTCTATCGGGACAATGAGGTCTGCATGGTCGGAGCCTATCAACAGGGTCGGCATAGCATTGTCTATGAGCGGGATCGGTAACTTGCGCAGATGTGCATATTTCTCCATCAGCTTGGCGACGGGGTATGTGTACCGCGACAGTCCTATTTCTTGGCTGGTGAAAGCGTCTGCAATCTGGTACCGTCGCTCAGGCTGGCCGCTTGCTGCGATAGAGAATGAGACATTCTCGCCCTTTATCGTCTTCAAATCTCGTCTTATTGTCCGAATTGTCATTTGGGTTTCGCTTCCCCGCAGCCCTAGCTGGGCCGCAGCGGAGGCGAGCAGCAGGGTCTTCTCTGACCCGTCATCGAGGACGGCGTAAGTGTCCAGGACTTTATTCTGGTAGCTTAGTGTCACACGCACTACTTTTAGGAGTACTCGGGCTCCACTGCTGCTGGCGGGATCGATGTACATGACGCTCGCTTTGCGGCTGGATGGTGCAGGTGAAGGGCGCCGTCTGTTACTGTCGTGAAGTATGTCCAGATGGGCTCCATCGCACTTGGTGCACCTTTTCTTTAAGCGGCATTCGGCTGCCATGTGTGAGCGCGCACAGCGAAAACAGCGCTTGTTGGACTTTATCCATTGACCTGCTTCCTCCGCGTTCAGCTTGGGGAAGGAGTCACATTGCGCTAGCCAGTGTTCTTTCTCACAGTAGGGGCACACTATCTTCCACTTCTCCGTTCTGGAGGGGGTACTGTGGCTCTTGCTGCTCGGTACTGACTCCGATTGGTGCATCACAGTCACCGATCTTCTTCCATCATTTAGTCGTCTGGTTCCTTCTCTGGAGCCAGGGGTGCTCCGTCCGAATGTATCTAGCCGTAGGCTGCTGACTTCTCTCGCCAGGAAGTCTGCTAGATCGAGGAGGTTCGGTTCGGGGCCATTCGGGTCTCTGTGGTCCCTCTGCCGCCTAAAGCGCTCCTGACGAGCGGGCGGCAGCTTCTCCAGGATCCTTTCCACATTTGAGTTGGCGTAAAGTTCATACTTCCCCTTCTCTCTTTGCGCTCCCAACATCCCTACCAGGGACTGCACTCTGATGGACAGGTCGTCCAGTGCTCGATTGTCTATTGCTGGGGGTAAGCGGTCGATGTGTCGGATCTCCTGGATCACGTAATCCCATATGCGCCCATACCTCTGGTCCAATGCTACCAGCGCTGCTGTGTATGGGGTGGTGGAAGTCGCGTAGGCGAGCGCTATATTATGTGCGCGGGGCACCTTTAAGTGCTGCAGTAGGATGCCGTATTTGTGGCGTTCATCCAATACATCCACCAACATGGTCTCCAGACACATGCGGAGTTCTGTATACTGGGCCCGGTTCTCTTGGGTGAAGTCGGGTACCATAGGCGTGCCAATGTATGACGCTGACTGTGGATACATCGGCGAGCGTTGGGGGAGAGGCCTCCTAGGCGAGTCTCCTCCCGCTCCTTGGTATGGGCTGGTACCGGCAGTGTACCATGGCCCGCTTGTCCAGGTGCTGTTCCTCGGTGCGGGTCGTGCGTCGTGCTCACCCGTGTATAGAGTCGGGGGTCTGTAGCGCAGCTCCGCGGGAGTATAGCCTGGGCTGTACCGGACCTCCTGGTCCGGTAGAGTACTGTGCTGTCTTCGGGCGCGGTTCTCCTCCTCTTCCTCTTCGTCTTCAGTTAGGTCATCCAGTGCTTGTAGTCTCTGGTTTAGCCTCTCCACAGGATATGCTGCTCCTTCCCGGTTGCTAGGTCTCGCTTGGACCGGTGGGGGGAGGTGGTCTGTGGGGGGTATAGACCTCGTCTGTTGGTCAAGTTCAGGGTTGTTTACTCGGCTAGGGGATGCCGCCCTGGAGGTGTGTCTAGACGAGTTCCTGGAGCCTCTGGCGGAGGGAGAGGGTGTTGTCCGTCTGATCAGCTGTTCTATTAGTTGCGCTTGCTGTCTGTCGCGCGCTGCGTCCCGTTGAGCACCGGCTCGTTCTCGGGCCACATTCTCTTCCATCTGAATGCGTCTTATTTCTAGACGTATCTGCTCGTGTTCGCTTCGCTGCTGGATCTGCAGTCGGTCGCGTTCAGCAGCGGCGTTCAGGCTGATGAGGAAGGCCTGCTGTAGGGTCCTCTCTGCCTCGCTGGGAGAAGGCGGTTGTATAGGGGAGCCTTCCCTCGGGGTACTCCTTGCGGAGCCTTGGAGCTCTATCTCCACGGTGCTCTCCCCGTCTTCTTCCGTGCCGAGTTCTCTCTCGGTAGCGTTGTATTCCTCCCGGGACTCATCGGGGACTACTTCTTCAGTACTGGCGGGGTGTGAAGTCATGTCTGGTTCCCACTGGTCCCCACCGTGAACTTGGTCAGTTACATTAGAGCCCGTAGGGGCCTCTATGGTCGGGGTAGTCTGGGCGTTGGGGTTAGACATACTTTTACTTTCTAGTTTTACCGCGTTTACTGTTAGTAGAAGACTAGGTTGTTGACTGACAGCGTAAGCCTCTAAGTACTGAGGGAGCCGTCGTTCGCGCTGCGGGCGTTGGTTAGGAGGATCGTTTCGTGGAGTGTTCATCATAGGCCATTTCAATATTAATAACACTATATTAATATTACACTGATTACCATCCGGCTCGAAGGACCAATTGTAACTGAGGGGTACAATTCCCTGACTGTATTACTAGATATGATACTTACTACCACTACCTTTGTACTTAATATTCGGCCACCCAGTACACGGCATAAATATATTATCATGAACACTCTCACGTAGATGAAACGGATCCAACACAAATGTACGAATTAGAAACAAGTCTTTATTGCCTACACAGCGATGGTGTGTAGACTAAACACTTAATCACTTAATTACATTTATGAATTGAAATAGTATGCACTTTTATGGCAAGGAGTATTCGTCGGTATATCAATAGATAATGTCCAATCTCTGAAGGCGCAGGTGGTAAATATACGACCTGGAATAGTTAAGGAATAACAGCAATGATACTTTAATGATTATAGGCTGGATACACTAGAGGGGGTTAATCCGGTCGCTTGTAAGCCGACAGGAGTAGGAGGGGGGGGGGGGTAGAATCCAGCTGCCTCGTCCGGCCAAGGGTATCCCAGGAGAACCCACTGTAGTGCCGTTCAATGCGCCGGCGATCCTTGGACCACAGATGAAAGCAGGTGGACTCTTTGTGGGCCGGCTCTCTCCGGTCCACGGGGGAGAGATGTGGAGAGACCTCGTCTTGCAGAGCGTCTCCTCACCTTGTGTCCTCTCCAGGGGGGGGGTTCCAACACACGGTAGTGTCGGGGGTCTTTATCCATAGAATAATCAAAGTATCCAAAGCATAATCCGTGCCTGGGAAGGCGGGCTGTCGTCGGTAGAATAATCCGGTATACAGGTCCACTCGCTCGTCGGCTCTGGGGCTCCTCGGGTGCAGCTTCACATAGGGTCAACCACCCTGGGTAAGCAGCCAGTTCTCTGCCCGAAACGATGGGGTACTGACTACGGTAGTATTCTCACCGCACGAAGCACTATATATTAACAGACTATTATTAGCTTAATAGACTACGTCCAACTCGACGATATAGTGCCAAATATGACTATTCAAATATTAATATACACGATGTCTCAATACCGATGGTAGGCGAACTTGGCCTTACTCCCACACGTGGCATCGCGGGGAGGCTTTACGTCTGTGACTCTATTGGAGGGTAAGAAACTGGACTGAAAAGAAAGTCCTACTTTAGTAGCGCAGTATATATACGCACTATGAACAAATAGTCCCATTAGTGGTGCGGTAGCCAAATTCCTACGCGGAACTAGGACTTGTTCGTACATGTCGAGCGGTACGTTTGAACTGGGTCTGAGGGGTATGGCAGCCTGGCACCAAGGTCTCGACCAATAGTAGAATGGAGACTATTATGGGATGTTCAGTAGGCTAGAATGGATATTCAATGCATATTGTACAAGGAATATACAAGGGATATCAGGGAATATTAGAGAATATACAAATACAATTAAATATATATATATAAATAAATATATATATTCGGTTTAATCTGGCCCTTCACAACAATCACATTATTTTGTTGTATATATATTACAACAATGTATTGTGTATTTACAATAGCTTACATGTATTTTTGTAGTCCAGCTCCAGTACACTTCCTGAAGGTCACACTTTGGTTTCCTGTCGTGTTTAATCACGTCATCCTATTGTATCTTGACATGAAACTATTGTATGAGCTTCCTCCAGAAGTATACTGGAGCTGGGGACTATAGAGTTATGCATGTCTATCATTGTAAATTGACTGTTATTTTGCCAAATTATATAATATAATAATTATTATTTTTCAATTATTTTGTTGGCAAGTCTTTTGCATTACTTTTCAGACTTGCCAACAAAATAATTGAATAATAATAATTATTATATTATATAATTTGGCAAAATAACAGTCAATTTACAATGGTATGCATAACTCTATAGTCCCCAGCTCCAGTATACTTCTGGAGGAAGCTCATACAATAGTTTCCTGTCAAATACTATTGGATGACGTGATTAATCATGACAGAAAACCAAAGTGTGAGCTTCTGCCAGGAAGTATACTGCGCTGGACTTCAAAAATGCACGTAGGCTATTGTACATTAAAAACAACAGTCCAAACGCACAAATGAGGTAAGCCAGCATTTATTGTCAAAAGACAGAATTATTACAAATAATTACACGAGGTAAGCCGGCATTTATTGTCAAAAGACAGAATTATTACAAATAATTATATACAAAGAATTATATTCTTATTCTTGAAATGGTAAATGGCTGTTTTCTTTTTTACAATTTGTGCACATTTTACCCATAGGAAAATCCTGCTCGTTGTACAAGTATCGCAGAGAAAATTCAAAGGTACTCAGTTGCACAAGAGTTTCGGACAGAGAAACGCAATGGTTTGAAAGCTCGGCGTTGCTAATAAACATTTTAAATATTATTTTATAAACTGCTGGTCAACACTGCTCAAAACGGCTTTAGCTGACTGATGCGCCTTGCACATTGAGCGTTTCGCCAGTTCTTCAGAGTTAATTATGGGATTTTATTGTCAAAAGACAGAATTATATTACAAAGAATTATATTCTTATTCTTGAAATGTTAAATGGCTGTTTTCTTTCTTCTTTTATATACAATTTGTGCACATTTTACCCATAGGAAAATCCCATATTAACTCTGAAGAACTGGTCCTCTGCGAAACGCTCGTTGTACAAGTATCGCAGAGAAAATTCAAAGGTACACAGTTGCACGAGAGTTTCGAACAGAGAAACGCAATGGTTTGAAAGCTCTGCGTTGCTAATAAACATTTACAATATTATTTTATAAACTGCTGGTCAACACTGCTCAAAACGGCTTTAGCTGACTGATGCGCCTTGTATGACGAGCGTTTCGCCAGTTCTTCAGAGTTAATTATGGGATTTTATTGTCAAAAGACAGAATTATTACAAAGAATTATATTACAAAGAATTATATTCTTATTCTTGAAATGGTAAATGGCTGTTTTCTTTTTTACAATTTGTGCACATTTGACCCATAGGAAAATCCCATATTAACTCTGAAGAACTGGTCCTCTGCGAAACGCTTGTTGTACAAGTATCGCAGAGAAAATTCAAAGGTACACAGTTGCACGAGAGTTTCGAACAGAGAAATGCAATGGTTTGAAAGCTCGGCGTTGCTAATAAACATTTTAAATATTATTTTATAAACTGCTGGTCAACACTGCTCAAAACGGCAAAACTAAGACAAAGTAATCATATTCGTAAGTAAAATGGTAAATGGCTGCTTTTTTTTCTTCTTTTTTTACATATTTGTGCACATTTTACCCATAGGAAAATCCCATATTAACTGTGAAGAACTGGTCCTCTGCGAAACGCTTGTTGTACAAGTATTGCAGAGAAAATTCAAAGGTACTCACAGTTGCATGAGGGTTTCGGACAGAGAAACGCAATGGTTTGAAAGCTCGGCATTGCTAATAAACATTTTAAATATTATTTTATAAACTTCTGGTCAACACTGCTCAAAACGGCTTTAGCTGACTGATGCACCTTGTACGACGAGCGTTTCGCCAGTTCTTAAGAGTTAATTATGGGATTTTATTGTCAAAAGACAGAATTATTACAAAGAATTATATTCTTATTCTTGAAATGGTAAATGGCTGTTTTCTTTTTTACAATTTGTGCACATTTTACCCATAGGAAAATCCCGCTCGTTGTACAAGTATTGCAGAGAAAATTCAAAGGTACTCACAGTTGCATGAGGGTTTCAGACAGAGAAACGCAATGGTTTGAAAGCTCGGCATTGCTAATAAACATTTTAAATATTATTTTATAAACTTCTGGTCAACACTGCTCAAAACGGCTTTAGCTGACTGATGCACCTTGTATGACGAGCGTTTCGCCAGTTCTTCAGAGTTAATTATGGGATTTTATTGTCAAAAGACAGAATTATTACAAAGAATTATATTCTTATTCTTGAAATGGTAAATGGCTGTTTTCTTTTTTACAATTTGTGCACATTTTACCCATAGGAAAATCCCGCTCGTTGTACAAGTATCGCAGAGAAAATTCAAAGGTACTCACAGTTGCATGAGGGTTTCAGACAGAGAAACGCAATGGTTTGAAAGCTCGGCATTGCTAATAAACATTTTAAATATTATTTTATAAACTTCTGGTCAACACTGCTCAAAACGGCTTTAGCTGACTGATGCACCTTGTATGACGAGCGTTTCGCCAGTTCTTCAGAGTTAATTATGGGATTTTATTGTCAAAAGACAGAATTATTACAAAGAATTATATTACAAAGAATTATATTCTTATTCTTGAAATGGTAAATGCTGTTTTCTTTTTTACAATTTGTGCACATTTGACCCATAGGAAAATCCCATATTAACTCTGAAGAACTGGTCCTCTGCGAAACGCTCGTTGTACAAGTATCACAGAGAAAATTCAAAGGTACACAGTTGCACGAGAGTTTCGTACAGAGAAACGCAATGGTTTGAAAGCTCGGCGTTGCTAATAAACATTTTAAATATTATTTTATAAACTGCTGGTCAACACTGCTCAAAACGGCAAAACTAAGACAAAGTAATAATATTCGTAAGTAAAATGGTAAATGGCTGTTTTTTTTCTTTTTTTTTTACAATTTGTGCACATTTTACCCATTCACACACCAACGGGAGCATGTAGGGGTTAAGTGTCTTGCTCAAGGACACATCGACACGCTGCCCGGGGAGGAGCGGGAATCTCCGGATTGCCAGACGACTGCTCTACCTCCCGAGCCACTGTCGCCATGAAACTAGTACTTCCAGATCTTACCCGAAAATGGAACTAATGAATACACTTTATGCACTCACTCAAAAGAACAAAAGAGGCACTCAAAATAACAAAAGAGGCGCAGGGACGACAGGAGCATGACAATTGTCTTTGCAAACCATTCAAAGTCTATGATCTTCCGAAGAAGGGTGTTCACGTCAGGGGACGACAGGAGAAGGACGATTGTCTATACAGATGCAGACCATTCAAAGTCTATGAGCTTCCGAAGAAGGGTGTTCACGTCAGGGGACGACAGGAGCATGACAATTGTCTTTGCAAACCATTCAAAGTCTATGAGCTTCCAAAGAAGGGTGTTCACGTCAGGGGACGACAGGAGAAGGACAATTGTCTTTGCAGACCAAAGTTTATGAGCTTACTTACGAAGAAGGGTGTTCACGTCAGGGGACGACAGGAGAAGGATGATTGTCTATGCAGATGCAGACCATTCAAAGTCTATGAGCTTACGAAAAAGGGTGGTCACTTGAGGGTTGATGGCGCTTCGCTTCTTTGCCCTGGAGCCTTTCTCCGGGTTGATGCCCAAGAAGAACCTGTTAATAAGCAAAGATACGTTTCAGTTTTAAATAGACTCAGCATTTATCAAGGTGCTCACCTGTGTTTTTTCATGGTACCTCTAACATAATGTTTACTCATCCGAATTTTGAAGCCATACTATAATGTGAATTAAACCATTATGTCAATTTCTTAACAAGATAGCAGCAACATCAAGTGATGGTGTGGTCCCAATTCATATAGTTGGTTCCAGGCTTCATACTCGAAGCATTTAATCTACTTTATGGCCTCTGTAGAAAGGCATGGACTTAATAGCCAGATAGTCTTTGCATGATAAGTCTTACTGATGACATTGATCATGTGTTCAGAGTGTTAAAATACCTTTGGATGAACTCAAGTGTGGATGATCCAACGGAAGGATACTCCAGGTTGAAGACATAGTAGCTGGTGAATAAAGCAGCTACCCCATGCAAAAATAATGGGTGTGTGCCCATCACAACTTCTCCCTCGATGGATAGCATCCATCCAGAAGGCTGCATTGCGTCACCTGAAATGAACAGATACCCCGTCATGCGTTGTTGTGGATAGGTATACATTCCTGCAAGGACATGACACAGAACTAAGGCTGTCTTAAATACTTCAAAGCTTCGTTCGATGGGCATGGGATTCGAATATGAAAATAAAATTCGATTATTAAAAAGAAAAAGAAAAATGCATATATATATATATATTTTTGCCAAATCAACTCTGCCTCTCTTACAACAAGCAATGCTGTCTCTTATTTAAGATGAGGTCGCACTGACAGATTTGTGTTCATTGTGCTGCTTTTATAAAGCCTCAAATGACGGCTTACAATATTTCATGAAAGCAAAGTGTTTTGTTTGTCTAAGATTTAAAAAGGTTTCAACTTTACAGCACTGACAAAGTTGAACATGAGACATGCCAGCTCAGGATATTATTTATAAGCGTCATATGTGTGCCGTATCACAAACTGCCTTCTGTCAGATTTTCCCCCTCGATGCAAAGGAACACAAGCTCATCCCTGAACATTATTACCTTGAATTATCAAACAGGGGGTGCTTGGGAGTGCTGCAGTATTCACATCAGCAACAGTGGCACAGGTCTGCAACAAAGTAACACACAATAGCAGATTTAACATTATGAAAGGATGAAGATAAGCTAATCCACGCACTACAGCTCACCACACATCAGCTCGGCCCATTTGGAGCAACTTGGGGGTTAAGTGTCTTGCTCAAGGACACTTCCGACATGCGGACAGTCAGAGCCAGGATTCGAACCACCAACCCTACGGTCGATGAACGACCATCTCTACCAACTGAGCTTCAGTCGCCCCTAATGTAATCACTCGCATTTCAAATATTTTAATATTTAAATAAACGTACATCAACTTCGAGCAGTAGTTTCTCCGTAGGCTCCTTGAAGTACACCATAAGGAGCAGGACGATGCAGGCACTGATCTCCGAAACCTCTGGATGATATCTGGCCAGAACATCCCTGATCTTCGTGTTGTCCAGTTTCTGGCAGAACTGCAGGATGGTCCGTCCTCGATGACACAGGGCATCTTTGATCTTTTGAAGGACATCGGTGTCTGTCAGGAGGCCAAAGTGGGAGAAAAGCCCCGTCTGAGAGAAGAGAAAAGGCCATTCTTCTTTGACCGCCACCATCGTTGGTGCAGGCATTTTATTCAAGTAACGCCGCAGGATGACGTAGGTCCTCTCCATCAGAAGTTCTGCTCTCGCTGTCCCACCCATCCCTTCCTCTGTGTACAGACATACAAACCAAGTAACAACAATTAGATTTGATGTTGCCACATCTGAGAAATTGAGTGGCAAACCTTTAATTGTATTACTCATTCTGAATATTAAGGTGGCCTTTTTGCTTAATGTGGGATATTTATTCATGGTGTCAATTCACCAAAAGTAAAGTAGATTGCATGCCTGAGTAGATGTTCCGCAGATCCCTTTTCAAAGCCGCCATGGTTTCCTCTGTCTCCCCGTCCGGTAAGCTTGCTGGGCCCCACCTCACACACCTAGGGATAGGAAGGAATCATAGGCAACCTCTTAGTGGAATACATAAAAAAAGAAAAATTATAATATATATATTTTTTTATCATTCTTTCCAAAAGAAAAAAGGCCTCTAACGCTAATGGCACGCATACCAGAGGCTAACTGCCTACGAAAACAGGCACAGAAGCACTGAAAGAGGATTTCACCCATCTAATGAACACACTAGACTAGACAAATATCAAGATGTATCCATCAGTGGACCAATTGCATGCTTTTGCAGAGGACAAGAAGCCTTCAGACATTAAGCACCCCCCACAGCCCAAATGGAATGATAAAAAAAAACTATATATAAATATATATATATATTCTACTTTTTATTTTATTTTTGTCGACTAACTGCACATTTTGGCCAATCATAGTCGACTATCCAAATCCTTAGTCAGGGACAGCCCTAGAAATTATATTAAAAAAAAATCTACACATAATTTAAACATTCAATCCAAATAACCTAAGTTAGTCTAGCATTGGCAGTGCCACTTTAACCCCTAATTGCTGCGAGCGTGAATGGAGAGGACACTGGCGCCGTTTGTTTTGCCACCCCTACCCGTATTGGTCAACAGGACCTCTCGTCAGCCTGGACTCTCCTGCCACGCGAGTGGGCCGTCTTTCCTCTCTGCCTCTGCGGCGTCTAGCCAGAGTGTTGTTCCTGCTTTTATACTCCACTCTTGTTTTTACTTGTTGGAGAAGAGAGTGGCATCCGTCTCCAACCATTTCACCTCGCCTGCTAATGTCAGCAAAGGTGTCAGGATGGCTCCTGACAATTGTTCGGACGATACTGAGGCACGTGGTTCTGGTTGGGTTGTGCTCGTGCTCCATCATCTGATCCACCAAAGCGTTCACAAAGGCCCTTCTCTCATCTGGCTTTGGTCTCTGTTCTTTTTCCACTGCACGTTGAATGGCTGTTGACATCCGGTTCCAGTTGACACAAAAGTCTACATGCCATGCGCTGCCAGGCTGTGAAGAGTTTGGAGTGCTTGGGGGGCTGCACAACAGAGAGTGCGTGAATGATTGCATAGAGGTGTTCGGAGAGGACAGAGTGTTCACAGAGCTTGTTGTTGGGGAACTTGAAGCAATTGGATGTGTTGGGGAACTTGAAGCAATTGGATGGGGAGGGAGCACCTCCATATTAAGGGTTACTAACCCTAGAAGGGACAAAAACAGTTATGCCAATGTTCCAAGGGCATAGTTCCAAGTGTCACGCAAGTCTAAATATGAATTTACCTTTCTTAAGACCATCCATCAGCTTCCGACACTGGATTGGTTTGAGGTGTCGGACCAGATCCACCCTCTCCATTAAGGCCAGATCTTCGACACTCTCCACTCCAAGATCCTCAAGTAGGGTGGTCAGTAAGTCATCAGGGAGGCCCGGTAAATATGACCAAACTGCTTCCTTTATAGCTTCCATTACCTAGTCTCATTGATTAGGGTCAATCATGAATCAGTTTGTGCATATTCCCTACTTGTCTGTTTGCAGTGCACTATATGCGGTTAACTGCCAACATGTGCTCGCTATACAATCAACAATACAAAATCAACTATCTTAAGGTTACTTGATATCCTGCTCCACTTACGTCTGTCCTCACGTCTGTCATATCCTCCCTTTCCTGTTTAAACTGCTCCTGGAAAAGAATGGTGGAGCGCAATAAGCATCTGATCGTGCACGTTGTATGCTGGAAGAGGATAGTAGTCCAGTACATCTTTGTGCTTAATGCACACGTAATCCTCTTGGGCCACTCCTAAGTCACAGTACACACCCATGTCAATCAACTTCACACAAATGTGTTTCTCTGAGACAAAGTGGACAGAGTTTTGGGCAACAATGACCAGCATAATCTTCCCCATGTGAAGTCCTTCATCACTGTTCCCAAACAAGATGAACATCCCCTTTCTGTAGTCTGTGCCTTTGACTGTAACATTGTTACAAGCCACTGCAGACTGAGACTCAAATTGACAACTGGCTACAGATGCCCTGATCTTGTTGTTGTAATCATCCAAATAAAAGGCAGTCCCCTTCTCTACCTGTATAACAGGAGGAAACAAGTTTCCCGCACTCAGGTAGGCCTGGAGGAGTTGGTGTCTCTCTGCTAGTGTTTTGCACAGATTTTTGAAATTGTGCAATTTTCTGGCACACTGTTTGAAAAAAGTGTGTTTGCTTTCAAACCGCAGAGTCCACAGGCGAATAAGTGGGCCAAAGTGGATGATTAGATCTGGATAATGGCCAATATAGTGATGCTTTGGCCTCAGGGGGGCATTGGGGAAGAGCCTTTTCCTGTTGCATATGTACTCCTCTGTGATGACTTTCAGATATGCTACCTGGCCTTCTGTAATGACTGGTGCACAGATAAGCTCAACCATCTCTCTCAGCTGCAAAATGAGCTGCCACACCTCATTGTCACAGGGATCTTTAATCCTGCCACCCACCAAGAGAGGGAGTAATCTAAGGAAACACCAGTTTTGAACTGCATGCCCACTTAGTTTGTCACTGCTGGGAGAGAGGTCTGCTGGTTTGTCCCTACCATCGTTCCCTTCATATCGGAACTTGTTTTTGCACCGATTTAACTGCAGGTAAGTAAAATGATTCTCCTGGACTAAATGGCGAATATATAAAGGAAGGTCATAAGCCATGACTCCCTCAAATAAATCATGGCCTAGACATGGTGGGAGGCCAGGCTGGCAAACATGGAAATGAGAAAGCTGGTTGAAAGGAGAGTCAAACTTGATACCGCATACAGAGTCTGTGGTACTAGTTTCCAGGTCTTGCAAATTACTTGTGTATGATTGGACCGTTCTTGTGGCACCACACAACACTGGATTCTTCACAAAATCCTCTCTCTGTACCTGACAGTAGCGACAAAAATATTTAGATCGACTGAAGTTTTCTAAAAATCCCCCAATAGAATGGGATCCTAAGTTGTCTCCTGCAATGGCAACCAAAGAGCCCTTTAGTACAGTGCCATCAGATATGACTACACCTCTCTCCTCCAGGATTTTGAGGTCCTCAATCAGATGTGCAAAAACCTTTTTTAGCCCAAAATACTTAAAGTCCTGCTCCCTACATAAGAGAACAAGTTGCATTTGATCTATAGAAGATCTATTGTGAGGCAAGATGTCAGTCAGGGTTAGGTAAACAGCTAAGACCTTGTGCTTTTTCTTCCCTGAGCCCAGTGGATTAACAACCTCGAAGGCATCTTGGTACAGTATCAAACCAAGTGAGGAAGGGTCAGCTTTCAACATTGGATTACTTTGAAATCCTTCTCCATCCTTGACATCCTGATAGACAGCATCAGTAGATTGCTGCAAACGTGTCATGTTATACTGTTCTCGTAGAGACTCGTTTTTGAACAGTGTCACCAATGTCTCATGTATAGGTACATACTGAGCAAAGCATTCTTTGTCATTTTCATCATTGCCCAAGAGCAAAGGCACGGGATGAACATGGTTGAAACACTCTTTAAAAGCAGACTTCCTCTTTGTATCTGTACTGAGTCTTCCCTTGTTAAAAAGTGTGAGTAGATCATCTCTGTTCACTTCATCAACCATGCTGCTTATAGTGGCCTGAGGGATTCCAAGTTTCTTCAATTTCTCACTCAGAACGTTAAGTGTATGAGACAGGCCAAGTTCATGAGCAATTTGAAAGTCCTCAATAATGGTTTGTATGGTGCTTGCCGGTAAGAGTAGCTTAGTGTAAGGTTTGGTTCTTTCCCCACCACGGGCTTCTTGAAGTACTGTGATGATTGGTCCGCTGCTCTCCCACCCGCTCTGTTCCTTTAAGCCTACTCGCTCTGTTTTTCCTTTTGTTTTCTGTTAATCATTGCATTCCCCTATTCACACGCTTCTTCCCAGAGACGTCGTTGATTGGTTCTCCCCCGTCCACACGCTTATCAATCACATCCCTCAGCTGTCACTGCTTGTCAATTAAGCATTTCCCGTATTATTTATACCCCGTTCCCCATTCAAGTTTTGTTGGATCGTTTTGATATTTCTGTTGCATTCGCCGTTCCTGCTGCCTGCTGTTGTTTCCCTGTGCTTTGCCTCCAGGATATTCAAGAAGCATTCCTCTTGGACACCCTTTCCCCGAGGCGACGCGCTCGCTCCATTCTGTTCCAACGCTCTTTACGCACAACGCCTGGGTGAGTTTTTTATGACTGTCTTTGATCCAATTCCGTTTTTCGTGTGTTTTTATAACACTGAAGATTTCCAGCTTTTTATCAGACAGTCACTCACCCAGCGTTTAGCCTTTTTTGGATTGTTTCATTGGGATAATATTTTGGCCTAACATCTCCCACTGTGTGTTTACACACCAAAGATATTATCACATTGGATTTGTATTTTGGGACTTCGCTCACAGTGTTTATTTTGCACCGAAGATATCTATCACTTGGGATTGTGTTTGGAACGTTACTCACAGTGTGTATTTACACCGAAGATTCAGTCACTTGGATAACTCTGTTTTCGGGTACAAGTCACCTCTCCTGTTCACCTGCTCTGTTCCACCTGCACTCTGAGTTAACTCGCTCCCTCTCTCTCTCTCGGTCCCGCAACCACCTCGGAGATTCTGCCGAGAGAGGTCTGCAGAGCGGCTCTGACGTCAGCGTCTGCTTCCCCTGACTACCATCCCGGGAGAAGCTGCAGAGCAGCAACATTCATCCTTGCTTGTATTCCAGTCTTTGTTTGAACTCTTCCCAGTCTGTGCTGTTTATTTAGTCTTAATAAACAAGCCCTTGTTTTTGGCAACTCTGAATCCTACTCTCTTGTGTCGTTGCGTTTGGGGTCGGTGTCAAACCCTAACACTTAGATTGCAATTTCAAATAGAAAAGTGTAAGGTTATGTAAAAAAAGGGTTTCGTCCACAGCTAATGGCACTTCTGGTTCATCATGTTCACCAGCAGCTTCTGAATACGTCTGACTGGGTTCTGGCAATGACTCTGTAGACTTGTCTAGTACCAAGTCATCTAAAACTGAATCCTTGTGTTTCCTGGAAATATGTGAAGCAAAAGTCATTACGTTTGTGAACCTGCAATCACAACCTCTAAATGGACATGGCGATTCCATTCCTCCCTTTATGTGTGTCTTCAAATGCTTGATAAGAGAGGCTAAAGTGTCACACTTAAATGCACAAGCCTCAAGCACACATTTCAAGGATGTGTCAGGTGGTAGAGCTGATCTAGGTCTAGGCGGCTGACCAGCTTGCAGGTAGCACCTATGCAGCCTATATATATGAGATCTCAGTGCTGCGTGTTTTCTGAACCTCTGTGAGCAGTCAGGTATCCCGCACTGATAACGATAATTGGGGGCGTTACTGTGGAGCTGCGCGTGCTGGACAAAGGTATGCACACTCTCAGACACATGCTGACATCGAATATATTTACAGTGGAACATTGTTGTGCGTGCTATAGTTACATACCCAATCATTACATCTGCCTCACACTGAACACTGGTTAGCCTGGCTGCCTCACTGAACAAGATGCCACTGAACAGGATACTGTATGTTAAAGACCTCTCTGATGACCTAGAAAAAAGGAAACCAGAGAAAGGAGAGATTACAGTTTGCATGCAGATTATGAACGTATACTATAGGCTAATCTCAGGTGTACTGCACAGGAAACAAATAGTCTATAAACTACGTTCTGTGTTGCATATAGGCCTACCTATACAACCAGGAAGCAATCCGTGCATGGATCTGGGGAGACGTCAGTGCAGATTACTGTCCTGTACGCCTTGTCGGCCGGAAAGATTCAGGCATAGGCAATCAGTAGGCAGGCCCTAGGACAAGGGAGGGAGGCAAGAGGAAAGAAAAAAAACACAGGGAACGACGCATAAATTCATGTCAAACAGTACTGGATGAGGTGATTAATCTCAGGTGTACTGCACAGGAAACAAATATAGTCTATAAACTACGATCTGTGTGGGGGGAGCTCCAGTAGCTCACCACGTACCGCGAGTGCTATTTCAGCGCCGTGGACAAACGCGCTCGCGCGGATCTGGGGCTGAGCGCGTTCGAATCCCGGACGGCAGCCGTGCCTTTCCCAGAGTGTCTTTCCCCCCATCTGAACCCTCTCAGCCTGCTTCTGTCGGTCGAACTTGACCAAGTATGAATGCGAAGAAAAAAAAAAAACGATAAACGCTAAAAAGAACCAGCTGACTGGTCAAAGTTTTTAAAAAAAAACTACGATCTGTGTTGCATATAGGCCTACCTATACAACCAGGAAGCAATCCGTGCATGGATCTGGGGAGACGTCAGTGCAGATTACTGTCCTGTACGCCTTGTCGGCCGGAAAGATTCAGGCAGGCAATCAGTTGGCAGGCCCTAGGACAAGGGAGGAAGGCAAGAGGAAAGAAAAAAAACACAGGGAACGACGCATAAATTCATGTCAAACAGTACTGGATGAGGTGATTAATCTCAGGTGTACTGCACAGGAAACAAATAGTCTATAAATTAGTATTGTTTGTCTAGCAGTGTCGAGCTTGAGTGTTATACTCCGAGTACATACTGTAGTATAGACAGCATAGTTGGTGGTAGTATAGACATGGTAGCATAATAGTAAAATTCAGTAAGACAGTTATTATTAGTTAAAATTCTGATATTGAAGAAGTTTTGGTTGATAAAGTGGGCAGTTTATCCTGTGCTGAAAAGTCTCCATTCCAATAGAGTATATATTTTAGTGTTTATTTGATTGATTTGGCCTTTTATTTATTACGTTTCCACAGTTATTTCCTCATACTTTATTAACATTTTGTACATAATACAAGTTCATGTTAAAATGATGACACAAAAAGCCAGACCGAGGGCTTGTTTCATAAACAAACTGAACTTTCTTTTGCCTGCCTATACTGTATTTGTTTGGTGGAAACCTGATCATAAAGTAAAGTAAAAAAAAAAAAAAAAAAAGTAGTGTGCTATTTTTGTAGTGTAGCTTGTTACATTTATCTGGGGATAGCTTCCATTGTAGTTGAGCTATATTTAATCGAGTGTAACTAGTGTAGCTTACTACATTTTCCAAGTAGATTGCCCATCACTGGCTAAATGCTGCATGTAGCTAGTTAGCTGAACTGAAGCTATATAGGTAGCCAGGTAGCTAAATGGCTGGCTATACTATAGCTCCAGTTCAGAACAACACTTTTTCACTGGTAGTTTGTGGAAATGAACCAACTTTCCTCTCTTTCACACGGTAAAATTAGTTTGAACAGCCAGGAGCAATATAAAAAAAAACACAGTGGTCCCGTTGTTTGGTAGGCAACGTTGCATTACCCAACAGAGGTCAGACATAGCTAACAGCTAACATTAGCAGCAGGCACGCATAACGTGTAAAAACGCATAACCATGTAAAAAACGAACACAGCACTACTCCGCTGGCGTTTGCAATCGAAATCATAGATACAGAATAATATCCACCATTGACTTTATCATGCACTACTCACGTTTTATTGTCGATTAACGATGCAGAGACACAGCACACGCTGATACAACAATGGAGGAAGGTTGCAGGTATTCTGGGAGGCGAGGTACAGGTGTAGTGCATTCTGGGAGGCGCCCGCCCAGGAAGCTGGTGTGTGTGCAGGCAGCCTAGACAAGTCTCATCATGCATTATATAGTGGCCCCCAATACGCAGGTGCAGAACGGGTACTGATTGATTGATTGATTGATTGAAAACTTTATTAACAGATTGCAGAATGGGTACAATACAGTACAGCTCAATACACACAATTGTTAAGGGGATGCAGACCAGAGAAAGACTTTCGTCTTGTTTACATCAGGGTCCCCCATTTTCAATTCATCAGGACATACATCGTCATCATCATTTATTTATTCGTACATGGAATTACCACAGTCCAACAGTACATATAATTCACCAAATACCATGGCCGAAAATCTTCTACACCTGCCCCTACACACACACAACACACCAATAGACTTATTGTGTAAAACAAACAGAATATGCATTTTGCAAAAATGGAAACATCAACACAACCAAATTAAATCAACATAAATAAACCCATTTTGTGTATCTATCAGCAAACTACATATTTCGGTTCATTCATTTACACACACACACACACACACACACACACATACATGACATACAGACAGTACTGCTACATCTATACATTTATGAAACCGTACATTAGGTGGGGGGGGGCTGTACATTGGAGGTGGTTGGGTGGGTGGGGTGGGGGGGTTGGGTAGGTTGGGTATAGGAGGGGTGGGTGGACACTGTACAACTGTATACAAGCACATTGGAATATTGACAAAACCATGTTTGGTAATTTACTGTACATTGGAGGGGGTTGGGTTAGGACATTTACAGGGGCCAGTTTCGAATTGCAGTCTCCCGTATAGGTGTTCTTTGAGAGTGGTTTTGAAAGTGGGTAGTGATTCACATTCCTTTACAGCTTTGGGTAGGGCGTTCCACATTGATGTGGCATAATTGCGAAACATGTTTAGTCCCTGATTGAGCCGAATCTGGGTACCAGGCCCATTGCATGTTGCTGTACTCTGTCGTCTCTAAGCCATCCTAGGTTGTCAAAGTGGGCAGGGGTGAGGTGGGTTCTAGGAGTAAGGTCAAGCATGTAGTCTGACCAGTTTGTTTTGAGATGTTTGTGTAGCAGGGTGGATTATCCCTATGAACTTTCACCAGGTAGGGGGAACGCAGCATGCAGATCTGAGTCCAACTGAATCCCTGACTTTAGTGCAGGAGTAGAGTGGAGCTTTAGCAGAGTGGTGGATGGGGCCTATAGGATTTACTAACCTAGGGGTAGTGAGCTGGTCCTTCTTGCCCTCCAGGGCGACTCGCAGTAATTCCCCACACACCCACACTTCTCCTAATACTACCCGCACCCTCCCACACCTGGTGGCAGTAGTGATAGATGATATACTTTCTCCCCAAAGCAGTACCTTTCCTTGCTGATGAGCAGAGACCTGTCCCAATGATATAGGCTCCCCTGTTAGGGAAGTTTAGGCTGCAGAGGACTATGATGGTCCAGTTCTACACTGCCATCATCCAGTCCATCCTCACCCTCTCCATCATCACCTGGTTCCCTGCAGCCACGGTCAGGGACAAGGCTGCAGCGGGTGATACGATCAGCGGAGAGTGTGATCGGCTGCCCCCTTCCCTCCCTCGAGTCCCTACATTCCTCCAGGGCCTTGAGGAGGGCGAGGAAGATCATGGCAGACCCCGCCCACCCGGGTCACGACCTCTTCACCATGCTTTTCACCCTAGCAACCACCTAGAAACACCCTAGCAACCACATATAACACCCTAGCAACCACCTAGAAACACCCTAGCAACCACTTATAACACCCTAGCAACCACCTAGAAACACCCTAGCAACCACATATAACACCCTAGCAACCACCTAGAAACAACCTAGCAACCATATATAACACCCTAGCAACCACCTAGAAACACCCTAGCAACCACTTATAACACCCTAGCAACCACCTAGAAACACCCTAGCAACCACTTATAACACCCTAGCAACCACCTAGAAACACCCTAGCAACCATATATAACACCTTATTGTGAAATAAGAATAATATAATGTGATATGTTGATATGCTATTGTGAGATTACAACATCTGATGTGATATGACAGAGAAAGACTTTTGTCTTGTTTTTTTAATAAAATTACAATATATTATTGTGAAATAATAAATAAATTATGTGAAATATTCATATGCTACTGTGAGATTACAAAATGTGATGTGATATTACAGAGGATTTTGATTGCAATATTTTATTGTGAAATAAGAATAATATAATGTGATATGTTGATATGCTATTGTGAGATTACAACATCTGATGTGATATTACAGAGAAAGACTTTCGTCTTGTTTTGTATAAAATTACAATATTTTATTGTGAAATAAGAATAATATAATGTGATATGTTGATATGCTACTGTGAGATTACAACATCTGATGTGATATTACAGTGGATTTTGATTGCAATATTTTATTGTGAAATAATAAATAAATTACGTGAAATATTCATATGCTACTGTGAGATTACAACATCTGATGTGATATTACAGAGGATTTTGATTGCGGTATCTTATTGTGAAATAAGAATAATATAATGTGATATGTTGATATGCTATTGTGAGATTACAACATCTGATGTGATATTACAGAGAAAGACTTTCGTCTTGTTTTGTATAAAATTACAATATTTGATTGTGAAATAAGAATAATATAATGTGATAAATTGATATGCTATTGTGAGATTACAACATCTGATGTGATATTACAGAGAAACACTTTCGTCTTGTTTTGTATAAAATTGCAATATCTTATTGTGAAATAAGAATAATATAATGTGATATGTTGATATGCTACTGTGAGATTACAACATCTGATGTGATATTACAGTGGATTTTGATTGCAATATTTTATTGTGAAATAATAAATAAATTACGTGAAATATTCATATGCTACTGTGAGATTACAACATCTGATGTGATATTACAGAGGATTTTGATTGCGGTATCTTATTGTGAAATAAGAATAATATAATGTGATATGTTGATATGCTATTGTGAGATTACAACATCTGATGTGATATTACAGAGAAAGACTTTCGTCTTGTTTTGTATAAAATTACAATATTTGATTGTGAAATAAGAATAATATAATGTGATAAATTGATATGCTATTGTGAGATTACAACATCTGATGTGATATTACAGAGAAACACTTTCGTCTTGTTTTGTATAAAATTGCAATATCTTATTGTGAAATAAGAATAATATAATGTGATATGTTGATATGCTACTGTGAGATTACAACATCTGATGTGATATTACAGTGGATTTTGATTGCAATATTTTATTGTGAAATAATAAATAAATTACGTGAAATATTCATATGCTACTGTGAGATTACAACATCTGATGTGATATTACAGAGGATTTTGATTGCGGTATCTTATTGTGAAATAAGAATAATATAATGTGATATGTTGATATGCTATTGTGAGATTACAACATCTGATGTGATATTACAGAGAAAGACTTTCGTCTTGTTTTGTATAAAATTACAATATTTGATTGTGAAATAAGAATAATATAATGTGATAAATTGATATGCTATTGTGAGATTACAACATCTGATGTGATATTACAGAGAAACACTTTCGTCTTGTTTTGTATAAAATTGCAATATCTTATTGTGAAATAAGAATAATATAATGTGATATGTTGATATGCTACTGTGAGATTACAACATCTGATGTGATATTACAGAGGATTTTGATTGCAATATTTTATTGTGAAATAATAAATAAATTATGTGAAATATTCATATGCTACTGTGAGATTACAACATCTGTGAAATAAGAATAATATAATGTGATAAATTGATATGCTATTGTGAGATTACAACATCTGATGTGATATTACAGAGAAACACTTTCGTCTTGTTTTGTATAAAATTGCAATATCTTATTGTGAAATAAGAATAATATAATGTGATATGTTGATATGCTACTGTGAGATTACAACATCTGATGTGATATTACAGAGGATTTTGATTGCAATATGTGAAATATTCATATGCTACTGTGAGATTACAACATCTGATGTGATATTACAGAGGATTTTGATTGCGGTATCTTATTGTGAAATAAGAATAATATAATGTGATATGTTGGTATGCTATTGTGAGATTACAACATCTGATGTGATATTACAGAGGATTTTGATTGCGGTATTTTATTGTGAAATAAGAATAATATAATGTGAAATCAAAAGATACTGTCTTTTTTACATGTATTTGTTGGGATATTACAGGAGGCCTTAATTACAATATGTTACTGTAAGATAATACTGTTAAATGTTGTGAAATGCTGGTTACTTTTTACAGTGTAGGTTTCTTTTCATTTATTTTGAACAGACAGTAGTGCCTAGTTCCACCTAGTGTCATATAGTCCCTCCTGGCTGAGATAGCGTGTACAGCCTGGCCCTGTAGTGCATCAAGCAGTAAACACAAATAAAGTTTATTATTATATGATCTGTTTGACCTTTTCCTCTCGTTTGTTCTTGCAGCACCCCATTCTCACACAGGAGATGAAGGACCTGGCCACTCACACGCCAGTGAAGAGTCACATGACCACGCCCACGGTATGGAACTGTTATTGGATCGAGTGGTAGAGGTGGAACACTCTCTCATTTAACCCTTTAGCATCCGCAGAGCTAATGATGCTAATGATGGAGCATCGCCGTCGGTTGTGTGATAGTAAAGGGCTAACCTTCTGTATTGTCACAGTGAAAGGGTTAACCGGCTGTCGTGTGGCAGTGAAAAGGTTAAAAAATACAAATGGATAAATAAAACTCTTCACTAATAATAGTAAAAAATAGTACTAACCTGGTTACTACCAAGTCTCACGGTATAGTCCTCCCTGTTGAGAAATATTGCTTAATTATCTAATGAAGGTTGCAACACTGAAACGTGGGAAGGGTCGTAATTCCTTGTTCCTGCATGTTTTAAACCCTGGATCTCCTGTAGAATAGAATAGAATTGAAATACTTTTATTATCCCGAGGGAAATTTGGCAACAGGTACAGTGTTTCACCTAGGATTTTTTTCAGGGGGGGTGGTAGGCCCCCAAAACTACTAGTAAGGCGGTTGTTAGTATCGGTGCATTTCTCTACACTGAGCTGAAATGAAATGATTGCACATAAATTAGGTGAATAAATATTAACAAGGTGATTGATTGAATGAAAACTTTATTAACAGATTGCAGAATGGGTACAATACAGTACGGCTCAATACACACAATTGTTAAGGGGATGCAGACCAGAGAAAGACTTTCGTCTTGTTTACATCAGGGTAGGGGTGGACGGTATAAACGGTATACGGTATAAACGGTATTAATTTGCTCTACGGTATGGATTTTGACTATACCGTGTAACCGGTAGAGTAGCTCTAAAATAGCAATGACGTCACAGCGCGACTATTTCAATCGCATTTGCCCCTAAAAATAGATAGAATTAGTCATAGATAATAGATATGTGCAAACTGGAAAAAGTTATTTAGGAGGCTTTCGCGCAGTGGGCGTGTCAACACGCAATTGTCATTTCATAATAAACACATATCACCGCGGCGCACAGCAAGTTTCAATTTCAGTTCCTGGCATTTTTAACCAGTGGAGAAAGGTAAGATATTTCCCTATCGTTTTTCTTATATGAATTATTCTACGTTAATAAAACATACCTGGTGATCAACTACAGTTTGCTGTAAACATTACGATATGTGTGTAGTGTTATGATAGCGACGGCTGCAGCGGGAGCCGGGAGGACGGCTGCAGCAGTGGATTTGCAGGGGCTCTTTCAGGTCTGGTCACAGGCCCGTCAAACAGCGCCCCCCCCACCCAACGGCTGAATTGCCAATGGCTGAATTGGAGTATTGCACTGTGCAATATTGGCTATATAAAGAATGACATCCTCAAGGCATGTAGATTTATAATATTTTAACTTAAAACTAGGCTACTTTTGCGTATAAAGTCATTATATTCCAAATAAAATAAGTCCCAAGTCGAGACTCCTGCTCCCATTGCAAACAGCGGGGCTGGATGCTGGATTTTGCTAGAAGCATAGCTGCAGAGCCGCTATGTTAAAAATTGCCATTGGCAATTTTGGCATTTTTTTACAGAGGAAAACATTTATAATAAAAAAATTATAATAATAATAATTTAAAAAGAAAAATATATATATATAGTTTTTTTTTGTTTATATATATATATATATATATATATAAAGGTATATGTAAATTAATAATAATTATGAATTATGAGTGAATTTGTGTTTCACGTGTTGTCATAGAGAAACCTCCACTGACACACCCCCACACACACACACTTATTATACTTGTCTCGGAATGGATTTGGTTTCTGCGTCTCCGTAGACCGCGCTGCACCACCGGTTTAATGTCTTAGTGAAGATTGATTTATATGAAAACCGATTTATGTATAATTTAGCTATAATTTAGCTGATTAAAGCAAACTTTAATAAAAAAAAATTATATATATTTTTTTTTAAATATATTTGTTCTGGAGGGGCGGGGCGTCCGGTTGGCGGGGCAATGGTAGGGGAAACACTGAGGTAGTAAAAACAACACAAGCAGTGTAAACAAATAAGTCAATATAATTTACTATCTAACTACCGGTAACTGAAAAAATACAGTATTCACATAAGGTGCAGTATGCATAAGGTAGTGTTATAATTTACTATCTAACTAACTGAAATATACAGTATTCACAGTATCACAGTATTCACATAAGGTGCAGTATGCATAAGGTAGTGTTATAATTTACTATCTAACTAACTGAAATATACAGTATTCACAGTATCACAGTATTCACATAAGGTGCAGTATGCATAAGGTAGTGTTATTGTCCTCCTTGGGTTCCTATTAGTTCTAGTTGGATGTCTGGCAGCAGTCCCTGCCCACTGTTGTGGAGCCTGATGGCCGCTGGTATGAAGGACTGTCCGAGGCGGTTAGTTGAGTGTCGGGGGGGGTATGAGTCTGTGGCTGAGATGTTATTCATACAGAACGTCTCTCCTGCTTCTCCACGGGGACCGCTCACGACCACATGATGTCCGTCGGCCTGTGGGTTCTGGCCGGGATCGTGGCCTTCCTGGTCGTGGAGAAGTTTGTGCGCCTGTTGAAGGGAGGAGGCCATTCACATTCACATGGTAGGTGTCTGCTGGGAACACAACTCATTCACATGGTAGGTCTCTGCTGGGAACACAAGTCATTCACATGGTAGGTCTCTGGGAACACAAGTCATTCACATGGTAGGTCTCTGCTGGGAACACAAGTCATTCACATGGTAGGTCTCTGCTGGGAACACAAGTCATTCACATGGTAGCTCTCTGCTGGGAACCGATCTATTCCTCTCCTCTCTATTCTCCTCTATATTCTCTCCATTCCTCTCTTTATTCCACTCCTCTCCATTCCTCTCTCTATTCTCCTCTATTCCTCTCCTCTCTATTCCTCTATCTATTCCTCTCCTCTATTCCTCTCCTCTCTATTTCTCTCATCTATTCCTCTCCTATCTATTCCTCTCCTCTCTATTCATCTCCTATATTCCTCTCCTCTATTCCTCCCCTCTCTATTCCTCTCCTCTATTCATCTCCTCTCTATTCCTCTCCTCCATTCCTCTCCTCCGTTCCTCTCCTCTATTCCTCTCCTCTCTATTCTCATCCTCCCCATTCCTCTCCTCTATGCCTCTCTTCTATTCTCCTCTCTATTCTCCTCCTCCCCATTCCTCTCTTCTATTCTCCTCATTCCCATTCCTCTCCTCTCTATTCTCCTATCTATTCCTCTCCTCTATTCCTCTCCTCTCTATTCTCAGTCTCTATTCCTATATATTCTCCTCCTCTCTATTCTCCTCCTCCCCATTCATCTCCTCTATTCCTCTCCTCTCTATTCTCCTCATCCCCATTCCTCTCCTCTATTCCTCTCCTCCATTCTCCTGCACTCCCCCATCCAACCTCCCCTCCTCGCCCAATAGTTGCTGAATGTCACTACATGAGCCCGTTTCAAATTATATATTTTTTATCAAAAAAGAGGATATGGAGAGGGCTTCAGCGTTCTTGTTTTGTTTCGGTAGGTGCTCTTTGGATTAAATCCGGGGTAGGATTCGTTTGTAGAAGAAAAGTTGAGATCCAAGGCAGCTCTACAAATTTTAAAAAGCCTTTATTTGTTGGCTTACATTATTTAGATTTTTTTTTAAAAACCGACATGTTTCGGCCGATACATGGCCTTCTTCATGGTGTTGTAGCTGTGACAAAACAATACTGTGACTAAATAAAGAAAAAAGGAAAAAACAGAACTCTGGGAGAGACTAATTACAATGGGGGACAGCTGGTCCCAAATGAATGAAGGCAAAGCACATTCTCAACTTGACATAGTTAGAAGACAATCCACTTATAAGTTATGTCTATGTTGAAGGAATATACAATAATACTAAATAGAAATAAAAAATTTGTATATTATATATGTATATATACACACAGACTCAAAATATTATAACAACATAAGGAAATGTGCCAAAAACAAACATAGAATAGATCAATAATAATATCAAAAAATATATAAAAAAATATGAAAAACAACAATGTAAGATCATTGAGTAATGCGAGACAAAAAATACTACTATATAATGTAACCTACTTAGCCTATAGAAGTGACAACATGTCCATAGAGTCATTTAAACCTGCAAAGAGGTGGCCTGTAGTCTATCAAAATACAATAAATAACAATGTATAAATACAATAAATAAATAAAGTGTTCTACTGGCCTATAAAAATGATACCATGTCTATGGAATCATTTAAACCTGGGAGTGAGGTGGCCTGTAGTCTATCGATCCAGCGACTTTCTTTCTGGTTTAGAATTCTTTGTCTATTTCCTCCTCTAGACGTGAGTGGAACACTGTCAATTCCGATAGCTGTAAATAAAACAGAGGTACTTTGGTGAACTTCATGAATATGTTTAGCCATTGCATAATCCATGTTGTTAGTTTTGATAGCATATTTATGATCTGCCAGTCGATCAAGTAGGCGGCGTTTCGTACGACCAACATAAAAAGAGTCACATTTGGAACAAGACGGTATATAAATAACATGTGTCGTTTGACAATTAATAAAGCTGTTAGAAGTATATGTCTGTTTTGTAACTGGGTGGGTAAATCCTTTTGATCTTACCACCACATTGCATTGTTTGCAGTGACCACATCTTTTTTTTTTTTAATTTTTTTTATTATTGCAAAACAATACTTATTAAAAGTCAGTACTCAACACACAATGTATAATGAAACTTTCAGTAAAGGTGGTTAAAATATATGCAAGTACAGAAACAGGATAAAACAAAAATAGTCAATAATAACATTTTAACCGTATACCGTGTATATCCAGCGAAGTTACAATTATATAAATGTTAGTATATAATATACCCCTAATACCTATTTTCTAAAACCCTACACACATATGCTCCAGCTCAAATCCCCCCCTCCCGGACCCCCTCTTGGATAGTACCTCCATTATCCCTCACTCCTAACCAGACATCACCATTATAGGCTAGCTTTTATTCTCTCCACCACTTCTAACCACATTAACATTTTGGATTCATTGAGCCCCAGAATTCTTGCTGTTGATATTTCTTGATATATCACATCAAGATATGTAAGAAACCACACTTTCCGGCACATTTTTTCCGGTTGAAACCAACGTGATGCAATCAGTTTTTTAGCTACTGTGATACCCGATAAAACCAATCTTTTTAGTTGTGGGTTCACTGCAAACTCAAAAACATCATTCAATAGCAATACCGCGGGGTGTACAGGTATATTCCAAAATACGAGTATTGATAATTGTTGGGACACATCTTCCCAGAATGCCTTAACTGGTGGGCAGTCCCAATACATGTGCATACATGTTCCTTCGTCCCCATTTGCACATTGGGAGCATTTGGAGTCTTGTATAAGCCCCATTTTGCACAGCCTTATAGGAGTCAAGTATGTCCTGTGAATATAGTTCAGATTGATTTGTTGATGATCCGGGTTCCTTGATGTAAGTCGGACATTTGCCCAGGCTCCTTGCCAATCAAAGTCATTTTCCAGGTCTGGTATATCCCTCCTCCAGACATTGTCTAGTTGAAGGGTTTCGTACGAGGACGTTAGTAATTGATAATAAAAACCTGATACAAAACCTCCCAATGTATCTCTTTCATAGAAAAATTTGTGGTATCTGTGGTGTTCAATTGGTATGTGTAATGGAACACCGTGAGATCTCATACAAAGTCGTAACTGTATGTAAAAAAGCCATGTGGACTCGGTGAGGTTAAACTTTATGCATATTTCGACATAACTACAGAGGCCCTTGTTATTAAAAATATCCCCTAATGAGTGTATGCCTCTTTCTTCCCATACAGGGAATCTTATAGGTCGTTTTCCCATTAAGAGAGCATTGTTATTGAATATGGGAGTGTGATTATGCCATACTTGATTGTTAGGAAATTTCCTTTGTGTTTCCCGCCATGTCCTGATTGCATGGGTTATTATTGGGCCAAATTCTCGCTCACAATGCTTGATTGAAAGTTTAGTGTATGCTATGTCTTTCAATCTCTGTGGGGCTACTATGTTTTCTTCTAATTTTCTCCAAGATACCAAAGCCTCGGGGTCAAACCATATCTTCTTCAATGGTCTTAATGTGAAGGCATTAAAATATTGTAAAAAATCTGGGACTGCCATGCCACCGTCTGCTTTACTTCTCTGTGCGGTGGATCTTTTTATGCGAGGTGGTTTGTTATTCCAAATAAATTTGTATGTGGAGGTTTGTAATCTTTTCCAGTAGCCCTCTGGAGGAGGTAACGGAAGCATTGAGCTGAAGAAATTGATTCTTGGTAATACATCCATCTTAACTATTGATACCCTTGCCTGTACTGAGTTTTTAAGTTTTGCCCACCTGTCCAGGTCGTCCTTGATTTTGTTCTGTATTTTTGTGTAATTGTGCTTCACCGTTTGTCTTATGGTGGGGAATATTTCCACTCCCAAGCATCTGAAATGTTTTACCATCGGTATCGCACCTGGGAGGGTTATATCTTTTTTTGCAGGGGTGTTAAGTGGAAGGAAAGCCGACTTCGGCCAATTTATCTTAAATCCCGATAAATCACCAAAGTTCTCAATCAACTTGAGCAGATGAGGCAATGTGGTGTTGGGGTTTTGCATGAACAATATTACGTCGTCCGCATATAAACAAATTTTTTGTTGTGTGCCCTTGATTACGATTGGTTCTATGGATTGGGATTGTCTTATATATTGTGCTAAAGGCTCTAATGATAAATTGAATAGTCCGGGACTAAGAGGGCAACCCTGTCTGGCAGAGCGTGATACCGGAAAGATTTTGGAGATGATTGTGCCTGTTGTAATCATGGCCGATGGGTCCTTGTATAGTACTTTAATCATATCAATGAAACCTTTTCCTAACCCCATCCTTTCCAATACTGCCCATAGAAACGACCATTCCAACCTGTCAAATGCTTTCATAGCATCCAGGGATAGTATCGCCTTAGGTGTGATGTCCTCTTTGTCTGTATCTAGTACGTGCAGTATTCGCCTTATGTTATCATTGATCAGGCGACCTTTTATGAAGCCTGTTTGGTCCGTATGAACTAAAGACGTCATATGCTTTTGCAATCTGATGGCTAATATCTTAGAGTACAGTTTGACATCGGTTCCGAGGAGGCTTAAAGGACGGTAACTACCGCATTCAGTGGGGTCTTTGTCTTTTTTGTGAAGAACTGAAATGAGTGCGGTATTTTGGTGTTCAATGAAGCTTCCCTCTTTGACTGAGTATAAGATCATATTTAGTAATAAGGGTCCAAATATGTCCCAGCAAGAAATGTACATTTCTGATGGGATACCGTCAATTCCCGGAGCTTTGCCGTTTTTCATTCCGGATATGGCCTTCTTGAGTTCTTCTAATGTGATCGGTACTTCTAACTGTTTAGCTTCTTCATCCGTAAGTTTAGGGAGAGTAATTTGATTAAGATATGTGTCTAATTTGTCTTGATCAAAGGTCGTTTCTGAGTTATATAAATCGGAGTAGAATTCTTTGAATGTATCGTTTATTATTTTGGGTTCTGTTACTAGAGCTTGTTGTTTCCTAATGGCAGTTATATCTGCAAATTTTGCATTAATTCTTAGTCGCATGGCTAATAGGTGACTAGGTTTAGAACCTTGGAAGTACTGCTGTTGTCTAGTGCTGCGTATTTGCAATTCCGATTTTTGTCTGTACATTGCTTTGATCTCGGTCTTTAGAATGTTAACTTGGTTATCTAGTCTAGTAGAGTTGTTGTATTTTAAAGAATTAAAAAGCGTTGAGTAAAGCGTTTCCATTTCAGACAGTTTTGTGTTTTGATTTTTGCGCAATATGGAGGTAAATCTATCCGAGAAATCCTTGATCATATTCTTTACCGACATCCATAATATTCTGGGATCTTGCACCGAGTTAGCATTATCTTGTAGGAATACTGTGAGAGCTTCTTTAATTTGTGTAATGAATTCCTTGTTGTTAAGCAGCATCGAATTAAAACGCCATCTTGGGGCCCGGGTAGATAGTGTACCAAATGTTGCTTTCAGGATTAAGTAGCAGTGATCTGATAGCGCATTGGGTGTCATTTCCACTTCGTATTTATCAAATATTCTCGGGGATGCAAAGACGTAATCAATTCTGGATAGTGTGTTGTGTCTCGCCGAACGACAGGAGTACTTGCGGGTCATGGGGTTAAGTGAACGCCATAAATCAGTTACTCCTGTTGATTTCGACCAATCTTTTAATGCTTTAGATGAATTCTTTTGTTCGCTGGAGAAGGAAAGGTAAGTTTTGTCCATCCTTGGGTTCCAAATGGCATTAAAATCCGCACCTATTATATATGAGTACTCGGGATGGTTTAACATTTCTCCTGTTAGTGAAGTGAAGAAACCCACTTCGTACAAATTCGGGGCATATACCGCTGCCAATGCAATTTTCCTGTTATTGTGTATAATCCTAGCTATAGTTATGCGCCCCTCAGCATCCGACCATACCCCTTTCAATTCGATATTTAATTTGCGTCTGACGACTATGGCTACCCCTCTAGTTCTCGTAGCAAAAGAAGAGTGACCAATATTATGGTATATGTTATCCGCTAACGTATTTATGTCTCCCTCTAAAATGTGCGTTGCAGTGACCACATCTATACATTCCTATAGGAGGCTTTGGTAACCATGTAGATTTAACATCTGCCGGTAGATGGCTTCGTACTAATTTATCTCCGAGATTGGGGGCTCTCCTACAGAGGGGCGGGTCAGGGAATATGTTAGACAGGGCCTCATCACATTGGATCAGGCTCCAATTATTATTTTTTTTTTTTTATTGGTCTTTTTCCCCCTCCATTTTCCTCCGATTTTCTCCCATCCCAATGTTAGTCGTATGCCAATTCCCAGTCCCTTCCTGGTCGCTGCGCTTTACCCCCCACAGTCAGATCATTTGGGAGAGTGGAGGCTACCACGTGCTTCCTCCGACACACGTCCAGCCAATCACCGCTTCTTTTCACCTGGCAGCGCGGATTCTCATTGAGAGGGCGTAGCGTGTGGGAGGACCACACTATCCCCCTCACGTCCAATCCGCGCTTAGCAGGCGCCCCGACCGAACTGTAGGAGTCGCTGTTTACAACGACCCGGACCCACCCCGCCAGCTTCTCCCACCCTCTGATACAGCCAATTGTATCAGTGCAGACGGCCAGCCAAGCTGGTGACAACCCCGGAGCTGTGAGCTGGATTCGAACAGGCGAACCAAGCTCACAGCTCCGGGGCTGGTGACGAACGCAATCTCCGCTCGACCACCTAACCGCCAGGCTCCAATTCTTTTTAATTATATTGCGAACAGCAAGGGCCTTAGTACTATAGGTGGTAGAGAAAAAAACCCTATCGGTTTTCTCTTTTAGTGTCTTTCTTTTTAAGAGAGAGTCGCGTTCTACAGTAGCGGCTTCAGATATAGCTGTTTTAAGAGTGTTATGTGTATAGCCACGTTCTCTGAAGCGATCATACATTTCTCCGCTCTTTTCTCTAAAATCAGCTTCACTGTCACAGATTCTACGTACTCTTTTAAATTGGCCGTAGGGAACATTGTTGATCAGAGTAGAGGGATGGAAGCTATCTGCATGTAAAATAGTATTTTTATGAGTTAACCTCCTGTACAATGACGTATGTAGGTCACCATTCAAATCTTTAGTGATTTCTAAGTCCAGAAAATGGATCTTATCAGGACTAAAATCTAGAGACAGTTTTATATTTGGGTTAGTGTTGTTCAAATAACTATGAAATGCTTTCAATTCATCAATAGTGCCTTTCCACCACATAATGATGTCATCTATATATCTGGCCCACCAGATGATCTTATCTTTAAATACGTTTTCAGTGTTGAACACATAGTCCTCCTCCCATTTCCCCATAAACAAGCCTGCATATGAAGGGCTAAAACATGCACCCATAGCACAGCCTTTTACCTATATCGATACATTTTGTCCTGAAATAAAAACACATTGTTAAGTAAAGTAAATGTAGTTAGTTCGACCAAAAAATCTGTAGGGGGGTCCTGTGAGTCAGTGCGAGTATCTAAAAAATGTCTCATGGCTGTCATGCCTTGGCAATACTGGTGTAAAGGGCTTCTACATCCATTGTCACCAAGTAAGTGCCTGGTCCAATATTACCTTGCTCTTTGATTTGATTGAGAACATCTGTAGTGTCCTGTAGATAAGCTGGAAGCGTTGGAAGTAGTGGCTTAATAAAAAAAATCTACGTATGTAGATATAGGTTCAGTTAGGCTATCGTTCCCTGAAATCACTGGTCTCCCTGGTGGTTCAGTTTTTGATTGATTGATTGAAAAGTTTATTAACAGATTGCAGAATGGGTACAGTACAGTACAGCTCAAAACATACAATTGTTAAGGGGATGCAGACCAGAGAAAGACTTTCGTCTTGTTTACATCAGGGTCCCCCATTTTCAATTCATCATAACATATATGACATACATGACATACAGATAGACAGTACTGCTACATCTATACATTTATGACATATCAGATTTGCAAATACAGTACTGTTTGTGATACAAAAAGTGTCCAGAAAAAGAGTGTATATACATTTGACGTAGAAACTGTACATTGTAGGAGGTTGGATGGGTGGGGTTGGGTGGGTGGGTGGGGGCTGTACATTGGAGGTAGGGGGGTGGGACACTGTACACTGTACATTGGAATACTGACAAAGCCATACTTGGTCATTTACTGTACAACTGGGTTAGGACATTTGTAGGGGCCAGTTTTGAATTGCAGTCTCCCGTAGGTGTTCTTTCAGTGTTTTTGAAAGTGGGTAGTGATACATTCCTTTACAGCTTTGGGTAGGGTGTTCCACATTGATGTGGCATAATTGCGAAACATGTTTAGTCCCTTGTTTGAGCCGAATCTGGGTTCAACATGATTTGTGGAGCTCCCTCTGGTGTTGTGATCGTGGTATTCACTGACCTTTGGGAAGTATTTTGACATGTACATGGGTGCCTTGGTCGCGTAGTGTATCTTGTAGACCAGGCCCATTGCAAGTTGCTGTACTCTGTCGTCTACTCTAAGCCATCCTAGGTTGTCAAAGTGGGCAGGGGTGAGGTGGGTTCTAGGAGTCAGGTCAAGCAGTAGTCTGACTAGCTTGTTTTGAGATGTTTGTAATTTGTTTTTTAGTGCCTTTGAGGTGCTTTGGTACCATGAGGTGCATGCATAGTCGTAGTACCCTTGAATGAGTGCTCCTGCCAGAGTCTTCAGGGTATTCTTGTTTACCAGGGAGGAGATCCGGTACAAGAATCGAGTTTGTTGGTTGACTTTTTTTATTACATTGGATGCCATTTTGTCACAGGAAAGATTAGCCTCTAGGATGGAACCCAGGTAGGTAATTTCATCTTTCCTTGTGACAATATTGTCACCCACTGTAACCGAGAAGCCGTCGGTCTTGCTGAGTTTGTTATTTGAACCGAAGAGAATGGACTCTGTTTTGCCCATGTGTAATGATAGTTTGTTGTCGGCGAGCCATATGCAGATTTTGCCTAGTTCCGAGCTGAGGGCTTTTTCAACCTGTAACTTGTTCTTGTCAGAGACCAGCAGGGCTGAGTCGTCCGCAAACAGGAACAAGTTGCAGTCACAAGCTGACGACATGTCATTTGCATAAATTAGGAATAGTAGCGTCCTAGTATGCTTCCTTGTGGAACACCACAGCTCACTGTGAGGGGGGCGGATAGGGTACCGTTTACCTCCACCATCTGTTCTCTCCCCTCCAGGTAGGATTGTATCCAGCTCACTGATAGACTATCAAAACCAATTGCTTTTAGCTTTGTCAATCAGAATGGTGTGATTGACAGTGTCGAAGGACTTTTGTAGGTCCAGCATGACCATGCCGCAGTATTTGCCCGCGTCCACCTCTTGTTTGATGTGGTCATTTAAATAGAGAAGGCATGCGTCAGTGGAGTGGGATGTTCTGAAGCCAGATTGGAATTCGTAGATGTTACGACCCCTGTGAGTCTAAGGGTAAAGGGCTGTAACATAACAGTTGGTTGACAGAAAAGATGGACCACGTTTGTAAACAACAATGATATTTATTGGTAGATGCAAAGGAAGCACATGTAGCTCAGGGGTGAGCCCAGGCCAAAACAACAAACAAACACCACTATACTCCAAATAAACACAATCTAATCTATGGTAAAAGAGATTACATTACCTAAACTACTCTTACCTAACCAAAACAGGAGAAAACAATGTCCAAAGGAAATGGCAGCTCACCCCATCTGTGCTTCCTGAGAAAGAGAGAAAAACACATTAATTATACAGAAACAAAAGCAGAATATATACAAAAACAAACTATAACTAACAATGCTCTCTCTGTGGCCATACACACACAAGGAAATTACTACTAAGCACCAAAGGCCAATAAACGAAATGCAATACTGTCAAAGTTACAGGTTTACCAAAATCACAACAGGCCTCATGCCAGAGAGAGAGAGAGACTGAAGTGAGAAGCCATGTTTTAACAGGTGTGGGGTGATCCATGATTGGGTGGTGTGGATTGAGTGTTGGAGTCTGGAAAGCCATCCACCAATCACTGCTGTGTTGCAATAATGGAAGGATTGGCCTGGCAGGGACCAATGGGGAAGGGAACAATGGCTGGAGGGAGGAAACAAAATGGAGAACACACACACATGGAGACACACACTGGGGAATATATACATTGGGATGTAACACCCCCATACATAAGACAAAAACATGTTTGACACTTAACACCAACTAAACATGTTTTTCAACATCTCCGAGTTAACATGCACTCCAAAACAAAGAGCTATAAAAAAAAACTAGCAGTTGGTACAACAACCACACTTGACGGCAAGAGAGACTGAGTCGACAGCAACAGAGATTTCAACTACGAGACAGAGCATCCGCCAACACATTATCAGACCCCTTCTTATGCTTTATGCTGAGGTTATAATTTTGCACTATGAGCGCCCAACGCATGAGGCGCTGATTGTGGTTGTACATCCGCGACAGAAAAACCAATGGGTTGTGGTCGGTGTATACTACCACTGGTAATACGCTCGAACCGACATACACCTCAAAATGTTGCAACGCATACAACATAGCCAAAGTCTCCTTTTCAATAGTGGAATAGTTTAGTTGATGTATGTTAAATTTCCGGGAGAAATAACAAACCGGGTGACTGACACCATCGTGATCTTCCTGTAACAACACCCCTCCAGCTCCCACCCCGCTGGCATCCACCTCCAGCTGGAACGGCAGGGAGAAATCTGGAGCAGAGAGAACAGGGGAACTGCATAAGAGAGCTTTAACACCATCAAATGCATTTTGACAATCAGCTGTCCAAATGAATGGTTTGGACGGGCTACACAGGCTAGTGAGAGAAGTGACGACAGAAGAAAAGTTCCGGCAAAAACCACGGTAATACCCAGCCATCCCAAGGAATCTACGCAATTCCCGCCTAGTAGTAGGCACTGGAAAAGTTGTGATTGCAGATATTTTTGCATCCACCAGACGCACTTGGCCTTGTCCTACCTGCTTACCAAGATAGGTAACCGTAGCCTTGCCGAACTCACACTTGGCAAGGTTAAGGGTCAGGGAGGCTCCAGCTAAGCGGTCAAAGACAGTTTGCAAGGTTGTCATGTGGTTACGCCAGTTGGTCGAATAGACAACCAGGTCATCGAGATAGGCATTACAATTTGGAACACCAGCCAGGACTAGGGTCACCAGTCGCTGGAAAGTGGCCGGGGCATTACGCATTCCAAAAGGCATTACAGTATATTGCAAAAAATTGTCAGGAGTAACAAACGCAGAGATTTCCGAGGCACGGGGGGTCAAAGGGACCTGCCAGTAACCCTTTAACAAATCTAGTTTGCTAACATAGGTGGCAGATCCAAGGTTGTCAATACAATCTTCCATGCGGGGCAGTGGGAAGGAATCAGGCACGGTGACAGCATTTACCTTTCGGAAATCAGTACAAAATCTAGGAGTTCCATCCGATTTGGGAGCTAACAAGCAAGGTGAACTCCAGGGACTGCAACTTGGCTTGGCTAAACCATGTTTTAACAAATAGTCAACCTCCTGTTGCATCATGGCCCTCTTGGTGATGTTAACACGGTATGCATGTTGCTTGATAGGCACAGCATTGTTAACATTAATATCATGGGCCAATACAGAAGTACAGGAGGGAACATCACCAAACAGAGCCATGTAGGCCTGAATCAAATTTGTGATGTCCTCTCGCTGCTCCTCAGGTAAGTGTGCTAAGTGAGTGGGCAGGTTCAATAACATCTCAGTGTTGGACAATCTAGCACCCTGATGGGCTGCATTGCGCAACTCCAAGCCATCTACATCCTCACCACTAACGTCAGGAGAGTCCGGAACTATTGGAGTTGAGGCAACAGCAGAGACGGCCAGTCCGGCTGTCTGGTCTGAGGTCTTCACCTGCACACTATCTCTGGAAAAATATGGTTTAAGCATATTGATGTGGCAAACACGAGAGTGACGTTTACGATCAGGGGTGCGAACCACATAGTCTGTATCACTTATCTTCTTGTCTATTGCATACGGTCCGGAAAAACGAGCGGAAAGAGCAGAACCAAGGATAGGTAACAGGACTAGAACCTTATCACCTGGCTGGAAAGATCGAGAAACAGCTTTCTCGTCATAGTGCCGTTTCATAGTTCTCTGGGAAGAAGAGAGCGCTTCTTTTGCGAGAGAGCACGCCTGATGCAGTCGCTCTCGAAACTGGCTAACAAAATCTAGAACATTAGTGGGTGTGCTGGCACCCTTTGACATGAACCGTTCTTTAAGAACTTTCAGAGGCCCTCTAACAGTGTGCCCAAAAACGAGCTCAGCAGGACTGAAACCAAGAGACTCCTGTATGGTCTCTCGCGCAGCAAATAGAACAAGGGGGACACCCTCATCCCAATCTTTCTCTGTGTCTAAGCAATATTTACGCAGCATGGACTTTAAGGTCTGATGCCAACGTTCTAGAGCCCCCTGAGTTTCAGGGTGGTAGGCACTGGACACTATATGTCGGATACCCAGGGACTGTAACACTTGCTCAAACAACCTAGACAGGAAGTTGGTGCCTTGGTCCGTTTGTACTACCTTAGGCAGTCCAAACGTGGAGAAGAACTTCGTCAAAGCCTTAATTATTACAGGCGCTGTAATTCTGCGAAGAGGGATAGCCTCAGGGAAACGGGTGGCGGTACACATTATTGTCAACAAAAACTGATTGCCGGCTTTGGTCCTTGGCAACGGACCAACACAGTCAACTATGACATGTTCAAATGGTTCACCGACCGCTGGTATAGGACAGAGGGGAGCAGGTGGAATTACCTGGTTTGGCTTTCCGGTGATCTGACAAGTACTACAGGTACGACAGTACTGTGCTACGTCGGACTTCAAACCGGGCCAAAAGAAATGTTGAAGTATTCTGTTGTATGTTTTAGTGACTCCCAAGTGTCCAGACCAAGGGTGGTCATGGGCCAAGAACAGTACATGCTGACAATAAACTGCAGGGACAACAATCTGATAAACAGTGCTCCAGTCTGGTACCTGATCTGGTAGCCCTATCTCCGATTGTGCATGCTCTGCCAGTCTAGTACCATGGGACCTCCATGTACGCATCAAAACTCCTTCATCCACAAAATAAGAATGCAACTCTCTCCTCTGTTCTATATCAAGAGAAGAGAAACATTTTGCAAGAGAAGGGTCAGCCTTCTGGGCAGTAATTAGCATTACACGAGTAACGGGTAACTTCAATGCGTCGGAACTAGTTACAGTTGTCTGTGGGGGTACCTTACTATGAGTCGGTGGTTTGTCAGCGGTATCAGAAGTTGGAGCCAGCAACTCCTCCCTGACAAAGGCTGAAGCAAAAACAGAGTCAGACAAATTAATTTCATCACCTCTCTTTTTCAATTGAGCCCGAGTGACAACACTTGCAGAAAAAACTTCAGGGAAGTTCTGTGACAAGTCATCAGGCAGAGAATCTGTGTCTGGGTGATCCATCACTTCCAGCACAGCGTTCACCTGTCCTCCAGCTAAATCATTTCCCATGATAAAGGAAATGCCTTTAACTGGCAAGGAAGGTCTCACCCCTATTTTAAAGAAACCAGTGACCAAATCAGATTGTACATGAATACAGTGTAACGGGGCTGGCACGAAACCCATCTCAATACCTTGAACCAGGACACTAGAACCACAGGAAGATTTCTCAGACAGAGGTAGTACATCAGAGAGGATAAAGGATTGTGAGGCTCCAGTATCTCGTAAGATCTGAACTGTACACTGATCTTTTGGATCCCCTGTCAAGGAAACTAAACCCTTGGAAGTAAATGGCCTGAAACAAGGATCGAGAACATCCTGATCATTGTGCATCTGTTGATCGGAATCAGGTGCCATTTTAATCAGACCAACCCCTTTGGGTTGTCTAAAGTTCTGAGAGGACGGTTGCTGCTTACGTTTCAATGTTAAACAGTCAGAAATAACATGACCAGATTTATGACAGTAGTAACATGTCCGCTCATCTTTTGAGCGTGGAGGTGACATTTTTGGTCGGGGGTGTGTGAATTCTGAATGGTTGGGGACAGAAGGTCTCTGAGAGAAATCATGGGGGGGAAACGCAAACTCATCAGCTAATACAGCAGCTTGCTGCAGAGTGGACACTTTCTGCTCACTCAGGTAAATTACAATACGCTCTGGCAAACGATTCTTAAACTCTTCTAATAGAATGAGTTCTCTGAGAGAGTTAAGATCTGAGGCCTTGCTTGCTGCACACCATTTATCAAAGAGAGTTCCCTTCTCTCTAGCAAACTCTACAAAGGTCTGGTTGACAGCTCTCTTGTGACTGCGAAACCTCTGCCTATAAGCTTCGGGCACAAGCTCATATGCACGAAGGATGGCAGCCTTCACAGTATCATACAGTAAACTATCTTCTAGGGAAAGTGTTGAACAAACCTCTTGGGCTTTACCAGTCAATTTGCATTGAAGCAACAAAGGCCAGACCTCTCTTGGCCAGCGCAATGAAGCAGCAATACGCTCAAACACATTAAAATAAGTATCAACTTCGGTCTCTCGGAACGGAGGCACCAAAGCAATGTGTTTACTTATATCAAAAGTGTGTGATGAATAAGCTGTGGAGGAGGACATACCCGGGCCTTGTGGAGGAGTCGGTGTAGCAGAGTTGGATCCACTCCTTTGGTCTCCCAGCTCCAACTCCCGCAGTCTGAGCTCTTTTTCCACCTCAAGCTCCAACCTACGGATGTTAATAGCCCTTTCATTTTCCGCCTCAAGCTCCATTTTACGAAGCCGATACTCCGCCTCACGTGCTTGTGCCTTCTCCTGAGCCTCCATCTGGAGACGGGCTATTCTAACCTTGACCTGGGCCCCTTCTCGAGACCCAGTTGACACAGGAGAGGTCAAGTGAAAATGTGGCAATGTGACGTTCACACCTGCCTTTTCAGCACCATGGGCTTGCTCCTCAGAAGGCGGTGCTTCTGTAGGTTCACCAGGAGGACTTGCATGTTCATCAGAGACCGCAGGTAAAACAAGCGTCCCCTGCTCCAACAGCTTATCTACCACAAGACACCTGATATCCTGCTTAAGATGCTTTTGTTGAACCGAGAGTTGAAAATGTGTGGCAATCTCCACTAAGTCTGCCTTGCGGCAGCTATCTAGCGCTTCCCAAGTAGGATTGCTCAAGAATTTCCCCAGATCAAAAGTACTAACTGCCATTCTTTTTTCTTACACAAATGCCATTTTTACACAAAGTAATTAATAACTATACAAGTGTAAACAAACAGTTCACCAAATCCATCAACCAACAATTGAACACGGGTTACAAAATCCAGGCAGAGCCCCCATTTATGTTACGACCCCTGTGAGTCTAAGGGTAAAGGGCTGTAACATAACAGTTGGTTGACAGAAAAGATGGACCACGTTTGTAAACAACAATGATATTTATTGAAAGATGCAAAGGAAGCACATGTAGCTCAGGGGTGAGCCCAGGCCAAAACAACAAACAAACACCACTATACTCCAAATAAACACAATCTAATCTATGGTAAAAGAGATTACATTACCTAAACTACTCTTACCTAACCAAAACAGGAGAAAACAATGTCCAAAGGAAATGGCAGCTCACCCCATCTGTGCTTCCTGAGAAAGAGAGAAAAACACATTAATTATACAGAAACAAAAGCAGAATATATACAAAAACAAACTATAACTTAACAATGCTCTCTCTGTGGCCATACACACACAAGGAAATTACTACTAAGCACCAAAGGCAATAAACGAAATGCAATACTGTCAAAGTTACAGGTTTACCAAAAACACAACATGCCTAGCCTCATGCCAGAGAGAGAGAAAGACTGAAGTGAGAAGCCATGTTTTAACAGGTGTGGGGTGATCCATGATTGGGTGGTGTGGATTGAGTGTTGGAGTCTGAAGCCATCCACCAATCGGTGCTGTATTGCAATAATGGAAGAATTGACCAATGGTGAAGGGCTGGAGGGAGGAAACAAACAAAATGGAGAACACACACACATGGAGACACACACTGGGGAATATATACATTGGGATGTAACAGTCTTCTTCTTCTTCTTCTTCTATTTGGTGTTTTACGGCGGACGGGAGAAGAGCCCGGAAACACTATCCTAAAATCTGTAGAGCAGCAAAGCCGCAGAAACCGGAACACTGCAGTCTGCAGAGCCGCAGAGGCAGGAACAAGTCAGACACATTCTACAAACGTGTCTAATGTGAAATATATAAGCATATAAGCAAAACTAGATTTTAGGTCTGTGATGAAAAAGGGCCTCGCGGGAAGGGGGGCCTCGCCAAAAAAAAAAAAAAAAAAAATTATTTTGCGAGGCCCCCCTTCCCGAGAGGCCCTGTGCGACCGCACTGCTCGCACACCCCCTGAGGCGGCCCTGCTCCTCGGGACACGAGGTCTCACTGTTGAGTGTCTCACACGGGGGACAGAGAGAGTCTCCTCGGGACACGAGGTCTCACTGTTGAGTGTCTCACACGGGGGACAGAGATAGGTAAGAACCCATACCTTCCGGCACATTTGATCCGGTTGAATCCATCGTGATGCTATCAGCTTTTTAGCAGCCGTGAGACCGGACAAAACTAGTCTCTTTAGCTGTATAGAGGCTGCAAACTGAGAAACATCATTCAACAGCAATACAGAGGGCTGTACAGGGAAATGTTACACTACAAGTCGCTCACAGTAGAGGAGTATAGGAGTACATACCTCCTTTGTGTCCAGCCACTTGGTGAAGACCAGGGACCCCTCTCTGATCCATCTAATGGAGCCTCTCTCCGACTTCTTGGTGAGGGCATTTGGTCTGCCCCTGGGACACCCTCTCCGGATCTCCCTGTACGTACCACAGGCTCCAAACTTCATGGCATGCAAGGCCAGGAACAGCTTGGGACTTGTGTAGAAGTTGTCTACATAGATGTGGTATCCAGTCCCAAGGTACGCTGGCTGAATAATAATAATAATAATACATCAATTAGGTATAGCACTTTTCCAAATGCTCAAAGACACTTTACAGAGCAAAATAAACAATACAGTTTTAGTAGAAAAAAATATTATACCTGAATGAGATCGACAACGGCATCATAGGTCAGCCCGTGTTCAGTTGTCGGCGCGTGTTGTTTGCCGATGTAGACATTGAAGTTCAGAGTGTAGCCGTTATCGGAGTCGGCCGCACAAACAGCTTGATCCCCCGTCTTGTTGGCCTTCAATGTACTGGGTAGATAGATAGATAGATAGATAGATAGATAGATAGATAGATAGAATAGTTTATTGATTTAGAATGGAATAACATATATACATTTGAACAGGTATACATGTGTGGACGTGGTGTTTGTAGTGTCAGAACAAAGTCACGAATAACAAAACAAATTGCCTAAGAATAAAATAGGCCTAAGAATAAGATAATAATAGAGTACGTACCGGGACAGCTTGTCATGCTTCCCTTCTTGGCGTCATTGGTGTCATCATCCTCTGGGTCGCTCATGTGGAGGTTCCATCGGATCGACCTGAAGTCAAAGTCAGCTTTATTGTCGCTTCTCATAACATAGGACACTATAAACATAAGTAACATATCGGACGCGATGTACATACACTATATATTATACCTGTATCGGTCCCGGAACATGACCAGCCTTGGAAATGGCACAGATAGTACGTGCTGTACTTTCCAGTAGTCCGGGATGGCAGGCAGATGGAGGAGCGCCGTGAACAACTGCAGGCCGATGAATTTGGACATCTCCTCCGCGTCGACATCCACCCACTTGTGCTTCTGGCCCAGAGCTGTCCGTCTCGCAGCATACCTGTTCGTGTCGTCAGCCACGGTCTTCATTGAACCTAGGGAGAAAAACAACATAAACAGATCTTTAGGGGAGTATGCTGCATGGGCATCCAGCTGGGGTCCTGGGGGCCTGCGAGGCATGAACCGGCTGACTGGCGGGGCTTGGTCAGGATCCTTTTCAGTCTTCCAGGGTGTCGGATCTGCCTGGGCTGGGGGTCTTCGCCTGGCCTTGGTTGTAGGCTGCGCACGTCTGCAAATAAATGGCACACACATTGTACATAATAAAACATTGCTCATTTATCACACTACAACACTCTGCACAGTGAGTGCACACACTGTATATACGCTCTCAACATTCCATTCTGTATATATTGCAAAGTCTGCAAACTGAGTAATAAAAAAAAAAAGCTATAAACAGCCATAATAAGTCTGTCTGGGTCTGACCTGGACCGGGACCTGGCTTGGGTCCTTCCGGTCGATGTTCCAGGTAAATCATCATCATCGCTGTGTAGACAATGACATGTAAACACATTATTTTCAACTTTTATGAACAGTTTTATTTTTTATTTTTATTCTTTTTCAAAAGCACTAACTTCCATCCGTCTCACCTGTCTGGGTCATTTGACCTGGCCGGGCCCCTCCTAGCCGGGCCTTTTCGCCTTGTCCTTCCGGTCCCAAGTTGTTCTGGTATCTCATCGCTGTGTAGACAATGAACTTTTATGAACAGTTGAACAGTACATCATACAGCAAGCAACCCTTTTATTTAGTTTCTTACCTGGTCCTGATCAACACAAAGCAGTGACCCCCCCACCCCACTTGTGGCCATCAACGCAAAGACACACACACACACACACACACTCACATAGTTGTTTACAACTAAACATAGATACACTTGCATGCAACATATAGTATATATATTAGTGCTGTCAGGCGATTAAAAAAATGAATCTAATTAATTACAGGACAGTCTCTCACCTGTCGGTCTCATGCATGGCCTCCTCTCCTCTCCTTCCTCTCCTAGTCCCAGGCTCATCGTCTCTGTGTACAATTCCATGTAGAAATACATTATTTTCAACTATACTAAGTGTTTTATTCAAACGTTGTACATGTGTGAGGTGTTTCCCAGACAGAACAGTGAGACAATATAGCTGTACCTGTCGAGGACAAACGATGGGTCATCCACGTCCGAGGAGCCAGATTGTTCAGCACATATATCCGAGCCCAAATCCACGCCAATAATTGCATCAAGTTCCTCATCATCTTCGAAATAATCATCCCATCTAGGACGCGGTTCATCTCGCCTCGCCATGATGCCAATTTTTTTTCTCCAAAAAGTCACATTTTATACACAAACTTGCTCCGACAATCTGCCGACTGGTAGCATGCAAAACACGAGGCTGAGTGAATGGAAAAGTCTAGAATCTTCTAGAAGGGGGTAGGCCTGAGTCTACAGCTTCCGTTTACCGTGTGACGATACGACCTTCCTAGCCAAAGTTAATCAACAAATAAAAAATAAATGTGGCACATTTTAAGCACGCGTAAACGTTTATTTAGCACAAATCGAAATGATCCTGTATCAGTTATTTATTGTTTTATCAACACCAAATAAAAAGTAGCGTTTAACTTCCGGTCTAACCATTGGAACTACATAAAAAAATGGAAAATGACTCCAATTCCCAGGCAGACCACGTCAAACAATTGACGTCATTCTATCGCGCCCGCGATATCAGAGTCGCCGAAGAGTTTTAAGGGGTTAAGAGGAGCTAAGATTATTTAAGGGGAGCTAAAATGAGCTACAGTAAGAGGAGCTAAGCTTTGATAATATAATTATTGAGGAAATATAAGAAACAAAAACATTATAACTGTTGACCTTTACCTGCTGATTATCACAGAACCCTACATTGTCAGGCAGCATAACACAACTTCTAATGGCAATTAATAAAAGGCACATTTAAATGGACTTTTGAATAATCAGTGTATTAATGCAGTTGAAATGGAGATGGAACCGGTTGTTATCGTGCTCAGATTCAAGTGCAGCCCTGGCTCCTCTCAAACTCCTCTTCAGGCCTGCTCTTCAAGAAGAAGACAGTGTAATGATAAGTGCTATCATAGCTGCTACCACTAAGTGGCAGTATAACATCATGCAAGCTGTTACTATGGTTACTGGTAGGGCTATATAATTAGGGCACCTGTGTACAACCTGCAGACAATAAACAGCTGGCTGAAGCATAAAGATCTAACGTCTGTCTGGTTGATAGTAGACTACAATCTTTACAGTTGTTACTGTACAAATATACCTTTACATATACGTATATTGAAGAGAAATAAACAACACATTCAAAATATTAGACAGCATATTTAGACAGAATGCCATGGAAACAATAAAATAAATAATTGTACTTACTGATGTTGTGGTGTCAAAAATCTGATATGTTATCAGAAGCAAGTTTGGATCCAGATGGTTTTAGTATGAAGTCTTGTTCCAGTAGAGAATGTGTTCTGCCACAGAGAGGGGTTCAAGTCAACCAGCAGACTATCCAGTGTTTTTGGTTGAATGAGTAGTTCAGTCTGGAAAACAGACTGTTCTTATACAACTGAGCCAATAGTTGAGCAGTTAGCTGCTTTGAACTGATTGGCCAATCAGAATAGACACCCCATCCATCAAACACAAGGTGATAGGTCCTCTTATAATCATCTTGGAAGACTATTATGATACACTTTGTAAAATCACTATGTATGTATGCAGTATTACACCTGCATATATTTTTGTTGTTTTATTTGTACTTGACATATTTCAGGTTCCAAACCAAACACAATCCTCAGTGGGACTTTTAATTTAAGTGTCTTTAGTATTCATTTGATTTATTCCATGGTTTTTAATAAACATTGAGTCTGACATTACTTACATTACTGACCATCCAGTTGGCTGGTGAATGAAAAGATTATGGCATCAGATTACAAAAAAAGGAATTTGTCAGACCAAGATAGTGTCTAACAGGGAGTAATCTGGTTGGAGATTTAATTTCAAGATGCATGAAACATAACTGGTTTATTTGATCAAATGTTGACGTGATGTATTTAAATTTGATATTGATAAATTAATTTCCAACATTGGATCAGCATTCCCAGGCCTACCGAACACAGGAATAATCTGTTTCCTATATAATGCGGCTATGTTCCATTTCAACCCAATACTGACCAATGGGAAATATTAACATTTATTTTCAAATAAGCACCAATCCCCACATTGCCTGTGTTCAAATCCATTGATTTAAATTCACTTCAATTTTAAGTTACCATCATGGAATCACCTGAAAGTCTTGATGCTGCTGCTATTGCAAACTATGTGGACACTCTGCTCCAAAGACTCTGTAATGAAGCAAACAGGAGAAGGATGTTTAGGGTTTCCACCAGTCTCAAAATACAGAATTGTATTTGACAATAAAATCTTGAGTTCTTCCTTAGTGACTGGTTGAAGTTCAAAATAAACTATATTCATTCAGTTCCGTTTAGAATCAATACAGGACGTGATATGTTCCCTATTGTCATCCCACCCGGGGATCAGGGTCAGAGCCAATCAGAGGCAGAGTAGGGGCGCAGCACCGAGCATTGGAAGGAAAGGATGGCAGACTGTCATGTAAATTGAGGCGTAACGTTAAGCTATTGCCCATCAGAGGTATTTGGGTAGCTTTTCAGTGAGAACAATGCTACCACCATTTCAGCCTGGTTTGGTTTCAGTGCCATTAAACCATCTGTAGGGTGCTCCAGTCTGCTCCCATTGACTTTTCAATTGCAAATAAATTAAGAGGAGTGTATCCCACTGCTATACAAATGCTTATTACGTTATGCCCGGGCCATTGGCTCTGGTATGTCATCAGTATTGTTGTGTTTTTAGAAGGAAATACATGTGATTGAACATGTCCCCATCAATCATCTCAACAAAACCAAAACAAATAAAAATGCTTTAAAAAACATCAATAATCTAATGGAATCTTTAACTTGTTCAACATAGTACTTACATCTTTTCATCCTAAATCTAGTAACACTGAGTTGAGACTTTTCAATGGAAGAAACCAAGGACATATCATTAATCAATTATGTAATTTTACATAATGAATAAATGTGAGGCTTAACAAGTCCTCCACCTGTCCTAGGAAGGCAGAGTGCATCTCATTCTGTAGTGACAAACCCTCTTCACCCTGAGACCTGAAGACATACAAACTTCTCTTAGGCATTTGGTGAAAATGGCCAATAGAGAATGTTAAATACTTAATCTAAAAATAACACTGACAGGACAGTATTGATGTAATACTTTTTTATTTGCATACAGTCATCAAATAGACAGAGGTAAAGCATGGTCCAACAAAAATAAATGGAATAATAAGACTGTCCTCTGATAGCACATGGTCTGAAAAATACTGTACATTTGAACCATTTCCAGAGTGACTGAAGCCCTTCCCACATTGGTCACAGTGGTAGGGCCTCTCCCATGATAAGTATGATATTTTGAGTAACATAATGAAACCATTGTAAAATACATATTTTACATCTACAAGGTACAACTTGTGGGTATAAACTATTTCTATATTCAAATATGTGATCTTACGGTTATTTGGCATAAAGGTCCACTATGGAGATTTGTTTTCATTTATAATAACTTAACACGAGAGAAGAAAAACAGCTGGGTAGCGCAGTGGACTAAGCGTTCATCTACCACCGCAGAGACTCTGGGATCAAATCCAGCTGTCAGCGGTACCTCTGGCTTGGTCAGTCGTCCCTACTAACACAATTGGCAGTGTTAGCGGGTAGGAAGCCGGTGGGGTATGTGTCCTGGCCGTTGTAAACAGCGACTCCTACTGGTCGGTCGGGGTGCCTGTTCAGCAGGGACTCTACATGTATCGGAGGAAGACATGTGGTAGTCTTCACCCTCCCCAGGCCGACAGTAGGGGGCAAAGGCGTGCAACGACCAGGAAGGGAATTGGCATAACGACTAAATTGGGATGGGAGAAAAAATTATTTATAAAAAAATAAATGGGAAAATGGGGAGAAAAAAATAGATTAAAAAAAAGAAGAAAAACAGTAAATGTATTTTGCAGGCTCTGCAAACAAAAAACACGTTCTCAGAAACTGCATAGTGCACCTTTAAAATAACATTTCAAATGGAATAAATGTTCGTTTAAAAAAATTGAATCGAACTATTGACAAATCCAATGTTGGATATGTACATGCATTAACCTCTTGAAATGTGCATTACAAAATAATATGAAAGCTGCAATAATAATTTTCAGACAAGTAGAGGGCAGCAAGGAGCCATTGTAAACAAAGTATTGCCTCTCTTTCTCCCAAAACAAAAGCCTTGTTTTGTCTCACTAAAGTGATCATTGTATCATGTATAAACATAACTAGAGAACAAAACAGAAAATACCAATTTCATGAATGGATTACTAGATTTCAAATAAAGTATATACAATGTTATTTTATGCATTTCCTGGTTGTTAAACATGAAAATGGTGAAGAGGACGTTAAATATTCAATCTACAAACATACCACTGTTCTGACAGCACAATAGTGATGTAATTATGAGATTATTTACTAATGCATAGGTTTATACAATAGACAGGAATGTTTGATTTATGTCCAGTATGAATGCGCTGTTGAATATGTAAATGTTTTTAAGCAGATTTCTACTTATTTTGAGTGTTTGACACCTCTATGAATACGCTGGTGAACAAAGCTCTTCCCACACTGGTCAACGTGATAGTGCTTCTCTCAAGAATTAATATGCTGGTGTCTCTTTAAGTGTCCATATGTACTGAAGCTCTTCCCACATTGGTCACATTGGCTTCTCTCCTGTATGAATACGCTGGTGTCTCTTTAAGCTGCCAGACCGACTGAAGCTCTTCTCACACTTGTCACAAGGATAGAACTTCGCTCCTGTATGAATGTTCTGGTGTGTGTTTAAGTGTTGAGACTGACTGAAGCTCTTCCCACACTTGTCACAGGGATAGATCTTCTCTCCTGTATGAATGTTCTGGTGTGTCTTTAAGTTACTAAAGCTTCTGAAGCTCTTCCCACACTGGTCACAGCGGTAGGGCTTCTCTCCTCTATGAATACGCTGGTGTGTCTTTAAGTTTCCAGGCTGACTGAAGTCTTCCCCACATTGGTCACAGTGGTAGGGCTTCTCTCCTGTATGAATACGCTGGTGTGTCTTTAAGTTTCCAGGCTGACTGAATTCTTCCCCACATTGGTCACAGTGGTAGGGCTTCTCTCCTGTATGAATACGCTGGTGTTTCTTTAAGCTTCCAGACCTACTGAAGCTCTTCCCACACTGGTCACAGTGGTAGGGCTTCTCTCCTGTATGAATACGCTGGTGTGTCTTTAAGGTCCCAGACTCACTGAAGCTCTTCCCACACAGGTCACAGTGGTACGGCTTCTCCCCTGTATGAATACGCTGGTGTGTCTTTAAGTCTCCAGACTGACTGAAGCTACTTCCACATTGGTCACAGTGGTAGGGCTTCTCTCCTGTATGAATACGCTGGTGTTTCTTTAAGTCTCCAGACTGACTGAAGCTCTTCTCACATTGGTCACAGCAGTGAGGCCTTGACTCAGCCATTATTGTATTTGTTGTTGGGGAACAATTGTATCTGGAATAGAGAAACATTGCAATGAAGATTTCATGCATGGACAGTTATCTGCAATTTGTCATTGTGGTTGTTACTGTACAAATATACCTTTACATATTAGGGCTGCAACTAATGACTAATTTGGTCGTCGACTAATCTGCCGATTATTTTTTCGATTAGTCGACTAATCGAAAACCAATGTAAACAACAAAAAAAAAAAAAAATGATTTTTTTTTTTTTTTTATTACCTATCTTTGTGAAAGTGGCTTCTCAGCTCTGGTCCAGCTGAAGACAGAGCAGAGGAACAGATTGGACATTGAGCATGACCTCAGAGTTGCTTGTCTACCATCACCCCAGACTTTGAGACTCTTGTCAGGACCAAACAACAACATCATAACATGATGATCCCATAGCAAATTAAAATAATGACTCATGAAACATTTGAATTTGGATCTTTAAGCCACTTTAAATGAAAATGTATTTGAAGAACAATACAGCAATCACTCACAAGATAAATAAATTAAATAATACAAATTAAAGTGGAAGTGTACTTTAAATAACTTTTGTTTGCTGTGTGTGAGAGGAGTCCGTGTGTGTGTGTATGTGTGTGTGTCTTACTCTGATCGCTGTGTGAGTGAGAGGAGTGTGTGTACTGTGTAATTTGTGTGTGTGTCTTACTCTGATCGCTGTGAGTGAGAGGTGTGTACTGTGTAATTTGTGTATGTGTGTGTGTCTTACTCTGATCGCTGTGTGTGAGTGAGAGGAGTGTGAATGTGTGTGTGTCTTACTCTGATCGCTGTGTGTGAGAGAGAGGAGTGTGAATGTGTGTGTCTTACTCTGATCGCTGTGTGTGAGTGAGAGGAGTGTGTATGTGTGTGTGTCTTACTCTGATCGCTGTGTGTGAGTGAGAGGAGTGTGTATGTGTGTGTCTTACTCTGATCGCTGTGTGTGAGTGAGAGGAGTGCGTGTGTAATGTATTGTGTGTCTAGTCTGATCATCATCTCCTGCAGGGGAACAATGTTTTCAATGTCCAAAATTTGCTATGGGATCATCATGTTATGATGTTGTCTGGAACCCTGAGAAGCCACTCTCACAAAGATAGGTAGTGCAAAAAAAAAAAAAAAAAAAATTAATAACGTTTTTTTTTTTTTTTTATGACTAATCGCCGCAACAATTTCTCGTCAACGATTTTTTATAATCGACGTCGTCGATTATGTCGACTAATCGTTGCAGCCCTAACTGCTACATCTATACATTTATGACATACCAGATTTGCAATTACAGTACTGTTTGTGATACAAAAAGAGTCCAGAAAGATAGGCCTACATGCCCTATTAGTACATTTTACTCAAACTGAGTACATTTTACTCCGTTTTTTTGTCATTCTTATGTTGTGGCAGCAGCAGGGACGACGACTTCGTAACCTAGTTACTTTCAAAGTAACTAAGTTACTCTGATAATCAAGTAATCAGTAAAGTAACTAAGATTACTTTTTAAAGGAGTAATCAGTAATCAGTAATCAGATTACTTTTACAAGTAATCTGTGGCATCACTGATCACAATAGATACAGCTAGAGGGCGAGGCTAATCACTGACACTATTGTGATTTAAATAGCTATGTAACGTTATGGAAATTATAGCTTCTTGCTAAATCTGGTGCACCCATCTATTTGCAAATGATTGTCAGTAGGCCTACACACTGGCCTTTATAAATGAAATTAACTAAAGGTGCATAAATTATGCATTACTATATTCCATCACCCTAGAATAGATATAGCTAGGCTACTGACATTGTGATAAAAGTAGCTAGCTGTATCTTGTTTACACTTGAAATGTGTATTTTTATTTTGTCACAATATTATTTGAAGCATATTGTGTAAAATTGAACTGTATTTCTGAGTTGCAGCACTTAAAACATTTAAATACTGTCTTATTAAATTGTGGACATTTATTCATTCCCACTTATTATTAGACACTATTGTTGATGGTAAAATGGCCATAAAAGGCAAAATACAGAATTCTGAAATATTAAAATGGAAAAAATAGAATTTGGGAAAAAAATTTATGGAATTTGGAAAGGCATAAAAAAAAATATTCTTTGGTTCCTGTTGGTTGTCAGTTAAGGCCATGGGTAGGTAGGGAATTTATTTAATTTATTACTATTTCACGTTTAAAAAAATATATTGTTTGTTTATCACGCCTTTTTCGGAGATGCGCTCCTGTCAGGGGAGGAAATTAGGCCATTTGACTCGCCAAATGAGAGTATTTTTTATGTTTGGCGAGTGATTCATGAAGAGCACTCGCCAGTCTGGCGAGTAAAGACAATCGCCAGAGCCAGCCAGTCACATAGATCTAAAACACTAGATGGCTCAAGGCGGAGTCTCTCACTCGCCGTCTCTTGCTCAGCTGCTGCTGCTGCACGCCTTGCCCCTCCTCCTCCTCCTCCTCCTCCTCCTCCTCCCAGAGCCCATCTCAACAAACGCTCCGGCAAGACTTGAGTGCACCTCGAGTGATACTAGCTAACGTTACTGTTTAAACAAAACTACACAGTCAACTATTCACTTTAGTTTAATACATGAGGCATTGGCTAACGTTATCTAGCTGGCTAGCTACTGATAGCTCCTGATATCATCATTTTGGCAATAGTTTTCGCAGTAGTTGGCTAGTGTTGTTCCATGAGCTAACGTTAGCTACCGAGCATTGGCTAACGCAGTAGTTGGCTAGTGTTGTTCCGTGAGCTAACGTTAGCTACCGAGGCATTGGCTAACGCTATCTAGTTCCGTGAGCTAACGTTAGCTACCGAGCATTGGCTAACGCAGTAGTTGGCTAGTGTTGTTCCGTGAGCTAACGTTAGCTACCGAGGCATTGGCTAATGTTATCAAGTTCCGTGAGCTAACGTTAGCTACCGAGCATTGGCTAACGTTATCTAGTTCCGTGAGCCAACTTTAGCTACCGAGGCATTGACTAACATTATCTAGCTGGCTAGCTACCGATAGCTCCTGATATCATCATTTTGGCAATAGTTTTCACAGTAGTTGGCTAGTGTTGTTCCGTGAGCTAACGTTAGCTACCGAGCTAACGTTACTGTTTAAACAAAATGACCCAGTCAACTATTCACTTTAGTTTAATGCATGAGGCATTGCCTAACGTTATCTAGCTGGCTAGCAGTAGTTACAGATAGCTCCTGATATCAATGTCTTATAACATCTAGGGATGCACGATAATTATCGGGCCGATATCAGCAATTATGACGTCATCCCGATAACGTTATTAATAGCTCCGATAATATATAATACATTTTTTGGTTAAAAGAAATCCGTTGTGGGTGGATTTGGATGAAGGGTGCTTGTTTTTATTATAGCCTCCTCCCGTTTTGCCAGTACTGTGGTATGACTGACAGCGTGTGGTTTAGGAACAGGGAGTTTTACACAAATCCAGCGCTCCCTTTCTTGGCTGTGACGTAGTCACGTTACATTCGGAGGCAGACAGTCGATCTGCCAATTACGTCCCTCCGCTTGCACCCACCTCTTCTTCTTACCACCAATCAGAAGCTCTCGTTCGTTTATTTACCTCCGGATTGTCGGCCATTATTCTACTCTGAGCTATAACGTTAGCTGCTCCCCGCCAGCCACATTGACAAGTACCAGCGCTTATACATTACTGGCAAATGTCTTGTTGCACTTGTGGCAACGAGCGTTGTCAGCATCGACTTTAGTAAAATAGACCCAGACTTTTTTTGAGGAATTTAAACGTCGCAAACTAATCTTGTTGGTCGTTTTCTATCTCTCCTCCCTCGGTCTCTCTCTGCCTGCGCGAGCGGGCTGTGCTCTTACACACACTCACTCACACACACACGGGTGCTGTCGAGAGCAGAGCTGTCTGTACTCGGCAGCACCTGTATGTGTGTGTGAGTGAGTGAGTGTGTGTAAGAGCACAGCCCGCTCGCGCAGGCAGAGAGAGACCGAGGGAGGAGAGATAGAAAACGGCCAACAAGATTAGTTTGCGACGTTTAAATTCCTAAAAAAAAGAAAATCCATAATTTCTCGAGTACCGATAGCAGTACCGATGACGTCGGAGCTTATAAATACTAAAAAAAAAAAAAAAAAATTGATTAAAAAATATATATATATATATATACATTTAAAAAAAAATTATAATACAATAAATATCGGTTATCGATATCGGTTATCGGCCTGAGGAGCATAAAGTTATCGGTATCGGTGTCAAAATCAATATCGTGCATCCCTAATAACATCATTAGCTTTTGCAGTTGTTGGCTAATTAGCTATCGTGCTTCATAGCTAACTGAACACTGAGAACATCTTATAAGTTTCAGTTCATAGGAAAATACTTTAGGGTAAGTAAAGTAAGTAAATTAACCTAGATACTGTTATGCTCAACACCCAGTACTATTCACTTTACTTAATTTCTAAGATTAGATTAGATCATTTAGACAGGACTTTGAGAATGCCTGTGTTAAGGCGCTCCCATAGTCCAGCAGACTGTACACAGAGCAGACTCCGCGGATGTCCGCGCGGCTCTTTGAGCTTTCATAGTCCAGCAGATCTCAGCGGACGTACGCGGTCTATTTCCTACATTTCTCGCTCCAGTTTTACTACATTTCCCACAATTCTGTCTGTTCTACTGTACTGGCAGATCAGAGGGAACATTATCAGCGGGAGAGAGGGAGAGGGAGAGAGAGAGAGACAGAGAGAGAGAGAGAGCGCGCTTCACGGGCTCATCTCTCTCCTCGCGCCACCAATCGCTCGCGCGGCGTCACATTAAATGCAGTTCGATGTCAACCAAATCCGCGCCTCAGAAAATAGGAGCGTCGCACCTGTGGGTCTGCTGTCCGCTGAGATCAAAGCTCAAGAGTCCGCGCGGACGTCCGCGCGGACATCCGCGGAGTCTGCTCTGTGTACAGTCTGCTGGACTATGGGAGCGCCTTTAGACCTACAGTATAATACTGCCAGCTGCTATAAGAAAACCCAAAACGATCGGTATCGGCAGTGTATCGGCCGATATGACTCATAGCCGATCGGTATCGGTGGCAAAAAAGTGATCGGGGCATCCCTAATTCTCACTTAATATAATACATTTAACCGAAATATACAGCTAAGCCCCATTGTATTCTGAAATGTAGACTTAACAATGTAGGCAACTAAGCCAATAGAAATAAGGTATAATTTACGAGTGCTTTGGCTCCTATAAATACAGTACAGCTCAATACACACAATTGTTAAGGGGATGCAGACCAGAGAAATACTTTCGTCTTGTTTACATCAGGGTCCCCCATTTTCAATTCATCATTACATGACATATTACAGATAGACAGTACTGTTCCATCCAGACATTTATGACATACCAGATCTACAGAAATACAGCACTGTTTAACTTTAAGAGACAGAGTTTCTAAAAAGAGTATATACATTTGAGGGGGAAGAAACTATACATTTAGTGTTGTCACGATACTGGAATTTCGACTTCGATACGATACCTTGAAAAGTATCGATACTTCGATACCATTTCGATATAAAAAAAAAAAAAAATATATATATATATATATTTTTTTTTAAACAAATTTAGCTTTTGTTGCTGGTTGATTCTCCTCAGCTTCTCTCTGGTACTATAAGAGAAGATAAATATAACTTTTAAAACCCTTTGTTTATCTTTAGATCACACATTTAAAAATAACTGTTCATCTCACTTCAATCATTTTAATTGCAGATGCAGAACATGGTATTTTCCCAAGCAGACAGATGTAAACACTAATCTGTGTTGCATGTACCTCACAAACTGAACTGTTTGTATTACAGTTAGTAACAGTTTCGATTTTTATTTAAAGATAACAAGAGCGAGAGAGAGCGAGAGCGAGAGGCTATGCTCGGAGCATTTTAGTAACGTTACATTTTCAACAAGATTGCTGCTATTTAAACACTTCATGGAAACGGGGTAACGTTAACCTTATGTCGACTGTAGTATTGTATGACCTCGACATAACGTTTAAACGTTAACGTTACTCCGTTTCCATGCAGTAATTGTACAAGTGGCCAGCTAAGCTAACGGAGCTAACGGCTAGCAGTAGCTAGCTCTAACGTTACAACGAATCAGCTGTTGATATTATGCGCCATCAGTAGACAACGTATCATGCATTAAACTAGAGTTAATGGTTTAATGCTTCAGTCACAGTGACGTTGAAAGAGCAGCTGTCACGAACCTCTCATTTCTTTATGGAGATCCTCGTTGGCACTGCTCTAACACCGCTTGCAAATAGCATTGGGGCAGCTTTAGCTTGTCCTTCGTTGTTTACTCAAACCCGAAGTACCTCCAAACAGCACTTCTGCTGTTTTCTTTATCCACAAGCACAAGTTGCGGAGGCTCTGCATCTTCAGCTAAAATGTTTGTTTACTAACTGAAGACGGCTCTGTGAGGGGGAGGGCTGGACTCGGAGCAGGCGGAGGGGCAAGCGTGCTCTGAACAGCGCGTCAACAACTTGAGGTAGAACACTCGCCAGCTGGTACCGATACTGCAGAAAGTATCGGTATTTCGGGAAATGAGTATCGAAACCATTTTAAATATTCAGTATCGATATGTATCGATACTTCGATATTTTTGACAACACTACATTGGAGGGGGTTGGGTAGGTGGGGTGGGGACTGGTGGTTACGGTAACATGATCATCAGTTTAACACGCTAATAATCACCCATTTTGTCTCTGCAGTTTAGATGAGAAGAAAGGGCTGCCGGTGGGGGACACATAAAGGGCTGCCGGTGGGGGACACATACAGGTGGGGGACACATACAGGGCTGCCGGTGGGGGACACATACAGGTGGGGGACACATACAGGTGGGGGACACATACAGGTGGGGGACACATACAGGTGGGGGACACATACAAGATTTTTTTTGGCTGGTAAAAAGTCTGTTTGGCTGGTAAAAAAAATCATCTACCCGCCAGTTGGCTGGTAAGCCAAAAAGTTAGTTTCCTCCCCTGGCTGCTGTGTATAAATGTCCGTTCTATATACCGTCAACTTTCATTAATTTGATCTTGATCCGAGAGACAGACCGTTCTGAGATTGAGATTATACATTATTCTATTTGTATGCTGGTGACACGGCGTAGGTATGTTGATATTTATTTTGTTTAAAGGGGAACTATCTTATAAATGGCTTTTTGAGTGTTTAGCATTGTTTCCTAGCTATGTGAACTTATATTAATATGATCTATGTCTCTAATTCTCATATTGGCGCATTCTTCCAATTCTCCTCTCACAATATTCACCCTCACTGAACTGAGTCATCTGAAAATGTGATGATTTGTGATGTCAGAGAGACACCGCTGCATGATAATGGCGAGGTACATGATGAGCTGCACACAGTGGTTGGAGCCCAGGCTCAAAACGGCTCGAGATCTTGAGGTAGAAAAATGCTGTTTTTGAGGACTTGATTAGAAATACAAAACAATGAATAAAAAAATAAAAAATATTACAGAGGTGTTACACAGGAATTGTGTAAAAGTGCCCAAATAGTGAAAGAAATAGTAAAATAGTTCCCCTTTAAATAAATTCGAATGGTTCGAACTAGTGCTGTCAGGCGATAATTTTTTTTTATCTAATTAATTACAGGATTTGTAATTAATTAATTAATCTAATTAATCGCATTTTAATCGCATAACCATTTTATGCCTGATATTCTATAATCATATTTCAAATAGCATGTGTCCGGATGGCAGAATTCAGTACTGTATCTACAAAATCTTCTGTTTAACACTTTCAGTGTCGGCCATAACTTTGATTAATGTCCTTGAGTGCCATCATCCACTTCAATGATAGCGTTAAAAACGCATAATCGCTGTGTTCGAGCCCAGCTCTCGGCGTTGCTACCAGCTTGGCTGGTCGTTCATACTACTACAATTGGCAGTATTAGGGGTGGGAAGCTGGTGGGTGGGAATCTGGCGTTGTGGACAGCGACGCCTACAGGTCAGGTCTCGGCGCTTGCTCAGCGGGGGCAGGACTTGGTGGAGATAGCGTGCCCTCCCACGTGTTACACTTCACCAATGAGAGTCCTCGCTGCCAAGTGAAAAGATGTCACTGGCAGTCGCCACACGTATCGGAGGAAGCGTGCGGTCGGCTTCGGGACGCCCTTGTACCGACTCGTAGGAGAACATGCATACAGCAGCCAGGTAGGGCGACTAAATTGGACGGGGAGAAAAACAGAAAATCGGAGGGGGGAAAAAAGAAGAAAAAAACGCATAATCTATGTTTTAAATTATGGCTATGTGTCTAATCTGCCCGTCGCTTATCAATGACTTGTTTGCAGTCAACATTGTCGAAACGGATTTTTTTTTTTTTTTTTTTTTTAAGGGGAGACACTGCAGGTGAATAGGGTAAAAAAATTTACTAATAGATATCACAATGAAACTTCCCCAGTTGATTACTTATATTAAGACAAGACTTTTTTGTATTACAAGTTTTCTGAAATTGTATGTTTAAATATGCAAATGAGGCATGATCTACTTAAATATGCACTAATTTGCATATAATTCCAGGACAGAAATCTGAACATTGGATAAAGCCATTTTCAAAATTATAGTTTCATTTTGTTGACATATTAGAGCCAAAGGTTATTACAGAGGGGATTTTGGATATCTCTTTTTATCACTCCATAAAATCAGAAAATACTCCATTCAGTCCATTTTTATGGTAAAATTCCATCTTTCGCCATGTTTTTAGGAATAAAATGTGATATAAATCAGGGTATGAATGCGATATCAACAAACCCTTCTGTAAATACCTTCAGAACATAGATATGAATAGAACTGGAAGGTTTGGTGTATGTGAGTGCTACTGAAGTGGAGATTTTTGGCTCAGAGTATGAGGAAAAACTCTTAAAACTCATTTTTGGGAAAACGCCTTCAAAGTTCTGTATTGTAAAATGCCATACTTTTTTTTTTAAACAGATATTTACAAACACAATACCTAATCAAACCATTAGTAATAGACAACCTAAACACATGCCTGATAACTGAATAATAATAATAATGATGTTATTGAACTGAACAGAACTACACACAGGCTACAAACAGTGTAGTACAGTGTAGTACCCCCTAATAGGCAAAAAATATTTGAATTAGGGCTGTCAGTTTATCGCGTTAATTAGATTAATTAATTACACAGCAAATTATCGCGTTATGAAAATTGACGCAAAATTAATTACAGCCGACCTATATTTACTTTAGACAAGTGGCAAATCGGTGCGCTTTTATTTTGAAATCCACGCTTGAGTTGGGCGTATTAAACTTGGCCCATTGAATGACCCGTAGCCTACTTGATCGTCACTTCACACATGCGTCGTCTATCAAACAAAACAAACACACAAAGGAATTAGCTCAGCTGGAACAAGATGTCAGCATCACCCGAGGCGATACTCCTGGGACCTATGAACGGCAAGTTCAATTTCAAAAAGAATATAGATGGGACAGTAAACAAGACCATTGTAATATGTAGCTTATGTCAAAAAGAATTTGCGTATCACCGAAGCTGCTCTAGTCTAACGTATCACATGAACGCTAAACATGTCCAGGCAAGTTGTTCGAGCAGCTCCAGTGTAGCTAACGTTAGCTCCAGAGCAACTCGCACGCTTCGTCAAACCACTCTTGGAGAATTACCGTTAGGCAAACGGTTGAGTAAATCCACCACAGACAAACTAACCAACAGCGTCGCGAAGTGGATAGCAAAATATTGTAGGCCAATAGCTATAGTGGAAGATAAGGGTTTAGCGGAGTCATTTCGAATAGCGTCGTCTGACCCAAATTACAAGCTACCCTCGAGAGCTACAGTGATGAAAAGGATCCACAACATGTATGACACAGAGAGGGAGGCGAGGGAAGAAGTGTTGGCACGGGCTGGCCCAATGGCCCTAACGGGTGATCACTGGACGTCGGTGGGCAATCATAATTATTTGGGTGTCACAGTGCACTTGATCGATACTGAGTGGAAACTGCAATCATTTGCATTAACGGTGACCAAAACTGTGGGCCGCCATTTCGCCGATGCGTGTGCTGAACAGTTCAACACCGTAATAGAGGAGTGGAATATAAAAGATAAAGTCACATCTATTGGGACTGATTCCGCCCGTAATATGATAGCAGCAGCGCGCTATATGCCGTTCCAGCACATGCCATGTGCTGCACACGTGCTGCAAAGAACCATCACAGTCTCCCTTGAGGACAGAAGCCTTGACACCACCCTGGCAAAGTGCCGCAAGATTGTAGGCCACTTCAAGCACAGCCCTGCCAGTACAGAAGAACTGCAGCAGCAGCAGACTGCCCTCGGACAAGCAAAAGAGCCCATGATACAAGATGTATCCACAAGGTGAGACTGTTTAACTACCTGTTGTATGCTTAGGGTAAATTTAGTGTGTGTGTGTGTTTATTTCTTTGTATTCTGTACAATTGCATCATGCTGCATTAACAACCCCCAGTGGGACTAATAGTTATTTTATTGAATTGGAAGGTGGAATTCGACACTGGCCATGATCTCACGGTACCTGAGGAACCAGGAGGCTGTGACTGCCACTTTGGCCCAACAGAACCACAAGCTGTCCATGCTGACCCCCACAGAGTGTGACAAACTGAAGAAGCTGGAGCTTGTACTTGAGCCCTGCAGGTAAGTGTCTCTCCCTCTCTCTCTCCCCCCATACACCCCCCTCCTCTCTCTCTCTCCCCCATACACACACCTCACACCCCACTCTCTCTCTCCCATACACACACCTCACCCCCCAATCTCCCCCATACACACACCTATCTCTCTCCCATACACACACCTCACCCCCCCCTCTCTCCCCCATACACACACCTATCTCTCCCATACACACACCTCACCCCCCCTCTCTCCCCCATACACACACCTATCTCTCTCCCATACACACACCTCACCCCCCCCCTCTCTCCCCCATACACACACCTATCTCTCCCATACACACACCTCACCCCCCCCTCTCACCCCCATACACACACATATCTCTCTCCCATACACACACCTCACCCCCCCCCTCTCTCCCCCATACACACACCTCACCCCTCTCTCTCCCATACACACACCTCACCCCCCCCCCTCTCTCCCCCATACACACACCTATCTCTCTCCCATACACACACCTCACCCCCCCTCTCTCCCCCATACACACACCTATCTCCCTCTCATACACACACCTTCACCTCTTTCTCTCTCGCTCTCTTGTTTCACTGCAGGTATGTGACTGAGCTCCTTGGAGGGGAAACCTACGTCTCATGCTCTGTGGTGCTCCCCGCACTCTGCCACCTAAACCGCATCATGGACCTCAACGAGGAGGATCCGGGCTACATGGTAAAGTTCAAGGCCAGCTTCACGAAGGACCTGGACGCACGCAAAGCGACCCTCAACAACAGATGGCTGAAGCTGGCTACAGCCCTCGACCCGCGATTCAAGGACTTGAAGAGCGTACCAAAGGACGAGAGGGATGAGGTGTGTGTGTGAATGAGAAGACCAGTGTTAAGTCCTTAGGCTGTCATGAAAAGTCCTATGCAACTAATTAATTGTCCCTCTTATTAGGTGTGGACCTGGCTTAAAGAGATGCTGCCAGGACCAGAAGCAGACAAAGCTGCTCCACAAGCCACAGAGGACGAGCCACCAGCGAAGAGGACCCTCCTCCTGCTGTCTTCAGACTCTGATTCAGATGAAGTCAGGGTACTGTCAGGACAATTAGACCTCTACAAAGCTGAGCCCAGCATCGGAATGAATGACTGTCCACTGGAGTGGTGGGCAGCTCACGCAAAAGCCTATGGACAGCTGTCTCCTCTTGCTCGCAAATATCTGGCTACTCCTGCTACCTCTGTGCCATGTGAGAGGCTATTTTCACTTGCAGGTCACATAGTCCAAAAGAAGAGGGCAGCCTTACTCTCAGACAATGTAAACAAGCTTGTTTGTCTTAGCAATTGGCTCAAGGAATAGATTTGTCATGCATACAGTAGACCCTGCACTAGACCCTGCACTAGACCCTGCAGTCATGCCCCAGACCCTGTAGTAGACCCTGTAGTCATGCCCCCAGAAACTGTAGTAGACCCTGTAGTCATGCCCCCAGACACTGTAGTAGACCCTGTAGTCATGCCCCCAGACACTGTAGTAGACCCTGTAGTCATGCCCCCAGACACTGTAGTAGACCATGCCCCCAGACACTGTACTAGACCCTGTAGTCATGCCCCCAGACACTGTACTAGACCCTGTAGTCATGCCCCCAGACCCTGTAGTCATGCCCCCAGACACTGTAGTAGACCATGCCCCCAGACACTGTACTAGACCCTGTAGTCATGCCCCCAGACACTGTAGTAGACCCTGTAGTCATGCCCCCAGACACTGTAGTAGACCATGCCCCCAGACACTGTACTAGACCCTGTAGTCATGCCCCCAGACCCTGTAGTCATGCCCCCAGACACTGTAGTAGACCATGCCCCCAGACACTGTACTAGACCCTGTAGTCATGCCCCCAGACACTGTAGTAGACACTGTAGTCATGCCCCCAGACACTGTAGTAGACACTGTAGTCATGCCCCCAGACACTGTAGTAGACCCTGTAGTCATGCCCCCAGACACTGTACTAGACCCTGTAGTCATGCCCCCAGACACTGTACTAGACCCTGTAGTCATGCCCCCAGACACTGTACTAGACCCTGTAGTCATGCCCCCAGACACTGTACTAGACCCTGTAGTCATGCCCCCAGACACTGTACTAGACCCTGTAGTCATGCCCCCAGACACTGTAGTAGACCCTGTAGTCATGCCCCCAGACACTGTACTAGACCCTGTAGTCATGCCCCCAGACACTGTAGTAGACACTGTACTAGACCCTGTAGTCATGCCCCCAGACACTGTAGTAGACACTGTACTAGACCCTGTAGTCATGCCCCCAGACACTGTAGTAGACACTGTACTAGACCCTGTAGTCATGCCCCCAGACACTGTAGTAGACACTGTACTAGACCCTGTAGTCATGCCCCTAGACCCTGTAGTCATGCCCCCAGACACTGTAGTAGACCCTGTAGTCATGCCCCCAGACACTGTACTAGACCCTGTAGTCATGCCCCCAGACACTGTAGTAGACCCTGTAGTCATGCCCCCAGACACTGTAGTAGACACTGTACTAGACCCTGTAGTCAGTATATTAATATTTGAATAGTCATATTTGGCACTATATCGTCGAGTTGGACGTAGTCTATTAAGCTAATAATAGTCTGTTAATATATACAGTGCTTCGTGCGGTGAGAATACTACCGTAGTCAGTACCCCATCGTTTCGGGCAGAGAACTGGCTGCTTATCCAGGGTGGTTGACCCCACGTGAAGCTGCACCCGAGGAGCCCCAGAGCCGACGAGCGAGTGGACCTGTATACCGGATTATTCTGCCGACGACAGCCCGCCTTCCCAGGCACGGATTATGCTTTGTATACTTTGATTATTCCATGGATAAAGACCCCCGACACTGTAGTAGACACTGTACTAGACCCTGTAGTCATGCCCCCAGACACTGTAGTAGACACTGTACTAGACCCTGTAGTCATGCCCCCAGACACTGTAGTAGACACTGTACTAGACCCTGTAGTCATGCCCCCAGACACTAGCTTGCTGTGGGCTGTTTTGATTTTTGAGGATACTGTAGCTTAGTGTAAACTGTTATTGGCTGTATCAGCAACAAATGTTACCTTATTGAGAGGTATGTTTTCATTCATTTTATTTTATTCAATTTAATAAAATTGATTTCTAAAGCATTCTTCACTTGCAGGTCACATAGTCCAAAAGAAGAGGGCAGCCTTACACACAGACAATGTAAACAAGCTGAAGCTTGTTTGTCTTAGCAATTGGCTCAAGGAATAGATGTCATGCATACAGTAGACCCTGTAGTAAACCCTGCACTAGACCCTGATTTTTGAGGATACTGTAGCTTAGTGTAAACTGTTATTGGCTGTATCGGCAACAAATGTTACCTTATTGAGAGGTATGTTTTCATTCATTTTATTTATTTATTTATTCAATTTAATAGAATTGATTTCTAAAGCATTCTTCACTTGCAGGTCACATAGTCCAAAAGAAGAGGGCAGCCTTACACTCAGACAATGTAAACAAGCTGAGGAATAGATGTCATGCATACAGTAGACCCTGTAGTAGACCCTGCACTAGATCCTGCAGTAGACCCTGATTTGAGGATACTGTAGCTTAGTGTAAACTGTTAGCTGTATCAGCAACAAATGTTACCTTATTGAGAGGTATGTTTTCATTTTATTTATTTAATAAAATTGATTTCTAAAGCATTCTTCTTGGTGTATTTAATTGATCAGTCACCTGCTACAATAATGTAATGTCCTTGAATTTTAAATATTTATATGAATATGAAATATAAATATGCGATTAAAATGAGATTAATTAGATTAATTAATTACAAAACCTGTAATTAATTAGATTAAAAATTTTAATCGCCTGACAGCACTAATTTGAATAGATATCACTATGAAACTTTCCCAATTTGTTATGTACATATAAACTAAGAAAAAATATATTGCAAGTTTTCTGAAATGTATGTTTATATATGCAAATGAGGCACTTCTCCATTAAATATGTGCACATTTATGGATGCAATAAGGCAAAATGAAGTAAAATAAACAACTAAATGTGTGTTATTGATGTTTTATTGTCACTAGTTTCATAGAAGACATGTTTAGGAAGCAAAATATAACAAAATCTCAAAATCAACAAAAAAAGTATATTTGACTATTCACCTGCAGTGTCTCGCCTTAAATCGGTTCATATCCTTTTTATAGCATTTCGAAAAGCTATCGTTTTCTCGAAAATTTCCGGAAAATAGAAAGATTCCCTCATTAACAGCATTTATTGGAATATTCTCGAATACACTAGACACGTTGTCATTTGTCGGCCTATATATGAATCGTTTTCAAATAAACGCTAGATTATCGATAGTATATGTGTACTTATGCACGCTATAGAAGCGAGCTGAGAAATTGATTCTCTCATTTCCTCAACATCGCACACACATATACACATACACGCTGTTATCTCAGTGAATACAGCTCTGATTATCCTAAAACTGGTAACAGACTCCTTACCTTAGACCAGATGTTCTCCAAAAAGATTATTCCAATTCCTGATCGCCATTCCAAATATCAATTACGTTTATTGATTGATTATCGGCTGCTGTAAATATATATTCCAGGCTGCTTTCCAACTCGCGATCACTTCCCTCATCATCAGATCCCTCGCCAGCATAATGGAGCCAGTTGGCTCCCCCCACACAGATCCACCAGTATAATCGAATGGCCTGCAGTTACACAGGGATAGACGATAGTAGGGCTGGGCGATATGACCAAAAACGTTATCGCGATAAAATTATAAAATTATTTTCATATAATTCGATATCGATAATTATCGTCGATATAATGTCTGTCAAGTTTAATTAACTTCTTATGCTGCTGCGAATGTCTCGAGTCGAGTTGATGTCGTCATCAGTCCACGCACGTTAGCAGTTAGCCGACAAGCGGAATATCTCATGACAATGTAATAAATATGACACTAAAATACTCTCTTCCGCCACAATACATTGCAACGACGTCCACTGTATACCCACACTACTATAAACGTGGCCTCAGAATTCACGCCACACACATACTCGGCACGTAAATATATAAAACATCGCCGTGCAAGCTAGTTAACCTAGCCAGCCTGTTGCTACTAAGCGGTGTATTCCATGACAATGTGCTAAATATGACACTAAAATACTCTCTTCCGCCACAATATATTGAAACGACGTCCACTGTATACCCCCACTACTATAAACGTGGCCTCAGAATTCACGCCACACACATATTCGGCACGTAAATATATAAAACATCGCCGTGCAAGCTAATTAGCCTAGCAAGCCTTGTTGTTGAGTGAGTCCTACCTCTCTACCCAGAGGTGCAGAGAGTCTCCTTCGCTCTCGGCCATCTCCTTCACTGATTGGTTGTTAGTGCGTGTGCTCATATCCAAGCTTGGAAAATCGATATATCGAAACTTTGCGACCACGTTTCATGTTTATTTCGAGGAAATAATTTATCGCGATAGTTATCGTTATCGTTTTATCGCCCAGCCCCAGACGATAGGGGGCGGTATTTTCCCATCGGAGGTCCTAGAGGGGCTGCTGTACCAACGGGAGACTCGGTTGATGAAATATGAATTCAGATCGCTAATAAAAAATAAAAACTCAACGGGGGGCATGAAAAGACGACATAACACGTCGTCGGCACTCAAATCATCTTCCATCCATTAATTTGCTTAGATTTTTCAGGTCTGGTCAATTTGAGCATGGTGTTATTCACAGTCAAAGATAAAAAAAAATTATTGATATTCTCATTTGGTTCATTACAATTTACTCAAGCCTAGTAACAGACAGTATTTCTGACACTGGGAATACATTCCCTGAGATCCATAGATGTCCCTAGAATCAGATACCAAGAACATGCAAATGGACCATATTAAAGTCTGTAAATGTGTATTCTACGTTCTTATGGAATGAATGAAATAAAAAAAAATTGATTTTTTTTTGTAATACATTTTTAGTTAATTTTCATAACGCGATCATTTGCTGTGTAATTAATTAATCTAATTAACGCAATAAACTGACAGCCCTAGTTCGAACCTATGTTTTTAAAAAAAAAAATTAGAAGGAATATGTCACTTTTGGCCAATTTTTGACAGCCCTACTGGGATGCGACACATCGTTACACGGCTAGTTTGATCCACTGTGTCCGCCCGACTTTGTGTTTTAAATCCCTTTCTATGATTAGTATCCATTTGTTGGACAGACAAGAGTTGACGTTATGTTCTAATTTAAAAATAAACCAACAGACAGTAATACCTTCCGTCAATTTTCCATCCTTTCATTGATGGTAAATGGTGCATTTATATAGCAGCTTTTATCGAAAGCGCTTTAAAATGTGTTCCTCGCATTTTACCCATTCACTCACACACCGAAGGCAGAGGCAACCATGCAAGGTGCCAACCTGCTCATCGGGAGCAATTAGGGGATTAAGTGCTGGCTAGCTACTGATAGCTCCTGATATCATCATTTTGGCAATCGTTTTCGCAGTAGTTGGCTAGTGTTGTTCCGTGAGCTAACGTTAGCTACCAAGCTAACGTTAGCTACCTAGCTATCGTTACTGTTTAAACAGAATGACCCAGTCAACTATTCACTTTTAGTTTAATACATGATGCATTGTCTAACGTTATCTAGCTGGCTAGCTACTGATAGCTGCTGATATCAACAAATTCTCCAGCAATAGTCGAGTGCATGATACCTCCGTTAGCTCGGTAGCTCACGTTAGCTCACGTTAGCTCACAAATGTCCCATTAAACTAAATAGTTCACTGAGGCGTTGTCTTAACGTTATCTAGCCGGCTAGCTGTAGCTACAGATAGCTCCTGATATCAATGTCTTATAACATTGATTCGATGCGTATTCGAACCCCTGGCTTGCGAAAGGGGCTAGCTGAGGGAGTAGGGTATATCTGCAGAGCCGCAGATATAACCTGCTGAGGGCATGCTGAATGTGATTTGACCAAAGCAGAGTATACACACAGACAGTGGAGATAGCGAGCATTTTGACTTGTTGCGTGGTGGCGATGTCTCGCAGATCATACAACTACAAGTATAATTATATAATATATATATTTTATAAAAAACATTTTTTTAAAGTATATATATATATATATATATATATATTAGAGCTGGGCATAGATTACATTTTTTAATCTAGATTAATCTACCTGCAATCCTGGAATTGATCTAGATTAATCTAGATTAAAATGGCTAAAAAAAAGAAAAAAGGGTCTGCCAAATGCATTCAAAATGTGTGTTCTACCCAAATAATGACCAGAGGAGGAGATTTATAATCTCCTCTTCATCTGAGGAGTCACTAGCTGTTCTATCTCCTTGTTCAACAGCATGAACATGTCTCTTCTTTTTGTAATTTCCAGTGTTTCTTTTAAAACCAGATTTATCGTAATTGTCTGTGCCCTTCCTTTGATGCCATTAACATTGTTACACTGATATTGACAGCTCTCTCCAGTGTCAAATCACTCTGTCAGTAGTTTCTTCTGTGCACCTTAATTTCTTAATCCACACACAAACCTGTCTCTCAATGTGTCTTTTAGTGAATCTCTAAATTCACAATGCTGCTGACTGGTAGCTCACACACAGACTGCTGCAGAAGCAGGTTTCTCAACAAATTCAGTGCAAGCTCAGTGTAACAGTTCCATGAAAGAAGAGAACACTGAACAGCTACTACAGTCTCAGGTCCACATCCAAGAGAACACCGAACAGCTACTACAGTCTCCGGTCCACCTCCAAGAGAACACTGAACAGCTACTACAGTCTCAGGTCCACCTCCAAGAGAACACTGAACAGCTACTACAGTCTCAGGTCCACCTCCAAGAGAACACTGAACAGCTACTACAGTCTCAGGTCCACATCCAAGAGAACACTGAACAGCTACTACAGTCTCAGGTCCACATCCAAGAGAACACTGAACAGCTACTACAGTCTCAGGTCCACCTCCAAGAGAACACTGAACAGCTACTACAGTCGGAGTACAGCTCAATACACACAATTGTTAAGGAGATGCAGACCAGAGAAAGACGTTTGTCTTGTTTACATCAGGGTCTCCCATTTTCATTTCATATTGCTCCACATTGTCATCAAACGGTCCAATATTTCCAATAACCCAAGCCATTTCTGTTGTAAACACTCACGATAGTCCAGTCGATCCTTCCTTTAGTGTGTAAAGTGGATTTCCTCCTCTTGTAGATGTTTTCAAGTGCCGCCCGATTAACGTGAGCTAACATGCTAACTCGCTAAGCTAACGTTAATAATGTAAACAAAGCTCTCAACGGACTTCTTCTTTCTTGCATTGCGCAGATTCAGACGTCCTCATCGCCGAATTGTGTTATATCCTGAGGACTTAAGATAAGATAAGATAAGATATTCCTTTATTGATCCCCTTGGGGAAATTCAGGCATCATAGCAGCATGGGGGGGGAGGGGGGGAGGGGTACAGGTAGTAAAACAACACAGTATACAGGTAGTAAAAGACAACACAGGCAGTGTAAACAATTTGATCAATATGGTCAATATAATTTACTATCTGACTAGCTGAGGAATATTCACATTATTCACAGTGTCACATGAGGTGCAGTATGCAAGAGGTAGTGTTATAATAATTTACTATCTACTGAGTATACATTAATCAAAGTACCAGGGTAGTCTACTTTGTCCCCCTTGGGTTCCTATAAGTCCCAGGTCAATGTCTGGTAGCAGTCGCTGTCGCTGCCCCCTGTTGTGGGGCCTGGAGGCTGCTAGTCGCTGCCCACTGTTGTGGAGCCTGATGGCCGCTGGTATGAAGGACTGTCCGAGGCGGTTAGTTGAGTGTCGGGGGGGGATGAGTCTGTGGCTGAACTTCTTAACCTCACCTGTATAACAATGATTACCGGACCACTAAAGTTACTTTAGTTTAACACATTATTCTGACTACAACTACGGTACATACGTGCAATCACTTCCAGGCACCACAGCTGTGAACTACGGCAAGTATTTAAGGACAATACAGACCCAACGTTCAGAAAAAGATTAACGGCGTCAATTATATTATCGCGCGATATTAACGGCCCAGTTTTTTTTTTTTTTTTATAAAACCAAAAACTATCTGTATCGGTCGATATGGCTCATAGACGGTCGATCGGTGATCGGTATCGGTGGCAAAAAACGTGATCGGGGCATCCCTAGTATCGGAGTGCCTTGTTGACTGCCATAAGCTCAAATTTGCCGATGGCAGTGGCCGATAAATATCCGTCAATTTGTGTCTCATCAATCTGGTCCACACGTTCAAACTTTGAAAAATGTTTCAGTCAAGCGACCTGCACAACCCCGCCCCCACACGCTACTGCATCAAAGTTAATTATGATTAACAAAGGCATTCGTTTTGTGGCATTAACGTTATATAGTTACACGTTCAATAAGCAATAAGTAAGTAAGTAAGTAAGTAAGTAAGTAAGTAAGTAAGTAAGTAAGTAAGTAAGTATTTATAAAGCACCTTTCATACATGTCATGTAGCTCAAAGTGCTGTACACAAACATAGGCATATATAACGATAAAAGCAATAAAGTCACAGTGATCAGTTAAGATCAATGTTAAAAAAAAAAAAAAAAAAATAATAATAATAATAATAATAATAATAATAATAATAATAATAATAATAATAATAATAATAATAATAATAATAATAATAATAATAATAATAACGTAAAAATGAAAACAGTCATTTGCTGACCAGTTTGGGAGAACAGGTCCGCACAGACATGTCCGTTCAGTAGCAACCGGAAGTAGGAAATGCACTAAACCAATGCACTTGTATAACATCAGAATATTTACCGGACCATAGCAAGCATTACTCATTCATATCTCTCACTTCCTTCCTTTGCTCAGAGAGCCCGCACTGAATTGTACCCATTCTGCAATCTGTTAATAAAGTTTTCAATCAGACATATGTATAGAAAAGCTTTTATTATAACATTTGTTGCAGTAAAATCATTATGCCTCGTTTAGTACTCCTGTGGAGCGCTGGTAGCCTACTCGTGGGCCGCGGGGAGCTAACATTATTAGCTACGGTAAATTTGTTGTGGTTCTCTCGTGCAGATCAATGGCGGACTTCCCGGAAGTAAAAAAACGAATAAGCGCTTGTCGATAACGGAGTCTCAAGGCGAGCACAGAAAGACTCAGAAGAAGCTTCTATCCCCAGGCCATCAGGCTGCTAAACGAACAATGAACACTACACAACAACAACCATCAAACGCACATAGCACACACATCCACACGCACACACTCACTTTAAACAAACACACTGTAGCACCCACTCCACACACTTTATAGCACACACCCACTTTAAACAAACACACTGTAGCACCCACTCCCCACACTTTATATTTATTGATGAAGGATTGCACTACAACTCGTACACCTTACTGTAAATTGTACCTAAATTGTACCTCATCCCATTTCTGCTTGCACTATATAGTACTGTACATTAGTACACTGCATAGTATTGTATATTATATGGTAACTCAGTTACGTCTATTCTGCATCGAACATTGTACATATGTCTATACTGAACACTGTGACCTCATTTTCTACTTCTAAATTACATGCTATACTATGTTATTTGATACTATCTTGTCTAGCACAGTCTCTGGAGCGTAACAGTAAGAAGCATTTTGTATGAAAGTATTCTGTACTTCTGTATGACAACTATTAAAGAAACTTGAAACTTGAAACTTGATTGGTGGTAAGTAGGGATGTCCCGATCCGATCACGTGATCGGGATCGGCGTCGATCACGTGCTTTTCAGAGGATCGGGGATCGGGAAAAAATAATAAAAATCGGCAGTCAAAAAAAGAAAAATTTTATTCAACAAACATGACCATGTCCACGTCTTAAACTCATACGGAGGCCTTAGTTTTGGTTTTAAATTACATATCATCATTAATGTATTTATGTCACACAGAGCAGAATAATTGTCCACAACAAACACATTCCCCTTTAATTACACCGTTGCAACAAACACATTACCTTTAATTTAGACCGGCTACACGCTACACGCTGTCAACAACAGTACACACGTCTCTCCCGAAACCCGGTTAATATCCACTGACTTGAGCAGCTAGACTTAATGTCAGAGGTTGGAACTAAGCATTTTAAAATAGAAAGTCAAGCCAGTTGCAATGTTTGCAAGGAGGACAGGCTGGAGCGAAGTTTCAGACTAACTTTTCACCTGGAGGATAACGTGACTGAGGATTATCGTCGGCGTTTCAGACCAGAATGGACCATTACGTAAGTCCAAACACTGAATGTATACTAATGTGCAAACATATATTGAAACTTTTATATTTCTCATATGAAGCAGAAGCACATTTCTCAGGGTGAATGTAATAACAAACGCCTCCGCGCTCGCGCCCCGGACTATAGGCAACAGATGGGCTTGTCTCGCTCTGCCAGTTTCTGACAAATTCGTCCAAATTGATTACTAATGTGAAAGATCGGATCGGAAACGATCGGATCGATAGATATTTAAAATCACATGATCGGGATCGGATCGGAAGCAAAAAAAGGCGATCGGGACATCCCTAGTGGTAAGAACAGCAGGAGGCGGGTGCAAGCGGTGTGACGTAATTGCAGAATCGACTGTCAATCAAAATTGTTCTGTTGTACCTGACACGACACATGCATTGCAAACTCAGATTATGGAGATATTACTGGAGAACATGGAGCTTTGTTTGGAGAGATACAGTGAGTGCTGCTCTCTTAAACTCTTAAAACTCATAAACTTTTTAGTCAAGTTAGTCTGTTAGGTTATGAAAGCCAGTGGGTATTGTATGACTCAGACTTCAGCAATAATCATAAGCATTATAAAATATCATCAACTCAAGGGACACCAACAAGCTCAACAAGCTGGTGAGGAAGGCTAGCTCCGTGGTGGGAGTCGAGCTACCTAGACTTGAGGTGATGGTAGAGAGGGGGATGATAAGGAAGCTGGATGCCATCATGGAGAACCCCTACCACCCCCTCTACGACGAGCTAGTCAAGATGAGAAGCTCGTTCAGCCACAGACTCATCCCCCCCGACACTCAACTAACCGCCTCGGACAGTCCTTCATACCAGCGGCCATCAGGCTCCACAATAGTGGGCAGCGACTAGCAGCCTCCAGGCCCCACACAGGGGGCAGCGACAGCGACTGCTACCAGACATTGACCTGGGACTTATAGGAACCCAAGGGGGACAAAGTAGACTACCCTGGTACTTTGATTAATGTATACTCAGTAGATAGTAAATTATAACACTACCTCTTGCATACTGCACCTCATGTGACACTGTGAATAATGTGAATATTCCTCAGCTAGTCAGATAGTAAATTATATTGACCATATTGATCAAATTGTTTACACTGCCTGTGTTGTCTTTTACTACCTGGATACTGTGTTGTTTTACTACCTGTACCCCTCCCCCCCTCCCCCCCATGCTGCTATGATGCCTGAATTTCCCCAAGGGATCAATAAAGGAATATCTTATCTTATCTTATATATAAAAAACACACATGGCATGATGGAATACCATAAACATATTTCTTGACGTTTGCTTTTTAAGTAAGTAAAGAGGCCTATGTTCCAGGGTTTCCGTTGTCCGGTAATTACAGTTTTTTTACCGGGGAAATCTGTTGAAGTCTGACATATTTAAATCTCTCCGGTCATAATGTCCTGTGAAAATAATTCCCTCGCGACCTGTGGTTTGCTGATGAGAATGGCGGGAGCTTGATGGTGGATTAGCGAGAAGCATGCAACTGCAGAGCCGCAGAGCTCACAGTTGTGCCCGCACAGTGCAATACTCCAATTCAGCCATTGGGTGGGTGGCGCTGCTGAGCGGTCCCCAGACCGGACCTGATAGCGCCGCTGGCTCTGCAGTTGCATACTATTGGGATTTGTTTATCGCTTCGTTGGAAGGCGGAGATTGTCATTGGTTTCAGCGATCACGCAACGTTGAACCCCACGATAATGTTTCTCAGTTCTTCGCTTGATATAATTAATGTCCAATATAGGGCTGCACGATTTTGGGAAATAATCTAATTGCGATTTTTCTGACAGATATTGCGATTGCGATAAAATGTGCAATTATAATATATATTTTTTTTTAAGCAGCCCCACAGAGGTTTATTGTAAAATGCGGCTTGCATCTGGCCTACGCGGTTGGTCTGTTCGGGACACCGAGCCTGAAAATTAGGGATGCACGATATAGCTTTTTTGACACCGATACCGATAACTTTATGCTCCTCAAGCCGATATCGATAACCGATATTTATTGTATTATAATTTTTTTTTTAATGTATATATATTTTTTTAGATCAAATATTTTTTTTTTCAACATGAAACCAAACATATCAATACAATAATAATACATAAAAATAATTCCCAGGACAATAACTTAACACCAACTTAAATGTGACCTAACCAGACAACAGAAACAAAAGCCAAGACAACAGTTTTGACTGATAAAGTGACCATATTTATTTTTCCAAATGAAAATTCACAATCCGTCAACAACTTATAATACATCCAACCTAAGACGCTCGAAGCTTTTCACCCCTTCCTGACAGGGAGCGACGCGAGCGAGCGTGATTGCGAAAATGATTAAAATGTATTCGTTTCAATCAGACTATCCTGACCTACCGCGAGCGACAGCGAACTGAGCGGCGATGTCGTTCCCCCCTCAAATATTCGCTCGCTGTATCTCTAGTTGAGCGATTACTTGGCAGAGTCCCGCCCCTAAACACTTTCTATTGGTCAAGAATTGCAGGCTGCTTTGCCCCCGTTAAAACACACACAGACACACTCGGACGCCTGTACGTTAATGCCAAGCAAGCAGTGCAAAAATGCTTCCGCATTCGTCACCGCACGCTAGTGCGGTAAAGCGCCCTTCTTTTCAGACAAATGCTACCGTGCGTGCACCGGCGGCGGCGTGCTCGCTCAGGTGCGTGCGTGCGCCGGCGTGCCCGCGCATGCGACACGAGCGGAGCTCAATATATATAAGTCACCGCCCCTTATTCAGTATCTAGCAAATAGCTCAATTGGCAAGGACACATGGCTGTGGATCCTATGGCTTGTTTGCTGGCGAGTTCGAATCCCATCGAAAATATTTTTTAACGTGATTTTTTTTTAACGTGTATTCTTTCGCCGATTAAGGTTAGGCATTGTTTCGGAGTTGGTTAAGGTTAGAACGGTTAAGTTTAGGCGCTGTTAAGGAGCTGGTTAAGGTTAGAGTTTGTCAAAGAGAATGGCAATATAATTTCTAAGGTTAAGGTTAAGGTTAGGCATTGTTTCGGAGTTGGTTAAGGTTAGAACGGTTAAGTTTAGGCGTTGTTAAGGAGCTGGTTAAGGTTAGAGTTTGTCAAAGAGAATGGCAATAGACAGCCTATTTCCGCGGAAAATGAAAGGCGCATTACTGCATGCCACTACGGTAAATTTTTGCACTGCTTGCTTGGCATAAAGCTACACGCCACTCGGACGCGCGCCGCCTCATATCAGGACAGTGTCGCGCGCGATTTCGTCTCCAGTTCGCTCGCTCGCTCGCTGCCTGTCAGGAACCAGTGTTTTGTTCTTCTTTTTTCAAAGCGGAGCCTTGAAAAAAAGGCTTTGAGTGGACACATCACCACCTCACATCACCACCACAACAACAAGTCACCTGCAACATCACCACCGCCACGGTGTTAAAAGCCAACGACGACGGCGCGAGCACGCTTGTACCTATTGACGAGTCGTTTGCTAAATTAAAGAAGTTTGACAGAAATGACCCAAGGGCTCAAGCCGCTAGCTTTTAAGCAGTCATTGGTGGTGCAAATTAACCTGGCTACTACGGAGCAATAAGTGACTGCGTATTCAACCAAGGGTTGCATCCCAGCCATGAAAGGGGCTAGCTTTGCTTAGCTCCTCGCGTCGTCATAGGCTTCTAAGTTAACACAATAACACACCATCGTAGCGGTGGTGATGCCGCAGATGACCCGTCAGGCTGGATGTATTACAAGTTGTTGCCCTTTTCCCTCCTTGTGGAACTTCTGCATTGCATTTATTACAAATAGCAAGCAAACTTTTTCCTCTGAAATTCCGAGTACCGACGCGGCCATCTTTGTTGTTAACGTCCGCGCTGCTTCCAGAAACTTGCGTGGCTACGTCACAGGCACAGCCAAGAAAGGGAGCGCTGGATTTGTGTAAAACGCCCTGTTCCTAAACCACACGCTATCGGTCGTACCACAGTACTGACAAAACGGGAGGAGCCTACAGTCAAAACAAACGCACTTCATTCCAATTCACCCACACCGCATTTTTCTTTACCAAAAAATATATTATATTATCGGAGCTATTAATAACGTTATCGGGTTTATCAGGATGACGTCATAATTGCTGATATCGGCCCGATAATTATCGTGCATCCCTACTGAAAATGTTTATTTTTATCTGAGAATCGATACTGGTACCCAACGGTACCTTTTTTTCTGTACTTTACTCTCCCTCTCTGAAGTCTAAACTTCACAACACACAATCTAAAACCCCTTACCTTCGTCTCCCAAACCGTTCCTACAACAATAACAACTTGCAAAGGAGAGATCTTGTATCTCAATGGGACTTCCTGGTTAAAAAAATTAAATAAAAGCTAGCATAATTTTTTTTGCGATTTGCTAATTGCATCATTTCAAATCGCGATTTCGATTTCAAATCGATTAATCGTTCAGCCCTAATCTGTACTTGATGTTGTTGCATATTTGAAATAAACTTCAATCAAATCAAATAAGGCCAGGGATACTTTAAACATTTTAAACACTTTCTAACACTACACCATATTTTATCTATTTATTACTTAAGGATTTGCACTACTTCTCTACCTCATATTTGCATTTGTTGCATTTTGTACTTTAGTTTTGTATATTGAACAGTTATTTTTAAATGTGTGATCTAAAGATAAACAAAGGGTTTTAAAAGTGTTATATTTATCTTCTCTTATAGTACCAGACTCGAAGCTGAGGAGAATCAACCAGCAACAAAAGCTAAATTTGTTTAAAAAAATATATATATATATATATTTTTTTTTTTTGGGTATCGAAATGGTATCGAAGTATCGATACTTTTCAAGGTATCGTATCGAAGTCAAAATTCCAGTATCGTGACAACACTAATGTACAGTCCCCCCCACCTACCCAACCTCCTCCAATGTACAGTTTCTACGTCAAATGTATACTCTCTTTTCTGGACTCTTTTCGTATCACAAACAGTATTGTATTTGCAAATCTGGTATGTCATAAATGTATAGATGTAGCAGTACTGTCTATTAGGGGTGGGAATCACCAGTTTCATCACGATACGATATCGATTCTTTGGACAACGATACGATATTTGCCGATATCACAAAGTCTGCCACGATACGATACGATTCGATTCAGGTGCCTGCGATCGATATGAGACGATATTATGTGCCCATTTAACACAATCAGTCACATTTAGATCAACTAAAAAAAGGCTACGGAAATATCAATTGACGTTTTTATTTTTTAGCTCTTCCAGACATTTAAATGAAAAACAATGAATTGTTTTTAATACAAATAGACCTCCTGTTCACTGTAAAGTGCCACGTTTGTATATATTGAGCTTTAAACTTTAAGTAAAATGTTTTGGAACACACAACATGCAAGCTAAAACCCCTTCCTCTCCAAAACCGTTCCTACAATTGTTTTATATTACATGATGATCATGTTTAAATATCAACATTATCTGTCCATCCTCAGTAAATAATATCAATATAATAATACTATTACTCCTGACTTTATCTGGTATTTTCATACACACACACAATGTCCCCTCTCCTCTCCATTTCTCTCTCTTAGCTTAGTTAGCTTAAGCAGCTAATGTAACGTAAATTTAGGTCTGCCCACGCGACGTGGGCATAAAAGAATGGCGACGATGCAAAGCATGTTAGATGCATTTGACCCGTTGCGGGGAAAGACTGCACAGACTTATAACGGGTCTCAAAATAGACGACTGAAGCCCTGCTCTCGCTCTGCTGTACAGAGCTAAACGGAGTTTCACAACACTGGCCGCGGGGCGGATATGACGTCGCCGTCGCCGGATTTTCAAAATAAGAGTATCGCAATATGAATCGATCTTTTTACGTTGCATCGATCCTATTTGATTATTGATACAAAAGAAAGATCCTTTTTTCTCTAATGGGTGTTAAGTACTCAAAATAAATAAATAATAAATAAAATGACCACCCAGACTTGTCTGGACCCCCAGTCTTATCTCTCTCTCACACACACACTGACCACCCAGACTATGTATAATAATGACCACCCTCACAACGCTTTTTCACTCTGCTGCCCTCCGGAAGGAGAATGAGGAGCCTCCGAGCTGCAGGACCAGCAGGCTGAGAGACAGCTTCATACACCTGGCTGTCAGGAAGCTGAACTCTCTCCCAGATCTAGCCTCTCCCCTCCTCTACTCTGCCACAGAACCTGGACTAAGGGCCCTTTCTCACTCACCCTATTCGTTTCTATTTCGTTCCGTTTTGGCCCGTTCCGAGATCTGATGCGAACTCCCCCCCCCTCTCCCCCCTCTAGTTTGCGTACACACTGCAGTCTTGTTTCGTTCCGGGTTCTGTTTACGGTTTGCCTTTTGAGCGTTTACGCTTGCCGTAGGTGATGATGTCACGTTAGAAAATGTAAACACAGGAAGTGTTAACATGGCGCTGGAGATTGGATGCTGATATAAAATGAATAAATAAGCAATAAATATGAAGTTATATTTGAACCTCTGTTGTCAAGCCTTGTCAATATAACCCACCCCATTTTATCACGAATGGATGGTGTTGTAGAGTTAGCTTTTGAGCGTTTCCCAGGGCTAACGCTAAGCTAACTGTTAACGCTAGTTAGCTTAGCCTAGTATAGCCTGTAGCACTTTCTTTTCAGCAAAGAACGTGCAATAAACAAAACGGATACATTCACTGTGTGTTCTGCCTCTTTTCTCACGAATGGAACTCTGTTGTAGAGTCCGCTTTTGAGCGTTTTGCAGGGTTAACGTTAACGCTAACTGTAACTGAGGGGTACAATTCCCTGACTGTATTACTAGATATGATACTTACTACCACTACCTTTGTACTTAATATTCGGCCACCCAGTACTCGGCATAAATATATTATGATGAACACTGTCACGTAGATGAAACGGATCCAACACAAATGTACGAATTAGAAATAGGTCTTTATTTCTACACAGCGATGGTGTGTAGAGCAAGCACTTAATCAAATCAATCACATTTATGAATGGGAATTAGTATGCACTTTTATGGCAAGAGTATTCGTCGGTATATCAATAGAGAATGTCCAATCTCTGAAGGCGCAGGTGGTACATATACGACCTGGAATAGTTAAGGAATAACAGCAATGATACTTTAATGATTATAGACTGGATACACTAGGGGGGGTTAATCCGGTCGCTTGTAAGCCGACAGGAGTAGGAAGGGGGGGGGGGGGGGGTAGAGTCCGGTTGCCTCATCCGGCCAAGGGTATCCCAGGTGAACCCACTGTAGTGCCGTTCAATGCGCCGGCGATCCTTGGACCACAGATGAAAGCAGGTGGACTCTTTGTGGGCCGGCGTCCTCCGGTCCACGGAGGAGAGACGTGAAGCGACCTCGTCTTGCAGAGCGTCTCCTCACCTTGCGTCCTCTCCAGGGGGGGGGGGGGGTTCCAACACACGGCAGTGTCGGGGGTCTTTATCCATGGAATAATCAACGTATACAAAGCATAATCCGTGCCTGGGAAGGCGGGCTGTCGTCGGTAGAATAATCCGGTATACAGGTCCACTCGCTCGTCGGCTCTGGGGCTCCTCGGGTGCAATCTCACATGGGGTCGATCATCCTGGATAAGCAGCCAGTTTTCTGCCCGAAACGATGGGGTGCTGACTACGGTAGTATTCTCACCGTACGAAGCACTATATATTAACAGACTATTATTAGCTTAATAGACTACGTCCAACTCGACGATATAGTGCCAAATATGACTATTCAAATATTAATATACACGATGTCTCAATACCGATGGTAGGCCGAACTTGGCCTTACTCCCACACGTGGCGTCGCGGGGAGGCTTTACGTCTGTGACTCTATTGGAGGGTAAGAAACTGGGCTAAAAAGGAAGTCCTACTTTAGTAGCGCAGTATATATACGCACTATGAACAAACAGTACCGTTAGTGGTGCGGTAGCCAGATTCCTACGCGGAACTAGGACTTGTTCGTACATGTTGAGCGGTACGTTTGAACTGGGCCTGGGGGGTATGGCAGCCTGGCACCAAGGTCTCGACCAATAGTAGAATGGAGACTATTATGGGATGTTCAGTAGGTTAGAATGGATATTCAATGCATATTGTACAAGGAATATGCAAGGGATATCAAGGAATATTAGAGAATATACAAATACAATTAAATATATATATATAATAAATATATATATTCGGTTTAATCTGGCCCTTCACAACACTAACGCTAGTTAGCTTTGCCTGTCCAGCAGCTAACATTATCCCATCGTTCGTGGCAATTATATTACATGTCATTGATCTACTGGTCGACCACGGCCGACTGGTTGGGCACCACTGGTCTAATAGAAATAAATGCATTCAAACAACAAACTAATGTATAGAAAATAGCATGGCAAACAAAAATTGCCAGGCCTAATGCGAGCCAGGGAAGTGCTGTGCGTTTGTAACGTGGCTTCATGTTTCATCCACTTGTTTTTGGTTGAGGTCTGAACTCTCAAATTGCCCATAAATATCGTTTTTGAGGGTATTCTCCAGTTGTTGTTGTGTGGTGTTATCTGCCCAAAATTCAAGCAAGCATGACAGTAACGACGTTGTGTGTGTCACGCCCCCCGCACCCGCACGGCGCGATTCCGAGACCACCTAATCCAACTGATCCCGTTCAGCGGGGGGTGAAACGAATCAGCGCCGTTTCGCACCCCAAAGGGGGTGAGTGAGAACACTCCCCCCCCCGTTCCCGGGAGCAGTGATTCGATTCCCAAACGTGAGTGAGAAAGGGCCCTAAGAACACCCCCCCCCCCCCCCCCCCGCAGCAATGGCACAATAATAAAGAATATGATTATCTTCCACCTGCACTGATTTGTGCGGGGGGTGGTTAGGTTACCAAACGGTTACTTGCATCTTTTTTATTGTTATTATTCGTTTTCAATCTAAACCGTTTGGGATTGTTTTCCCCTTTTCAAATTTCGACCAAGCGAGCGGTCTTCTTTCGTGCCGAGCAGCGGAGATTACAGCAGTGCATGGAACTGTTCTGTTTATGTTATGATGAATTGAACATGGGGGACCCTGATGTAAACAAGACGAAAGTCTTTCTCTGGTCTGCATCCCCTTAACAATTGTATGTATTGAGCTGTACTGTACCCATTCTGCAATCTGTTAATAAAGTTTTCAATCAATTCAATCAAACCAGCTAACAAGCGGTGGCTAACGGGGTTTGTTTTTGTTTGTTTTGTATTATCAAAGCGTGGTTAGGTTGTTCAATTAGTTGATGCTAGTTTAAGTTAAATGGCGACACACTGACCTGTGCACAAAGAGGAGGCCGATTAACGTTCGTGATAAGTCTGGGGAGACACGCGAAGGGGATCACAACAAGGAACCATGTTGTTGTAGCGTTAGCTAGTAGCCATGTTAGCTAGTAGCCACGTTAGCTAGTAGCCACGTTAGCCATATATATATCTATGATGTTAGCTAGTAGCCACGTTAGCTAGTAGCCATGTTAGCAAGACCACCCGCATTTCATTGTATACTTGTATGCCATGACAAATAAAACGCTTGACTTGACTAGCCACGTTAGCTAGTAGCCATGTTAGCCGAAGCTAACTGAAGCTAACGTTAGACCCAGCCGTTTTGCTCGGCGACAAAACGTCAGCTTAACGCCAGCTTAAACATTTAGACAACATGGAGGTCCCGTAATGTGAACGTTACCTGCGGTGTGGTTGTGTTCTGGCTTCGTGTTGTTGGTTGGATGTAGAATAGTTATGATATCACTGTTCTCCGGCGCAGAGCTGCTTTGTTTACCGCCGGAGAAGAAAAACAATTCATCTGAGAAACGACGAGAAGCGGAGGAACAACGCGCCTCACCGTAAGGTTACGTAGTGTTACGTGTTGTTACGTGATGACGTCAGTCGTGACGATCCCATATTATGCAGCGTGACCCAGAGGATACTATAAAAAGAAGGAAGGGTCGTCACGTCAGAATGAATGAACGAAAACTTTATTTAACAGATTGCAGAATGGGTACAATACAGTACGGCTCAATACACACAATTGTTAAGGTGATGCAGATCAGAGAAAGACTTTCGTCTTGTTTACATCAAGGTCCCCCATTTTCAATTCATATTGACATTTATGACAAACTTCCATAAGTGATGAAATATGAATGTGTGTGTGTGTGTGTGTGTGTGTGTGTGTGTGTGTGTGTGTGTGTGTGTGTGTGTGTGTGTGTGTGTGTGTGTGTGTGTGTGTGTGTGTGTGTGAGAGATCAGGCAGGCCGTCCACAACAACTGACTGCACAGTGGACTTCCACTGCATGATCTAATATCCTGCCTGACGCTGTCAGTTGTGACTGCAACTTGTTCCTGTTTGCGGACGACTCAGCCCTGCTGGTCTCTGACAAGAACAAATTACAGGTTGAAAAAACCCTCAGCTCGGAACTAGGCAAAATCTGCATATGGCTCGCCGACAACAAACTATCATTACACATGGGCAAAACAGAGTCCATTCTCTTCGGTTCAAATAACAAACTCAGCAAAACAGACGGCTTCTCAGTTACAGTGGGTGACAATATTGTCACAAGGAAAGATGAAATTACCTACCTGGGTTCCATCCTAGAGGCTAATCTTTCCTGTGACAAAATGGCATCCAATGTAATAAAAAAAGTCAATCAACGAACTCGATTCTTGTACCGGATCTCCTCCCTGGTAAACAAGAATACCCTGAAGACTCTGGCAGGAGCACTCATTCAAGGGTACTACGACTATGCTTGCACCTCATGGTACCAAAGCACCTCAAAGGCACTAAAAACCAAATTACAAACATCTCAAAACAAACTAGTCAGACTACTGCTTGACCTGACTCCTAGAACCCACCTCACCCCTGCACACTTTGCCAACCTAGGATGGCTTAGAGTAGACAACAGAGTACAGCAACTTGCAATGGGCCTGGTCTACAAGATACACTACACGACCAAGGTACCCATGTACATGTCAAAATACTTCCCAAAGGTCAGTGAATACCACGATCACAACACCAGAGGGAGCTCCACAAATCATGTAAAACCCAGATTCGGCTCAAACAAGGGACTAAACACGTTTCGCAATTATGCCACAACAATGTGGAACGCCCTACCCAAAGCTGTAAAGGAATGTAAATCACTACCCACCTTCAAAAACACTCTCAAAGAACACCTACGGGAGACTGCAATTCAAAACTGGCCCCTACAAATGTCCTAACCCAGTTGTACAATAAAGACCAAGCATGGCTTTGTCAGTATTCCAATGTACAGCCCCACCCAACCCCACCCCACCTACCCAACCTCCTCCAATGTACAGTTTCCATGTCAAATGTATGTCAGTATTCCAATGTACAGTGTAGCCCCCCCCCTACCCAACCCCCGCCCCCCCACCTCCAATGTACAGCCCCACCCCACCTACCCAACCTCCCCCAATGCACAGTTTCTATGTCAAATGTATATACTCTTCTTCTGGATTTTTTTAGTATCACAAACAGTACTGTATTTGAAAATCTGGTATGTCATAAATGTATAGATGTAGCAGTACTGTCTATCTGTATGTCATGTGTGTCATATGATGAATTGAAAATGGGGGACCCTGATGGAAACAAGACGAAAGTCTTTCTCAGGTCTGCATCCTCTTAACAATTGTATGTATTGAGCTGTACTGTACTGTACCCATTCTGCAATCTGTTAATAAACTTTTCAATCAATCAATCAATCACATACTCAACATACATGACATTTATGGCATAGGGACATACAGGTATTTAGTACTGTTACATTTGTGACATATACGATATTCAAATATACAGTACTGTTACCCATAGATCCTGACAGAGTATATACATATGGTGGGGAGGGGACTGTACATTAGGAGGGGGGGTGGGTGGGAGAGAAATATACATACGGTGGGGAGAGAATATATACATACGGTGGGGAGGAGACTGTACATTAGGAGGGGGTGGGTGGGTGGGAGGGAAATATAAATACGGTGGGGAGAGAATATATACATACGGTGGGGAGGAGACTGTACATTAGGAGGAGGTGGGTGGGTGGGAGAGAAATATACATACGGTGGGGAGAGAATATATACATACGGTGGGGAGGAGACTGTACATTAGGAGGGGGTGGGAGAGAAATATACATACGGTGGGGAGAGAATATATACATACGGTGGGGAGGAGACTGTACATTAGGAGGGGGTGGGTGGGTGGGAGAGAAATATAAATACGGTGGTAGGGCTGCACGATTTTGGGAAATAATCTAATTGCGATTTTTCTGACAGATATTGCGATTGCGATTACATTTGCGATTGTAGACACCTGAATATGTCTAACAATAATTCAATGTGTCTAACGTTAATTCCTTGCATTCTCTGTGTTCACGATGACGTTGTGTAACTTGCTGACCCCTCTTGATCCTCCCTATCCTAACATTGACACTTAATAGTGGGACATGATACAGGTACCGCCAGGGGGAGCTGGTGGCGACGTTGGGCAGGGGGACACAGGTGAAGAAGGATGGGCTCAGGGCTAGCGGAACTTCCTCTTCATCGTTTTCCAGAGAAGGAAGAGGTCGCTTGGAGCTGGAGCTCCGGACATCAAGCACGCGAGATATAAACCCAGTTACGAGCAGGCATGCAGTGGTGGTCAAACGCGGTTAAACGCCGTTTAGGCTACGTCACTGAGGCAGAATAGAATAGAATAGAAATACTTTTATTATCCCGTGGGAAATTTGACACTGCGAGCGAAGTGCGCGCAATGATGTGCACGCACGCACACACAAATGACTCGTCGCGCCGTATACCCCGGCCGGCACTTATCACCTAGACTTTGCATAATAATAGGATACCGACAACCAAAATACAAGCCCTGTAGGGGGTTGCTTGATCTCCCGACTGGAAGGATGAGACAAGTTGTGCTTCAGTCTGAAGGAAACTGTCCTTCAGTAAACTAACTCTAAGTTACATTGTTAATTTAGTTTGTATTTACTTTTCTAGTTTAAGTTAATTCAATTAAAGAAATTGTAACTACAATTACATTTAAAACATTGTTATGCATAATAATCATCTGTTCTGTGCGCAACCGAGGGAACATGTATGCGCGTGCACATGGTGCGGGAGCGCGCGTGCACGTGGCGTCTGGCCTTGGCCCATATTACAGTTACGAGGCGGGTTAGTAATGGGATATGCGATAGCTTAGCTTTCAGTTAATGCTAAAGAGACATTGTGAACGAAGAAGCAGACGTGCTACTGCCGAAGAGTGTGGTAGATATTGCACACGTTGCATTTTAGCTAAAGTATAGGCGTCATGACAGGGGGTCGTCCCAACCCACAGCTTAGCTTCAGTTAGGCCTAGGGCACAGTTTAGCCCGCGTGTCGCCCCACCCCTTCAGCCCAGCAGCGGACGTCACTGCACTGCACGCACCTCCAGCCCCTCCGAGCCGTTACCCCAGCAGTCACCTGCCTAACGTCTACCCAGCCTCGCCGCCTGCTATCTGTTTGACAACCTAGGATGGCTTAGAGTAGACGACAGAGTACAGCAACTTGCAATGGGCCTGGTCTACAAGATACACTACGCGACCAAGGTACCCATGTACATGTCAAAATACTTCCCAAAGGTCAGTGAATACCACGATCACAACACCAGAGGGAGCTCCACAAATCATGTAAAACCCAGATTCGGCTCAAACAAGGGACTAAACACGTTTCGCAATTATGCCACATCAATGTGGAACGCCCTACCTAAAGCTGTAAAGGAATGTGAATCACTACCCACTTCCAAAAACACTCTCAAAAAACACCTACGTGAGACTGCAATTCGAAACTGGCCCCTACAAATGTCCTAACCTAGTTGTACAGTAAATGACCAAGTAAGGCTTTGTCAATATTCCAATGCACAGTGTAAAATGTGTGTGTGTCCCCTACCCAACCCCCCCCCCCCCCCCACCTCCAATGTACAGCCCTCACCCAACCCACCCAACCCCACCCCACCCAACCAACCTCCTCCAATGTACAATTTCTACGCCAAATGTATATACACTCCTTTTCTGGACACTTTTGTATCACAAACAGTACTGTATTTGCAAATCTGATATGTCATAAATGTATAGATGTAGCAGTACTGTCTATCTGTATGTCATGTATGTCATATATGTTATGATGAATTGAAAATGGGGGACCCTGATGTAAACAAGACGAAAGTCTTTCTCTGGTCTGCATCCCCTTAACAATTGTATGTATTGAGCTGTACTGTACTGTACCCATTCTGCAATCTGTTAATAAACTTTTCAATCAATCAATCAATATCACGGGACCTCTCGACGGCCATCTCACCACAGGGACGTTCGGTGGTGGGAGCAGGCCCGCCCTTGGTTAAGTACACTCAAGCCAGTTACAGTGAGCGCTCCGAGTGCTGGAACTTTATTGGTAGACATTCTCTTTGTGCGGCGCGGGCCCTTTAAGGGCGAAGAGAAGCAGTACTTTGAACTGACACTGGTAACAGTGTTTAGGGGCGCCCCGACATTTATTATTTTGGGGAAGCCGGCTATATATAGGACTTTTGTTTTCAACGTGGGCCCACTGTCTTTTGGTTGAATGTTGTTTAACCTTTATTTACCCAGGGTAGGTTCGCTGAGCACAGATGCTCTTTTTCAGCTACGCCCTGCTTCACACAGTTCCATTCATACCATTGGCCACTGAGCAACTCCACTGGAGCAGTTGGGGGTTAAGTGCCTTGCTCAAGAGCACTTCAGCGGCAGATTTTTCCTGCCGGTCCTGGGGATCGAACCGGCGACCTTCCGGTCACAAACCCGCTTCTCTAACCATTAGGCCACCGCTGCCCCCCAACGAACAAGTATCTAAACCCTTAAAGGGACGGGTTTTATTACTGTGTCTTGCCCAGTGTGGGAAGAACTTTAGTCATTACCGTAGAGCGAGAGCACTAGAGCTTTGATTCTTGTGTAAATACATGTCAAAAGAATAAGACTTTCAGTAAAAGAGAGCTAAATGGGAACACTGTGCGTGTCTGTTAACCCATTCTCTGCCACAACTTTGATCATCCTAAACCATTCCCTGCCAGCGCTATTTGTCTATGGAGATGTTCACCTTCTTTGCAGGGCTATAACCTTTTAAATTGTATTGCTAAATTGACATTACTATGGCCCATTCAACATCAATTATCTATCGTTCAGGATGTAGGAACGTTTGACTTTTTCATTCACACATTCATACGAAAATACCGTCTAGAGCAGGGGTCGGGAACCTATGGCTTGCGAGCCATGTATGGCTCTTCTGGTGACAGCATATGGCTCCCAGAAATTTTTGAGTAAAAAAAAAAAAAAAAAAAAAATTTTACTTGTGATATTTCTTAATAATACTGTGTCATTTTAAAGTAAACAGAAATTAGTTTTGAAGATACAGCTAATAGTATCTGTAGCTGAAGATATAGCGAGCAGAGCTGGCGAGGGAACACAAGTGGACAGAAACTTTAAATCTTCAAGCTGATTCTTAAAACTTGGAACGAGCTTCCTGTGACATACCACATAATGCAGCGTGAGTATTTTCGTATTGACCATGTTTGGCTCTACATATGCATGTGGGCAGTCATTCTCGCATATGAGGAACATTAAGACCAACCTACGCTCACGTTTAACTGATGGAAGCCTCAACGCCTGCATGAAGCTCAATCTCACCACGTATGAACCAGATTACAAGGCCATCAGCAAAACCATGCAGCACCAGAAGTCGCATTAAAAGTAAGACATATTTAATTTATTATATGTTAAAAATATTATATGGCTCTCAATGAAATATATTTAGAAATATTTGGCTTTTATGGCTCTCCCAGTCAAAAAGGTTCCTGACCCCTGGTCTAGAGTATAAATATGTTTTTATCGTTTTCTGCAGTATTTCATAGAGCGTGAGATATAGGCATAAATTAGGGATGTCCGATATTATCGGCCGACCGATATTATCGGCCGATATCGGCAGTAAAATGTGATATCGGAAAATATCGGTATCGGTTTAAAAAAAAATAAAAACAATAACAATATTTGTTATATATATATCCAGTGACATTATTAGTTACCTGAAATTATTCCGTTTTTTGGGGGGGGGGGAAACCCTGCATATATCGGTATCGGTTGATATCGGTTGATATCGGTATCGGAAATTAAGAGTTGGACAATATCGGAATATCGGTATCGGTAAAAAAGCCAATATCGAGCATCCCTAGCATAAATGCATATATTAGATTATCAAATGCAGTTTGATACCGATCCATGCTATATTAAAAATTTCAACTGTACATGGTCCTAAACGTTATGACTTATCATCTGCGGGTGAACGGAGGGGTCGTTTATAATTCCGTGACCGACGTTAAATGATTTATGTAGTATGGGTGATATATTGATCAGAGCAGTTTGTATCGAAAATGATAAAGAAAAACGCTGAAACTCACGTCAGTCTCCTCGTACCGTTGGGCGATGAGAGTGGAACAAACAGATCCCAGTTATGTGGTGGGGATCAAGGCGATCCAGTTCCGGTTTGTATAATACTAATATACGCCCAAATCATGTTGTTTATTGAGTTATGGCAACGATCCATGTCCACGGTGTGTGGATTGAGTCCCGGGACGATAAACGAGTGGCCGGACAGAATTAGGGGACGGACCGAGCTGAAACGGGCATTTCCGGTTTGGCAACTCGCCGATCGGCCACCAGGTGGCGGTATTGAAGCGTTGCAGAGTTGTGATGGCTCCCGCAGCATATGACAAGGCTCCGTGGGTGAAATATGAATTCCATGACGAAAATATGAAATATGAACTTGAAACACGCTGTACAGCGATATTGGCAGACAACGCATGGCGGGCAATAACGCTGAACAGCTATTTTGGCGGGCAATGGGTTATGTGCATTCTGTCTAACCCCTTCCTTTCCGGGTAATGCTCATTATTGTTTAACCCTTTCCCCACCCCCTGCCTATGCATCATTGGGACAGGTCTCTACTCGCCAATCAGGAAGGGTACTGCTTTGGGGAGAAAGTATATCATCCATCATTACTGTCATCGGGTGTGGGAGGGCGCAGGAAGTATTGAGGGAAGTGTGGGTGTGTGGGGAACTACTGCGAGTCGCCCTGGAGGGCAAGAAGGACCAGCGCACCACCCCTAGGTTAGTGAATCCTAGGCCTCATCCACTCCCTCTGCTAAACCTCCACTCCAATACTCCTGGCCTACAGTCGGGGACTCAGCCGGACCCAGATCTGCTGCGTTCCCACTACCAGGTGGCAGTGTACATCCACTCCCATAAAGCAGGGATAATCCACCCTGCTACACGATTATAAATTTTTGAACAGCAGCCCCACAGAGGTTTATTGTAAAATGCGGCTTGTATCTGGCCTACGCGGTGGGTCTGTTTGGGACACAGAGACTGAAAATGTTTCTTTTTACCTGGGAATCGATACCGGTACCCAACGGTACCTTTTTTTCTGTACTTTACTCTCCCTCTCTGAAGTCTAAACTTCACAACACACAATCTAAAACCCCTTACCTCCCTCTCCCAAACTGTTCCTACAACAATTTCTTTTATGTTGCATGATCATGTATATTTATTTTGTATTATAATTTTTTTTGTGTTTAAATATCAACATTATCTGGCAATCCTCAGTAAATACTATCAAACTCCTCTGATATCAGACCAGATGAGATGTGTGCACACACACAGAAAAGGAGAATGGCTTAAATGATTTTAAAATACTTCAGCTAATGAAGTTAAGTTTATTATCATCAACTATCCAGTTCGTTTTTATAGTGCAACGTTTTTCTACTTTCTACTTTCTTTTCTACTGCGGCTGGTTAACACTGTCGTCTCACAGCAAGAAGGTCCAGGGTTCGATTCCCGCTTGGGGACCAGGTTTCCATGATGCCAGGTACTCAGGTGGGGTATCTCCCGGGCCTTTCTGTGTGGAGTTTGCATGTTCTCCCCGTGCTCGCAAGGGTTTCCCCCCCGATAAGATAAACCCAATGGAAAAACATGCACAACAGATCGCTAACGCTGTGGCGTCCTTGACGAAGATGGACAGGAGCACTTGGATTGGTCCCCGGGGCACGGCTCACATTGACGCCCTATCTGCTCCCGGCTGCCCATGGGGGGAAGGACAACGGGATGGGAAAAGTGCAGAGACATTTCATCGGCGACTCAGTGCATGTGTGTGTGTGTTCCTGTGGGTCGCCCATCTCGCGTGTGTGTTAAAACTGCATGACAAATAAAGACTTCTAGTCTAACAATTACTTTTCTACATTAATTGAACCAGTAGAGAGAGAGAGCCCCCCCCCCCCGAGCCTCGCTCCCCCCCACCCTTTCCGTACTCAGCTCAGATGTGTTCTGTCTTGAGCAGGGTTAGCTAGGAACAGCTTTCTCAAGCTTCGCACCTTGGGTATGGAATGGGCTACAGGACCATTAACCACGTAGACACCCCGGTCTCTCTTGGTGAATTTAAATCTATTACATAACTTCCTACAAGAAGAATGTTGCTGCTTTCTGTAGTCGGGTCCCAACTGCAAAATTACTGTATTAACCTGTATTATACACGTTTACTATCATAGACTATTCTGCTTTGTGTTTACATGTGATGTATTGTATACATGCACATTTATTATGTTCTTGTGTGATGTATCGCACATTTTATTGCTGTGTGATGTATTGCAAATGTTATTGCTGTCATCTTGGCCAGGTCTCCCTTGCAAAGGAGATCTTGTATCTCAATGGGACTTCCTGGTTAAATAAAAAAAACTTTTAATTGCAGGCCTGGCGATTTTTAATTGCATCCTTTCAAATCGCGATTTCGATAAAAAAAAATCGATTAATCGTTCAGCCCTAGTCCAATATAACGGAATTAGTTAGCTCATAAAATTTGTATTATAACAGACTGCTGTTAGACACCTATTTGATTTCAAGTCAGCAGCAACACGGAGTCTCGAGGGACTTAACCTGTTAAGCCTTATCATAAATCGATCAATAGAGACCGTATTAGATCCCCAATTATCATATCATGGGGTATCATTGGAAAGCCACACTCATTGGCTACAACCCTGTGCAAAGATTTTCGAGATCGCCAAATGATTGATGGAGCTAGAGCCCCGGGAGTCGGGGTGGTAATGTGTACTTTTGCGTACTTTGGGGCACGCCTCACATATCGGCATGTAACTCGAGAACCGCTGAACGGATTTTGTCACCTGAAAGGGCAATCGACAGGCAACAAATATGGCTTTAATTCTATCTATATATTGTATTAAAAGAAATGCACACCCGAGCCACTAGAGGTCGGCAAAGAATCGTCCACATGTGGGCCCTTGGATGTTACGAGGTCAATGTTTTTAAATATTTTTTTTGTAGCCAAGAGTAAAGACCATAACCCTATCAAAAACAGTAGTCAAAGTGTATATTTTCATTTTTACCGATGTTTTATGCGATTTATCGGAAATACAAATTTATCAGAAAATGCTAATTATTGTAAAAACCGCAAGAAATTACTAAATCCAAATTCAACCCTGCCATTGGAAAGAGGAGCATTTTCCCTATCCATAGATGTATAATTTGACCATAATAAGGTCAAGGTCAAGTTCAAGGTCAAATATGAATTTATAATTAAAGTCAATTATCATTAATTACTGTATCTACAAATCCTTCTGTTTAATCATCTTCCCGCGGTTCATTTGCTTTGATCTTTTGTACACATGATCTCAATAAGGTGGTGAATGAGCTCAGTGAGCATTTTCTCCTACCCGTATCAATTTTTGATCAAAGATGCAAAAATCATAAATCATAATTTATATTCTGTTATGGTTTGTAATGCGACCCCAATTGCACGACACAGACAGGTATTCAGAGTTAGCCAAAACGAAGGGCGTATTTATTAAACAACAGAAAAAGGCAACACTGTTCCTTTAAGGGTACATTTCACTAGAGTCCAGGAATCATGAACAACAAAAAATGCAGCACTGTTCCTTTAAGGAAAAAATTTACGTGAAGAAAAACGAGTCCTCTCAAGGCAAAAACAGAGTCAACGTAATAATGTCACGGTTTGGAGTGCCGTCAGTTAAGGACTCACCAGGGGGCAACTGCCGAACGGGCAATTCAAAACACGGATCCCAGGAAAGAGAGCGAGTGCCCAGGGAAAACATCCATGGGACGGTGGGGAGCAATGCAACGTCTCACACAGGAGAACACGGGAGTATACGGCACAGGGAACCTCCACAGGAGCGGGAGGACGCCACCGACATCTCACACAGGGGACACGGCAGTAGGTGGTAGGAAGTAGGTGGCACCACGTCTCACACAGGGGACACGGCAGTAGGTGGTAGGAAGTAGGTGGCACCACGTCTCACACAGGGGACACGGCAGTAGGTGGTAGGAAGTAGGTGGCACCACGTCTCACACAGGGGACACGGCAGTAGGTGGTAGGAAGTAGGTGGCACCACGTCTCACACAGGGGACACGGCAGTAGGTGGTAGGAAGTAGGTGGCACCACGTCTCACGCCGGAGACGCGGCAGTAGATGGTGGTAACAAGATGACCCGGCAAGGAGTGGAAGGGAGTCTGCAATACTTGTACTCTCATCCGAGCTGATTGCAAACTCCTCTCAGGTGCGTGAAGCAGAAAAGCAGCACGCCCCCTCGTTGGGCAGCATGCAGTCCTTTCCAGCCCTCACATATTCTCCTTTTCTTCATTACAATTTACTCAGCCTAGTAACAGACACAATATTTCTGACACTGGAAATACATACCCCCGGGTCCCTAGATGTTCCTAGATAACAAGAACATGCAAATTGACCTTGCAGAAGTGGAGCAATCTTCCATTTACTTAGGCATGTACCTTTAGGCGAAAACGGTCTACAGATTAATGACTGTATACGCAAAAGTAGCCTCGTTTTAAGTAAAAATATTATAAATCTACATGCCTTGAGGATGCCATTCTTTATATAGCCTGCCTATCAATTGTTTTTAAGCTCAATAAACTGACCGGAATTTCTCACATTTGTCCGGGAGATTGAAATCTTCCAGGACACGGAGACCGGCCCCAATATTTTCTAACGGAAACCCTGCTATGTTCATATCGGTGAGCACAATTTGTAACACAAAAAGAGAGACGTGTAGCCTATTTATTTATTTAATATTTTATTTTATTAATTTTATTATTATTATTTTATTTGTTGCCATGCCTAAAATAATAGTCAAGCATAGGGCTAAAACATTTTCATAAACAATAATATCATTTTTTGTTATATGGTTATAATAAAAGCTTTTCTATACATTTGTCTGATTGATTGATTGATTGATTGAAAACTTTATTAACATACCAATATACAGTAGTTTCATAAAATGTATAAAAAGAATGTAAAAAAAATTATTTAATTTTTTATTATTTTTTGCCACAAATAGCGGTATCATATCGGCCGATTGTGTTAGTTGAACAATCGGTATCGGTCGCAAATTTTCATATCGGTGCATCCCTAATGGATACTCTCCTTCACCCGAGAATGGACGCACCTTAATAGTATAGGATTACACCTCGAGTTTAATTTAACACCCCCCCCCCCCCCCCCCGAAATAGTCCAATCTCCAAGTGGCTAGGACGAGGTCATCCGCTGTAATGGGTTGACTTGTTGAACCCTGGTAGTGTGAGACTTGACGAGAATATAGAAATGACAAAAAAAGGAGGTGTTTAGACTATTGAGCCACAGTCCACCACCCACAGCAGGCCCAGCTCGCCTCACAGCACCATGACTCACTTCCTGACGGGGCATGTGTGTAGAAAATGCACATTTACCTATTGTCATCCGTCTCCAGTCATTCACTATAGACAACAAGGGTCAAAGTTGGGAGGGGGGTTGGGGGGGGCTATCAAATCATCTGGATGTTTTCCAAGTAGGTTCAACAAATGTATCCGAGTTGGGGCAGAAAAGTTCAACATTTTTCATCTACAGTTCAATACTGCAAAATTAAAGTGACCGGTTACTGGAACTCCCGCCACTTGCATTAATGATATGAGTTATTTAAACGTCCCTGTGTTGATCCCTCTCCCTCACGGGCCTAGTTGTAACCTAGAACCAAGAGGCTGTGACACAGCTCATAACTCTGTTGACTGGGGTCAGTAGTATTTCCCAGATGAACACAGAGAAGGTGCATCGTTTGTGTGTGGTCCCAAAAACACAAGGAGAATGTGCAGCTGACACTTGCAGCACAAACACAGCCTTGCGAGTTCAAATGTCAACACGAATGACCTTACTCATTATTCATGACATGACATAACATTACTATACGGAATGGCTAAATGTCATTGTGGTTTGGTTTGATTATGAATGTGGACGTCAAATAATAATGAAAACATATAAATGCAATGTCCGGTTACACCTATAAGCCTACCTGATAATTGAGCATGTCTTGGTACTAGGCAGTTAGCTCAGTGGTTAAAGTGGGGTCCTGTAGGGGGTGCCCAGCAAAATGGGGAATGTTTATTATTTATGAATTAATAATAATATCACTAATATATTCTTCACTATAAGTTAGTACAGTGAAAACGTGTATAAACACATCACCTTGCCTCACTGCAGCGCATCACTGAGCGCAGGGTGACAGTACTATCAAACCTTCCTGGACTTTTACTTTATTCTTAAATCGACACTGTACAATTCCACACTCTTTACTGTACACTTACTGTATATTTTGACTGTATGTGTTATATTAGAATGTATATACATAACATAGAAAATGTATATCCCGGACCGTATTTTATTCTTAGTCTTATTCGTGACTTTTGTTTTTAATTTGACTACCTAAATGTTTACCGTGAGCGATCTGTAGTGCCAATGAATGAATAAAGTATATATTTTTTTTTTATCTACTTTTTTCTCCCATTTTCTAATTTTCTCCCATCCCAATTTCGTATCGTCCAATTCTACCCTCCCCTGTCTCGAACGCTGTTAGGCCATGCCTCCCACAAGCCGGCTGTAATGTGGACGAAGCCTTACATCACGTGTCCCCTCCGGTACTCGAGGAAGCAGCCGGCGCATATTTTCACCTGCACAGCGCGATCTCTCAGCGGTGGGGGTCTGCGTGGGAGGGACACGCCGCCCCGTCGCTTCCTGATTCTGCTGCGCAGGCGCACCAACCGGCCTGTAGGAGTCGCTGTCCACAACGTCCGATCCCCACCCCTAACACTGCCAATTGTGTTAGTATGAACGACCAGCCAAGCTGATAGCAATGCGGAGAGCTGGGCTCAAACCCAGCGTCTCCTGCATTGGTGGCGAGCGCCTTGCCCACTACACCACCTAGCCGCCCTGAATAAAGTATTTCTATTCTATTCTAAGAATGACCATTCTGCTCTTCCCAGTTCTCTCTCCCCTTACAGTATACAGTTATGGAATTCTGGATTAAATCCTATGTGATAACAAATATATTTTCAGATGAGGGTCCTTGGACGATTAACATTAACATTAGCTCAGCACAGCTGTACCCCTCCACACACTGAGCTAGCTAGCCTGCTAACGCCGGTTGGATGTCTGGATTTTAAACAAAAACAATCAATTAATTTAGTATCGAGCAGGAAAATGTAACGTCAGGTCTGAATGTGGTGCTAAAGCAATGTCCAGATATGAGACAATTCAAACTGATTTATAAGGAAATGATGTTCACGAGGTACAGGGATGAGGAAGGGACTTGATATTCACGGGTGTTACATTACACCCAACCCCACCCCACCTACCCAACCTCCCCCAATGTACAGTTTTTACGTCAAATGTATATACTCTCTTTTCTGGACTCTTTTTGTATCACAAACAGTAGGGGAGAGTGGGGTGAGTAGTGCCACTTTTTACTTAAAGTGCCTTTAAAGCAAGGGGATTACAGTAATGCCCCCAACTAAAATATGTACATATAGTTTAGGATGTTGTGCATCCCTGGGGACAATCACTTTGGATCTTAAATAAACTGTTTCAGAAATATAGCTTTAGAAAAGAAAGTGGTTTTGTGGCACAACTTGCCCCCGGTGCGGGGTAAGTTGTGTGGTAAACAAGAATACCCTGAAGACTCTGGCAGGAGCACTCATTCAAGGGTACTACGACTATGCGTGCACCTCATGGTACCAAAGCACCTCAAAGGCGCTTAAAACAAAATTACAAACATCACAAAACAAACTGGTCAGACTACTACTTGACCTTACCCCCAGAACCCACCTCACCCCTGCCCACTTTGACAACCTAGGATGGCTTAGAGTAGACGACAGAGTACAGCAACTTGCAATGGGCCTGGTCTACAAGATACACTATACGACTAAGGTACCCATGTACATGTCAAAATACTTCCCAAAGGTCAGTGAATACCACAACCACTACACCAGAGGAAGCTCAACAAATCATGTTAAACCCAGATTCGGCTCAAACAAGGGACTAAACACGTTTCGCAATTATGCCACATCAATGTGGAACGCCCTACCCAAAGCTGTAAAGGAATGTGAATCCCTGCCCACATTCAAAACCGCTCTTAAAGAGCACCTACGGGAGGCTGCAATTCGAAACTGGCCACCGTAAATGCCCAAAACCCCCACCACCTCCTAATAGACAGTCTCCTCCCCACCGCATGTATATATTCCCTCCCCGCCGTATGTATATTTCCCTCCCACCCACCCACCCCCTCCTAATGTACAGTCCCCTCCCCATCATATGTATATACTCTGTCAGGATCTAGGGGTAACAGTACTGTATATTTGAATACCGTTTATGTCACAAATGTATCAGTACTAAATACCTATATGTCCCTATGCCATAAATGTCATGTATGTTGTGTATGTCATAAATGTCTATATGAATTGAAAATGGGGGACCCTGATGGAAACAAGACAAACGTCTTTCTCAGGTCTGCATCCCCTTAACAATTGTGTGTATTGAGCCGTACTGTATTGTACCCATTCTGCAATCTGTTAAATAAAGTTTTCATTCATTCATTCATTCATTCATTCATTCATTCATTCCGTGTAAACACTTCTACTTTTAACAATATAAGTCAGGGTTTGAAGTGGTGTTTTGACAGTTGTGTCAGAGAGAATTAGAAAATCAGAGCGGTTTCAACTTTAAAGCCCAACGGTCAAATCTGGGTCGGATAAGAGTGTTACTTTATCTCTTATGTGTGTGTTAAATGGTAAATAGTGCATTTATATGGCGCTTTACGATTTTGTTCCTCACATTCACCCATTCACTCACACATTCACACACCGAAGGTGCAAGATTACAACCTGCTCATTGGGAGCAATTAGGGGTTACCTTTTCTTGCTCAATGACACTTCGACATGCGGGGAGGATTACCAGACCGCTCTACCTCCTGAGCCACTGTCGCCTCATGTTAGGAGTTGAGTTGGAATTCAGAATCAATACGTGCATGTAATTCACGGTCATGACCTGAAACTATGAATGAATGATCATTGTATTTATATAGTGCTTTTCTAGACACTTAAAGCACTTTACAGTGTAGGATGTAAATGGCCTCCTTCCCCACTAGGTAGCACCCAACCTTGGGCTACAGGCTCAATGGCTGCGAGACACTGGCACCAGGCACACATCACACTACACAATGGCTGCAAGGCTCCGGAAACGGGGATTGATATCAGCCAATTAACCATTCTCCGCCAATGACGTGTTAAGGCGGCTTTCTCCGCCATGCGTAATCTGCCAATGAGATCAATATTTCATATTTTCGTCATGGTATTCACATTTCACCGACGGAGTCTTGGGTGATGCTGTCTGGGCCATCACAACTCTGCAACGCTTCAATACCGCCACCTCCTGGCCGATAGAAGAGTTGCCAAACCGGAAGTGCTCGGTCCGTCCCCTATTTTCGTCCGGCCACTCGTTTATCGTCCCGGGGCTCAATACAGACACCGTCGATATGGATCTTTGCCATAACTCAATAATCAACATGATTTGGACGTGTATTAGTAATATACAAACCGGAAATGGATCGCATCGATCAACATCCCATAATAGCGATCTTTTTGCTCCACTCTCATCGCCCAACGCTACGAGGAGACTGGGGTGAGTTTCAGCCTGTTTGTTTACCATTTTCGATACAAACTACTCTGATCAATATATCACCCATACTACATAAATCATTTAACGTCGGTCACGGAATTATAAACGACACCCCCCCCCCCCCCCCTCCGTTCACCAGCGTCGATCGGTATCAAATTGCATTTGATGATCTAATATATGCATTTATGGCTATATCTCACGTTCTATGAAATACTGCAGAAAACGATAAAAACATATTTATACTCTAGACCGTATTTTTGTATGAATGTGTGAATGAAAAAGTAAAACGTTCCTACATCCTGAACGATAGGTAATTGATGTTGAATGGGCTATAGTAATGTCAATTTAGCAATACAATTTAAAAAGTTATAGCCCTGCAAAGAAGGTGAACATCTCCATAGACAAATAGAGCTGGCAGAGGATGGTTTAGGATGGGTACAATGCCCGGCAGAGAATGGGTTAAGGGGAAGTGATGAGGTGGCCTTGATGTCAGAGACCTGGTGGGACCAGGTGGGTTTGCAGGACTGGAGTTTTGAGAGAAACTTTGGTCTCGGTTGACCAGGTGGAGAATGTCAAGTCTGTTTGACACTGTGGTCTTAGTTGACCAGGTGGAGAGTATTAATAATAATAATAATAATAATAATAATAATAATAATAATAATAATAATAATAATAATAATAATAATAATAATAATAATAATAATAATAATAATAATAATAATACACTTTATTTGTATAGCACCTTTCATACAAGAATTGCAGCTCAAAGTGCTTCACAACAGAAAAAAGACAGGCACAAAATGAGCACATAAAGTGCAGACATATAAAATCAGTTTTTCACATTAGGATCTAACATCCCAATAGGCCACCTTGTTTATTGTTTACTTAATCATTTGGTTTGTATCTCCTCTCTCTCTCTCCGTGCTTCAGCCCTCTTCTGTCTCGCACGTCGCCCAGGTCCTCCATACTGTTATGTAGGACAAGTTCCTTAGTTTTACTTACATTCATCTCTTTTCTTTTATAATATCTTTTTATTAGTATCATCGAATTACAACAAGTTGCAGCATGAGGGTCAACATTATAAAATGTGCTCACAATCTACAGCAAGTTGTCCATGGTTGAACTATTCCCATTTATTTCTTATTTTTCCCCCTTTGCTATTCCTTATAAAGTTAACCTGTTTTGTTTGTTTGAAGTAAAGCATCTACCCACCCGCCCCGACACGAAACAATAATAATAACAACGAATGTATACATTTACATTTAGTCATTTAGCTAAGTGTTGAGTGCTACAGTGTAGGTTAGTATATTAGGACAAGTGCATGACAGCAAGGTTATAGTTAGGGTTAGAATTTCTTTTTTTCTTCTTCATTTCAGATAATGGAATGAACGAAGAAGTGCGTCTTTAGTCAACGGCGAAAGATTGGACAGATTTCGGCTGTCCTAACTGTGGTGGGCAGTTCGTTCCACCATTGTGGGGCAAGGACTGAGAATAGGCGGCTTCTCTTTGATGACCCTCCCGGAGCTCGGATAGGAGTGGGTCTGAGGCGGCCAGAAGATGCAGAGCGTAGGGGTCTTGAGGGTGTGTAGTTAAAGACCATTGACCGGAGGTAGGCGGGAGCCGTTCCCTTTGCCGCACGGTATGCCAGGTCGAGGGCCTTGAAGCAGATTTGTGCAGCAATGGGGAGCCAGTGCAGGTCCCTAAGAAGTGGGGTGACATGGGCCGACTTCAGTAGGTTTGAGATCAGGCGGGCCGCTGCGTTCTTAATGAGTTGAAGAGGCTTGGTGGCAGTGGCCGGGAGGCCAGCAAGCAGTGCGTTGCAGTAACATGGGTCTGACAGCCATCACTGGTATAGAGTGTCTGGTTCTGGGTATGAATGTTATAATACACTTAAATGTATTGTGCCAAAATGTCTGGTCAGTAACATGGGTCTGACAGCCATCACTGATACAGAGTGTCTGGTCAGTAACACGGGTCTCTCGGTCCCTCCACCTCTGCAGTAAACAGAACATAAAATTAAGAGGATTTTTATTTTAATTCTTTTTAATCCTCTCTTTCTCCGATTTTTCTCTGTTTTCCCCCCGTCCCAATTTAGTCGTTGTGCCAATTCCCCCCCCCTCCCCTACCTGTTTGTTGTGTGCATGTTCTCCTACTGGTGGTACAAGGGAATCCTGAAGGCATCCGCACGCTTCCTCCCATACGCACGGCGACAGCCAGTGACTCTTCTTTCACCTGGCAGCGAGGACTCTCATTGGTGAAGTGTAACGCGTGGGAGGTCACGCTGCCTCCATCAAGTCCTGCCTCCACTGAGCAAGCGCCCAGACCTGACCTGTAGGCGTCGCTGTCCACAACGCCAGATCCCCACCCATGACTTGCCCTCCCCCTAACCCAGCCAAACGGGTTAGTATAGCGATCAGCCCAAGCCCCAAGCAATGCTGACTCCGGGAGTCGAGACCGCAGTCTCCTTCATTGGTGATGAGTGCAATCTCCGCTACGCCACCTGACCGCCTAAATTAAAAGGATTTAAGGGGAGCTAAGAGGATTTAAGCGGAGCTAAGGAGTTAAGATGATTTAATTATGCAAAATGTGCAGGACTTTTTGGGATATTTTAGCTAATTTTGATTTAAATGGTATAATTCCCATTTTAAAATGTTTTACCATGGTATGTTTGGTATCCTTTTTTTCAGCACAGCCTCACATATATGACATTACAGTTAGTTTTCATACTGTATACTGCATAATGTACAACACAAAGCACAAAATCGGATTGAGAAAATGTGTTCTTTTTACTAGTATGAATATGAACCAATGCAAACATATTCAATCAAGCATATAAAACAGTGGAAATGCACCCTCAGGTAGCATATTTACATAAACAAAAGAGAACAGAACAGAATTCAATTTACAAAGCATTATTTTCTCCATACACAGGTAATAAACACAGACGAAATTTTGATTCTCAACTGGAAATCATCACCAGCATGTTTTTTTTTTACAAAAAGTCAATAAAAGTAAGTTTTTATACAAAAAAAATAAATAAATAAGGTTTACAGTAAAAAAGTAAAAAATAAGTAAAGTGGGATATTCAATATACATATATACAGTACACATATGACTAGAGTGCAGGATGCCTGAGGTGGATCCTAAAAAAATAAATACATGGACACCCTGTGTATCAACACAAATAAACATGTTGCACTAAACATTGCACCTGTCAAACGGTAACACAGTGGAATGTAACTAAAGTAATGTGCAATAAAAAAAGTTAAAGTAAAGAGGAATATTCAATATACATATATACACTATATAGACTACACACATATATGTGTGTGTGTGTGCGACATTGTACTGTGCTGTCCTGTATGTGCTCAACTGTGCCACAATTCGAAACAGTCTCTGCCAATGACGAGACAGAGGGCTACATCACAGTGCTTGCAAGTCAGGGTCCTTTTCCCCCCTTTGTGACACTGCTGGCAGATCCTGCGGCCTTGTGTGGCTTTCTGTCTCACGTCCTCTGTAGGTGCGGCAATGGCAACAGGGAGATGCTCTACCTTCCTGTCAAGAGGAGCTAGTGTGATGTCCACGCCACACAACTCACACAACAAGAAGTCCTGTGTGCCTCCTGTTTTGACTTACTGATTTCACAGTGGAGGATGTAGGCGTTGGTGCTCGCGATGTCCGTAAAGTGGAAGAACATGGTCCGGTACCAGTGGGAAGTTCTGCGGTGTGTGGAGTAGTACTGGATCAGCTGGTCTGAAAGGTCAACTCCGCCCATGTGCTTGTTGTAGTGAATGATGGGGTTGGGACAACGAAACGTCTTGACCATCCAGTGCCCATGCTCCTTCAAGATTCAAGAGATTCAAGAGTTTTATTCATCACATACATAACAGGCATACAGTGAAATGCGGGTGGCCATGCCCGCTTCGATTGTGCAATAATACAAACTAATAAAATAGACATAATAAACAGGTATAAAAATACATAAAGCATATATGTTCTGAAGGTCCAGATTAAAACATAGAGTCTGCGTTTATTATTTTGTATAACTTATATATTGTTTATATATATAAGATAATGTATCTTCACGTCATCTGTTTACCTTTACTCGTGGTGTACCAATGTCACAGTGGTTGACAAACATTGTTGCCCCGATGTGGAATTTTTGCTGCTAAAATGCAGACCATTTTACTTACAGAGAGAATTCTCTTCTGTTTACATCTGTGCTGTTTACATACCTCCGGACGCCAATGCTAAGCTAGCGTTAGCCAGGCTACAGGACACTGTAAACAAATGCCTGGCGGCACATCCTGACAGTATCTTTATTGCGGCGGGGGATTTCAATCATGCCGACCTAAAGTCTGTACTTCACTCTTTCCACCGAAATGTGAAATGTGCCACCAGAGGGAGAAACACACTTGATCAGGTTTATACCAACATAGCCCATGCTTATAGAGCCACGGTGTACCCCCACCTAGTTCTATCAGATCATGTGTCGCTCCTCCTGCACCCTTGGTACACACCAAAAATCAGATCCAGCAGACCCGAAGCCAGGTCTGTCAGGATCTGGCCTGAGGACGCCATCCCTAAACTCCAGGACTGTTTCAGCATCACAGACTGGGACATTTTCGGTAGCCTGGGAGTGTTGACACGTAAGTCTCTGGACATTTTCTCTCTCTCAGTGCTCGATTACATCACTTTCTGTGTAGACATTTTTACAACTTGGAAGCAGATCCGTGTCTTTCCAAATGTCAAACCCTGGATGACACAGAACATAAAATCATTATTACGAGCTAGAAATGCAGCACATAGATCAGGTGACACCAACGCATACAGTGCAGCGAGATCAGACCTGAAAAAGGGAGTCAGATCTCCTAAGCTGTCATACAAAAACCGCATTGAAGCCCACTTCAACAGCGCCTCAAACCCCCGTCCGGTGTGGGAGGGTGTTAGGGCTATATCGGACTACAAGGGCAGATCATCCCCCCCCCGTCAACGGCAGCGCCCCCCTAGCGGAGGAGTTAAACATCTTTTATGCACGTTTTGACAGGGACAACAAGGACCCGGTGTCGCCCCCTCTCCCCTCTGACGGCTCCACCATAGTCCTGAGCACTCATGAGGTTAGACTCAGTCTACAAAACATCAACACAAGGAAGGCGGCGGGGCCTGATGGAGTCCTGGGACGGGTGCTCAAGGACTGTGCGGCTGAACTAGCCCCAGTTCTCACCACCATCTTCAACCTGTCTCTGGGTTCATCCTGGGTTCCCGCATGTCTTAAAGCAGCCACAATAGTCCCGGTTCCAAAGAAACCTAAAGTCACAGGCCTGAACGACTACAGACCTGTGGCACTCACCCCCATCGTCGCAAAATGCTTTGAGAGACTGGTCATGAAACATATAAAAGCCTCCATACCGCCATCATTAGACCACAACCAGTTTGCCTACCGGAAGAACAGGTCAACAGAGGATGCTATTGCCATTGTGTTGCACACTCTACTGGAACACCTAGAGCACAGGCACACATATGGTAGACTCCTTTTTGTTGACTTCAGTTCAGCTTTCAACACCATTCTACCCAACAAGCTCCACAGTAAACTGCACAAACTCGGACTGAACACCACACTATGCAACTGGATCTTGGACTTTCTCACAAATCGCACACAACATGTCAGGATTGGCAAGCACACATCCCCCACCCTGCCCATCAGCACCGGGGCCCCTCAGGGGTGTGTACTCAGCCCACTTCTCTACACACTGTTCACACACAACTGTTGTTCCTCCTCTCCATCTAACCTCATAGTAAAATTTGCAGACGACACAACAGTGCTGGGCCTCATTAGTGGGAACGATGAGACCTCATACAGGAGGGAGGTTGAGCAACTAGTGGAGTGGTGCGATGGTCATAACCTTGCTCTCAACCCCACGAAGACCAAGGAGATGATCATCGATTTCCGCAGGACTGGTGACCTCAGCCACTCTCCACTCCTCATTGGGAATGAGGAGGTGGAGAGGGTTTCAAAATTTAAGTTTCTGGGCGTGACAATGTCTGATGACCTGTCCTGGGGGGTCAGCATTGCCTCTGCTGTGGGCAAAGCACAGCAGCGCCTTTTCTATCTTAGGAAGCTTAAATGGGCTAAACTCCCACAGGGACTGATGGCCAACTTCTACCACTGCGCAGTAGAGAGTGTACTCACGTACGGACTACTGGTGTGGTTTACTGGCTGCACCAGGGCAGAGAAGGAGGCCCTCCACAGAGTGGTCAAGGCTGCGAGGAGGATCACTGGAGCTAGCCTCCCGGATATCTCCACAGTCTTTACCTCCCGCTGCCTACGGCGTATAAATAACATCTTACTAGACCAGTACCACCCAGCAAACCATCTCTTTCAACTGCTGCCCTCTGGTCGAAGGTACAGATCCATCCAGTCCGGAACCAGCAGACTGACCAACAGCCTCTACCCACGGGCTGTCAGGCTGCTCAACGACGAACATCAACTTGCCCCCCCCCGCATCCCACCCCCGGTGACATAACTCCCACTCCCACATTACAACAATAACTGTGAACCGGACTTGCATTGCTGCACTATACAATACTTCATCCTTTGCAAGTCAACGCCCCCCCCCCCCCCCCCCCCCCCCCCCCCTCCTTCCATCAACTCACTGGACTGAAATATTTATATTTATAAATTTATTTGCACAAGCACTAGATGCACTTGGGACAATGATGGTATGTTATATATTGGGACATTGATACTCTATTACTTTATTACTATATTACTATTATTATTGACATTATTATTTTGCACATGTTATATCTTATGTTGTATGCCAGTGGTGATGTTCCTAACAAATTTCGTTGTACCAACAATGACAAATAAAGATCTATTCTATTCTATTCTACCAGTATTCATCATTCGCTTATTTGTATATGTTCCACTCTTAACGCCGTAGACAGCGTGAGCGCATGCGCGGGGTGCTTGGAACACGCCCAGGCAGACAGACAGAGAGACAGAGAGAGAGACAGACAGACAGAGAGACAGACAGACAGGTGCTTGGAACATGCCCAGGCAAAGACCAGAGAGACCATATTGATCTGTGGGGATGAACAGACTCATTCCACAGGTAACTAACATAGAGTGTGTTGTGGAGAAGACGTTTGGCGCAGCTGTAAACAGACGGCAAGGCAACGTATCGTTATAGAGAGCCGAACGGCTAATTAGATACAACCATAATATTGTCGAGCCACTATTGGCACAGTATAGTGACTTGTGTGAGCGATGTAACGTGGAGAGACTTATAGTTGAACCCAGCGACGTTCTGGATCTAACTACTTATTGAAGACTTCCTGTGGGTTAGCCTTAAGTACAAAGGGGCTAACTAGCTATCACCCATGCCAACGGGCTTTTGGACTAATAGCTATTAATCCTGCCATCGGGCGCTAGGAATACAAGGACCGGTCCGTACGAGACCCTTTCCTCCCCAGCGACGACCGGATTATCCCAAGTGTGTCTGCAGCTCTATGGAGTAGGATCTACAGAGATCTACAGTCTCCATCCACCATCTTGCTTTTCCCTGTGCTGCGTGCTTCTTCTCAATCCACTCCAAGTTTCAATGGTGGAGTACTCGTAGTTCAAGACTATCGTTACCTCTGACATTGTTGCATTGACATTCCATTAATAACAGGAGATCTGGGTGCTATATATAATATGTATGTTTGCCTTTAATATTAAAGTGATTGTTCAACTTGGTTTCACTGTCCCCGCGCCGTTAATAGAGTGTCCGCCATTTTGTGTACCTATAATGTCTGGCTAATTAATATTCTTTAGTAGTGGTTTCAATACAGTCCGGGTTGTGTCGCCCCTTAGCTACAATATACCTTTCCTCTCCTCTGGACCGTGTCTGTAGGTTGAAGGACCGCTGGGTGGACGGTGGAGCACACGGACACCTAGACAGAATAGAATAGAATAGAAAATAAAAGAATCATCCACAGGGACATGTTACACTACAAGTCGCTCACAGTAGAGGAGTAGAGGAGTACATACCTGCTTTGTGTCCAGCCACTTGGTGAAGACCAGGGACCCCTCTCTGATCCATCTAATGGAGCCTCTCTCAGACTTCTTGGTGAGGGCATTTGGTCTGCCCCTGGGACACCCTCTCCGGCTCTGCCTGTACGTACCACAGGCTCCAAACTTCATGGCATGCAAGTCCAGGAACAGCTTGGGACTGGTGTAGAAGTTGTCTACATAGATGTGGTATCCAGTCCCAAGGTACGCTGGCTGAATAATAATAATAATACATCAATTAGGTATAGCACTTTTCCAAATGCTCAAAGACACTTTACAGAGCAAAATAAACAATACAGTTTTAGTAGAAAAAATATTATACCTGAATGAGATCGACAACGGCATCATAGGTCAGCCCGTGTTCAGTTGTCGGCGCGTGTTGTTTGCCGATGTAGACGTTGAAGTTCAGAGTGTAGCCGTTATCGGAGTCGGCCGCACAAACAGCTTGATCCCCCGTCTTGTTGGCTTGTCCTTCAATGTACTGGGTAGATAGATAAAATAGTTTATTGATTTAGAATGGAATAACATATATACATTTGAACAGGTATACATGTGTGGACGTGGTGTGTGTAGTGTCAGGATGTGTGGTATAAAAAGAAAAAGATACCTGGGTCATGCCAGTATGCGCCTTTGTCGCCACCATCCGCTCATCCACCGCCAGCTCCTTCTTTGGGTGGTAATGGGCCTCGCAGGAATCAAGAACTTTGTCCATCAGAGGCTTGATCCTGGACAGAACAAAGTCACGAATAAGAATAACAAAACAAATTGCCTAAGAATAAAATAGGCCTAAGAATAAGATAATAATAGAGTACGTACCGGGACAGCTTGTCATGCTTCCCTTCTTGGCGTCATTGGTGTCATCATCCTCTGGATCGCTCATGTGGAGGTTCCATCGGATCGACCTGAAGTCAAAGTCAGCTTTATTGTCGCTTCTCATAACATAGGACACTATAAACATAAGTAACATATGGGACACGATGTACATACACTATATATTATACCTGTACCGGTCCCGGAACATGACCAGCCTTGGAAATGGCACAGATAGCATGTGCTGTACTTTCCAGTAGTCCGGGATGGCAGGCAGATGGAGGAGCGCCGTGAACAACTGCAGGCCGATGAATGTGGACATCTCCTCCGCGTCGACATCCACCCACTTGTGCTTCTGGCCCAGAGCTGTCCGTCTCGCAGCATACCTGTTCGTGTCGTCAGCCACGGTCTTCATTGAACCTAGGGAGAAAAACAACATAAACAGATCTTTCGGTGAGTATGCTGCGTGGGCATCCAGCTGGGGTCCTGGGGGCCTGCGAGGCATGAAACGGCTGACTGGCGGGGCTTGGTCAGGATCCTTTTCAGTCTTCCAGGGTGTCGGATCTGCCTGGGCTGGGGGTCTTCGCCTGGCCTTGGTTGTAGGCTGCGCACGTCTGCAAATAAATGGCACACACATTGTACATAATATAAAACATTGCTCATTTATCACACTACAACACTCTGCACTGTGCACACACACTGTATATACGCTCTCAACATTCCATTCTGTATATATTGCAAAGTCTGCAAACTGAGTAATAAAAAAAAAAGCTATAAACAGCCATAATAAGTCTGTCTGGGTCTGACCTGGACTGGGACCTGGCTTGGGTCCTTCCGGTCGATGTTCCAGGTAAATCATCATCATCGCTGTGTAGACAATGACATGTAAACACATTATTTTCAACTTTTATGAACAGTTTTATTTTTTATTTTTATTCTTTTTCAAAAGCACTAACTTCCATCCGTCTCACCTGTCTGGGTCATTTGACCAGGCCGGGCCCCTCCTAGCCGGGCCTTTTCGCCTTGTCCTTCCGGTCCCAAGTTGTTCTGGGCCCTGTTTCTCGTACCTGGTTCAACTAAGTCGATCAAGATGTCATTATCCAGATTCAGTTAACCCGATGTTCGAAGCCGGGATTTTCCTGTTCCTCGAAGGTGGATTCAGTCTTGTTAACTCGATTCAGACTTGAGACTCAGGCTAAGTGCGCGCGGCCGCTTTAGGTGAAAAGCCAGCACGTATCGATGATAGAGATCCTGATTCTCTAACGGCATTGATTGATTAATTGATTTAAGACTTTATTGACAGATTGCAATACGGCTCAATCGCCTCGCCGACAAGTTAAATGCGTTATCTATAGGCTAATTCTAAGTCCCTCATTACCTCAATCAATCAGATTATATTTCTTTAAACTTGCCTGCTGGATTGAATAATCAAATGAGATCTTGCTAGCGAAAATAATTAGTTAAACTGTTATATAGAATTACGATACGGCTCTCTTACCCATTGATTGATGTATAGTCGATCTTTAACTTATCTCCAATGTGGTCTAACGGGTTGTTCTTTTGACTTTCACGCAGACGACCGGGGTTCGAGACCCTAGTCTTTTCCTTCTTTTTGCAATATAGGAATAATTCAATTTGGTGCACGTTGAGAGCTATATAAAGAATGACATCCTCAATGCATGTAGATTTATAATATTTTAACTTAAAACCAGGCTACTTTGGCGTATAATCATTAATATTATATTCAAAAAAATTATATTGGAAACACGGGGTTTTGAACACCGGTCGCTGGGTTGGCAGGCTTGAGCACTACCGCTGCGCCACTGGACCAGATGGGATAAATTCATTGTTTATACATTAATGAACGAGAGACCCGTGTTTAGAATATTCTTTATTTTGAATGAAGTTTTATTTCTTTATCCTCATTCATTAATGTGACGTCAACGGCTCATTCAATTTCTCAAATCCGTCAAACAGCGCATCTCATCAGACATCTTAATCCCAGTTACAATTAAAATAACCACGTCATAATGTGTACATCGCACCGAGCGAGCGCCACGGTATATATAACGTGCATTATTTAGGACAAAGTGAATTTAGTATCAGCATTTTGGGTCTATTTTACATTTCAAAAGCCCCCTCTGGAAGAATGGAGCACAAAAACGTAATTCAGAATGGTATAATGCAGATCGTAGACTGTGGGAATAATTTCAGGAAACGGGCTGTCACTTTTTTGCGGGGGCGTGGCGATGGTTCAGGCTAACTTGAACTTAAACTCTGCTTTCGACCAGGCTCAAACTTTTGGATCTGTTGTCATGGTGATTTGGAAAATCCACGTACGGGGAATCGGAAAGTCCGGCTTAAGTCAGAATTACCCGAAAGTTATCCGGCTAACTCAGTTATCCAGGTACGAGGAACGGGGCCCTGGTATCTCATCGCTGTGTAGACAATGAACTTTTATGAACAGTTGAACAGTACATCATACAGCAAGCAACCCTTTTATTTAGTTTCTTACCTGGTCCTGATCAACACAAAGCAGTGACCCCCCCACCCCCCTTGTGGCCATCAACGCAAAAAGACACACACACACACACACACACACACACACACACACACACACACACATAGTTGTTTACAACCAAACATAGATACACTTGCATGCAACATACAGTATATATATCCATGCAAAAGCACACTACTCACAGCAGCATGGATATGAATGAATATGCAGAAGCCAAAGCACAATACATACATGGATGAACACACACACACACACACACAGTATATTGCAAAGTCTGCAAGCAATAAAATAAAAAATAAAAAGCAATAAGTCTGTATCTCACCTGTCGGTCTCATGCATGGCCTCCTCTCCTCTCCTAGTCCCAGGCTCATCGTCTCTGTGTACAATTCCATGTAGAAATACATTATTTTCAACTATACTAAGTGTTTTATTCAAACGTTGTACATGTGTGAGGTGTTTCCCAGACAGAACAGTGAGACAATATAGCTGTACCTGTCGAGGACAAACGATGGGTCATCCACGTCCGAGGAGCCAGATTGTTCAGCACATATATCCGAGCCCAAATCCACGCCAATAATTGCATCAAGTTCCTCATCATCTTCGAAATAATCATCCCATCTAGGACGCGGTTCATCTCGCCTCGCCATGATGCCAATTTTTTTCTCCAAAAAGTCTAATTTTATACACAAACTTGCTCCGACAATCTGCCGACTGGTAGCATGCAAAACACGAGGCTGAGTGAATGGAAAAGTCTAGAATCTTCTAGAAGGGGGTAGGCCTGAGTCTACAGCTTCCGTTTACCGTGTGACGATACGACCTTCCTAGCCAAAGTTATTCAACAAATAAAAAATAAATGTGGCACATTTTAAGCACGCGTAAACGTTTATTTAGCACAAATCGAAATGATCCTTTATCAGTTATTTATTGTTTTATCAACACCAAATAAAAAGTAGCGTTTAACTTCCGGTCTAACCATTGGAACTACATTAAAAAAAAACTGGAAAATGACTCCAATTCCCAGGCAGACCACGTCAAACAATTGACGTCATTCTATCGCGCCCGCGATATCAGAGTCGCCGAAGAATTAAGGGGTTAAGAGGAGCTAAGATTATTTAAGGGGAGCTAAAATGAGCTACAGTAAGAGGAGCTAAGCTTTGATAATATAATTATTGATGAAATATAAGAAACAAAAACATTATAACTGTTGACCTTTACCTGCTGATTATCACAGAACCCTACATTGTCAGGCAGCATAACACAACTTCTAATGGCAATTAATAAAAGGCACATTTAAATGGACTTTTGAATAATCAGTGTATTAATGCAGTTGAAATGGAGATGAAACCGGTTGTTATCGTGCTCAGATTCAAGTGCAGCCCTGGCTCCTCTCAAACTCCTCTTCAGGCCTGCTCTTCAAGAAGAAGACAGTGTAATGATAGGTGCTATCATAGCTGCTACCACTAAATGGCAGGATAACATCATGCAAGCTGTTACTATGGTTACTGGTAGGGCTATATAATTAGGGCACCTGTGTACAACCTGCAGACAATAAACAGCTGGCTGAAGCATAAAGATCTAACGTCTGTCTGGTTGATAGTAGACTACAATCTTTACAGTTGTTACTGTACAAATATACCTTTACATATACGTATATTGAAGAGAAATAAACAACACATTCAAAATATTAGACAGCATATTTAGACAGAATGCCATGGAAACAATAAAATAAATAATTGTACTTACTGATGTTGTGGTGTCAAAAATCTGATATATGTTATCAGAAGCAAGTTTGGATCCAGATGGTTTTAGTATAAAGTCTTGTTCCAGTAGAGAATGTGTTCTGCCACAGAGAGGGGTTCAAGTCAACCAGCAGACTATCCAGTGTTTCTGGTTGAATGAGTAGTTCAGTCTGGAAAACAGACTGTTCTTATACAACCGAGCCAATAGTTGAGCAGTTAGCTGCTTTGAACTGATTGGCCAATCAGAATAGACACCCCATCCATCAAACACAAGGTGATAGGTCCTCTTATAATCATCTTGGAAGACTATTATGATACACTTTGTAAAATCACTATGTATGTATGCAGTATTACACCTGCATATATTTTTGTTGTTTTATTTGTACTTATCGTACTTTCATTATTTCAATATTCTCTCTCTTACAAGATACTGGATGATCAGAATTTAGCCCAAATCCTTAAATATTGACATATTTCAGGTTCCAAACCAAACACAATCCTCAGTGGGACTTTTAATTTAAGTGTCTTTAGTATTCATTTGATTTATTCCATGGTTTTTAATAAACATGGAGTCTGACATTACTTACATTACTGACCATCCAGTTGGCTGGTGAATGAAAAGATTATGGCATTAGATTACAAAAAAAGGAATTTGTCAGACCAGGATAGTGTCTAACAGGGAGTAATCTGGTTGGAGATTTAATTTCAAGATGCATGAAACATAACTGGTTTATTTGATCAAATGTTGACGTGATGTATTTAAATTTGATATTGATCAATTAATTTCCAACATTGGATCAGCATTCCCAGGCCTACTGAACACAGGAATAATCTGTTTCCTATATAATGCGGCTATGTTCCATTTCAACCCAATACTGACCAATGGGAAATATTAACATTTATTTGTATCAAATAAGCACCAATCCCCACATTGCCTGTGTTCAAATCCATTGATTTAAATTCACTTCAATTTTAAGTTACCATCATGGAATCACCTGAAAGTCTTGATGCTGCTGCTATTGCAAACTATGTGGACACTCTGCTCCAAAGACTCTGTAATGAAGCATGTGGCAAAACAGGAGAAGGATGTTTAGGGTTTCCACCAGTCTCATAAAATACAGAATTGTATTTGACAATAAAATCTTGAGTTCTTCCTTAGTGACTGGTTGAAGTTCAAAATAAACTATATTCATTCAGTTCCGTTTAGAATCAATACAGGACGTGATATGTTCCCTATTGTCATCCCACCCGGGGATCAGGGTCAGAGCCAATCAGAGGCAGAGTCGGGGCGCAGCACCGAGCATTGGAGGGAAAGGATGGCAGACTGTCGTGTAAATTGAGGCGTAACGTTAAGCTATTGCCCATCAGAGGTATTTGGGTAGCTTTTCAGTGAGAACAATGCTACCACCATTTCAGCCTGGTTTGGTTTCAGTGCCATTAAACGATCTGTAGGGGGCTCCAGTCTGCTCCCATTGACTTTTCAATTGCAAATAAATTAAGAGGAGTGTATCCCACTGCTATGTAAATGCTTATTACGTTATGCCCGGGCCATTGGCTCTGGTATGTCATCCGTATTGTTGTGTTTTTAGAAGGAAATACATGTGATTGAACATGTCCCCATCAAGCATCTCAACAAAACCAAAACAAATAAAAATGCTTTAAAAAAACAACAATAATCTAATGGAATCTTTAACTTGTTCAACATAGTACTTACATCTTTTCATCCTAAATCTAGTAACACTGAGTTGAGACTTTTCAATGGAAGAAACCAAGAACATATCATTAATCAATTATGTAATTTTACATAATGAATAAATGTGAGGCTTAACAAGTCCTCCACCTGTCCTAGGAAGGCAGAGTGCATCTCATTCTGTAGTGACAAACCCTCTTCACCCTGAGACCTGAAGACATACAAACTTCTCTTAGGCATTTGGTGAAAATGGCCAATAGAGAATGTTAAATACTTAATCTAAAAATAACACTGACAGGACAGTATTGATGTAATACTTTTTTATTTGCATACAGTCATCAAATAGACAGAGGTAAAGCATGGTCCAACAAAAATAAATGGAATAATAAGACTGGCCTCTGATAGCACATGGTCTGAAAAATACTGTACATTTGAACCATTTCCAGAGTGACTGAAGCCCTTCCCACATTGATCACAGTGGTAGGGCCTCTCCCATGATAAGTATGATATTTTGAGTAACATAATGAAACCATTGTAAAATACATATTTTACATCTACAAGGTACAACTTGTGGGTATAAACTATTTCTATATTCAAATATGTGATCTTACGGTTATTTGGCATAAAGGTCCACTATGGAGATTTGTTTTAATTTATAATAACACGAGAGAAGAAAAACAGCTGGGTAGCGCAGTGGACTAAGCGTTCATCTACCACCGCAGAGACTCTGGGATCAAATCCAGCTGTCAACGGTATCTCCGGCGTGGTCAGTCGTCCCTACTAACACAATTGGCAGTGTTAGCGGGTAGGAAGCCGGTGGGGTATGTGTCCTGGCCGTTGTAAACAGCGACTCCTACTGGTCGGTCGGGGTGCCTGTTCAGCAGGGACTCTACATGTATCGGAGGAAGACATGTGGTAGTCTTCACCCTCCCCAGGCCGACAGTAGGGGGCAAAGGCGTGCAACGACCAGGCATAATGACTAAATTGGGATGGGAGAAAAAATAATTTATATAAAAAAAAAAAAGGGAAATGGGGAGAAAAAAATAGATTAAAAAAAAGAAGAAAAACAGTAAATGTATTTTGCAGGCTCTGCAAACAAAAAACACTTTCTCAGAAACTGCATAGTGCACCTTTAAAATAACATTTCAAATGGAATAAATGTTAGTTTAAAAAAATGTAATCGAACTATTGACAAATCCAATGTTGGATATGTACATGCATTAACCTCTTGAAATGTGCATTACAAAATAATATGAAAGCTGCAATAATAATTTTCAGGCAAGTAGAGGGCAGCAAGGAGCCATTGTAAACAAAGTATTGCCTCTCTTTCTCCCAAAACAAAAGCCTTGTTTTGTCTCACTAAAGTGATCATTGTATCATGTATAAACATAACTAGAGAACAAAACAGAAAATACCAATTTCATGAATGGATTACTAGATTTCAAATAAAGTATATACAATGTTATTTTATGCATTTCCTGGTTGTTAAACATGAAAATGGCGAAGAGAACGTTAAATATTCAATCTACAAACATACCACTGTTCTGACAGCACAATAGTGATGTAATTATGAGATTATTTACTAATGCATAGGTTTATACAATAGACAGGAATGTTTGATTTATGTCCAGTATGAATGCGCTGTTGAATATGTAAATGTTTTTAAGCAGATTTCTACTTATTTTGAGTGTTTGACACCTGTATGAATATGCTGGTGATTCTTTAAGTTTCCAGAGTGAACAAAGCTCTTCCCACACTTGTCACAGGGATAGATCTTCTCTCCTGTATGAATGTTCTGGTGTTGCTTTAAGTTACTCAAGCTTCTGAAGCTCTTCCCACACTGGTCACAGTGGTGCGGCTTCTCTCCTCTATGCATACGCTGGTGTCTCTTTAAGGCTCCAGAGGTACTGAAGCTACTTCCACATTGGTCACAGTGGTAGGGCTTCTCTCCTGTATGAATACGCTGGTGTTTCTTTAAGTTTCCAGAGTGACTGAAGCCTTCCCCACATTGGTCACAGTGGTAGGGCTTCTCTCCTGTATGAATACGCTGGTGTCTCTTTAAGTGTCCAGAGCGACTGAAGCTACTTCCACATTGGTCACAGTGGTAGGGCTTCTCTCCTGTATGAATACGCTGGTGTCTCTTTAAGTGTCCAGACTGACTGAAGCTCTTCTCACATTGGTCACAGCAGTGAGGCCTTGACTCAGCCATTATTGTATTTGTTGTTGGGGAACAATTGTATCTGGAAAAGAGAGAAACATTGCAATGAAGATTTCATGCATGGACAGTTATCTGCAATTTGTCATTGTGGTTGTTACTGTACAAATTATACCTTTACATATACATCATACATCTACGTTGTCATGGCGCCTGGAGAGAGTGGCAGCCTGTTAGAGCAGCTCCTCCCCTCTCCCCATCGTTACCTTTTTTTTAAACTCATTTATCTTTGATTATACTCTTTTTATTTCGATACTTGGATTTCGCAGACGGGGCAATAGAGCTGGTGTGACCGTAAAGGAGAGGAAGACCAGGGAGAAGAGAAGATCCAAGCCTTACCTGCCCTCCGTTGTTATGGGTAACGTGCGGGCGCTGGTCAACAAAACAGATGAGCTCTCAGCCCTGGTTAATAACCAGCAGGAATACAGAGAAGCTAGTTTATTGTGCTTCACCGAGTGCTGGCTGAACGACAACATCCCGGACAGCAGCGTGGAACAACAGGGTTCACCGTGGTGCGAGCTGACAGGAATAAACAGAGCGGTGTAACCCCGGTCATATCACGGTTAAAGAACGTATATGTTCTCCGGACATTGAGCTGTTGGCCCTGAGCATGAGACCCTATTACCTACCAAGGGAATCTTCACACGTTATCTCAGTCACCGCTTACATCCCACCCAGTGCAGCGGCGGCGCAGGCGTGTGACGTCATCCACTCCACTGTCGCGGGGTTACAGACAAAACACCCCGAGGCATTCATCATTATAAACGGAGACTTCAACCATGTCAGGATATCCAGATCCCTGACCAATTTCACACATGATGTCACTTGCAAAACAAGAGACAACAAGACCCTGGACTTACTGTATGCAAATATCAAGGAAGCATACGGCCACACTGCCCTCCCCCCGCTTGGCAGCTCAGATCACAACCTGGTCAGACTTGATCCAATACAGGGTTCGAAATTAACGGGGGCTTGGGGCATAATGCCCTTGAAAATGGACAAAATGCCCTCGAAAATCAGTTAAGGGGGGCACTTAATGCCCCCGACAGTTTACTAATTATATATATATTTATCCGGTAATGGAGCGTCTGTATCGTACGGTTCAGATGACGCGCAAATAAAAAAATTCATTTGGCGGAGCCGGTGTTCTGCACTGGCTGCAGGCAGCAGCAGCAGCAGCACTGTAGCCAGGTGCTAGTCAGTTTGTGTAAAAATGGCACGCACAATATAAATCAATCTTCATTACGACTTCATAGCCATTAACATTACATAGGCCTACACACATCTTGCCACAGCAGTTCGTAAACACAACGCACGTTTTAACTATGGTAGCCCGACGCAGCCCGCAAGATAATACTGTGGTCAATGAAATGTCACCGTAGCTACTAGCTACTGTAGCAGAGGAGGAAATGGGAGTCTGAGAGGCGGGGTGTTTAAAGACAATGATAGGCATTTATTCAACATCCAAGAAGGCTAACATACAACTGTGTTTTATTAACTCCTACCGGGACTATTGCCGCTTTCCCACTGCATGCCATCACCTCCTAACGTTACCGGAGCTGATAATAACATTGCCTGAACTGAAGGTGCGTGACACTAAAATGTCCGTGGGGACCCGGCGCCAACCCATAGATAGTTCCAACTCACCGAATTGCGTAATCCACCACAGATGCACTCAATATTTAAATAATGTTAGTCTAAATAAATGTAGACAGAAACATAATAATTTCAAGCAGAAAACGAATCTTTCCATTAAGAACTGACAATCAGGGAATTTAAACATGGTTGACATTGTTTTTGTGTGTTTATATTAATTAATTAAAGAAAGGAAAGTCTAGTGCTGGCTGAGCATATTGTTTGTTTGCACTAAGTTAATACTTTGACAAATGTAGCCTATATTTTTCAGTCAGTTCGGTCTTTGTGTGCCAAACATTATTTAAGGCTGTAAACACTGTAAACCTTTTATTTTTAATAAATGAGAAGCATGTTTAGATTTGAGTGTTAAATTTTTTTTAATAAAGATTAACGTATATCGAACTGAAAACCGTGACCCCAAAATCGTGATACGAACCAAACCGTCCATTTTGTGAACCGTCCCACCCCTACCGTTTATCATAAAAATTCAGTGCCCCCGAAATACAAAAAAAAGCCCCCGAAAATCAATTAAGGGGGGCAAAAAAAGCCCTTGAAAAAAAATGTTAATTTCTAACCCTGATCCAATATATAAGCCAGTGATCAAACGACAGCCAGCAACAACTAGGCTTGTCCCACAGTGGTCGGAGGATGTTGAGGAAGAGCTAAGGGAGGGCTTCAGCTCCACAGACTGACCTGTTCCAACGGACCCACGGTGAGGACATCAATGGACTCACCGAATGTAGAACTGATTATATCAGGTTCTGTGAGGAGAGCATCGTACCCACTAAGAAGGTACGCTGCTTTCCTAATAACAAACCCTGGATCAATAGGGACATCAAATACCTCCTGAACAGGAAGAAGAGAGCCTTCATGGCTGGGGACACTGAGGGGCCAAGATTGTACAGAAGGAGCTCAAAAAAGAACTCAGAGCCGCCAAGCACATCAATAAGGACAAGCTGGAGGGCCAACTACAGGCAAACAACGCTAGAGAGGTGTGGGGAGGGGTCAGGAAAATAACAGGCTTCCGACAACAGAGCACGGCCGTGGAGGGGCCCCTTGAACGTGCAAATGAGCTGAACCGGTTTTTCAACCGATTTGACCTGACAAACCCCCCCCACCCATCCGCACCAGTGTCCCCCACCCCCCAACCCCGCTGATTATCACCATCAGCGTGAACAAAGTCAGAGGACCTGACAACACAGAGACCATCACCTACATGCTCCACAGTCTATACACACCTGGAGAGACCATCACCTACATGCTCCACAGGGCCTACACACACCTGGAGAGACCATCACCTACATGCTCCACAGTCTATACACACCTGGAGAGACCATCACCTACATGCTCCACAGAGCCTATACACACCTGGAGAGACCATCACCTACATGCTCCACAGGGCCTATACACACCTGGGAGAGACCATTCAACACCATCCGGCCACTGCGGCTAGAGGAGAAGCTCACTGGGATGCAGCTGGACCGGGGAATGGTGGCCTGGATCACAGACTACCTCACCAGCAGACCTCAGTACGTGAGACTTCAGGGCAGCCAATCAGAGATGCTGGTGAGCAACACCGGCGCTCCCCAGGGTACCGTGCTGTCACCATTTTTGTTTACCCTCTACACCTCCGACTTCCGCTACAACACAAGGACGTGCCACCTGCAGGAGTTCTCCGATGACTCCTCCATGGTCAGCTACATTGTGGATGACGATGAGGCTGAATACAGGGCTCTGGTGGAGAGCTTCGTAGGATGGTGGGACAGTAACCAGCTCCAACTCAACGTCAGCAAGACAAAGGAGCTGGTGGTGGACTATCGGAGAGGCAGGAAGGGTCCCCCTTCTCCCATAATCCTTGGAGGGGAGGAGGTAGAGATGGTGGAGTCCTACAAGTTTATTGGGGTTCACATGAACAAGAATCTGGACTGGTCGGACAACACTGAGGCCCTCTACAGGAAGGGACAGAGTAGGCCGCTCTTCCTGGGAAGGCTCAGGTCGTTCGACGTGTGCAGCCGACTGCTGCCATCGTTCTACCAGTCGGTTGTAGCCAGCGTCCTCTTTTTTGCTGTGGTGTGCTGGGGGGGCAACATCAACTGGAGGGACTCCAGCAAGCTGACCAAGCTGGTGAAGAAGGCTAGCTCAGTAGTGGGTGGTGAGCTGGATAACCTAGAGGTGGTGGCTGACAGGAGGATGAGGAAAAAGCTAGAAGCCATCTTGGAGAACCCCTCTCACCCCCTCTACGAGGAGCGGCCCAGAATGAAGAGCACGTTCAGCCTAAGACTCACCCCCCCCCGACACACCACAAACCGCCTGGGCCGGTCCTTTATACCGGCAGCCATCAGGCTCCACAACCAAGGGCTCGGGCGGCCGGTTCTGCTGCAGAGTTATCACTGTCTCGACTCGGGACATGAGAACTAGAGACTCAACGACTACCTTGGTTCCATCTTGATTCTTTGCGCTAGAGACTCATAACACTGGTCTCTCTTGTGTTTGTACCTTTATATTACTATTTTATAGTACTTTATTATTATTATTATTATTATTATTATTATTATTATTATTATTATTATTATTATTATTATTATTATTATTATTATTATTATTATTATTATTATTATTATATTACTATATTGTACTGTACTGTGAATCTATGCATCCCCCACCCTGTACCCCCCCCCCCCCCCCCACGCTGCTCTGACACCTGAATTTCCCCTAGGGGATCAATAAAGGATTATCTTATCTTATCTTACATATATTGAAGAGAAATAAACAACAGATTCAAAATATTAGACAGCATATTTAGACAGAAAATAAGAGAGACATGGAAACAATCAAATAAATAATTGTACTTACTGATGTTGTGGTGTCAAAACTCCCCTGGAGCCACAGCCAGCAGAGAAGCCTGTTTACTTTCAAACCAGCTGCAGCCTGAGAACTGGAGTGTGAGGGGCTGTAACACTAAAGATGGCAGCAACGACAAAGAATTGCTGAAAAAACAAAACAAATAATTTAATTATTAAATCTTTTGAATTAAAAATTAAAGATTTAAATTAGTTTAGGCCCGTCTTAAATACTTCGAAGACTCGTTCGGTGGGCATGGGATTCGAATGGGAAAATAAAATTTGAATATATATATAAAAAAAAATCAAAATAAATGTATCTTGCAATGCCAGATACAATGCAACGAACATCATACGCCTCATTAACTCTGCCTCTCTTTGTTAACTACAACAAGCTGCCGTTTGTTATTTAAGATGAGGTCGGACTCGGCACTGACAGATTCAACTTCAAATGACTTTATTTTCCTTTCGGAACTTCATTTGTGCAGTGGTTAAAATACACACATACAGTCACAATACATACACTCACTACTATAAAAAACACAAGCTTCGTAAAAACTACATTACTTAAAGCATGATATATTAAAATCCATGTGGAGCAGTTCTATGTGTTAATAAATAATAGTAATACAGGTGATATATGTCCAGGTATTAAAGCAAAAAAAAATCTCCTGACTGAATTTTTTTCAGGCCAAGTCTATTCTTATTTTAACCTCCACTGTATTTTTTTTAATAGCGTTAGTGTTTTAAGGGAGCCGACTTGTAGAGCCTACTGTCCTGACTGTGACTATAGACCCTACTGTTGTGGTTGTTGTGCCAGGCAGGGAGGCTGTGTGCTGGAGAGCGTGAATGCAAGTCTTGTGGCTAGCTTCTGATTGATGGTGAGCTAGCACCCTTTTCCCATTACTTTGAACCATGAACTAAAAGGCTTGTTATCATACAAACAAGGGACTAAACACGTTTCGCAATTATGCCACAACAATGTGGAACGCCCTATCCACAGCCGTAACTAAATGTGAATCCTCAGTGTTTCCCACAGGATTTAGTGAGACTGTGGTGGTGGGTGAACCTGTGCCCCTCCAGAGGGGTCCGGGGGCATGCCCCCTCTGGGTTTTTATTTTTCTTTTTTTTTACGTTTTAAAGTTAAATGCATCAATCTGGTGCACTTTGAGAGCAAAATTAAGAGGCTAGATCTATGATGATCTTTGTGCTCAAAACACTAAATCGACTAGACACTAGGGATGGGTATCGTTAGGATTTTATCGATACTACTACTCTTATCGATACTGCTTAACGGTTCGGTACTTTATCGCTACTCTTATCGGTTCTTTGATTATTTTGCAAGAAAAAAAAACAATTAAGAACAGAATCGACATTAATAATACATCTATTTTATATAGCGCTTTTCCAGGTGCTCAAAGATGCTTTACATGGGCAGGAGAGACAAACTATGGCAAAACAAAAAACAGAACAAAACAGAACAAAATAATACATGACAAAATAAAATAAAACCAACAGAATTAGAGGTCAAAAGCAAGATTGAAAAGGTGAGTTTTGAGGGCTGATTTAAAAGATGTCAGGGTGTTTGCATCACGGATATGGCTGGGGAGGGCATTCCAGAGGGAGGGGGCAGCAGCTGCAAAGGCCCTGTCGCCCCAGGTCCGGAGCTTGGTCGTGGGAGGTGTTAGGCGGTTGGCATCTGCAGACCTAAGGCGACGGGTGGGCGTGTGACGGTGGAGGAGGTCGGACAGGTAGGGAGGGGCAAGGTTGTTGAGGGCTTTAAATGTGATGAGTAGTATTTTAAAATGTATCCTGTATTTGATTGGAAGCCAGTGGAGGTCGTGGAGGACAGGGGTGATGTGATCAGAGCGACGGGTGGAGGTGAGCATGCGGGCAGCAGAGTTTTGGACATATTGGAGTTTATTGAGAATAGTGTTTGGTGAGCCGTAGAGGATGCTGTTGCAGTAATCTAGTCTTGATGATATGAATGCATGAACCAGTGTTTCAGCAGCGGAGAGTGATAGGGAGGGGCGAAGACGAGCAATGTTCCGGAGGTGATAGAAGGCCGATTTGGTTATGTGGTTCACATGGGGGAGGAAAGTAAGGGTGGAGTCCAGGATGATGCCAAGGTTACGGACGTGAGTGGAGGGGGTGACAATGGTACCATCAATATTTAGGGTGAAATCCTGGGTGTGGCTGGTGAGGGATTTTGGACCGATAATGATGATTTCTGATTTATTGCAGTTTAATTTGAGAAAGTTATTTTGCATCCATGTTTTGATGTCTGTGAGGCAGGTGCTGAGGGTGGAGAGAGTGATAGTCTTGGTGGAGAGGTAGAGCCGAGTGTCGTAACAGTGAAAACGCAGGCGATGTTGGCGGAGAATCAGACCAAGTGGAAGGATGTAGAGGATGAAGAGCAGGGGACCAAGTACTGAGCCTTGGGGGACACCATGAGTGATGGGGGCAGTGGGGGATTTGCAGTTGTTGATGGAGATGAATTGGTGCCTGTGTGAGAGGTATGATTGGACATTTGTATTATTTATATCAAGCGAAGAACTGAGAAATTTGGCAGAGAGAGACGGCAACATTATCGTGGGTTTGCGCCGTGATGTATATCTCCACCTCCCAACGACTTGGTGCTGCTCATAATGTCCGGTGAAAATAATTCCCTCTAAGCACAATTTGATTATTTGAATTGTATTAAAATAGGCTAAAATTACATAGCCTATGCGATGAACGAAACAATCATTACATTTGTCGTTGCTTCACCAAGCAGCCGGTCTAATAATGACACCGCTGTGTCAGCGCGAGCTGGCTGCTGATATATTTACGTGAAGCATGGAGCACTTGGAGCAGGCAGAACAGAGCAGCGGTGTCAGCAGCGCCCCCACCCAACAGCTGAATTGCCAATGGCTGAATTGGAGTACTGCACCCTGCCAAGCCATGCTTCACGTAAATATATCAGCTCGCGCTGACAGCAGGATGTCATTATTAGACCGGCTGCTTGGTGAAGCAACGACAAACGTAATGATTGTTTCGTTCATCGCATAGGCTATTTAATTTTAGCCTATTTTAAAATTAATACAATTCAAATAATCTAATTGTGTTTAGAGGGAATTATTTTCACCGGACATTATGACCGGAGAGATTAAATATGTCGGACTTCAACAGATTTTGCCGGTCAAATACCGGTAATTACCGGCTAACGGAAACGCTGGACGAGTGATGAGGATGGGGTGACTAATGGTGTCAAAAGTAGCGCTGAGGTCTAGGAGAATGAGGATGGAGAGGGAACCAGAGTCGGCAGAGAGGAGTATGTCGTTGGTGACCTTTAGAAGAGCAGTTTCGGTGCTGTGTTTGGTGCGGAATCCGGATTGAAATGTATCATAAAGGTTATTGTTGTCGAGGTAGGATTTTAATTGGGAGGCAATGGCTCGCTCAATTATTTTTTAGAGGAAGGGGAGGTTGGAAATGGGGCGGAAATTATCAAGGGTTTCAGGGTTGAGACCGGGTTTTTTTAGTAAGGGGGTGACAGAAGCAATTTTGAGGGCGGGGGGAAATAGGCCAGTGGTCAGAGAGGAGTTTACGATGGAGGTGATTAGGGGAGAAAGGGCAGGGAGACAAGCCTTGACTAGGATGGAGGGGATAGGGTCCAGGATGCAGGTTGAAGTTTTCATTGTAGAGAGAATGGAGGATAGGTCCGATGGGGTGATTTCAGTGAAGGATGTAAAAGGGGGGTTGAGCGGTGGAGAGGGGGTTGAATCCGGAGGGGAGATAGTGTTGGCGGAGGCAATTGTTAGTTGGGTGTGGATTTTGTCAATTTTTGTTTGGAGATGTGACAGATAGGAGACACATTTACTGACAGTGAAGGAACAGGAGATTGTGTCAGAGGGTTTAAGAAGTGTGTTGATGGTGGAAAACAGAGTCCTGGGGTTGTTGCTGCCAGACTGTATGATAGCGGAGTAGTGGGAGGAGCGTGCAGAGTTGAGGGCGTCTTTGTAGAGCTGTTGATGTTGTCTGTAGGCCTCTTTATGGACAGTGTTACAAAGGGTCAGATTAAACCGAATATATGTATTTATTGATTGATATATATTGCATAATATTTGTATATCGTTTGATATCCCTTGTGTATTCTTTGTACATATACACGGAATATCCCTTTAACCTAGTAGCCTACAGACCATAATATTTCGTTCTCTTATTGGATAGCGTTCCACCAGCGCCAGTGTCTTACCCCCAGAGTCGAGTTCAAAGCTACCGTCAAGGCTTGTCTCAACATGCCCGGTTCTGCCCAGGACTACGAGACAGAGAGGAGGCTGGTACTAGTTTATTCGCCCAACATATAAATATGGCGCAGGCGAATACAGAAGTAGTTCAGTTCAGTCCGCAGTCCGTTCAGTTCGAGTTCGAGTTACCCAAGTGAAGCCTCACCCACTATGCAACGTGCGGTGAAGTGGGCCCGTATTGCCCCAAAATAGAGTCTTGTTTTATCCTAATACGTTTGTTCAACGTATCGTTCGCTCCTTACTAGTAAGCCTTCATTACGAGTCAAAGACCAAGTGAAGTGAGCAATTGTGTGTCTAAACAGAGCACTTATAGCCGCGTGCGAATAGGATAGTAAAGTATCATAGCTTAGTTGAATAACGTCAAGTTCGACTTGGTTGGTGTGAAGCGCCGCGCACCGGAGGATCTACACCGGTGATTGCAGAGCCCCTTTCCGGCTGGATTATTATTCTTATTGCTTTAACCAGGCTGTTGGAGCGGAGAAGAATCGTCTACACCCACTGCTGTGGGATCTACCGTGAGGACCATCATTCGAGCCCGTCTCTATTGGAGAGGCTGACCGGCTTTCACCTGTGCGGCGCGCATACTGGGATTACAGCGGCTGCCTTTCATCCGCTGATACAGGGAGTAATACCGCCTCCCCGAGCAGACTTTGCATTAGAGTCCCCGTGGAACCAGACCTTGCATTAGAGCATTGCCTCCCCCTGCTGGCTTACAACCGGTGGAACCCCCCTACCAGTATCCCCTAGATATAATTCCTAAGATTCAGGTTGTATAATTACCTCCTGCGTAACCAGAGAATGGACATTCATTATTGATTTGCCTACGCACATTCCTTGCCTTATAAGCGCATCCAAAGTGACCAGAGAAGTATATTATGTACCTTTTGCTGCAATAAATACTTAAAGACAACTTTGTGTGGAAACCGTATCATTGTGGAGGTGTTCTCATCAGATATACTCGTGTACGGTATGGCCAGTATAATGTACATAAGACGGTAGTGGTTTAATGATACCATACTTGATTAATACAGTCAGGGAATTGTACCCCTCAGTTACAGACAGTGAGACCGGTTTTATTGGATAGCCGTTCGAGCTGGCGGCCCTTGGATTTAAGGTGGTGTAGGTGATCGGTGTACCAGGGGGCGGAGTGAGTGAAGGAGACAGACTTGGTTTTGATTGGGGCGAGCTGATTGAGACAGGAGGAGAGAGTGTTGTTGTAGATGTTGACCAGGTCTGTAGGGGAGCCATGCTGTAAGAGGGAGGCATCAGGGATGGTGTCAGTCAGTAGGGAGGAGAGAGAGGAGGGGTGGATGGATTTGAGATTACGGAATGTTATGGAACGCATCTGCTTGATTGGGGGAGTAGGGATGAGAATGTCCATGGTGATAGCCAGATGATCAGAGATGGTGAGGTCGGAGCAGGTGAGATTACTGATGGAGATGCCAGATGTGCAGACCAGATCCAGTGTGTGACCTTTCTTATGAGTGGGAAAATCAACATGCTGGGTGAGATTAAAAAAGTTTAAAATGTCCAGGAATTCTGTGGAGGTTTTCGAGTCCGAAGTATCAACATGAATGTTGAAATCACTGATTAAAAGGATGGATGGAGAGATAGCACAGAGTTGTGTCAGGAATTCAGACAGGTCAGAGGGGAAGGTTGGGTTTGGTTTGGGGGGCCGGTAAATGACTGCAGTGACTAGGGGTTTGGGACCAGACAGTTTAAAAGCAAGGTGTTCAAATGAGGAGGCAGCCGGGATGGTAATATTGCTTGTGTCAATGCTTCTTTTGTGGAATGTGGCTATTCCACCTCCACGCCTGTGGAGGCGTGGTTTGACCATGTAGGAGTAGCCGTCAGGGGTGGTCTGATTAAGAAAATAATAATCCAGGGGTTTTTGCCAAGTTTCCATTAAGCAAAGAAAGTCCAGGTTATTGTCAATAATGAATTCATTGAGTAGAGGGGCTTTATCTTTATTTAGTGATCGGGTGTTAAAAAGAGCAAATTTGAGATGTGGTTGGATTTGGTCAGACTGGTGTGCTTTGGGAAGGGGGCGGAGGCAGAAAGAACGCACATGTGGGTTGTTTTGATGACGTAATGTTGTTGAGGAAATGCGCTTTTTTATATAACTATATAAATGTAAATAAATATTATTTCTTCAGCAGCAACAGCAATGTTTTAAATGTGTCTGAATTATAGACTTTTTATAATTAACAACAAATGTAAGATAAAAAAGTTGGAGTCATACAATACTATTTTGATTGACAGTCGAGTCTGCCAATTACGTCACACCGCTTGCACCCACCTCTTCTTCTTACCACCAATCGGAAGCTCTCATTTGTTTGTTTACTTTCGGATTGTCAGCCATTACTCTACTCGGAGCTCAGGCTAATAATGTTAGCTCCCCGCCAGCCACATTGACAAGTACCAGCGCTTATACATTACTGGAAAATGTCTTGTTGCACTTGTGGCAACGAGCGTTGTCAGCATCGACTTTAGTAAAATAGACCCAGACTTTTGAACGTTTCGTTCTGTCCGCCATGATGAGAGCAGAGCTGTATGTACTGTAGCCTACAACAGCACCCGTGTGAGTGTGTGTGAGCACAGCACAGCCCGCTCCTCATGCAGGCAGAGAGACCGAGGCAGGAGAGATATAGAAAACGGCCAACAAGATTAGTTTGAGACGTTTAAATTCCTCAAAAAAAAATCCATAATTTCTCGAGTACCGTTAGCAGTACCGATGACGTCGGAGCTTATAAATACTCCGGTCTTTTCTAATATAGTACCGGCTCCCGTTTAGAACCGGGGTCCGGGGGTCATCCCTACTAGACACTAGACTAGAGCAGACATTTGAGACATCAAAGAAATTAAGCAAAAGTGGTTGCCTGTGTTGAACTAGTTTATTTATTAGAAGAAAAAAAAATAGACTGGATTACTATTACGACTACTACCAGTGCCAATACTACTGATACATCCCTATTGGCAAACTTTATATTAAAAAATATATATAAATTAAAATATTATATAAATATTGTGGTGACACTTATCACGCACAATTGGTGCAGACATTCACTGGACTTGAGGAGCAGAGGAATGCTCCTTTAAGCCTGGGGATTCTGGGAACAGTGTGGGTATTTGGTGACGTATATTAGGTCACCTGTCAGCTGTCAGCTGGCTGCTGTCACTTTGAAGTAGTAATGTTAAACGCCTCTGCACTCTGTTTGATGTATGTAATTTATGTTGGGAAGTAAAGGAAAGACTCGACTACCGTCTCCCGTTTCATCCTTTCTTGCGATCCCACAATATAATCAAATAGACGGAAATCCGTCTCAAGACGGAACGCTTTAATGCCTGTATATGTCCATCAGGTGGAAGGGGGAATCTATTTTAAGTAGGGATGCACGATAATTATCGGGCCGATATCAGCAATTATGACGTCATCCCGATAAACCCGATAACATTATTGATAGCTCCGATAATATATAATACATTTTAAGTAGGGATGCACGATAAATATCGGGCCAATATCAGCAATTATGACGTCATCCCGATAAACCCGATAACATTATTGATGGCTACGATAATATATAATAATTTTTTTGGTTAAAAAAAATGCGGTGTGGGTGGATTGGGATGAAGGGCGTTTGTTTTTACTGTAGGCTCCTCCCGTTTTGCCAGTACTGTGGTACGACTGATAGCGTGTGGTTTAGGAAGAGGGAGTTTTTCACAAATCCAGCGCTCCCTTTCTCACGCCTGGCTGTGACGTAGTTTCAGAAGCAGCACAGATGGTAAACAAACATGGCGTCGTCGGTAGTGTGGGACGTTTTCAAAGTTTCAGAGGAAAACAGTTCGCTTGCCATTTGTAACAAATGCAGAAGTTCCATGAGGAGGGAAAGGGGCAACAACCTAATAAGTCACCTGAAACATCACCACCGCTACGATGGTGTATTAGAATCTGACGACGGCGCGCGAGCAGCTAAAGGCTGAGCTGCTGCGAATCCAAAGCCAGCTGATTCTCCTAGATCTATCTGCAGCCTTCGACACAGTCAACCATCAGATCCTCCTCGCGGCCCTCGCAGGAATGGGAGTGGTTGGCTCTGCGCTGACATGGCTGACAACATACCTCAATGATCGCTCCTACCAAGTGTCATGGAGAGGGACCCTGTCGGCCACCGGCCCCCTGCGGACGGGTGTCCCCCAGGGCTTAGTCCTAGGACCCCTTCTCTTCTCCCTCTACACTAAATCACTGGGTAACATTATCACGTCTCATGGCTTCTCGTATCATTGTTATGCCAATGATACTCAACTCTTCCTCTCCTTCCCTCAGATATCCACGTCTCCGAGCGGATCTCGGCCCGTCTGTCTGACATCTCCGCCTGGATGACGACCAACCACCTCAAACTAGAAGCAAAACAGAACTGCTCCACCTGCCGGCCAAATCCTCCCCCGACCCACCTTTCCATCACAGTGGAGAATGCAGCTGTGACTAGGGATGCACCCATATGAACATTTGACGCCGATACCGATAGTTCAACTAACACAATCGGCCGAAACCGATACTTGTGGCAAAAGATTATTTATAATTTTTTTTATATATTTTTTATGAAACTACTGTATATTTGTATGTCTCTAAATGTTTTGATGAATTGAAAATGGAGGACCCTTATGTAAAAAAGCCCAAAGTCTTTTTCTGGTCTTCATCCTCCAGTCCACTGTTGTTGTATTGAGCTGTACTGTATTGTACCCATTCTGCAATCTGTTAATAAAGTGTTCAATCAATCAAACAAATGTATAGAAAAGCTTATATTATAACCATATAACTAGGGCTGCAACTAATTACTATTTTGGTAGTTGACTAATCTGTCGATAATTTTTTCTATTAGTCGATTCTTTTTTTTTATAATATACATTTTTTGCACTACCTATCTTTGTGAAAGTGGCTTCTCAGCTCTGGTCCAGCTGAAGACAGAGCAGAGGAACAGATTGGACATTGAGCATGACCTCAGAGTTGCTTTGAGACTCTTGTCAGGACCAAACAACATACAACAGTTATCCTATTAGTTCCCCCAAACTTACTGTCCGCCTGTTATGTTAAGCTAAGAAGTCTTCAGCTGGCTGGACCAGAGCTGAGAAGCCACTTTCACAAAGATAGGTAGTGCAAAAAAATATATATATATAATTTTATTATTTTCTTTTTTTTTAACACTTTAATCGCCAAAAACGCTGGGACACGTCTTTCCCTGCCATGCTTATTCTGCCAAAGACGTCTTTGATATCAATATTTCAAAAATCTGTGATCGAAATCATATTTCTCCCCCGGAGACCTGAGATATACTGCTGAGCCCCACTCAACTCTCTAACGGTTCAAGACCGCCATCTGGTGGCCGATCGGCAGATCGCCCAACAGGAAGTCATGTGGATGAAGTGGTGCTCACCCATATTTCGTCCGGGCACTCGCTATCGTTAGAGGGACTCCATCTTGATAACACGGGACAGCGAGCGGTTGCAAATAACTCGATAAACAACATGATTTGGACGTATATACTATTATACAACCTGGAAATGGATCGGGTATTTCTACATCCCATAATAGGAATATCTCTGCTCCACGCTCATCGCCCAACGCTATGAGGAAGCTACGGTAAGATTCAGCAGTTTTTTTTAACGTGTTCCATATAAACTGCTCTGATGATCATATGACCCACACTAGATGAATGATATAACGTTGCCCACGGAATTATAAACGACCCCCCGCCCATCCCGTCAACATCAGATGATACTTAGTAACTCCTAGAAGCACATCCAGTTGAAATTTTTTATCTCGCACAGATTCCTACCAAACTGTATTTGATCATCAATATAATGCATTTAGGGCTATAAATCAAGTTCTGGAGAAAGCTGCAGAAAACGATAAAAACATACTTATACTTTAGAGGTGGGGGGGGGGGTCCGCCAGGGGGCGCAGATGATTTGAGGTATTTTTTTTTTTTATAATTTTTCTCTTTCAGAGAAATATTTAATTAGCATATTTTTATCATCAGAAGCATGAATAGTCTCTCCACTACAATAAAAAATAAAGATAAATAAATAAACATCTAGACATGATTTTTGAACGTTAACAGTAGGCTATCGGGTAGCCGCTAAAACGCGAATCAGTTGACTATCACTTTCCGTAGCTAGCCTAGCACGCTAGTTAACTTTCTCGGCTCGTCTGCAGTCAGCCGCCAGAGGCGAAAAGGAGATGACGGCAGCTCATCTTCAAAAAAAGTTAGGACCTACAGCAATCGCGAAAATTACATCACCATGGGCTTCACTGAGGGACCAGACAAACGACCTGAGTGTGTGATTTGTGGAGAAAAGTTGGCAAACTCGAGCCTGAAGCCCAGCAAGCTGAAGCGACATTAGGCGTCTAAGCACCCAGAAACCGTTGGGAAGGATCCGGACTTTTTTCTCTCAAGGCGAACAAGCAGGGGAGGAAACTAACTTTTTGGCTTACCAGCCAACTGGCGAGTATCTGATTTTTTTTACCAGACAAACTGATATTTTACCAGCCAAAAAAAATCGCTAATTGTGATAATTACTTCTTTGTATGTCTTTGTCTAAATTGATTTTCAATCATAGTAAAAATCACACCGTGTCTCTACTCTTTAAAATATGTATTAGCATAAAACATTAATAACAGTCTCTACTCTTCACAATATTAGCATACAACATGTATTAATCACACTGTCTCTACTCTTCAAAATATTAGGATATCACATATTAACATGAAAGAGGGAACTATTCTGGACTGGGTTGGGCTGAACTGGGCAGTGAAAGATGCTGGGCTGGACTGGACTAGGTTGGGCTGGTCTAGGTTGGACTGAGTTGGGCAGTGAAAGAACCAAGCATTTCACTGTAATGTAATAGCTAAATAAAACAACTTGACTTGTTACATTTGCACTCTGGTTGTATGCCAAATGTATTCTGGTTGTACTGTACTTGTGCTGTAAGATGACAATACATTGGAACCGAATCGACAACGCTAGGGGTTCAGCAGGTGTATTCTGAATGCCAAGTATGACAACATCACCGTTGTGAAGGGCATATGGGCGAGTGGTGATATGGGGTGAAACCCGGTAATAATAAAATGTCACTCGGCTGCATTTAAGCAAAGCCGCTCAGTATAGTCCACTATGTTGAACGCGCGTTATGGTAGCTTGTTACATGCTAGGTAGCTAGCCGGCTAATGCTGGTTGTCTTGTCATTCTCATCCGACTCGAAGGAGACGCGTCGCATGCTATTGTTCGTCCCCATGTCAGACAGACCGCACTGATATCCGAAAGCGACGACTCTACATGCAATTATTTTCATCCACAATGTGTTTTTGTCTAAGTGTGTCTACGTTGTCAAGCCGGTGGCAGGAGTTTGTAGGTCTGCGCGCAGTGGTCTGTCCACTTCCCCTAGATGCGCGACATCTTCTAGAAAATGAGTGTTCATTGGAGGAGCTTAGAGCGCATCTGTACAACGATGATGTTCATTGGTTATGGTTGGATTGAGGCGCAAATGGGAGGAATCAAGGGGGGAGTCAGAGTTCGGCTTGTGCCAGTGAGCGAATCAGCAGATTGCAGAATGATTTTTTTGTTTTATTTTGTAATTACTAGTACTCGCCAGACTGGCGAGTGCTCTTCATGAATTACTCGCCAAACGTAAAAAATACTCGCATTTGGCGAGTAAAGTGGCCTAATTTCCTCCCCTGCGAACAAGCCTGTTGATGTTAGAGTAGCGTGGAGCAGGGGTGGCAGTGATTTACAGAAAGCTACCGAAGCCTCCTTTGAGTGTTCGCTTTTAATTGCAAAAGCAAAGAAACCGCACAATATTGGCGAGCAGCTCATCAAACCAGCCTGCATCAAAATGGTTTAGAAACTGTGCGGCCCACAGGTGGCGGATAAACTAAAATCAGTACCACTCTCGAACAATGTAGTGAAAGACCGAATTGATAAGATGTCAAGTGATTGCGAGCAGCAGCTGTCAGAAAAGCTTAGAAAGGGTCCATTTTCCATACAACTTGATGAAACTACAACTGTCGCAGACGAGGCTGTGCTCATCGTTTATGTGCAATATATCGAAAATGAGGATCTGAAGCAGGACATTCTCATGTCAGTCAACCTTACTACCACCACTCGAGGTGAGGATATTTTTACTGCAGTGGATTCTTACTTCATTCAACATAAATGCAAACCGTTCACCATTAGGGCCTGATTTGAGAGGATGAATACAGGATTTGAATATTGGCCAAAATTTTGAAATACATATGGTGCAAGATGAGATTTGTTGATTGAAGGCACAAGTCAAAGAAGCATAGTGGGTCTAATTATGATGCATATGCCTGTGTATAAGCAGTTTGTTATTAAAATGACAAAAAAGTATTAAAATTAAGAAAATTATTTTATGGTATTTTATTAGGAGGGGGGTCCAGGAATTTCATCAGAGATGTTTGGGGGTCCCTGGGGGAAAAAAGGTTGGGAACCCCTGCTTTAGACCGTATTTTAGTATGAATATGTGAATGAAAAAGTATAACGTTGCTACACCCTGAATAGATATAGGACATTGAATGGGCCATAATAATGGCAATTTAGCAATACAATTTAAAAAGTTGTAGCCCTGCAAAGAAGGGGAACTTCTCCATAGACAAATAGAGCTGGCGAGAGATGGTAAATTATGAATTTAACCCCGGCGATCAAAGTGTTAATGACTAATCGACGCAACAATTTCTCGTCAACGATTTTTTATAATCGACGTTGTCGATTATGTCGACTAATCGTTGCAGCCCTACATATAACAAAAGATGATATTATTGTTTATGAAAATGTTTTAACCCTATGCTTGACTATTATTTTAGGCATGGCAACAAATAAAATAATAATAATAAAATGAATAAATAAAATAATAAATAAATAAATAGGCTACACGTCTCTTTTTGTGTTACAAATTGTGCTCACCGATATGAACATACGTAGTGATGCACGATATATCAGCCGCCGATATAATATCGGCCGATATGGCAGTTTTTTTACACATCGGTATCGGTCCGATATCAAGATAGGGCCGATATTTAAAAAAAAAAAAATCTGAAAATAAGTTACAAAAGTAAAAAAAATTATGCGTTTTGGAAAATAGCTCTTTATTTGATTATCATAAAATGTTTTCTATACAGAGATATCGACATCGGTAAATATCGGTATCGGCCAGAACAGCAATATTAATATCGGTTATCGGTATCGGCCACAATTTTCACATCGGTGCATCACTAGAACATAGGCCTCTTTACTTACTTCAAGTAAGTCATACAATACTCACTGGCTTTCATAACCTAACAGACTAACTTGTCTTGCTCAAGATTTGTTCATGAGTCTTAATAAGAGAGCACTATCTATCTCAACCAAAGCAATGCAGGTAGACTGCAACAGGACAATTTTGATTGACAGTCGATTCTGCCAATTACGTCACACCGCTTGCACCCGCCTCTGCTGTTCTTACCACCAATCGGCAAGCGCTTATTGGTTTTTTACTTCGGGGAAGTCCGCCATTGATTTACACGAGAGAATCAATAACAAACATACCGTAGCTAATAACGTTAGCTCCCCGCCGGCCACGAGTAGACTACCAGCGCTCCGCAAGAGTACCAAACGAGGCATGATGATTTTACTGCAACGAATGTTATAATAAAAGCTTTTCTATACATTTGTCTGATTGAAAACTCTATTAACAGATTGCAGAATGGGTACAATTCAGTACGGGCTCTCTGAGCAAAGGAAGGAACTGAGATATGAATGACCAACAACAATGCTATATGGTCGGGTAAATATGCTGATGTTATTGAACGTGTAACTATAACGTTAATGCCACAAAACGAATGCCTTTGTTAATCATAAGTAACTTTGATGCAGTAGCATGTGTGTGTGGGGGCGGGGTTGTGCAGGTCGCTTGACTGAAACTTGTTTCAAAGTTTGAACGTGTGGACCAGATTGACGCGACACAAATTGACGGATATTTATCGGCCACTGCCATCGGCAAATTTGAGCTTATCGGCCGATACCGATACCCGACCGATATATCGGTGCACCCCTAGCTGTGACCGCGTCCCCGACCGCCAAGAACCTTGGTGTCGTCCTCGACGACCAGTTGAACTTCTCTGCTTACATCGCAGCGACAACCAGAACCTGCAGATTCCTCCTGAGCAACGTCAGAAGGATCCGCCCCTTCCTGACAAAAGAAGCCATCCAACTCCTCGTCCAATCAACAGTCATCTCCCGCCTCGACTACTGCAACGCACTGCTCGCTGGCCTCCCGGCCACTGCCACCAAGCCTCTTCAACTCATTCAGAACGCAGGGGCCCGCCTCATCTCAAACCTACCGAAGTCGGCCCATGTCACCCCACTTCTTAGGGACCTGCACTGGCTCCCCATTGCGGCACGAATCCGCTTCAAGGCCCTCGACTAGAGCCATATGAAATCCGCGTTCACGGAATCGCGGACGGAATCACGGAATTTACCAATAAAAATGGAATCAACTGCAAAACGTGGAATATTGCAGAATTTGGCCTAATCTGGACTGAAATTCCGTTTTTGGGTGGAACGTTTGTTGCAAAGCAAACATGACCGGGGAGGCGGGGACCGCTGAGTGTTACACACAACACAGTGGTGACCAAGCGTCTGCCGTCTGGCTGCTTCGGTGTTAACGTCGTCAAGAAGCTAAGAAATTCCGCAATAAGCCCTAAATTCAGAGCAGAGCAGTATCCTATGACATATGCTTCAGTCGATAAGGTGTTTTGCAAATTCTGTCAACATACCATCTCCATATATGAAATATAACATTTAGATAAGGTGCTACTGAGATGTTTTGGTGAGTTCTTTGTTTTTTTGTGGAAGTTGCCCTTCTTAAAAATGCATGAACATTCACTGATAATTGGTCTGTAGTGGAGTCTACAAGGTCTACATTGCCGGACCATGTAGAATCCGGACCTTGTAGACTGACATAATTCTGTGCATAGTTTAGTCTACACAGGCCATATTTCAAATAATCAAAATCTTACTTCATTCATCTTAAACATTCTTGATTTGGGGGATTGGTAGTTCCCATGAAATCTGAAGTTGTTCAAACGACAACAGCGATCCACCTTGAATTAAATCACACAGCCGAGTGAAACCTTGTTGGCTCAGTCACGAAAGGGGCTACTTAATTAATTAATCCAACCCACTTTATTTATAGAGCACATTTAAAAACAACAAAGTTTACGAAAGTGCTGTACAAGTCCCACAACATAAGATTAAAAAAAAATTAAAAATTAAAAAGAAAATTAAAAAAAATATATTTTTTTAAAAAAATTTTCGAAGCTTCGAATTAAAATCGAAGCTCGGCCCCGAAGCTTCGATTGCCAAAAAAAGCTTTGAAGGTCAGCCCTAGTAACGTTATGGAAATTATAGCTTCTTGCTAAATCTGGTGCACCCATCTATTTGCAAATGATTGTCAGTAGGCCTACACACTGTCCTTTATAAATTAAATAAACTAAAGGTGCATAAATTATGCATTACTATATTCCATCACAATAGAATAGATATAGCTAAGCTACTGAAATTGTGATAAAAGTAGCTAGCTGTATCTTGTTTACAATTGAAATGTGTATTTTTATTTTGTCACAATATTATTTGAAGCATATTGTATACAATTGAACTGTATTTCTGAGTTGCAGCACTTAAAAACATTAAATGGACTGTTATATCTTATTAAATTGTGGACATTTATTCATTCCCACTTATTAGACACTATTTCTGATGGTAAAAAGGGGCGTAAAAGGCAAAATACAGAATTCTGAAATATTAAACGGCCTCGGCCTAGGCATAAAAAAATTTATTCTTTGGTTCCTGTTGGTTGTCAGTTAAGGCCATGGGTAGGCAGGGAATTTAGATTTTTTTTCCCATGGCGACTATGGATAGGGAATTTCTTTATTTAATTAAAATGTCCACGACAACATGGATGCATGTACTCTGCCAGCATGTTTAATATCCATAATACTAAAGGTTTGATTAAGATTTTTATGAAACTTTATTGTAAAGAAATAATAAATAAAATTATTTTAGGCCCTAGCATACCGTGCGGCAAAGGAAACCGCTAGCGCCTACCTCCGGTCAATGGTCTCTAACTACACACCCTCAAGACCCCTACGCTCTGCATCTTCTGGCCGCCTCAGACCTACTCCTATCCCAGCTCCCGAGAGAAGTCACCTATTCTCAGTCCTTGCCCCACAATGGTGGAATGAACTACCCACCCCAGTTAGGACAGCCGAAACCCGTCCAATCTTTCCCCGTCGACTAAAGACACACTTCTTCAACCATTATCTGAATAAAAAAAAATAATAATAATATCTAACCCCAACTAACCTTACTGTCATGCACTTGTCCTAAGAAACTAACCTACACTGTAACACGCAACACTTTGATGAACATTGTTACTCAGCTGATAGAGTTGTGCCCTCTTCCTGATAACTTGTTACAGAACTTGTAAGTTGCTTTGGATAAAAGCGTCAGCTAAATGACTAAATGTAAATGTAAACAAAACATGAAACAAGTATATAGGCTACTGTAGGCTTACTGAACAGATATTGAATAATTAATTGACGGAAGCATCATACGGATGCCCAATGTTTTGATTACTATTTCACGTTTAAAAAATATATATTGTTTGTTTATCACAGCTTTTTTTTTTTAGATGCGCTGCCGTGTATAAATGTCCGTTCTATATACCATGAACTTTCATTAATTTGATCTTGCTCCGAGAGACAGACCGTTCTGAGAGATTGAGATTATCAAAACTTCAAATTACTTTATTTTCCTTTCGGAACTTCATTTGTGCAGTGGTTGAAAGACAAACATACAGTCACAATACATAGACACTCACCACTATAGTTAAAACTACAATAAAAAGACTACTATATAAAAAAAACACCAACTACATTAAAACTACAGTACTTAAAGCATGATATATTAAAAACTAGTGATGTACGATATATCGGCCGCCGATATAATATCAGCCGATATGGCAGTTTTTTTACACATCGGTATCGGTCCGATATCAAGATAGGGCCAATATGGGCAGATGTAAAGAATAAAATAATTTTTTTTTATCTTTTTGACATGTTTTGACCAAATAGTTTCAAAATATCAGTCATTTCTGAAAATAAGTTACAAAAGTATTTAAAAAAAAAAAAAAACGGTTTGGAAAATAGCTCTTTATTTGATTATCATAAAAAAGTGTTTTCTATACAGAGATATCGACATCGGTAAATATCGGTATCGGCCAGAACAGCAATATTAATATCGGTTATCGGTATCTGCCACAATTTTCACATCGGTGCATCACTATTAAAAACCATGTGGAGCAGTTCTGTATGTATATAAATAATAAATAATAGTACAGGTAAATAGTATGTGTCCATCAGGTGGAAGGGGGAGTCTATATTAAGTAGTCCAAAGTCCTTGGGGGGGGGGGGGCAGTCCGGCCTCCACCAGACCTAGGTGTTCAGCAGTCTGATGGAGGTTGGCACGAAGCTACCTAAGCCCCTTTTGTTCAGTGATGAAGCTCTGTATCGACGGCCTGAGGGCATTAGTTTGTAATGGGTGTGAAGGGTGTGTGTGTTATCTACAACTATTTGGGAGGCCTCTTTAACTGTGCGTTTCTTGTGGATGCTGCCGAGTGGCTCCTGGTCCTTCCCAATTATCTTGCCGCTGATCTTAACGACCCTGTCGAGAGGTTTCCGGTTGATGGCACGCATCACTCCAAACCATGATGTGATGTTAAAGGACATTATCGATTCCACAAAAGGAGTTGTAGAAAGCCTGCAGGATTGATGGTCGCACCTGAAGCTTCCTCATCTTCCTGAGGAAGAACAGTCGCTGTTGGCACTTAGAGTGGATGTTAGGGCTGGGCGATATAACGATAACGATAAATATCGCGATATATTTTAATAATCGATATCGAATAAAAATTGCTTTCTAATTTAAAATACATTTTGAAACCGTCTGTACACAGTAGGCTATGTGTGCTAGCAGAACTAGACTCCAGTCACGAGTCACGGTGCACATGTGCGGTGGTTTGTCCACCAAAAAAGCGCCAAAAGATCGAAAATAAACTAGCAGAGCCAGAACTGTTCAACTCCTCTGGAGCCACAGCCAGCAGAGAAGCCGGTTTACTTTAGCTTTTAAACCAGCTGCAGCCTGAGAACTGGAGTGTGAGGGGATGTAACACTAAAGATGGCGGCAATGACAAAGAATTGCTGCAAAATAAACATACATCTGTTGTTTATATTATAAAAAAATAAAAATAAAAAAATATATACTTATAACAATTCGATAATTATCGATATCGAGAAATAAAATAAAATCATCATATCGTTATCGCGATATGATTTTTTTCCATATCGCCCAGCCCTAGTGGATGTTATCTGCGTTGGTCTTGAAGGTGAGCTTATGGTCGATGGTGGTGCCAAGATATTTATACTCCTCAACGCGCTCTATTTTCTGGCCATTTATCTCCAGAGCTGGGGGAGTTGTGGGGTCACGCCTGAAGTCCACCAGCAGTTCCTTTGTTTTGCTGGGGTTTAAGTCCAGCAAATTGTTCTTACACCACTCTGCGAACCTGTTCATTTCTCCAATGATGCGGTCATTGGAGTTGGTGGTGTCAACGATGACTGTCATCAGAGTATTTGATGAAGAGCATCTCAGGGTCTGAGCTGCTACAGTCGTCGGTGTACAGAGTGAACAGGTCTGGTGAGATGACAGTTCCCTGTGGTGCCCCGGTGGATACCGTTCTGTTGGAGCTGTAGTTGCCGTTGAATCTAACAGTGTGGTGTCTATTTGTGAGGAAGGAGAGAATGAGCAGTATGAGGTGGGGGTTGACATTCATCCGGAGGAGTTTCTGTCCCATCAGATGAGGTTGCACAGTGTTGAATGCACTTGAGAAGTCCACGAATACCATCCTAACAAAGGACTTGGGCTTCTCCAGCTGTGTGTAGGTGTGATGCAGGAGGGTTATCATTGCATCATCCACACCTCTCTGCTGCTTGTATCCAAACTGGAGTGGGTCTGTGTGCCCACTAACCTCCCTCTGTAGCTGAGGTAGAATGAGCCTTTCAAAGCTCTTCATCACCAGAGATGTTAAAGCTACAGGGCGGTAGTCATTATTGCAGGTGGGGTTCGTTTTCTTAGGGACTGGGCAAATGATGGAGGACTTCCATATGGTTGGTATGGAGTGGTCAGACAAGGATCGGTTAAAGAGGTTACAGAAGACCTCAGCCAGCTGCTCATGACAGACCTTCAGCAAGCTGCGCCCACTGATGTTGTCAGGACCTGGGGCCTTGTGACGGTTTGTTCTCTTGAGCACCCTTTCCACCTCCCTAGGGTGAAACTCTAGGTTGGTGCTAGTCGCTGCTTTACACAGGAGATTGGTGGTCAGCTCCTCCCTCTCCTGAGTGAAGGTGTGTGTATCAAACCTGCAGTAGAAGCTGTTCCTCTGTTCTTAAATGGGACGGGGGTCTGTTGTTTTGCAGGCCAGCAAGTGTCTTGACACCTTTCCAGGCATCTCTGGCTTTGCCCTCCTGGAAGAGCCTTTCCAATTTCTTTTAATTACAGGATTTGTAATGAATTAATCTAATTAATCACATTTTAATCGCATAACCATTTTATGCCTGATATTCTATAATCATATTTCAAATTGCATGTGTCTGGATGGCAGAATTCAGTACTGTATCTACAAAATCTTCTGTTTAATCATCTTCCATCTATTAATTTGCTTAGATTTTTCAGGTCTGGTCAATTTGAGCATGGTGTTATTCACAGTCAAAGATAACTTTTTTTTATTGATATTCTCATTTGGTTCATTACAATTTACTCAAGCCTAGTAACAGACACAGTATTTCTGACACTGGGAATACATTCCCTGAGATCCATAGATGTCCCTAGAATCAGATACCAAGAACATGCAAATGGACCATATTAAAAAAAGTCTGTAAATGTGTATTCTACATTCTTATGGAATGAATGAGATTAAAAAAGATTTTTTTTTTGTAATACATTTTTAGTTAATTTTCATAACGCGATAATTTGCTGTGTAATTAATTAATCTAATTAACGCGATAAACTGACATCCCTAGTTCGAACCCATGTTTTTTAATTTTTTTTAGAAGGAATATTCAAATGTCACTTTGGCCAATTTTTGACAGCCCTACTGGGACATATCGTTACGCGTGCCATGCAGCCTATGTATAGCCTGCCTATGTGATCAATAAAAAGACGAACTTGAATCCCATCATCATATTTATATGTTGCGTCTGTCCATGTTTGTTACTTTGTTATTCCCCCCCCCTATCTATGTAAAGCGACCTTGGGTCTCTTGAAAGGCGCTATATAAAATGAAGCTATTATTATTATTGTTATTATTATCACGCCTGTGCGCGGAGCTCACAAAAAAAAAACTGTCTTTTACTTTTAGTCTCAGTGAAGTTTCAAGGGAGGTAATCTTCTATTCTAACCAACAAATTGAAGTAGAAAGCATTTCGTTGTGGCCAATCTTATTTGGAAACATGACACAAAATAGTATTTAGCTTTTTATTTGAAACAATATTTAATCGGGTTTGGAGGTGGGTGTTCTTAGTCTGCCCCCCCCCCCCCGTGCCAAACAAGCAGGCCAACCTCTTGTTCGCACGTGAGCCCGTTATTACACTACTGTCGCTATTTTACAATGAACTATAATGAATTACGGGTCATACAGAAGTTGAACACGCCAGTGTTGGAAGTAATGCGCGGAAGCTTATTTCCGCGTTGCAGACTGAATAATATTCTACCACCGGGCGCCAGCTACGCATGCTCTCCGAGCTGTGCTTAGATATACGCACAAAGTCAAGCACAAGTTCAAATTGATAAGTACTAGGCTCGGGCGGTATCCTTTTTTTCACACCGTCAAACCCTATATGAAATAATACCCCGGTTTACGGTATTTGACGGTATGACTTTCATTTTCATCAGCGGGGGGGGGGGGCAACCCGTGTTACCAAGTAAACAAATCATCGTCAGCTCTCAGAATGGTAGTCCCGCACCGGTAGAAGCCCGCACCGTTTTAGCGTTAGCATCTAGCCTAAGCCATGGCAGACTATTTGATTCCTTAAAGGATAACTCCACTATTTTGGGAAATTAGCTTATTTAACATCTTCCCTGGAGTTAGACAAGAAGATGCATACCTTTTTTGTCTCTGTGCGTGCATTTTAGCTTTGGGAATAGATGCTCCGTTAGCATAGCTTAGCTTCATCACTGGAAGTGAGGCAGGACAGTAGCCTTACAGTGCCTTACAGTGTATTGCAAGGTCTGACATTGACCAAACTTGATATGCATGACCTTGGTGGGCTCTAGGTCAACTCCTGAAAAGGGGGTCAATGTCAGACTTTGCAATCAAAAGTTAGGGGGCTAATAACCCTTGCCATAATTTCAGTGCGCCCCTAACTTTTGATTGCAATGTCTGACATTGACCCCCTTTTCAGGAGTTGACCTAGAGCCCTTCTGCAAGCCATTCTGAAGAAGGTGTGTTCACACCGAAACGTCATGATTACAGGCTGCCAATAAATTTGGAAAAACCTGGAGTGCGTGCCTGGACATTGTTTCCCTATTTTTTATATACATAACATAGAAAATGTATATCCCAGACCGTATTTTATTCTTAGTCTTATTTCTATTCTTATTCGTGACTTTTGTTTTTGACTACCTAAATGTTTACCGTTTACTGTGAGCGATCTGTAGTGCCACATTTCCCCCGGGATGAATAAAGTATTTCTATTCTATTCTAAGAATGACCATTCTGCTCTTCCCAGTTCTCTCTCCCCTTACAGTATACAGTTATGGAATTCTGGATTAAATCCTATGTGATAACAAATAGATTTTCAGATGAGGGTCCTTGGACGATTAACATTAACATTAGCTCAGCACAGCTGTACCCCTCCACACACTGAGCTAGCTAGCCTGCTAACGCCAGTTGGATGTCTGGATTTTAAACAAAAACAATTAGGGCTGTCAGTTTATCGCGTTAATTAGATTAATTAATTACACAGCAAATTATCGCGTTATGAAAATTGACGCAAAATTAATTACAGCCGACCTATATTTACTTTAGACAAGTGGCAAATCGGTGCGCTTTTATTTTGAAATCCACGCTTGAGTTGGGCGTATTAAACTTGGCCCATTGAATGACCCGTAGCCTACTTGATCGTCACTTCACACATGCGTCGTCTATCAAACAAAACAAACACACAAAAGGAATTAGCTCAGCTGGAACAAGATGTCAGCATCACCCGAGGCGATACTCCTGGGACCTATGAACGGCAAGTTCAATTTCAAAAAGAATATAGATGGGACAGTAAACAAGACCATTGTAATATGTAGCTTATGTCAAAAAGAATTTGCGTATCACCGAAGCTGCTCTAGTCTAACGTATCACATGAACGCTAAACATGTCCAGGCAAGTTGTTCGAGCAGCTCCAGTGTAGCTAACGTTAGCTCCAGAGCAACTCGCACGCTTCGTCAAACCACTCTTGGAGAATTACCGTTAGGCAAACGGTTGAGTAAATCCACCACAGACAAACTAACCAACAGCGTCGCGAAGTGGATAGCAAAATATTGTAGGCCAATAGCTATAGTGGAAGATAAGGGTTTAGCGGAGTCATTTCGAATAGCGTCGTCTGACCCAAATTACAAGCTACCCTCGAGAGCTACAGTGATGAAAAGGATCCACAACATGTATGACACAGAGAGGGAGGCGAGGGAAGAAGTGTTGGCACGGGCTGGCCCAATGGCCCTAACGTTATGCAAGTCTTGTGAATGTCTAAACAAACGGCATTGTTTGATTGATTGATTGAAAACTTTATTAATGACGCAATGAAGCATATAGCACTAGTTAGAGGGGAAATTCAGATTCGGATTCATTCATTGAGCAGAACTGCAATTCGCTCAGCTGCAGAAACGTTGAGGAGACAATACCCACAGGACTTGGAGGAGAACTTTGTTTCACTGTCTGTCTATTGTCTACACATTTGGAGCAAGGCGCGTCAGCTGCAACAATGGTGAGTAACCGAATAACCGTTCATAAGTGATGCCGCTGTGTGTGTGTGTGTGTGTGTGTGTGTGTGTGGAGCCAAACTATATGTTCTGCCGTGAATTGAATTGAATTGTAAAACTTTATTAACAGATTGCAGAATGGGTACAGTACAGTACAGCTCAATACATACAATTGTTAAGGGGATGCAGACCAGAGAAAGACTTTCGTCTTGTTTACATCAGGGTCCCCCATTTTCAAATCATCGTAACATATATGACATACATGACATACAGATAGACAGTACTGCTACATCTATACATTTATGACATACCAGACTTGTAAATACAGTACTGTTTGTGATATAAAAAGAGTCCAGAAAAGGGAGTATACATTTGATGTAGAAACTGTACATTGGAGGAGGTTGGGTAGGGGGGGGGGACTGTACATTGGAGGTGGTTGGTGGGGTGGGGGGAGGGTTGGGTAGGAGGGGTGGGTGGGGGACATACACTGTACAACTGTACAAACAAAACTGTACATTGGAATATTGACAAAACCATACTTGGTAATTTACTGTACATTGAGGGGGTTGTGTTAGGACATTTACAGGGGCCAGTCATAGCATACTGTGTTATTTTTTGATGGGACCGAGCCATACTGTACATGGTCTGCTTGGTTTTGATCGGGCCGCCGAGCCACTGTATACTGTACATGGTCTGCTTGGTTTGATCAGGGGCCGCCGAGCCACTGTATACTGTACATGGTCTGCTTGGTTTGATCAGGGGCCGCCGAGCCACTGTATACTGTACATGGTCTGCTTGGTTTGATCGGGCCGCCGAGCCACTGTATACTGTACATGGTCTGCTTGGTTTGATCAGGGGCCGCCGAGCCACTGTATACTGTACATGGTCTGCTTGGTTTGATCGGGCCGCATTCTTCACTTGCAGGTCACATAGTCCAAAAGAAGAGGGCAGCCTTACACTCAGACAATGTAAACAAGCTGAGGAATAGATGTCATGCATACAGTAGACCCTGTAGTAGACCCTGCACTAGATCCTGCAGTAGACCCTGCAGTAGACCCTGATTTGAGGATACTGTAGCTTAGTGTAAACTGTTAGCTGTATCAGCAACAAATGTTACCTTATTGAGAGGTATGTTTTCATTTTATTTATTTTATTTATTTAATAAAATTGATTTCTAAAGCATTCTTCTTGGTGTATTTAATTGATCAGTCACCTGCCACAATAATGTAATGTCCTTGAATTTTAAATATTTATATGAATATGAAATATAAATATGCGATTAAAATGCGATTAATTAGATTAATTAATTACAAAACCTGTAATTAATTAGATTAAAAATTTTAATCGCCTGACAGCACTAAAAACAATCAATTAATTTAGTATCGAGCAGGAAAATGTAACATCAGGTCTGAATGTGGTGCTAAAGCAATGTCCAAATATGAGACAATTCAAACTGATTTATACGGAAATGATGTTCACGAGGTACAGCGATGAGGAAGGGACTTGACATTCACAGGTGTTTACATTTCTATTTTATTTCTTTCATGTTTTACATATAGTTTATTTTTTTTTGCATATATATATATATATATATTTGTTTTAAATTAGTACACTCATTTGAGTAGTGGGAAAGGGGTAGGATTAAATTAGTGTACTTCTTCCTACTCCTTTTCGAACATGTAAATTGAGTTGAGTCGGAACTAGGCAAAATCTGCATATGGCTCGCTGATAACAAACTATCATTACACATGGGCAAAACAGAGTCCATTCTCTTCGGTTCAAACAACAAACCCAGCAAGACCGATGGCTTCTCAGTTACAGTGGGTGACAATATTGTCACAAGGAAAGATGAAATTACATACCTGGGTTCCATCCTAGAGGCTAATCTCTCCTGTGACAAAATGGCATCCAATGTAATAAAAAAAAGTCAACCAACGAACTCGATTCGTGTACCGGATCTCCTCTCTGGTAAACAAGAATACCCGGAAGACTCTGGCAGGAGCACTCATTCAAGGGTACTACGACTATGCTTGCACCTCATGGTACCAAAGCACCTCAAAGGCGCTAAAAACAAAATTACAAACATCTCAAAACAAACTGGTCAGACTACTGCTTGACCTTACTCCTAGAACCCACCTAACCCCTGCCCACTTTGACAACCTAGGATGGCTTAGAGTAGACGACAGAGTACAGCAACTTGCAATGGGCCTGGTCTACAAGATACACTACACGACCAAGGTACCCATGTACATGTCAAAATACTTCCCAAAGGTCAGTGAATACCACGATCACAACACCAGAGGGAGCTCCACAAATCATGTTTTTTTTAATCCACTTTTTCTCCCATTTTCCTATATTTTCTCCCATCCCAATTTCGTATCATCCAATTCAACCCTCCCCTGTCACGAACGCTGTTTTTTGCCTCCCACAAGCCGACTGCAATGTGGACTAAGTCATACATAGCACATGTCCCCTCCGGTACTCGAGGTAACAGCAGTCGCATCTTTTCACCTGCGCAGCTCGATCTCTCAGTGGCGAGGAGTAACGCGTGGGAGGCTCACGCTGCCCCTGACACTTCCTAATTCTACTGCGCAGGCGCACCAACCGACCTGTAGGAGTCGCTGTCCACAACGCCCGATCCCCACCCATCAGTTTCCCACCCCCTAATACGGCCAATGTGTATTAGTATGAATGACCAGCTAAACTGAAAGCAATGTGGAGCGCTGGGCTCGAACAGGCAAGCCCAGCGGCTCCGTCATTCGTGGCGAGCGCCTTGCCCACTACGCCACGTAGCCGCCCTGCTCCACAAATCATGTTAAACCCAGATTCGGCTCAAACAAGGGACTAAACACGTTTTCGCAATTATGCCACATCAATGTGGAACGCCCAACCTAAAGGAATGTGAATCACTACCCACTTTCAAAACCACTCTCAAGGAACACCTACGGGAGACTGCAATTCGAAACTGGCCCCTGTAAATGTCCTAACCCAACCCTCTCCAATGTACAGTAATTTACCTAGTATGGTTGTCAATATTCCAATGTACAGTTTTGCTTGTACAGTGTTCCCCCCCCCCCAACCCCTCCTACCCAACCCCCCCCCCCCCCCCCCCCACACAACCCCACCCAACCTCCTCCAATGTACAGTTTTTACGTCAAATGTATATACTCCCTTTTCTGGACTCTTTTTGTATCACAAACAGTACTGTATTTGCAAATCTGGTATGTCATGAATGTATATATAGATGTAGCAGTACTGTCTATCTGTATGTCGTGTATGTCATATGATCAATTGAAAATGGGGGACCCTTCTACGTCAAATGTATATACTCCCTTTTCTTGACTCCTTCTGTATCACAAACAGTACTGTATTTGCAAATCTGGTATGTCATAAATGTATAGATGTAGCAGTACTGACTATCTGTATGTCATGTATGTCATATATGTCCTGATGAATTGAAAATGGGGGACCCTGGTGGAAACAAGACGAAAGTCTTTCTCTGGTCTGCATCCCCTTAACAATTGTGTGTATTGAGCTGTACTGTATTGTACCCATTCTGCAATCTGTTAATAAAGTTTTCAATCAATCAATCAATCCCTGATGTAAACAAGACGAAAGTCTTTCTCTGGTCTGCATCCCCTTAACAATTGTATGTATTGAGCTGTACTGTACTGTACCCATTCTGCAATCTGTTAATAAACTTTTCAATCAAAGGGATATGTTAGAAGTAAACGACCTGACTTGTCTACAACATGGCAGAACTCTAAACACTCTGTTGTATTTACTTCCCGATCAGCTGCTACACTCCAGCTGCACACATTTAGCTCGTGTTAGCTAGCTAGCTTACTTAGCTAGCAGCTAACGTGCTAACGGCTGTTAAGATGACGGTTTGCTTGCATTCGTCAAACATTTAACCGACTTGAGGTAACGTTAGCTATAAACTGAGAACGCGTGTTGGTATATTCCTGACCCGGCAGGTCCATCTCACTTAGCCCACCGTCTGCTGGTCTCCCGGCTAACAGAGCTAACAGTTAGATAACAGAGCTAACAGAGCTAACAGTTAGCCAGCAGAGCTAACAGAGCTAACAGAGCTAACAGTTAGATAACAGTTAGCAGCTAAAGCTAAAGCTCGTCTCCTCGACACACAGCTAACTGTAAGGCCGCGACATGTCTCCCAACAAAACAATAACAATAAGCTGAAATACAAATAACAGTCAAACAAAAGCCCCGTTTGATTTACCTGTGTACTTTTGGCGTAAGGTTTAGCGGCGATGTGATATCTTCTGCTTCTGATTCTCCCTCCAGCCGTGACGTGTCTCCTGTGACGCCGGAGGCCTGAATGCCTTCTACAACAGAACTGCGTTTCCGCGTCTCTGATTGGCCAGGTCATTTCTGGTCATGTGTCATGTACGCCCAATCGTGGGACCGCAAGTGTCTACACTGGTTAAGCTTAGGCGCTCGTTCGAAGTTGGTTAAGGAAAGAGTTTGTCTTAGAGCAGGGCGATAGAACGCCAGGTAGTTTGCAGCATAGATATCTATAGTTTGCAGTCTGTTAGACCCGGAAATAGGAGCAGAACTTGCTGTCCCACGATTGGCGCACATGTCACATGACCTGGCCAATCGGAGCGCAAAACTCGAACGTGGAAGCACTCTTCGGCTGCCCAAAGTATTCCGGAGAGCTGTCATGCAGCGCAGCGCCACCAGAGGGAGCACTATTGTTTGATTGAAAACTTTATTAACAGATTACAGAATGGGTAAGGGGATGCAGACCAGAGAAACACTTTCGTCTTGTTTACATCAGGGTCCCCCATTTTCAATTCATCATAACATACATGACATACAGATACAGACAGTACTGCTACATCTATACATTTATGACATACCAGATTTGCAAATATTGATTGATTGATTGAATGAAAAGTTTATTAACAGATTGCAGAATGGGTACAGTACAGTACATCTCAATACATACAATTGTTAAGGGGATGCAGACCAGAGAAAGACTTTCGTCTTGTTTCCACCAGGGTCCCCCATTTTCAATTCATCATAACATATATGACATACATGACATACAGATAGACAGTACTGCTACATCTATACATTTATGACATATCAGATTTGCAAATACAGTACTGTTTGTGATACAAAAGTGTCCAGAAAAGGAGTGTATATACATTTGGCGTAGAAACTGTACATTGGAGGAGGTTGGTGGGGTGGGGTTGGGTGAGGGCTGTACATTGGAGGTGGGGGGGGGGGGGGGGGGGGGGGGGTTGGGTAGGGGACACACACACATTTTACACTGTACATTGGAATGTTGACAAAGCCTTACTTGGTCATTTACTGTACAACTAGGTTAGGACATTTGTAGGGGCCAGTTTCGAATTGCAGTCTCACGTAGGTGTTTTTTGAGAGTGTTTTTGAAGGTGGGTAGTGATTCACATTCCTTTACAGCTTTAGGCAGGGCGTTCCACATTGATGTGGCATAATTGCGAAACGTGTTTAGTCCCTTGTTTGAGCCGAATCTGGGTTTTACATGATTTGTGGAGCTCCCTCTGGTGTTGTGATCGTGGTATTCACTGACCTTTGGGAAGTATTTTGACATGTACATGGGTACCTTGGTCGCGTAGTGTATCTTGTAGACCAGGCCCATTGCAAGTTGCTGTACTCTGTCGTCTACTCTAAGCCATCCTAGGTTGTCAAAGTGGGCAGGGGTGAGGTGGGTTCTAGGAGTCAGGTCAAGTAGTAGTCTGACTAGCTTGTTTTGAGATGTTTGTAATTTGTTTTTTAGTGCCTTTGAGGTGCTTTGGTACCATGAGGTGCAAGCATAGTCGTAGTACCCTTGAATGAGTGCTCCTGCTAGAGTCTTCAGGGTATTCTTGTTTACCAGAGAGGAGATCCGGTACAAGAATCGCGTTCGTTGGTTGACTTTTTTTATTACATTGGATGCCATTTTGTCACAGGAAAGATTAGCCTCTAGGATGGAACCCAGGTAGGTAATTTCATCTTTCCTTGTGACAATATTGTCACCCACTGCAACCGAGAAGTCGTCAGTCTTGCTGAGTTTGTTATTTGAACCGAAGAGAATGGACTCTGTTTTGCCCATGTGTAATGATAGTTTGTTGTCGGCGAGCCATATGCAGATTTTGCCTAGTTCCGAGCTGAGGGCTTTTTCAACCTGTAACTTGTTCTTGTCAGAGACCAGCAGGGCTGAGTCGTCCGCAAACAGGAACAAGTTGCAGTCACAAGCTGACGACATGTCATTTGCATAAATTAGGAATAGTAGCGGTCCTAGTATGCTTCCTTGTGGAACACCACAGCTCACTGTGAGGGGGGGGGATAGGGTACCGTTTACTTCCACCATCTGTTCCCTCCCCTCCAGGTAGGATTGTATCCAGCTCACTGATAAACTATCAAAACCAATTGCTTTTAGCTTGTCAATCAGAATGGTGTGATTGACAGTGTCGAAGGCCTTTTGTAGGTCCAGCATGACCATGCCGCAGTATTTGCCCGCGTCCACCTCTTGTTTGATGTGGTCGTTCAAGTAGAGAAGGCATGTGTCAGTGGAGTGGGATGTTCTGAAGCCAGATTGGAATTCGTAGATTAGATTTTTTTCCGCGAGGTATTTTTCGATCTGTTCGTATACTATTTTTTCCATGACTTTCGAGATGGATGTAAGGATAGAAACAGGGCGGTAGTTACCCGGGTCTAATTTGCTGCCCTTTTTGTGCAGGGGTGTTACTCTCGCAATTTTGAAGTCCTTGGGGACGTGTCCCTGTTTTATGGAGAGGTTTATTATGTGTGTGATGACTGGGGTGATGGCTGCTGCTGAGTCTCTGAGGAATTTGGAGGGGATGTTGTCATGGCCAGTGGCCTTGTTTGGTTGGAGGGCGCTCAGTTTTTTGAGTACCTCATCTGTAGTTACTATTTCCAGTTTGAAGTCGTCTTTGTGGACGCCTAGGTTCATGTAGTATGCTACTATGTGTTCTACCCCATACTGCCCTGAGTGGGAGGGTAGTTTGTTTACCAGTGTTGTGGCTATGTTTGTGAAGAAAGTGTTTAAGTAATTGGCTACATCCAGCTTGTCTGTGATGAGCGTGTTGTCCGTCTTTATGTTTATGTTTGAGAACCTGGTTTTGAGTTTTTTACTGCAGCCTAGTTGATTGTTGAGTAATTTCCAAAGTTCACGTGGTTTATTTTTGTTTTCCTCGGTTTTGTCATTGATGAAATTTTTTTTTGCAGTTTTGATCATGGAGTTTACGTCAATACAGTACTGTTTGTGATACAAAAAGAGTAAAGAAAAGAGAGTATACACATTTGACGTAGAAACAGTACATTGGAGGAGGTGGGGTTGGGGGGTACTGAGGTGGGGGGGTGGGGGGTGGTGTTGTATGTGTCACAGCCTACCGCTTCACAGATCACAGACAAAAAAATATCAAATTCATATACAGGTAGTAATTTTAGCACAAGTAATTTTAGCACAAGTTTATACACCAATAGATATTAATGCAAAAAAAAAAATAATAATGTGCCATTGTATATAGATAATTTGATTTAGCTGTAACAATACTGCATTCAAATTGTGCATCAAAATATCAATATTGCAATTATATATTTACTATTATAATATGATAAAGATGGACAAGAAATAAAATAAACGGCAAGAAATAAATAATTAGCTTATTTCAATTCAGAAGGAACAACGAAACCACCCCAGATAATGAACACGTTGTATGTATTTTTTCAATATGTCATGATAATAATAATGTGTACAAACAAACAAAAAACAAACCCTCAAGTATAAAACAAATATTAGTAGTACTAATTATTAGAAATCACCTCTCAGCATGTTCACTAAACTGCATTATTGACAATACAGACATTCAAAGCATGGAATCACTGGGGCAGAACAATGCTGGAGCCAATTTAATTCAAATATTAGATAAATACAAATATAATAAATAGACATTACGTTACAAACATTACTTGAACTGACAGGAGATTAATATTAATATATATATATATAGACACCAACACTGATATGAGAGGAACACTGCCAGGCTGGTGACCCTGTTAGAAGTAACTGTTCTTCATGTATATCACTGAAAAACAGAGTGGATTATATTATAAAAATGCATCACTTGACTTTGCACTGATTGTCTCCAGAGGTTGAAGGTGACGCTCACAGCACAGCTGCTGTGTGGAGCCTCACAGATATGTCTCCCCTCTCCACCTCCCTCACTCCCTCGTTCACGTCTCACATGGTCTCACATCACAGATATGTCTCCCCTCTCCACCTCCCTCACTCCCTCCCTCACGTCTCACATGGTCTTACATCACAGATATGTCTCCCCTCTCCACCTCCCTCACTCCCTCGTTCACGTCTCACATGGTCTCACATCACAGATATGTCTCCCCTCTCCACCTCCCTCACTCCCTCGTTCACGTCTCACATGGTCTCACATCACAGATATGTCTCCCCTCTCCACCTCCCTCACTCCCTCGTTCACGTCTCACATGGTCTTACATCACAGATATGTCTCCCCTCTCCACCTCCCTCACTCCCTCGTTCACGTCTCACATGGTCTCACATCACAGATATGTCTCCCCTCTCCACCTCCCTCACTCCCTCGTTCACGTCTCACATGGTCTCACATCACAGACATGTCTCCCCTCTCCACCTCCCTCACTCCCTCGTTCACGTCTCACATGGTCTCACATCACAGATATGTCTCCCCTCTCCACCTCCCTCACTCCCTCGTTCACGTCTCACATCACAGATATGTCTCCCCTCTCCACCTCCCTCACTCCCTCGTTCACGTCTCACATGGTCTCACATCACAGATATGTCTCCCCTCTCCACCTCCCTCACTCCCTCGTTCACGTCTCACATGGTCTCACATTTGTTGTGACAGCGTCAGGCAGGATATTAGATCATGCAGTGGAAGTCCACTGTGCGGCCTGTACATGATGCAACACAAGAGAAGCCCTTTACATGTTATTTTTATCAGTTGTTGTGGACGGCACACACACACACACACACAGACACACACACACACACACACACACACACACACAGGATATTGTATATTGTATGGTAACTCAGTTACTTCTATTCTGCATCGAACATACATAATGTACATATGTCTATACTGAACTTTTTATCAGTTGTTGTGGACGACCTGCCTGATCTCTCTCTCTCACACACACACACACACACACACACACACACACACACACACACACACACACACACACACACACACACACACACACACACACACACACACACACACACACACACACACACACACACACACACACACACACACACACACACACACACACACACACACACACACACACACACACACACACACACACACACACACACACACACACACACACACACACACTTAAATGCAGAAGTTTACATATATCGACCTTAAGTGCAATTAAATTAAACATAGCTCACAGTAGTTAAAAAGGAAACACATTATGTTAAGGCTACAGTTGGTTGTGCCTTTTCATTTTGGAAATGTGCAAAACAATTTTTTTGTTCACGATGCTGAGGATTAACATTGTACCAATACTTCACCGTGTTGTTCCAGAAGTATAGGTACAGAAGCTGTGACATCATTCATCAGCCTCGGTGAGGTGTGTCCCCCTCCGCTCTAGGAAGATCTTTAACAACAACAAGCCCTGGTTTTCAGCCCAACTCAGGCGGCTGAGGTCAAAGAAGGAGGTGGCCAGGCTCAGTGGAGATGCTCATCGGTTCAGGCAGGCCAAGTACAAGTTCACCAAAGAGGTGAGGGAGGCGAAACTTCGCTTCTCAGAGAAACTGCGACAACAGCTCTCTGAGGGGAATTCCTCCTCCGTATGGAAAGGCCTCAAGACCATTACAAACTATAAGCCGAAGTCACCACAGGCGCCTGATAGCCTCCCCCTGGCGAACGAGCTAAACAAATTTTATTGTAGGTTTGAGAAAGAGGTTCCCCCCCGCCCTCTTCCTTCACCCACTCAGCCACAACCTCCATCCCCCCACCCCAGTGCCCCCCACCCTCTCTGTCAGTGTGAGAGAGGTGAAACGGCTGTTTTCGGAAAAAAAAATCGGAAAACTAGAGGTGGTCGTGGATGCTGACAAATATAATAAAATAACAGACATGTTTGCTGCTTCAACGTCGTCATCCACAATAATACTAGTGCAGCCGGTGCAGCAACAAGTTCAACACAGCCTCAGGTAGCCAGCCAGGCAGAAGGGCAGAGGAGGGACGGTGAGCTGGAGGAACCTGAGGTAGTTTGTGTGTGCCATCTCTCTCTGCCATGGTGATGTCGATAATAATATTAATTATAACGTTATTTGGTGAGCATCGCGTTGGCTAAAATAAGCCCAGGTTACTGTCAGTGACCGTCACATCTAAGCTGATCAGCACTTCTAATGAGCCGCTGCCCCCTAGTGGCCGGCTGTAACAAACAAGCACACCATTGATTTAATTCTCCACTTGCACAAATTGAAAGTAGGCACTTCCGGCTGACTTCCGGTTGCCAATAGTACTTCCTGTCCCATCCAAATACATTGGTTTTAGCTACTTTTCTCCCCTTATTTAAACAACTTTGTCGGCACAGAGAGGCAATGAAACGTTTGTATTATTATAGTATAGAATGTATTTAATAAGCAAACATTTGTCAGCAGGGTTTTTGGGCTGTATTTCATGTAAAAACGTTTACTGTTAGTTTCCTTGCTCAGCCAGCATTAGCCTTCATTAGCTAACAGAAGCTAGTGGTTAAACAGGCCGGATTAGCTTTGAGCTAACTATCTTTCCCGACCCATGTATTCATTCCATTCTAAACATAACGTTAGTTTACAAAACATGACCTGTCTATATAACGTTGAGGAACAAATTATAAGTGTGTGGGTGTGTGTTTTGGTGAACATCGGACTGCAAACAGAAAATGCATCACAGTTAGACAGTAGCTACTGTTAGCTGCCCTCCGGATTAGCTTTGAGCTAACTATCTTTCCCGACCCATGTATTCATTCCATTCTAAACATAACGTTAGTTTACAAAACATGACCTGTCTATATAACGTTGAGGAACAAATTATAAGTGTGTGGGTGTGTGTTTTGGTGAACATTGGACTGCAAACAGAAAATGCATCACAGTTAGACAGTAGCTACTGTTAGCTGCCCTCCGGATTAGCTTTGAGCTAACTATCTTTCCCGACCCATGTATTCATTCCATTTTTTTTTTTTTTTTTTTGGTCTTTTTCCCCCTCCATTTTTCCTCAGATTTTCTCCCATCCCAATGTTAGTCGTATGCTAATTCCCAGTCCCTTCCTGATCGCTGCGCACTTACCCCCCACAGTCAGATCATCTGGGAGAGTGGAGGCTACCACGTGCTTCCTCCGACACACGTCCAGCCAATCACCGCTTCTTTTCACCTGGCAGCGCGGATTCTCATTGAGAGGGCGTAGCGTGTGGGAGGACCACACTATCCCCCTCACGTCCAATCCGCGCTTAGCAGGCGCCCCGACCGAACTGTAGGAGTCGCTGTTTACAACGACCCGGACCCACCCCGCCAGCTTCTCCCACCCTCTGATACAGCCAATTGTATCAGTGCAGACGGCCAGCCAAGCTGGTGACAACCCCGGAGCTGTGAGCTGGATTCGAACAGGCGAATCGAGCTCACAGCTCCGGGGCTGGTGACGAAGTATTCATTCCATTCTAAACATAACGTCAGTTTACAAAACATGACCTGTCTATATAACGTTGAGGAACAAATTATAAGTGTGTGGGTGTGTGTTTTGGTGAACATTGGACTGCAAACAGAAAATGCATCACAGTTAGACAGTAGCTACTGTTAGCTGCCCTCCGGATTAGCTTTGAGCTAACTATCTTTCCCGACCCATGTATTCATTCCATTCTAAACATAACGTCAGTTTACAAAACATGACCCGTCTATATAACGTTGAGGAACGTTATCTCCCGGGACGAGTAGCCACGTTAGTTAGCCAACAACCAGCCAGGCAGCGCCGTTATCTCCCGGGACGAGTAGCCACGTTAGTTAGCCAGCAACCAGTCAACCTGGCTCCAGCAGCTTGTCGATGTCGTCGGGAGCATTTAGCCTGCTGGCTACCTAGCTCCACTTCAACCAGCATCGGGAGCTCCAGCAGCTTGTCGATGTGCTAATAGCCTCAGCAAGCTAACGTTATATAGATGGGTCATGTTTTGTAAACTGACGTTATGTTTAGAATGGAATGAATACATGGGTCGGGAAAGATAGTTAGCTCAAAGCTAATCCGGAGGGCAGCTAACAGTAGCTACTGTCTAACTGTGATGCATTTTCTGTTTGCAGTCCAATGTTCACCAAAACACACACCCACACACTTATAATTTGTTCCTCAACGTTATATAGACAGGTCATGTTTTGTAAACTAACGTTATGTTTAGAATGGAATGAATACATGGGTCGGGAAAGATAGTTAGCTCAAAGCTAATCCGGCCTGTTTAACCACTAGCTTCTGTTAGCTAATGAAGGCTAATGCTGGCTGAGCAAGGAAACTAACAGTAAACGTTTTTACATGAAATACAGCCCAAAAACCCTGCTGACAAACGTTTGCTTATTAAATACATTCTATACTATAATAATACAAACGTTTCATTGCCTCTCTGTGCCGACAAAGTTGTTTAAATAAGGGGAGAAAAGTAGCTAAAACCAATGTATTTGGATGGGACAGGAAGTACTATTGGCAACCGGAAGTCAGCCGGAAGTGCCTACTTTCAATTTGTGCAAGTGGAGAATTGCCATATAACTCGCATACAAAGATCTAACTTACTCCTCTCTGAGCATGAATATAAAACAAACAGGTGATAACTGTGTAAACCTTATGCAATATTCATCATTGATATTTGGATACTTGAAATCTGTATGAACTGAGTAGTTAGTACCAAATGAATGAATGAATGAAGTTAGTATAAAATGGAACAGCTCCATGCATTCATTGAATAAACAACTATTTGCTCATTACCAGTATGGTATTGTTTAAATTGTACAGCTTTTTGCACATATTTGTCAGGGAATTCCAACAATTCTGGACCTGAATGTACCAGTTCATTGTAATCATCTCTCTCTCTTCTTAATGTCTAGTCAAGCCAGAAATGGACCTCCCTAATTTCTAAACCCTGGCTGGGTGGTGTCCGACCGATTATAGTGGGCCGATGTTTTTTTTACAAACCGCTTGAATCATAGCCACGTTAATAATGCTTGTAATAAACCAACCCGTTTGTAAATCCGTCAATATTTCAGCGAGTTATGAGTATTTTTGTCTGTGCAGCTCACTCACTCTCACTCAAGGCTGACCTACGCAAGATGGCGGCGGCTCAGTGACGCTGGTGACTCCGCCTTAAGCCATGAAAACTTTATTAACAGATTGCAGAATGGGTACAGTACAGTACGGCTCAATACATACAATTGTTAAGGGGATGCAGACCAGAGAAAGACTTTCGTCTTGTTTACATCAGGGTCCCCCATTTTCAATTCATCGTAACATATATGACATACAGATAGACAGTACTGCTACATCTATACATTTATGACATACCAGATTTGCAATTACAGTACTGTTTGTGATACAAAAAGAGTCCAGAAAGAAAAGAGTATATACATTAGGCGTAGAAACTGTACATTGGATTGGGTAGGTGGGGGTGGGGGGGGACTGTACATTGGAGGTGGTTGGGTGGGTGGGGGGGGGGGGTTGGGTAGGAGTGGGGGGGGGGGGGGTGGGTAGGAGGGGTGGGTGGGGGACACTGTACAACTGTACAAACAACACTGTACATTGGATTATTGACAAGACCATACTTGGTAATTTACTGTACATTGGAGGGGGTTGTGTTCGGACATTTACAGGGGCCAGTTTCGAGTTGCAGTCTCCCTTAGGTGTTTTTTGAGAGTGTTTTTGAAAGTGGGTAGTGATTCACATTCCTTTACAGCTTTGGGTAGGGCGTTCCACATTGATGTGGCATAATTGCGAAACGTGTTTAGTCCCTTGTTTGAGCCGAATCTGGGTTTAACATGATTTGTGGAGCTCCCTCTGGTGTTGTGATCGTGGTATTCACTGACCTTTGGGAAGTATTTTGTCATGTACATGGGTACCTTGGTCGTGTAATGTATCTTGTAGACCAGGCCCATTGCAAGTTGCTGTACTCTGTAGTCTACTCTAAGCCATCCTAGGTTGTCAAAGTGGGCAGGGGTGAGGTGGGTTCTAGGAGTAAGGTCAAGCAGTAGTCTGACCAGTTTGTTTTGAGATGTTTGTAATTTTGTTTTTAGCGCCTTTGAGGTGCTTTGGTACCATGAGGTGCAAGCATAGTCGTAGTACCCTTGAATGAGTGCTCCTGCTAGAGTCTTCAGGGTATTCTTGTTTACCAGTGAGGAGATCCGGTACAAGAATCGTGTTCGTTGGTTGACTTTTTTTATTACATTGGATGCCATTTTGTCACAGGAAAGATTTGCCTCTAGGATGGAACCCAGGTAGGTAATATCTTCTTTCCTTGTGACAATATTGTCACCCACTGTAACTGAGAAGCCGTCGGTCTTGCTGAGTTTGTTATTTGAACCGAAGAGAATGGACTCTGTTTTGCCCATGTGTAATGATAGTTTGTTATCAGCGAGCCATATGCAGATTTTGCCTAGTTCTGAGCTGAGGGTTTTTTCAACCTGTAACTTGTTCTTGTCAGAGACCAGCAGGGCTGAGTCGTCCGCAAACAGGAACAAGTTGCAGTCACAAGCTGACGACATGTAGTGTTCTATATATATCTATGGGTACTAGATCAAGGTTTCAGCTCATCGCCATTCATTTCATTGTTGCCGAGGCGGCACTCGCTCATAAGTTTACTTTACTTTACTTACTTACTGCATTTTTTACATTTTAACGCATTAGCAGACCACTCATGGATTCAAGTTTCAAGTTTCAAGTTTCTTTAATAGTTGTCATACAGAAGTACAGAATACTTTTATACAAAATGCTTCTTACTGTTGCGCTCCAGAGACTGTGCAGGACAAGATAAGTATGAAATAAAATAACATAGTAAAATTAGAAGTAAAAAAATGAGGTCACAGTGTTCAGTTTAGACATATGTACAATGTTCGATGCAGAATAGACGTAGTTACCATACAATATACAATACTGTGCAGTGTACTAATATACAATACTATATAGTGCAAGGCAGAAATGGAGAAATGGGACGAGGTGCAATTTAGGTACAATTCACAGTAGGTGTATGAGTTGTAGTGCAAATCCTTTATCAATAAATATAAAGTGTAAGTGTGTTTGTGTGATCTAAAGTGTGGAGAGTGGGTGCTGCAGTGTGTTGTTTGTTTGAGTGAGTGTGTGCGTGTGGGTGTGTGTGCTGTGTGCATTTGATGGTTGTTGCATAGTGATTATTGTTCGTTTAGCGATTATTGTTCGTTTAGCAGCCTGATGGCCTGGGGATAGAAGCTTCTTCTGAGTCTTTCTGTGCTCGCCTTAAGACTCCGGTATCGCTTCCCTCTCCGCAGCAGTTCAAAGAGGCAGTTGTTCGGGTGGCTCGAGTCCTTAATAATTCTCTTAGCCTTCCCCTTGCACCGCTTGTTGTAAATGTTCTGGAGGGTGGGAAGCCCCCCTCCAATTGTGCGTTCGGCTGAACGTGTCACTCTTTGTAGTCTGCTACGGTCTTGTGCAGTGCTATTCCCAAACCAGGAGGTGATGTTGCCGGTCAGGATGCTCTTTATTGTACATGAGTAGAAGTTCCTAAGGATCTTCTGACTGACTTGGAACTTCCTTAGGCGCCTGAGGAAGTAGAGGCGTTGTCGTGCCTTCTTCACAACACTGTCAATGTGTGTGGTCCATGTCAAGTCCTCGGATATGTGGGCTCCGAGGTACTTGAAACTGTTCACTCTCTCAACCGGTGCCCCGTCGATGCTGAGGGGGCTGTAGTCCTTGACCCCCGACCTCCTGAAGTCCACAATCATCTCTTTTGTTTTGCTGACGTTCAGGGAGAGGCAGTTCTCCTGACACCACTGTGACAGGTTCTCTACCTCTTCCAGGTAGGCCCTTTCGTCGTTGGCAGAGATCAGGCCCACCACTACTGTGTCATCAGCAAATTTGATGATGGTGTTGTTGTTCCGCTGTGCTACGCAGTCATGTGTGTACAGGGAGTAGAGGAGGGGGCTCAGAACACAGCCCTGGGGGGCCCCTATGTTGAGCGTGATGGATGAGGAGGTGCAGTTGCCGGCTCTTACCACCTGGGGTCTGCCCGTCAGGAAGTCCAAGACCCACTGGCAGAGGTCATAGTTCAAGCCCAGGTCCCTGAGCTTGGCTATGAGTTTGGAGGGGACTATAGTATTGAATGCTGAGCTGTAGTCGATGAACAGCATTCTCACATAGTTCCCCTGCCTCTTGTCCAGGTGTGATGCTGCTGTGTGCAGCACATGGGCTATGGCGTCCTCCGTGGACCTGTTGGGGCGATATGCAAATTGCAGAGGGTCCAGGTTGATGGGGAGGGAGGAACAGATGTAGCCCTTCACTAGCTTCTCAAAGCACTTCATGGCTATGGAGGTGAGGGCTACAGGGCGGTAGTCGTTGAGGCAAGCGGGCGTAGATTTTTTGGGTACAGGGATGATGGTGGACTTCTTCAGACAGGTGGGGATGACAGCCTGTTCCAAGGACAGGTTGAAGATGTCAGTGAATACCGGGGCCAGTTGGTCGGCACAGACTTTTAGGACGCGGCCGGGGATGCCGTCCGGTCCTGCTGCCTTCCTGATATTCACTTTTTTAAAGATCCTTCTCACCTCATGCTCTGTTACCCTGAACACTGAGTCTCCATCAGCAGACCCCCCCCCCCCCATTGCCGTGGTTTGTAGGCTGGTGTTGTTATTCACAGCCTCAAACCTCGCATAGAAGGAATTGAGATCATTTGCTAAGGAGATGTCACTGTTCAGTTTGAGGGGGGTGCCTTTGTAGTCTGTCATTGTTCTGAGGCCCTGCCACATGCCTCTAGAGTCAGCCTGTTCAAACTGAAGTTCAACTTGTATGTAGTCAATAGTGGTATTTTATGTAGCAATCTTTAGTTAATGTTTATCATAAGTTAATAGCTTGTTAGATTCTAAATGCAGTTAGATAACATTACCATGTATATGTTGTAATGTTTCTATTCTGCCTGTCACTCTTAGTGTCTAGCAGAAAGAACTGAATGTCCACACAATGACATTATAGCTGAAGGTTTGTTTACTTCCACTTTGGGTTGCATACATGAACTGACAGGTACCGTATCTGACGTCATTATCAAGAGTCTGGGCTAAACCAACTTATGGGTGAAACCATTACGTCAGGATACCACAATTCTTTTAAAATAAGTGCATTTAATTATAACACCATATAATTATACCACCATATAACACCATAAGTGCAAATCACATCTATCACAAATCACATTTTTTTTTTTTTTTAACATCAGTGTAATAATAGTCACAGGTCTAGAATGTCTCTCGGCTTAACTAAGCGGCCTGACCTGGTAGTAATGCCTTGTGGTGGCACAGTTGGGGAATTTTCAACAGTCTGCTGTACAGTCTCAGTGGCCTGAGGCTCGACCTGTTGACCATCCGTTGCCACTCCGTGACGTGTATCTCCCTCGGTGGTCTGTAGGAGGTGACGCTGATTGCGCCGGAGCGTGTGGCCCTCATCCGTGATGATGTTGTAGGATCGCTGGGTCCCTGCTGGTCTGACGACTGTGGCGGGTTTCCACGACCCTGTTGGTTGCTGGAAGCGGATCGTGGCTCCTACTGGCAGTGCAGGCTGTGGTTTGGCATTTCTGTCGTAGTATTGCCTTTGTCGTTTTTGGCTCAGTTCTCGTCTGCTTAGAACTGCACTGCGACACATGAGTAAACATGTGGCACAATTTAAAAAGCAGCTAAGAAAATACACATTAGAAAAATACAGAAATGAGTATTGAGGATAAACAAAGTTATGTTATATTGTTATGTAGTGCTGTACTATATTCACTGCTGTCAAGTGAATCAAGTGTTTTCTTGTAATCTTTTAATAAAAATAATATTCGAATATACTAAATTATGTAATATCTAGTGATATTAATGGAAGAACAAATGTAAATGTAAGGGGGTAGGGATCAATAAGCTTAGCTTCCCTCTACTCCTTTTTTGGACATGTCTGCTAACCAAACACATTGCTCTTGACCCTTTGTTTATAATTCATTTTTTTTATTTTTTTTTTATGTTTTTCTTTTAATGTTTTTTTTTATTTGTTGTTATGAGTGTTTGGTCTGACGGAACAAGATACCGTGAGTTGTTTGGAGAAATATGGAGAATAACATGTCCAAAAATAAACTTTTCATTCATTCATTAATTCATTCATTCATTAATAATGTGTACAAAAAAACAAAAAACAAACCCTCAAGTATAAAACAAATATTAGTAGTACTAATTATTATGGATGCTCGATAATATCGGACATCCCTACTAATTATTAGAAATCACCTCTCAGCATGTTCACTAAACTGCATTTTTGACAATTCAGACATTCAAAGCATGGAATCACTGGGGCAGAACAATGCTGGAGCCAATTTAATTCAAATATTAGATAAATACAGAGCCAATTTTATTCAAATATTAAATAAATATAATAAATAGACATTATGTTACAAACATTACTTGAACAGGAGATTAAAAATATATATATATATAGAGACACCAACACTGATATGAGAGGAACACTGCCAGGCTGGTGACCCTGTTAGAAGTAACTGTTCTTCATGTATATCACTGAAAAACAGAGTGGATTATATTATAAAAAAATGCATCACTTGACTTTGCACTGATTGGTTGAAGGTGACGCTCACAGCACAGCTGCTGTGTGGAGCGCATCAGCGTATTTAGACCACTGATAATTTTTTTCTTTTCTTTTTTTAACAAATGTTTTTTATTTTCCCTTTTTTAACATGATCAAATGATCATTTAACATGATCAAATAATTATTATAATATTTTTTACTTCGCTTTGAAATATTATAGTGAAATATTTTGCACTGTTGTCGCATTTATCTTGTTGAAATCCTCCAACAGGCTCTTTTTTGTAAGTTGACTGGTTTGCACACCAATAATACAGTGCAATAATATAATAGTAGAATAGATTGTAAAATTATGCAATAGAATGGCCAGAGTAAAATAGTGCTACAGTACAATCAACAGCGGGGTGTATTAGAAGGCTATGGTGAAGAGGTACATTTTTAGCTTATTTCTGAAAATATTAAGAGATATAGCTTCCCTAATGTCCATAGGTAGTGTGTTCCATAACTTTGGTGCATAGTTAGCAAAGGCTGCATCCCCGATTTTCTTTAGACTGTGGCTTGGAACCTTCAATAGACCAGTAGTAGATGATCGCACCTGCACCTCACGGTACCAAAGCACCTCAAAGGCGCTAAAAACAAAATTACAAACATCTCAAAACAAACTGGTCAGACTACTGCTTGACCTTACTCCTAGAACCCACCTCACCCCTGCCCACTTTGACAACCTAGGATGGCTTAGAGTAGATGACAGAGTACAGCAACTTGCAATGGGCCTGGTCTACAAGATACACTACACGACCAAGGTACCCATGTACATGGCAAAATACTTCCCAAAGGTCAGTGAATACCACGATCACAACACCAGAGGGAGCTCCACAAATCATGTTAAACCCAGATTCTGCTCAAATAAGGGACTAAACACGTTTCGCAATTATGCCACATCAATGTGGAACGCCCTACCCAAAGCTGTAAAGGAATGTGGATCACTACCCACTTTCAAAACCTCTCTCAAGAGACACCTACGGGAGACTGCAATGCAACACTGGCCCCTGTAAATATCCTAACCCAACCCCCTCCAATGTACAGTCATTTACCTAGTATGGTCTTGTCAATAGTCCAATGTACAATTTTGTTTGTTTGTACAGAGTCCCCCCCCCCCCCCCCCCTCAATGTACAGTTTTGCTTGTTTATACAGTGTGCCCCCCCCCCCCCCCCCACCCACCTCCAATGTAAATTACCCAGTATGGTTGTCAATATCCCAGTGTACCCAACCCCCCCCACCCAACCTCCTCCAATGTACAGTTTCTACGTCAAATGTATATACTCCCTTTTCTTGACTCCTTCTGTATCACAAACAGTACTGTATTTGCAAATCTGGTATGTCATAAATGTATAGATGTAGCAGTACTGACTATCTGTATGTCATGTATGTCATATATGTCCTAATGAATTGAAAATGGGGGACCCTGGTGTAAACAAGACGAAAGTCTTTCTCTGGTCTGCATCCCCTTAACAATTGTGTGTATTGAGCTGTACTGTATTGTACCCATTCTGCAATCTGTTAATAAAGTTTTCAATCAATCAATCAATCGCAATGTTTATACTTTGTATATAAGGAGGAGGACCTTGAAATCAATTCTAAATGTTACCGGAAGCCAGTGTAGGTTACTTACTTGTAACTTCGGGTTTGATCCAAGGAGTAAGTTGCCCCATATTGCTCTGTAACATTTCTCTTTTTGTTATAGGACCGACTAGTAGGATTTCAGTTTTGCCCTCATTTAATTTTAGGAAGTTGTTCGTCATCTATTTGTGTATTGCTAAGAGACAGGCGGAAATGGAGTTTATAGCTGTGTGATCATTTGGTTCAGCGGAGATGTACAATTGTGTGTCATCTGCGTAACTATGGAAACATACATTGTGCTTTCTAATGATGTCTCCTCAATGTTCAATGTTCAATGCAAGTAAAGCACTTTAAACTTTAAGTATGACTAAATGCTTTCTTGACTATATATATATAGTAACTGTTCCAAAATGCATAGATTTCTATGTATTTTAGGGGTTTGGGGGGCTAGCTCTTTTTAATATAAATGTCAGATTGTTTTATTTATTTCATAGATTTCTATGCATTTCAGGAGTTTGGGGGGCTGGCTCCCCAAAATAATTAAATAACATAACCCTAACCTAACCCTAAAACCGAAATAAAGTAAAAAAAAAAATAGTTACAAAATTCACCCATTTTCGCTGCGCGCGCCCGCTTCATATACTTCTGTGCCCCCCTGTGCCCCAGTAGAGTGCTGGGTCTAGATACGCCCCTGGTGGAGCATCACAGATATTACTCCCCTCTCCACTTCTCTCACTCCCTCGTTCACGTCTCACATGGTCTTACACGCCTGCCTGAAATGGATCAAATCCAAAAAGTTACCATAATGACTTTCATATGTCATCACTTATGGAATGCTTCTGAGGAAGACGGTAGATTTCAGTCGAACCATTAAGGTAAAGAAACGTCTATACATATGAACGTCTTATAGTAATTTAAGTTAAGACTATTAAGACTAGATGAACCTTTTCCAATCAATAAAAAATAAAAAGTTACCAATCAATTATCACGATGTACAACGTTGCTGCACATCTATTACTTCTAGTCAGTTTAGTTCTTCTAGTAAAGCTGTGAAACCTTAAAGCACACGCTGATCAAAGCAGAATGCCCCAGTCCAGGATGGGGTGAGTGCGCAGTGGACTCTGAAGCGTGGCGTGGTGCGACTGCTGTGAACTGGTCCATGAACACCAGGTGCATGAAGAGACGTCGCCGTCTACATTTGACATCAATACCAATCCCATAATAGAAAACCTACAAACATTTAACATTTACTTTTGCCAGGTCGGAATCACGTAATCAAGGCTGTTTGTGCGACGGGTCCGAGAGAGCTGGCATGTTTAATTATACACCCGCTCCATTGACCAAAGGATGGCATTCGATTTAACCCTTTAAGTTTCACTACCACACTACAGAAGGTTGACCCTTTACTACCACACTACAGACGGTTATCACAAGGTAGTAAAAGGGTTAACCCTTTGTCGTGTGGCAGTGAAAAGGGTTAACCTTCTGTGTATTGTCGCAGTGAAAAGGGTTAACCGTTTGGTAGTGCGGCGGTGAAAGGGTTAAACGCCACAAAAGGTGGACCACCTACACCTTCCAATACAGTGCGTATATTGTGTTTACCACGTCATCGCTGGGTCAGCCTCTACTATTTAGATTATTTTCACAAATGATACCCTCCGCTCTGACCCTCTCTCCGTTAAAACCCCTTCCTTCATCCATGTCTCCCGCAGTGGGAAGGTGTCGTCACTGCCTCCTCCCTCCGTGTTCGTCCACAGAGCGCTTCCTCCCCAGGCCTCTCCTCCGTCTCGTGGGCTGCGTGCCCCTCGAGGAATCCCCGTCGCCTACGGAGAGCAACGCATGAAGCAGTGTTAAAGAAAAAGAAAAGTGGACCGACTTCGTAACTGGGTCAAAGTTATCGTCTGGGCTGTGGTCGGGGGGGAATTGTTCATACATTCTGCACATTACCGCTCACAGCCCTGCTAAATATTCCATCTCACTGTGTATATACTTGACCACATCGTGCACAATTGTACAGCCCTGGCCTATTTTATTTTATAATTCTATTCTGTTGTGCTTCTATTTTAATTTAGTTTATATTCCATTTTATTTTATTCCACCTTTTTATTTTATTCTACCGTGATTGTCCGTCCGTTAATGTCGCACCAAAAACGACCCAATCAAATCCCTTGCATGTGTAAACTACTTGGCAATAAAGACCTTTCTGATTCTGATTCTGATTCTGGAACCACTGTGAGCAGATTAGCTACTTGTAGCCCGACCTGTGAAGCCATCTGGGCTGGAACTACTGCAGGAGTCCATGCAGCTGCTCTCGTCCTCTTCACTCCTCGTTGAGCCACTCTGGAACTACTGCAGGAGTCCATGCAGCTGCTCTCGTCCTCTTCACTCCTCGTTGAGCCACTCTGGAACTACTGCAGGAGTCCATGCAGCTGCTCTCGTCCTCTTCACTCCTCGTGGAGCCACTCTGGAACTACTGCAGGAGTCCATGCAGCTGCTCTCGTCCTCTTCACTCCTCATTGAGCCACTCTGGAACTACTGCAGGAGTCCATGCAGCTGCTCTCGTCCTCTTCACTCCTCATGGAGCCACTCTGGAACTACTGCAGGAGTCCATGCAGCTGCTCTCGTCCTCTTCACTCCTCATGGAGCCACTCTGGAACTACTGCAGGAGTCCATGCAGCTGCTCTCGTCCTCTTCACTCCTCGTGGAGCCACTCTGGAACTACTGCAGGAGTCCATGCAGCTGCTCTCGTCCTCTTCACTCCTCATGGAGCCACTCTGGAACTACTGCAGGAGTCCATGCAGCTGCTCTCGTCCTCTTCACTCCTCGTTGAGCCACTCTGGAACTACTGCAGGAGTCCATGCAGCTGCTCTCGTCCTCTTCACTCCTCGTGGAGCCACTCTGCGGAGAAGAGTCAACAAGTCAGTGACCTTCGGAGCAAAGAGGCCGTACAGGCAGCAGATACGGAAGTATAGCTGCTCCCAGCAGGTGGAACGAGATGCAAAAGACTTTGAAAATTGACAAATTGATGCCCTCACTACTTTTAAGGACTCTATCGCAGAGTTGTAAAGGTTAAATAAATAAAATAAAATAAAATAAAAGTTGCTATGGAGGTCGGACGCCGTCTCGGTTGCGTTACTCAATATCAATTTGCGTTGAAAAACAGTTCATGGGAGGGATCTTCTATAAATGGCGGCTTGCGTGAGAAAAGTGACGTCAGTTTCTCAAGCCCTACTATATAGTCATTTAATATGATTATGCATTATGTACAAATCCAATCAAGCACCTCACCCTTTGTAGCCCATGTTTCTGCTCATACCACACCATTCCATGCAGACAGAACAGTGTGATTATTGCCTAGAGAGAGAGAGAGAGAGAGAGAGAGAGAGAGAGAGAGAGAGAGAGAGAGATTTCCTGCTAGTATGATGTATATTATTATAGATTATAGACCCTAACAGTGAAACACGGATCTCTGATACACTTAAAACAAGTTGTAGAACAACAGACACTGGCATTAATGTTTCTTTGAAGTGGTATACTCTTAACACGCGCGCACACGCAGACACAGGTGCACAGCCCAGTGCACAGCCCAGTGCACGCACACACACAGACACAGGTGCACAGCCCAGTGCACAGCCCAGTGCACGCACACACACAGACACAGGTGCACAGCCCAGTGCACAGCCCAGTGCACGCACACACACAGACACAGACAGACGCAGAACACAAGTCTCTTACTACACAGAGCAGCCACAGGAGGACAGAGCGGCTCTGTGTTTTGGAAAACACGTCCTGCCCAAACTAGATGCAGGCGAGAGCCTCCAGAAAAGCGATGGCTCTGAAAGAACAGACACACGGTCAGAGTCAGACAGAAGGTAGTGTTGCAAAGCACATTAAGATCCGCTTTTTGCATTTCACTATGGCCCCCACTCTTGGCGGTACCGTTCCATTGCATTAGAGCTCCCACTACACTCTGCAAACATACATGTCTACACGTGCATGTGCTTGTATTCCCCCCCCCTCCTCCCTCCCTCCCTCCCTCCCTCCCTCCCTCCCTCCCCCCTCCCTCCCTCCCTCCCTCCCTCCCTCCCTCCCTCCGACAAATTCCATTCAGTAACTAGACTGTTTATGTTTATGTTTATTAGGATCCCCATTAGTCATCATCAACGTGTTGACTATTCCTCCTGGGGTCCTCACAGATATACACATACAAATATGAAACATTCAGTGTAAATCAGTCATATATCACATCCATAATCAATAGAAAATAAAACAAAAGGTCATAGGTGAATCCATTTCACCATACCTTTAAAAAGAAAAAACACAAAGTAAACAGAAGAAGTTTGGATAACATAACACTGTAGTGGGAATCTCACGCACTTATTAATTTGCAGAGTTTATATCCTCGGGACACGAGGTCTCACTGTTGAGTGTCTCACACGGGGGACAGAGAGAGTCTCCTCGGGACACGAGGTCTCACTGTTGAGTGTCTCACACGGGGGACAGAGAGAGTCTCCTCGGGACACGAGGTCTCACTGTTGAGTGTCTCACACGGGGGACAGAGAGAGTCTCCTCGGGACACGAGGTCTCACTGTTGAGGGTCTCACACGGGGGACAGAGTGAGTCTCGTTGCTATAGAAACTGGAGCAGACAAGGGCAGCTCTCTGCGTCACAGATGATGTCAGTTATTTCATAATGTTCCAGATTTAAATTGACCGTAAAATGTAATGCAATTGACCGATCCCAAGCCCCGCCCCCTTTTCCTCTACCTACCAAATCACAACTGTTGCTTTCTCATCTGTCCGAGGGAGGCTACAGTTGTGATTGGAGGATCAAGGAGAGAGGGCAGGGTTTGATATAGGTCAATTCAGCATAAGGACACGGCCTATTTCTCCTTTCTTGAAAAGGAAAGTGGGCATTCTAGATAGTCAGCAATTCACTCCCTAACCTGATATAACTCTCCACCATGTGACTGCTCATCATATATTAACCTGATATAACTCTCCACCCTGTGACTGCTCATCATATATTCACCTGATATAACTCTCCACCATGTGACTGCTCATCATATATTAACCTGATATAACTCTCCACCATGTGACTGCTCATCATATATTCACCTGATATAACTCTCCACCATGTGACTGCTCATCATATATTAACCTGATATAACTCTCCACCCTGTGACTGCTCATCATATATTAACCTGATATAACTCTCCACCATGTGACTGCTCATCATATATTAACCTGATATAACTCTCCACCATGTGACTGCTCATCATATATTAACCTGATATAACTCTCCACCATGTGACTGCTCATCATATATTAACCTGATATAACTCTCCACCCTGTGACTGCTCATCATATATTCACCTGATATAACTCTCCACCATGTGACTGCTCATCATATATTAACCTGATATAACTCTCCACCATGTGACTGCTCATCTCCTCTCTCTCCTTTAACTCTAATAGATTTAAATCAACAACAGGGGAACTCATCAACCACAGGGGAACTGCTGGGAGACAGACTGTTGGACACACACTAAGTTCCAGAATGCCCATCTCTCTGGCTTTTTGTTCTATAATCCACCCACAACTTTCTAGTTGGGCCTTCTCTTTCTCCTGGCACTGCACTAGGACACTAATATGTTCATCCTCATGACCTCTGAGGTTGACCCAATACACTAGTGCCAACTGATCTCTTCTAATATGCAGGGGCATTTCTCCCATCTCCACTTGGAGTGCTGCAACTGGTGTAGTTTTCATAGCCCCACAACACAATATATTTACTCTGGATTAATCTTTAAATGAGTTTTTGCTGCAGACCTATATATAATACATCCATAGTCTATTAGTGATCTGATGAGGCTAATATAAATTGTTCTCATCGCAGGTCTACCTGCTCCCCAATCCAGCCCTCTCAAACATCTCATCTTGGGGCTTGTGTGCACCCGTGGGACCCCACGGAAAACGTTGACGTTTTATAGCTTGGCCCCATGACGTATTCGCTAATGGAAGTGCATTACAAAGCTGTAGCCCTTGCCTATATGCATCCGCATAAATATTTCCAGACAGATCCGCACATTCCCGCTCCCGTGGGAGCCTATGGAAAATATTATATTTATATAGCTCAGCCCTGTGACTATTTTCTATGTTTTTTATATTATTCTTTATGCTTTAACTTCTGACTGACTGGGGAGAGGGAGAGGGAGAGGGGGAGAGAGAGAGAGAGAGAGAGAGAGAGAGAGAGGGAGAGGGGGAGAGAGGGGGGGAGAGAGGGAGAGAGAGAGAGAGGGGGGAGAGGGAGAAAGGGGGAGGGATAGGGGGAGATAGGGAGAGAGAGGGAGAGGGGAGAGAGAGAAAGGGAGAGGGGGAGAGAGAGGGGGGAGGGATAGGGAGAGAGAGAGAGGGAGAGGGGGAGAGAGAGCGGGAGAGGGAAAGAGAGCGAGAGAGAGAAATAGTAAGACCTCGTCCACGTTTTTAAATATTATTCTTTATACTTTAACTTCTGACTGATGTACACAGATGTGACTGCATATGATATGTGTTGATATACTCCGTGATACGACTCAGGTACCTTGCTCTGACAACGACAGTAATGGGGAGGGTTATGTGGGGGGGAGGGAGAGGGGCTATTATTTGGGGGGAGGGGGGGGGGGGGGTCTGTTGCATCTGACATTGTCCTAACTATTAGTATTATTATTATTAGTACTTTTTTTGGTTGTTTTCCTCTGATGTAGAGGCTAAATGCTTATGCTCCAAGCATACCAACAGACATGTCTCAAGGGGGGTGAGAGGGTAATAAAAGAAAACAAATTATAATAATAATCTATTCACTATAAACTGTATGTAAATTGAGAATGCAAATAAAAATTTATTGAGAAAAAAATAAGGAAATGCATTAGAAAGTTGAGCCTGCAGTGATTTGAACGATCCACTAGAGGGAACTAGAGATCACAGCATGACCTAGGCCAACACTTTGACATTGAATTTGACTGGCTTGCAGGCCTATTTCGACGAGCAAGTGCATTAGAAAGTTGTATGACTTATTTTTATGAACACAATTAGTATTTTAATGATTTTTTTATACCCTGTGACTTGAAATTCTCTTTTTATTGATTTTCTCCAGGTTCCATACAAACAATGTCATGACTTCACATTCATTTATCCCAGCCTTCTGTAGTACAATTTTCATCCATTGTTAATAACGCTGAGTTAAAGTACAGAAGTACAAGTACACAAATGAGGACCAATACAGTCAATAACATCCTATACTTCTTTTTTTCTAGACAAACAAAAACAATAACCAAAAATAACAAAATAATATGTTGGGGTGCATCTTCCTGACACTCAACTTCCCTTTACTCAAGGTTTACTTAAAAATGAACCCGAAAGGATGCAGCAATACACATTAAACAAATGAAGATCGTACCGGTGTAATGTACACTATCCATCATTCCCATTTCTTCCAAAATGTGTCCTGTTGCGGTCTAAAAGAAAAACTAATTATTTCCATCTTAAAAAAATATATAAAATAAATAATATCAATCCAATGATCCACTGTAGGAATTTCTGTTCCACTTTCTAGTAATGGCTTTCCTGCTATCAGCGCTCAGAATCTGAAATATATATCTATCGCCATTTTCTGATGGCATAGCGCCCAAATATAGACTCTCAGCTTAAATGGGATGTCCCCCTGGAATACTTTTTCAAACATTGTATGGACCTCCCTCCAGAAAGGCCTCAGCAAGAGACCAGACCAGAACATGTGGTAATGATCTGCCCCTGAGAGGCCTCACTGTCTCCTGTGACTATTTCCTATGTTTTTTATATTATTCTTTATACTTTAACCTCTGACTGATGTACACAGATGTGACTGCATATGACATGTGTTGATATACTCCGCGATACGACTCAGGTACCTTGCTCTGACAACGACAGTAATGGAGAGTGCTGGGGTCTGTTACATTTGACCTTGTCCTATTTATATAAAAAAAAAAAAAAAAACTCTGATGTAGAGGCTAAATGCTTATGATCCAAGCATACCAACAGACATGTCTCAAGGGGGGTGAGAGGGTAATAAAAAGAAATGTATAATAATAATAATAATAATAATCTATTCACTATAAACTGTATGTAAATTGAGAATGCAAATAAAAATATATTGAAAAATAAAAAGTGTACATTGGAATACTGACAAAGCCATACTTGGTCTTTACTGTACAACTGGGTTAGGACATTTGTAGGGGCCAGTTTCGAATTGCAGTCTCCCGTAGGTGTTCTTTGAGAGTGTTTTTGAAAGTGGATAGTGATTCACATTCCTTTACAGCTTTGGGTAGGGCGTTCCACATTGATGTGGCATAATTGCGAAATGTGTTTAGTCCCTTGTTTGAGCCGAATCTGTGCACTCAGATATGTGATCGACACTTTGACATTGAATTTGACTGGCTTGCGGGCCTATTTCGACAGGCAAGTGCATTAGAAAGTTGTAGGACTTATTTTCTATGAACAAGAGGAGTATTTTAATGATTTTCTTTGGGGCGCATGTGCACCCGTGGGACCCAACGAAAAACGTAAAACTTTTATAGCTTGGCCCCATGACGTATTCGCTAATGGAAGTGCATTACAAAGCTGTAGCCCTGGTCTATATGGATCCGCTTGAATATTTCCAGACAGATCCGCACATGCCTGCATCCCTGGGAGCCTATGGAAAATATTATATTTATATAGCTCAGCCCTGTGACTATTTTCTAATGTAAATGCATTTGAAAGTATAGCCTGCAGTGACTTAAACGATCCACTAGAGGGAACTAGAGATCACAGCATGACCTAGGCCTACACGTTAACATTTAACGTTAGGTTATGACTATAACCAAGTTCTGTTAGTTAGGGGCGATGCTTGGCATCGCCTTCTGCACTATCTCGCGTACGTGCACGCGTACTGAATAAACCACAAATGTACCTCTAATACCAGTATTAGTCTGACCACACCCCTCATCAGCTTACCTTCATAAGCAGGTGTGTGGTCACCTGCTCTCCTCCTTCCCAAGCTTTCACCACAAGGTGAGGTCAAGGGCTGCAGCGGCCGTCCGATGCCAAGCATCGCCCCTAACTAACAGAACTTGGTTATAGTCATAACCTAACGTTCTGTATCGTTAGTGGCTTAGCTTGGCATCGCCTTCTGCACAAGGGAGGCCAAGCGGAGCCACTTGGCTGACAAATACACCCCGCTGACAGCCCCCCAAAACCATCAGAACAGGGAGGGCCGAGCCCCCCCGACCCCCCCTAATGGAGGGTATCCCCCCTATTAGAGGCTTCACGGGAAGGCGACGGACCCGACCGTGCGAAGAGCTCTCAAGCAACTTAACGCACAGGGTGAGCAGACCGTGGCTTGACCCCACGACTACACACACGCACAACCCGCATGCCACCCGGGAACGAACGGAGGAACAACCTCGTTACTGCCCCCAGAATCACGGGGTCAAGGGCAAACCCAACCCCGTGGCAAGGCCGTAGCAGCGGAGCGCGAAGGAAGACCCAGACCCACCAAAAGGACTGGACCCCCGGAATGGGGGCCCGGAGAAGTCCATGATGCCAGCATCAAGACCCCACCAGGGGGGCACCTAGTGACCCCGCCCCTCACATCGCCAGCGTATTCGGACAAAGGCCCCTCAGCCGAGCGGGCCCTGTCCCCCTCAACAGCACACCGCCTGGAACACAAGCCCTGCAACAGGCAGAGAGTTAACCAACGGAACAGGCAGTGCACCGGGGAAGACCAGGCAACAGGTCGTCAACCCAAGCCTGGAACAACTGCGGACGAGGCAGGCGCCAGAAAGGACAGCCGAAACAGCCGCCCCGGCGGAAGGGGCGTATGCTGGCGTTGTCGCATAACCAAGCTTTCAACAGCACGTCAGGAGCGGGATCCGTAGACCACACGGCCCCTGACAGCTGCCCACAGAAAAGCCCATACGATCGGCAGACGTCATGAACGTGCAGGGGCACCCTCAACCGGAGAACCGGGAGTTGACACTGCAGCAACACACCAGAGAACCAACCACCCAGGCATTACCCCATGCAATGGTTGGTCCCATAACCCCTCAGGAAAACCCCGAAACGCACCGGCGGTACCACCGCAGCCCGCGTTCCGGTTCCCAACAGGGCCATCCCGGGCCTACAGGTCAACGGGCATCACCCCGGACCGGGCCCGGCGATACGGGGAGCACAGGATCCCAAAGGAGGTTAACCCCACCCAACAGGCTCCTCAGCGCCAAAACGCAAGAGAAGAGCGTAATATGGAAGACCAGCCCCCAGCACCCCGCACTCGGTACCAACAAGGGGTCCCATAACGCACAACCCTGTGACACCCGGATCGACCTAGCATTTTTCCCCCCGAAAAAACCCTAAGTCCCTCAGGGTACCAGAACAGCAGATCTGCATCCCCAGCGGACAACGGGTGCACTGATCTGGACCAGCGCGACCAGAACCAGTCCCGTGCCCTAACCACGCCGACCTGCCAACCCCAGGAGAAGGGGCAGATATGCGCGTCTGATCCCAACATAAAAAGAAGGCGCCACCCAGACGTGTCGGTATGAACCGCGTCCGGCGGCCCACCCTTAGGGCGTGAGACCCTTCCCATATGCCCAGACCCATTCCGTCATCATCCCCTGACATGAACGGGAACCCATCGACAACACACAGGATGTCGGAAGAGGAAAAACCCCCATCCCAATTGCTCCATAAAAACGCTGTTTCACCAAAGCAAACGAGGCGCGCCAGTCAGCAACGGCCAAAGCACATCCTGAGCCAGCACTATGTGTGCGTTTGGACATACCCACATCAACAATAGGCCGCTTAGACCACCATATTGAATCCCCAAGACGCCCAGGGAAACGACAAGAGGGGCGAGATGCAATCAACTCCATGAATGAACATTCAACTCTTTATAAAATAAAGAAAAGGCATCACATGTATGACCTAACTGCACAGCTGGGAGTAAAAAACCCTGTTTTTCACATGATTTTAATCCAGTCACTCTTCTTAATCAGAGTGTAAGACCAGATTCCCCCAGAAACACCTTCCCACATGAGACCACGGTCAAGAAAAAGATATGTAAACTGTGAGACACGTGACCAACAGACTCAAGTTTGACACAAAAACGAGCGCAGCAGGTTAAGGCCTGCGCTCTAACCTCGACATCTTTACGACACCAGCTCATGGAAGGCGTCGCCATAGCAACAACGCTATAACGGGCGGGGAAAACCCACCGGATCCTGTCATAACAGGAGTCGGTAGAATACCCCTCCCCCCCCCCCCCTCCCCCGCCAAGCACTGGCTTGGCCCTGACTGGCTCAGCAGGAGGGTCAACAACCTCTAAACCAATCAAGTGGGTAAAGGAGGGGTTTATCCGACACCCCCTCCCGAAAAACACACCTTCTATCCCTACACACAGAAAACAACCGTAGCCATTTTGAAAACCTCCGGTAGAACAAAACACATATAGCATAAGCTAATACAATGTTAGCTACCCACAAAGTGTAAAAGGGATTACAACAAAAAACACAAGTCGCCTGTGCGTGAATCCCATACCCGCAGCCTAAGCTATAGGAAGACGTTGAACGAGAGTAATGGCTAGGCCATGAAAAGTGTGTACGAGCATTACTGCAACTAACAACACAGCGTTGTGAACACATACTTAGTTAAAGCAATGGAATATCACCAGTTCTAATTGCATGTGGAGCATCAAGCTAATAGAACCTATTACCGAGTGTAAGTTGCAGACCTTGCTTAAAAACTCGTAACACAACACAACTCATTCCCCCAACGTAACAGGGTAGATTCATAAAACACAACCCCACCACATGATTTGTATTGAAGAAACACACAGTTTGTTCGGCCAACCACAGTCCCCCTTATATCAGGGAACTTTTTTATTAAATAAATAATATGTGATCAAGGCACAAAATCATAGGGGGGCCGGGGAGGGTGTAGAGGAGGGGACACAGAGGGGGAAAAGTCACTCAACGGCGCCTGCCACCTCGCACCGCTCGAGTCTGGCCACCCCGGGGAGCCCCGGAGGGACGGTAGGTTACAGTCTGCTGGACACGACGTTCCCTACCGTCTCCTCCGGTCTGGGATGGGCCGGCGGTGGCTGAAGCGTCGTCTCGTCTCCTAGCCCTCTTGGCAGGGCCAGCAGCGGCGGCGGGGGCAGTGGTAGCGGCGACGGAGACAGCTCGACGTCGCGGAAGCCTTCTGCCCCCACCGGCAAGGACGGGAGGCGGAAAATGGGGTTGGAGGATGGATCTCTCCTCTGCCATCTCTCTGCATGTTGAGGTCATCAATAGCAGGGCCTTCCCGAACAGGCCAGCGTCGGAGAGGTCGGCCGTCAGAAGAGGGGCTCTCTTCTTCTCTGGCACACGGGCCTGCTCCAGCCAAAGGTGACGCTGGCCCAGGGTGGCCAGGGCGCGCACTTTACCCATGGCTATGGCTAGCACCTGGGAGAGGTGCAGCACAGCTCCCGCAGCCTGGGTGATCTGATCGCACCTCACCTCGTTCAGATCCGCGCCGCCCGTCATTATCCCCGATACAAATCTAGCCAGGTGGGCGATGTTAGAGGCCGCAGCCAGCGACTGTGTACCGGCGATAAATGACTGGTCACCCCAATAAGCCAATCGCCTAGCCGACCTCCCCTGGAGGACCGGCTTGCATAGGGGCTCCCACACCATATCCGGACAGAGGAGCGCGGCCATCGGATTGTCAAGCCGAGGTACGCCCTCCCCCATACCTTTGACCAACCCCGACACCCGCGTAACTGGTACGTAGGCGGGAGTCAGTCCCATGATGTTGGAGACCGCCTGGCCCCGACGAACATAGGCCCCCATCGATGGGAAAAATGGGTAGACAACGTCCACCCCTCTCACCGGGGGACGCTGCCAGGGATGGCCTATGAGGTCATCAGGGACAGGAGCAGGCAATGGCTGCGGCAGCGGCACACCGTTTGCAGCGGCGGCTACCGCCATGAGCTCGGGAAACAAGGCCCGCAGTTCCCCCTGCGGACCCTCCTCCACCGACCCCGCATCCCTCGCATACAGCAGGCTGCGACTGGTCAAGGAGCCACAATCCGATGCGGCTGACAGTAGGGCATCCTGTTGATGAGGCCAAGGTGGTTCCCCGACATCCTCGAACAAGGCGCCCCGTGGAGCCATTTCCCCCCACCCCGGGGTCTCCGGAGGAGGGATACTCTCCTCCACGGGACCATCATACAAGAACCCGTCCGCCTCCTCCATGAAGTCTTCAGTTTCCATCAGAAATCCAGAGTCGGACGCGGCCTCGCTGGTCTCCAGCAATTCCCCAAACCCAGGCCGTTCGCGTCTGCACGCCACCATGTGACGACGTGAGCGAGCAGACGCAAAAAGTTTTCGTCGCAAATCCCCTGGCTCTAAGACAATCCCCCGTTCATCAACGGGCGATTCCCCAGAAACAGAGGAACCAGAGTCGAGATCAGGCCATCGCCGGAGCGACGGCTCCGAACCCTCGGCTCGTCGGTGAGGAAAACTATCCACCGGCAGTCTCCCGGGCTGGGTCGGCAACCACGAGAGTGGCAACAGCCCAGCACCGGAAGAGAGATTGGTGTTGGATTATTCCTGATTCTTGGACGATTAGTCAGTTAGCTAAAATACATCCAAATAAATCAATAAAAATTTTAGATTGTGGTTGAGGCATCATCTAGCCATAATATCTGTTCTAGTGAGTGTAAACACTTCTACTTTTAACAATATAAGTCAGGGTTTGAAGTGGTGTTTTGACTTTTGTGTCAAAGAGAATTAGAAAATCAGAGCGGTTTCAACTTTAAAGCCCAACGGTCAAATCTGGGTCGGATAAGAGTGTTACTTTATCTCTTATGTGTGTGTTAAATGGTAAATAGTGCATTTATATGGCGCTTTACGATTTTGTTCCTCACATTCACCCATTCGCTCACACATTCACACACCGAAGGTGCAAGATTACAACCTGCTCATTGGGAGCAATTAGGGGTTACCTTTTCTTGCTCAATGACACTTCGACATGCGGGGAGGAGTGGGAATCGAACCGGGAGCCTTCAGATTACCAGACCGCTCTACCTCCTGAGCCACTGTCGCCTCATGTTAGGAGTTGAGTTGGAATTCAGAATCAATACATTCATGTAATTCACGGTCATGACCTGAAACTATGAATGAATGATCATTGTATTTATATAGTGCTTTTCTAGACACTTAAAGCACTTTACAGTGTAGGATGTAAATGGCCTCCTTCCCCACTAGGTAGCACCAAACCTTGGGCTACAGGCTCAATGGCTGCGAGACACTGGCACCAGGCACACATCACACTACACAATGGCTGAAAGGCTCCGGAAACGGGGATTGATATCAGCCAATTAAGGGGAAGTGATGAGGTGGCCTTGATGTCAGAGACCTGGTGGGACCAGGTGGGCTTGCAGGACTGGAGTTTTGAGTGAAACTTTGGTCTCGGTTGACCAGGTGGAGAGCATTAATAATAATAATAATAATAATAATAATAATAATAATAATAATAATAATAATAATAATAATAATAATAATAATAATAATAATAATAATAATAATAATAATAATACACTTTATTTGTATAGCACCTTTCATACAAGAATTGCAGCTCAAAGTGCTTCACAACAGAAAAAAGACGGGCACAAAATGAGCACATAAAGTGCAGACATATAAAATCAGTTTTTCACATTAGGATCTAACATCCCAATAGGCCACCTTGTTTATTGTTTACTTAATCATTTGGTTTGTATCTCCTCTCTCTCTCTCCGTGCTTCAGCCCTCTTCTGTCTCGCACGTCGCCCAGGTCCTCCATACTGTTATGTAGGACAAGTTCCTTAGTTTTACTTACATTCATCTCTTTTCTTTTATAATATCTTTTTATTAGTATCATCGAATTACAACAAGTTGCAGCATGAGGGTCAGCATTATAAAATGTGCTCACAATCTACAGCAAGTTGTCCATGGTTGAACTATTCCCATTTATTTCTTATTTTCCCCCTTTGCTATTCCTTATAAAGTTAACCTGTTTAGTTTGTTTCAAGTAAAGCATCTACCCACCCGCCCCAACACGAAACAATAATAATAACAACGAATGTATACATCTACATTTAGTTATTTAGCTAAGTGTTGAGTGCTACAGTGTAGGTTAGTATATTAGGACAAGTGCATGACAGCAAGGTTATAGTTAGGGTTAGAATAAATTTTTTTCTTCTTCATTTCAGATAATGGAATGAACGAAGAAGTGTGTCTTTAGTCAACAGCGAAAGATTGGACAGGTTTCAGCTGTCCTAACTGTGGTGGGCAGTTCGTTCCACCATTGTGGGGCAAGGACTGAGAATAGGCGGCTTCTCTTTGATGACCCTCCCGGAGCTCGGATAGGAGTAGGTCTGAGACGGCCAGAAGATGCAGAGCGTAGGGGTCTTGAGGGTGTGTAGTTAGAGACCATTGACCGGGGGTAGGCCGGTTCCCTTTGCTGCACGGTATGCCAGGTCGAGGGCCTTGAAGCAGATTTGTGCAGCAATGGGGAGCCAGTGCAGGTCCCTAAGAAGTGGGGTGACATGGGCCGACTTCAGTAGGTTTGAGATCAGGCGGGCCGCTGCGTTCTTAATGAGTTGAAGAGGCTTGGTGGCAGTGGCCGGGAGGCCAGCAAGCAGTGCGTTGCAGTAACATGGGTCTGACAGCCATCATTGGTATAGAGTGTCTGGTTCTGGGTATGAATGTTATAATACACTTAAATGTATTGTGCCAAAATGTCTGGTCAGTAACATGGGTCTGACAGCCATCACTGATACAGAGTGTCTGGTCAGTAACACGGGTCTCTCGGTCCCTCCACTCTGCAGTAAACAGAACATAAAATTAAGAGGATTTTTATTTATTTATTTTTTAATCCTCTCTTTCTCCAATTTTTCTCTGTTTTCTCCCCGTCCCAATTTAGTCGTTGTGCCAATTCCCCCCCCTCCCCTACCTGTTTGTTGTGTGCATGTTCTCCTACTGGTGGTACAAGGGAATCCTGAAGGCATCCGCACGCTTCCTCCGATACGCGCGGCGACAGCCAGTGACTCTTCTTTCACCTGGCAGCGAGGACTCTCATTGGTGAAGTGTAACGCGTGGGAGGTCACGCTGCCTCCATCAAGTCCTGCCTCCGCTGAGCAAGCGCCCAGACCTGACCTGTAGGCGTCGGGCATAGACGCCTGCGTAATGGAGCATTCGGAGCATCTGCTCTCCCACTATTGAACTTGGGGGAGCAAAGGTATGCTCTTGCTCCACCACTTTTTGATCATATGAAAAATATGATATATCCCCCCCCAATATATATTTCTAACCATAACTACGTAATTTCAATCAAATTAATAATACGCAATGACACTTAATAGCACGTTTTTAAGTTTCCAAAGATTGCGACCCCCCCCCCCCCTGCTCCCCCATATGGTTTGATCCAGTGCCTCTCCAACCCCCAGCAGAGCAGACAGTGGCGCACAGCGCTGGCGCTGCAGGTAGGCTGAGTGTAAATATCAAAGGCCACAGAAGTGTGTCATTTGGTGGCGGGCAGGATTTTCCAGTAAGTTGTTCATCTAATGTGGGTCATATGTTCATCATAGCAGTTAGTATAGAAGACATTAGAAAATAACGCTGAATCTTACCGTGGCTTTCTCGCGCCGCTGGCAGATGATCGTGGAACAGAATTTTTTCCATTATGGGATGTCGAAATACCCAATCCATTTCCAGGTTGTATAATAGTATATACGTCCAAATAACGTTGTTTATTGAGTTAGGGCGAGCTATCTATTATCCAGTGTTTCAAGATGGAGTCGCGGGAGCTATAGCGAGTGGTTGGACCCCATATGGAGTGAGCACTTCCGGGTTAAAGGTTGACATCCGGTTTCGATCTGCCGATCGGCCACCAGATGGCGCTCTTGAACCGCTAGAGGATTGAGAGGAGATCAGAACTGTGTGTCAAGGGCTCCGGATGGGAAATATGAATCCGATCACAGATTTTTGAAATATTGATATCAAAGACGAGTTACGGCGTTCTCGGCAACTTGAGCATGGCTAGGAAAGACGCCATAACACGTTTCCGGCAGTTAAAGTGTTAAGATTATTTATGTTAGACATGTCTTTACTATTGAGTGGTAGAAGTTCTACCACGCAATACAATAAAAGTGTTTCACGTCCCGAAATGCCATCTGGTCATACCAATAATAATAATAATAACAAAGTTTCCCTCTGGTTGGCGTTAGCTTTAGTGCTAGCCGCTAGCTAACGTTGTCATATATCTAGATATGTGGTGTCGTCAGCTGGATAACGTTGACTTCGTTTGCACATTTTAACGTTCGCTATGGCAGACGAGCAGGGCCGGATTAACGACGGCCACGGCCCGTGGGCCTTTAGTGACGAGGGCCCCCCCAAAAAAGAATTCGTTTACTTTTTTTTTTTTTATAATAATAATAATGCAATAAAAGTCTGAAAATGAAGGGATTATGTCCATGAGTGTCATTTTTAGAAATTAAGGCCTGCCTCTTATATAAGCCTCTCTAATAAAGGCCTGGTGCTCTTTGCAGCTGAGGTAAATAGAAGACCCGTCCTATATTACCGTAAATCAAGATGTTCAATTATCTTAAGGTACAATACCTGAAATGAAAATGTGTGTGTGTGTCCAGCCAACCAGGTAACATGGCAGAAAAAAGAAAGAATACAGACATCGGAGCATTTTTCAGTACACCAAAACGCAAAGTAAGAACCCTAGTAGCCTAATAGCTCAAAGACTTAAAGGGCGGGCTCCACAAATAATGGATTGCACGGTGTTAATTGCACCCTTACTTACAATTCATTATGAATTGTAAATGGGGGACCCTGATGTAAACAAAACAAAAGTCTTTCTCTGGTCTGCATCCCCTTAACAATTGTGTGTATTGAGCCGTACTATATTGTACCCATTCTGCAATATGTTAATAACATTTTTAATCAATCAATAACAGATTGCAGAATGGGTACAGTACAGCTCAATACACACAATTGTTAAGGGGATGCAGACCAGAGAAAGACTTTCGTCTTGTTTACATCAGGGTTCCCCATTTTCAATTCATAGTGAATTGTAAGTAAGGGTGCAATAGAAATGTTTCATAATGATGTTCAGTGTATTCATAAGTGTATTGCTCTCCTTAATGTAGAATGATATGGTGACTGTACAGACTCAGGGAGGAGAGAAAGAGACCCAAGAGTTACAGGTCATGGAAATATCAGACAGTCAGCTTAAAGTGTAGGATAACATAACAAATTAAGACACAAATACTTGGATTATATATCCCCCCCTCTCTCCCTTTCTTTACAGAGTAGCATAAAGATTATGTATTCAAACCGGTTCAGTGTATTCATAAGTGTATTGCTCTCCTTAATGTAGAATGATATGGTGACTGTGCAGACTCAGGGAGGAGGCAGAGAAGGAGAGAAAGAGACTCAAGAGTTACAGGTAATGGAAATATCAGACAGCTTAAAGTGTAGGATAACATAACAAATTAAGACACAAAATAGGCTATATTTACAGCAGACCCTGTTATTGTTCCTTGTTGGTATTTTTTCTCTCTTTCTTATTAAAAACTTGGCCTATTTGAAAGGAGATTGATTTAATAAAAATAAAAGAGCGAAAAATCAATATACAGTATATATACAGTATATATATATTATATATATATTAATATATTATTATCATTATAGTAATTGGCTATCATACTGCAATATAAACTGAGTTTTATAGTGAAAAGAGCAGCTTTATTGGTCAAGATTGAAGGCTCTATATTGCAGGAAATTGCACGTACAGGTTCATTAAATGAAAAAAATTAAAATAGATTCTCTTGTCGTCAGAGCAGCTGGGACGAGCTCCTCCACGGGGTGTGACATCATCACTCACTCCTTCACCCCACATATAGAAAATATACAAAACCTCCAAACCAACCCTTGCCTGTCACAAAAAAATAAAAAAATTATTAACACTATGATCGCCGATGACGTGTTTAGACGTCATTCCTAGCCATGCTCATTCTGCCGAAGACGCCGTAACTCGTCTTTGATATCAATATTTCAAAAATCTGTGATCGAAATCATATTTCCCCTCCGCAGCCCTGAGACCAACTGAAAAGCTCCACTCAACTCTCTAGCGGTTCAAGAGCGCCATCTGGTGGCCGATCGGCAGATCGCCAGCCGGAAATCACCCTTTGACCCAGCAGGGCTCACTCCATATGGGGTCCGGGCACTCGCTAATGTTAGAGAGACTCCGTCTTCACACAGTGAACATCGATCGGTGGAAATAACTCGAAAAAACAACATGATTTGGACGTATATACTATTATACAACCTGGAAATAGATCGGGCATTTCTCCATCCCATAATAGAAAAAATTCTGTTCCACGCTCATCTGCCAGCGGCGCGAGGAAGCCACGGTGAGTTTCAATGTTATTTTCTAATGTCTTATATACTAACTGATCTGATGAACATATGACCCACATTAGATGAATGGTATAACGTTGCCCACGGAATTATAAACGCCCCCTCGCCCATCCGGTCAACATCAGATGATATGTAGTAACTTCTAGAAGTACGTCCAGTTGAAATTTTTGATCTCGCACAGATTCCTACCAAACTGTATTTGATCATCAATATAATGCATTTAGGGCTATAAATCACGTTCTGAAGAAAGCTGCAGAAAAAGATAAAAACATACTTATACTTTAGACCATATTTTAGTATGAATATGTGAATGAAAAAGTTTAACGTTGCTACACCATGAACAATACATATAGGACATTGAATGGGCCATAATAATGGCAATTTAGCAATAGAATTTAAAAAGTTATAGCCCTGCAAAGAAGGGGAACTTCTCCATAGACAAATAGAGCTGGCAAGGAATGGTAAATCATGAATTTTAACGATGGTGATCAAAGTGTTAATAAAAAAGGTTAAAAAAAATAATAATAATAATAAAAAAAGAAAATATTGCACCCCCACTTTCAACTATAACTAGGCGGCCATGGGCGTCGCTGTCCACAACGCCAGATATGTATTGTGTATTAATGCAGTTGAAATGGAGATGAAACCGGTTGTTATCGTGCTCAGATTCAAGTGCAGCCCTGGCTCCTCTCAAACTCCTCTTCAAGAAGAAGACAGTGTAATGATAAGTGCTATCATAGCTGCTACCACTAAGTGGCAGTATAACATCATGCAAGCTGTTACTATGGTTACTGGTAGGGCTATATAATTAGGGCACCTGTGTACAACCTGCAGACAATAAACAGCTGGCTGAAGCATAAAGATCTAACGTCTGTCTGGTTGATAGTAGACTACAATCTTTACAGTTGTTACTGTACAAATATACCTTTACATATACGTATATTGAAGAGAAATAAACAACACATTCAAAATATTAGACAGCATATTTAGACAGAAAATAAGAGACTCTGCAATGCCATGGAAACAATCAAATAAATAATTGTACTTACTGATGTTGTGGTGTCAAAAATCTGATATATGTTATCAGAAGCAAGTTTGGATCCAGATGGTTTTAGTATGAAGTCTTGTTCCAGTAGAGAATGTGTTCTGCCACAGAGAGGGGTTCAAGTCAACCAGCAGACTATCCAGTGTTTTTGGTTGAATGAGTAGTTCAGTCTGGAAAACAGCCTGTTCTTATACAACTGAGCCAATAGTTGAGCAGTTAGCTGCTTTGAACTGATTGGCCAATCAGAATAGACACCCCATCCATCAAACACAAGGTGATAGGTCCTCTTATAATCATCTTGGAAGACAACTATGCTACACTTTGTACAACCACTATGTATGTATGTATGCAGTATTACACCTGCATATATTTTTGTTTTATTTGTACTTTCATTATTCCAATATTCTCTCCCTTACAAGATACTGGATGATCAGAATGTTGCCCAAATCCTTAAATATTGACATATTTTAGGTTCCAAATCAAACATAATCCTCAGTGGGACGTTTAAGTGTCTTTAGGAAATGTATTGATTTGATGTATGCCATGTTTTTTTTTATAAACATTGAGTCTGACATTACTTACATTCAGGGAACAAAATTAACTTTTTGACTTACCAGCCATTTGGCTGGTAGATTTTAAAAACTACCAGCCAGGCAGATTTTTTACCAGCCAAAAATAAAAAATAGCTTTTTAGTATATCGCCATGTGTTATTATTACTATATAATACTCTCATATGCTATTTTCAATTAATATCATAAACAACATAAGGAATATTAGCATAATTTTGAGTGGACTGAAGGAATGAGTCAGCGTTAATAGTTTTAAATGCAAATAATTTATTGAAACATAGAAGTGGGGTCGGGGACACACACACTGTTTCAACTCACCACCCCGGCATCATATTGTAGTCTAGTCCGTCTTCAAACTTCCACTCCTCTCGAAACCTTTTTATATTTGAATATCAACATTATCTGTGCATCCTCAGTAATCCTCAGTTTACTACAATATACTCCTCTCCAGTGACTTCATCGTCTTTCCAAACGCACGCACACACACAGAGAAAGGGAGAGTGCCCCCCCCCCCCCCCATTTCCCTTTCCCCAGTCCACACTGTCTGCTGTTCTCTATGGCTCTGCCGCTGATCAGGATTAGCTTGTTAGCTTACGCTAACATAACATTCATTTCGGGCGATGTGGGCATAAAGGAATGGCGACGATGCAATGCATGTTAGATGCATTTAACCCATTGTGAGAAGAAGAAAAAACCAGACTTATTTCGGCTCGCAAAATAGGCGCACTGCTGTGTAGCTCTGCTCTCAGGGAACAAACTTAACTTTTTGACTTACCAGCCATTTGGCTGGTAGATTTTAAAAACTACCAGCCAGGCAGATTTTTTACCAGCCATTGGCGGTTGGCTGGTACTTATTTTGTTCCCTGCTTACATTACTGACCATCCAGTTGGCTGGTGACTGAAATTGTGATTCTTGGATTATGGCATCAGATTACAAAAAAATTAATTTGTCAGACCAATATATTGTCTACCAGGGAGTACAACAGGGAGTAATCTGGTTGCAGATTTAATTTCAAGATTTATGAAAGCTGCTGCTATTGCAAACTATGTGGACACTCTGCTCCAAAGACTCTGTAATGAAGCATGTGGCAATACAGGAGAAGGATGTTTAGGGTTTCCACCCGTCTCATAAAATACAGAATTGTGCGTCTTTGACAATTAAATCTGGAGTTCCATTTAGAATCAATACAGGACGTGATATGTTCCCTATTGTCATCCCACCCGGGGATGAGGGTCAGAGCCAATCAGAGGCAGAGTCGGGGCGCGGCACCGAGCATTGGAAGGAAAGGATGGCAGACTGTCATGTAAATTGAGGCGTAACGTTAAGCTATTGCCCATCAGAGGTATTTGGGTAGCTTTTCAGTGAGAACAATGCTACCACCATTTCAGCCTGGTTTGGTTTCAGTGCCATTAAACCATCTGTAGGGTGCTCCAGTCTGCTCCCATTGACTTTTAAATTGCAAATAAATTAAGAGGAGTGTATTCCACTGCTATACAAATGCTTATTACGTTATTCCCGGGCCATTGGCTCTGGTATGTCATCAGTATTGTTGTGTTTTTAGAAGGAAATACATGTGATTGAACATGTCCACATCAAGCATCTCAACAAAACCAAAACAAATAAAAATGCTTTAAAAAAACATCAATAATCTAATGGAATCTTTAACTTGTTCAACATAGTACTAACATCTTTTCATCCTAAATCTAGTAATACTGAGTTGAGACTTTTCAATGGAAGAACCAAGAACATATTAATCAATTATGTAATTTTACATAATGAATAAATGTGAGGCTTAACAAGTCCTCCACCTGTCCTAGGAAGGCAGAGTGCATCTCATTCTGTAGTGACAAACCCTCTTCACCCTGAGACCTGAAGACATACAAACTTCTCTTAGGCATTTGGTGAGAATGTTAAATACTTAATCTAAAAATAACACTGACAGGACAGTATTGATGTAATACTTTTTTATTTGCATACAGTCATCAAATAGACAGAGGTAAAGCATGGGCCAACAAAAATAAATGGAATAATAAGACTGGCCTCTGATAGCACATGGTCTGAAAAATACTGTACATTTGAACCATTTCCAGAGTGACTGAAGCCCTTCCCACATTGGTCACAGTGGTAGGGCCTCTCTCATGATAAGCATCATATTTTGAGTAACATAATGAAACCATTGTAAAATACACATTTTACATCTACAAGGCTTACAACTTGTGGGTATAAACTATTTCCATATTCAAATATGTGATCTTACGGTTATTTGGCATAAAGGTCCTAAAGACTCTGGGATCGAATCCAGCTGTCAGCGGTACCTCTGGCTTGGTCAGTCGTCCCTACTAACACAATTGGCAGCGGGTAGGAAGCCGGTGGCGTATGTGTCCTACTGGTCGGTCGGGGTGCCTGTTCAGCAGGGACTCTACATGTATCAGAGGAAGACATGTGGTAGTCTTCACCCTCCCCAGGGCGACAGTAGGGGGCAAAGGCGTGCAACGACCAGGAAGGGAATTGGCATAACGACTAAATTGGGATGGAAGAAAAATAAAAAAAAAATGGGGAGAAAAAAAGATAAAAAAAAAGAACAGGCTCTGCAAACAAAAAACACTTTCTCAGAAACTGCATAGTGCACCTTTAAAATAACATTTCAAATGGAAGAAATGTTCGTTTAAAAAAATGTAATCGAACTATTGACAAATCCAATGTTGGATATGTACATGCATTAACCTCTTGAAATGTGTATTACAAAATAATATTAAAGCTGCAATAATTATTTTCTGACAAGTAGAGGGCAGCAAGGAGCAATTGTAAACAAAGCATTGCCTCTCTTTCTCCCAAAACAAAAGCCTTGCTTCGTCTCACTAAAGTGATCATTGTATCATGTATAAACATAATCCTACCTTGGTGGTGTGTTGTAACTAGAGAACAAAACCAGTGAAAAAATTTCAGTTTCATGCATGGATTACTAGATTTCAAATAAAGTATATACAACGGTATTTTAGGCACTTCCTGGTTGTTAAACATGAAAATGGCAATAATAATAAAAAAAATACATAGGTTTATACAATAGATAGAGGAATGTTTGATTTGTGTCCAGTATGAATGCGCTGTTGAATATGTAAATGTTTTAAGCAGATTTCTACTTATTTTTAGTGTTTGACAGCTGTATGAATAGGCTGGTGATTCTTTAAGTTTCCAGAGTGAACAAAGCTCTTCCCACACTGGTCACAGATATAGTGCTTCTCTCAAGAATGAATGTTCTGGTGTCTCTTTAAGTGTCCAGATGTACTGAAGCTCTTCCCACATTGGTCACATTGGCTTCTCTCCTGTATGAATGTTCTGGTGTTTCTTTAAGTCTCCAGACTGACTGAAGCTCTTCCCACATTGGTCACAGTGGTACGGCTTCTCTCCTGTATGAGTACGCTGGTGTTTCTTTAAGTGTCCAGACTCTCTGAAGCTCTTCCCACACTTGTCACAGTGGTAGGGCTTCTCTCCTGTATGAATACGCTGGTGTGTCTTTAAGTCTCCAGACTGACTGAAGCTCTTCCCACATTGGTCACAGTGGTACGGCTTCTCTCCTGTATGAGTACGCTGGTGTCTCTTTAAGTTGCCAGACTCACTGAAGCTCTTCCCACACTTGTCACAGGGATAGAACTTCGCTCCTGTATGAATGTTCTGGTGTTCCTTTAAGTTACCAACCTTTCTGAAGCTCTTCCCACACTGGTCACAGTGGTAGGGCTTCTCTCCTGTATGAGTACGCTGGTGTGACTTTAAGGTTCCAGAGCGACTGAAGTCTTCCCCACATTGGTCACAGTGGTAGGGCTTCTCTCCTGTATGAATACGCTGGTGTCTCTTTAAGTCTCCAGACACTCTGAAGCTCGCCCCACATTGGTCACAGTGGTAGGGCTTCTCTCCTGTATGAATACGCTGGTGTCTCTTTAAGTGTCCAGACTCTCTGAAGTCTTCCCCACATTGGTCACAGTGGTAGGGCTTCTCTCCTGTATGAATACGCTGGTGTGTCTTTAAGTCTCCAGAGAAGCTCTTCCCACATTGGTCACAGTGGTAGGGCTTCTCTCCTGTATGAATACGCTGGTGTGTCTGTAAGTGTCCAGACGCTCTGAAGTCTTCCCCACATTGGTCACAGTGGTAGGGCTTCTCTCCTGTATGAGTACGCTGGTGTGTCTTTAAGGCTCCAGACTGACTGAAGCCTTCCCCACATTGGTCACAGTGGTAGGGCTTCTCTCCTGTATGAATACGCTGGTGTATCTTTAAGCTTCCAGATCTACTGAAGCTCTTCTCACATTGGTCACAGCAGTGAGGCCTTGACTCAGCCATTATTGTATTTGTTGTTGGGGAACAATTGTATCTGGAATAGAGAGAAATGAAGATTTCATGCATTGTCCATTTATATTGTCCATTTATCTGCAATTTGAAAGTGAATCTGCTCCATGGATGGATATTGAAAACTGCATGGACAGTTATCTGCAATTTGTCATTGTGGTTGTTACTGTACAAATATACCTTTACATATACACCATACACGTTGTCATGGCGCCTGGAGAGAGTGGCAGCCTGTTAGAGCAGCTCCTCCCCTCTCCCCATCCTTACCTTTTTTTTAACTCATTTATCTTTGATTATACTCTTTATTTTTTCGATACTTACATTTTGTAACAGTACTTGGTTTGTTTAGGCTAAACACTTCCATGAAGTTAGACAGCTAAGAGTTAGTTTAAGTTAGGTCTAGCCAGAAAATGGAACAACAAGACGACGCCAACGATATTGTTGTTGTTGTTGCCAACGACAACAGAGCCAGCAACACTGTTGTGTATTCGAGAGAGGAGCTACTCCGTTTCAAGGATAGAGCCACCGAGGAATTTACCTAAAAAAATGAGGATTCACAGACGGGGCAATAGAGCTGGTGTGACCGTGAAGGAGAGGAAGACAAGGGAGAAGAGAAGATCCAAGCCTTACCTGCCCTCCGTTGTTATGGGTAACGTGCGGGCGCTGGTCAACAAAATAGATGAGCTCTCAGCCCTGGTTAATAACCAGCAGGAATACAGAGAAGCTAGTTTATTGTGCTTCACGGAGTGCTGGCTGAACGACAACATCCCGGACAGCAGCGTGGAACAACAGGGTTCACCGTGGTGCGAGCTGACAGGAATAAACAAGAGCGGTGTAACCCCGGTCATATCACGGTTAAAGAACGTATATGTTCTCCGGACATTGAGCTGTTGGCCCTGAGCATGAGACCCTATTACCTACCAAGGGAATGTTCACACTAGAGCTGCCGCGATTACCGCATTACCGCGGTATCGCTGTTACATCACGGCCACCGCAGAGTAGGCTGAATACCGCGTCACCGCTGTTTTTTATAATAATAATTAGGGATGCCCCGATCGATCGGCCACCGATCGTTATCGGCCGATACTCAGTATAAATATGCAATCTGTGAATTCCGATAATTAGTCATATTCGCCGATAGCGGAAACCGATCAAGCGAAGCTCTCACTCGCTGTCTGTCTCAGACACACACGACCTGCAAACTGCCGCTGCTCCTCCTCCCTAGCCCCGCCCACCCCGTGTAGAGTTTGTAAACAAAGAGGTGCGGCTCCTCTGCTCGAGTCTGTAGTGCACTGCATTCGACCTGCGCTAACGTTAGCTACCTAGCTATCGTTACTGTTTAAACAAAATTACCCAGTCAACTATTCACGTTTAGTAGGCATTGTCTAACGGTATTTAGCCGGCTAGCTACCGATAGCTCCTGATATCAACAAATGATCCAGAAAGTCTAGTAGTTCATGTTCATACCTCAGTTAGCTTGCGTTAGCTGACGTTCGTTTACTGTTCAAAACGAAATGTCCCATTGAACTAAAGTTCTGTCTTAACGTCATCTAGCCGGCTAGCAGTAGCTACAGATAGCTCTTGATATCAATGTCTTATAACATTGATTTAATGCGTATTCGAGCTGAGGGCTTGCTGAATGTGAAATGATCAAAGCACTTAACGTTACCAATGGGGTCCCGCTGCAGCGCCGGAGAATCCTTTTTGGAGCTGGGCTACTAGAGTACACACAGACAGTGGAGCTGTTTGCAGATAGTGAGCATTTTGACTTGTTGCGTGGTGGCGATGTCTTGCAGTCGCAGATAATACAAGTACAAGTCTAATTATATAATATATATATTTTATAAAAAAAAAAAAAAAAAAAAAAAAACTTTTTATATAAAATAATTTTTAATTTCTTTTTAATCAAAAACAATCGGTATCGGATCGGTATCGGCCGATATGGCTCACGACGATCGGTGATCGGTATCGGTGGCAAAAAACGTGATCGGGGCATCCCTAATAATAATAATAAATTACCCTCCTCTCGTTGGGCTTGCGGCTCTGCAGATATACCCTACTTCTCTATCGAGGTTCCAAGCGACCCTATTGGGTACCAGAAAAGTCACGTGAAACATTGCAGACCACTGATTGGTCAGAAGAGAGACGCGTCACACGTTGTAGCATCATGCAGTGTGTTACCACCAATCGGCAAGCGCGTATTAGGTTTTTACTTCCTGAATGTCAGTTCATCACAACACGGCTAATAACGTTAGCTTTAACTCTCCGCCGGAGTGGACTACCATCGCGCCTCAGGAGTACTAAACGAGACATAATGATTTTACTGTCTGCAACGAATGTTATAATAAAAGCCCTTCGTTCTATACACTTGTCTGATTGAAAACTTTATTAACAGACCGCAGAATGGGACAACTCAGCACACTCTGAGCAAAGAAAGGAACTGAGATATGAATAGAGTATTGCTTGCTATGGTCCGGTAAATACGCTGATGTTATTGAACGTATAACTATATAATGTCAATGCCACAAAACGAATGCCTTTATTATAAAGTAGTAACTTTATAGTAATAATAATAAGAAAGGGTCGGGGGGGTAACCACCCCTGCCCGCGACACCGAGTGAACGGCGCACGACCAGAGGGGAAACTTCGAATCCGTGTTTCACTTTCAATAACTAATGCGTGCTTGCCGAATCCCAAACAATATTCATGCTGCAAAGTCATCCTCTAAAGATAGACATTTAGACTAGAGGCAGGCTATATGCTATAAAGAGTAGACTACTACTAAAAAAAAAAATGCATTCAAACTTTTTTTTAAATTTTTTTGTGTGCGTGCGGTAATAACCGCGCGGTAGGAAATATTTTGCAAATTTGTGCGGTAAGGAAATAATCAATACCGCGGCAGCTCTAGTTCACACATTATCGCCGAGGCATTCATCATTATAAACGGCGACTTCAACCATGTCAGGATATCCAGATCCCTGACCAATTTCACGCAGTATGTCACTTGCAAAACAAGAGACAACAAGACCCTGGACTTACTGTATGCAAATATCAAGGAAGCATACGGCCACACTGCCCTCCCCCCGCTTGGCAGCTCAGATCACAACCTGGTCAGACTTGATCCAATATATAAGCCTGTGATCAAACGACAGCCAGCAACAACTAGGCTTGTCCCACAGTGGTCGGAGGATGTTGAGGAAGAGCTAAGGGAGGGCTTCAGCTCCACAGACTGACCTGTTCCAACGGACCCACGGTGAGGACATCAATGGACTCACCGAATGTAGAACTGATTATATCAGGTTCTGTGAGGAGAGCATCGTACCCACTAAGAAGGTACGCTGCTTTCCTAATAACAAACCCTGGATCAATAGGGACATCAAATACCTCCTGAACAGGAAGAAGAGATGACAGGCGCACCCCCCCTCCCCCGCTGATTATCACTAATGACCAGGTCCGAAGGCAGCTCTCCAACATCAGCGTGAACAAAGCCAGAGGACCTGACAACACCAACCCCAGGTGCTCAAGGCGTGCGCTGGACAACTGGAGGCACCATTCCAGCACATTTTCAACCTCCCTGAGACTGGAGAGGGTGCCCCAGCTATGGAAAACCTCCTGCATTGTCCCGGTGCCCAAAAATGGGGCGCCCAAGTGCCCTCAGTGACTACAGGCCGGTCGCTATACACACCTGGAGAGACCATCACCTACATGCTCCACAGAGCCTATACACACCTGGAGAGACCATCACCTACATGCTCCACAGGGCCTATACACACCTGGAGAGACCATCACCTACATGCTCCACAGGGCCTATACACACCTGGAGAGACCATCACCTACATGCTCCACAGGGCCTATACACACCTGGAGAGACCATCACCTACATGCTCCACAGGGCCTACACACACCTGGAGAGACCATCACCTACATGCTCCACAGAGCCTATACACACCTGGAGAGACCATCACCTACATGCTCCACAGGGCCTATACACACCTGGAGAGACCATCACCTACATGCTCCACAGGGCCTATACACACCTGGAGAGACCATCACCTACATGCTCCACAGGGCCTATACACACCTGGAGAGACCATCACCTACATGCTCCACAGAGCCTATACACACCTGGAGAGACCATCACCTACATGCTCCACAGGGCCTATACACACCTGGAGAGACCATCACCTACATGCTCCACAGAGCCTACACACACCTGGAGAGACCATCACCTACATGCTCCACAGAGCCTACACACACCTGGAGAGACCATCACCTACATGCTCCACAGAGCCTATACACACCTGGAGAGACCATCACCTACATGCTCCACAGGGCCTATACACACCTGGAGAGACCATCACCTACATGCTCCACAGGGCCTATACACACCTGGAGAGACCATCACCTACATGCTCCACAGGGCCTATACACACCTGGAGAGACCATCACCTACATGCTCCACAGGGCCTATACATACCTGGAGAGACCATCACCTACATGCTCCACAGGGCCTATACAAACCTGGAGAGACCATCACCTACATGCTCCACAGGGCCTATACATACCTGGAGAGACCATCACCTACATGCTCCACAGGGCCTATACACACCTGGAGAGACCATCACCTACATGCTCCACAGAGCCTATACACACCTGGAGAGACCATCACCTACATGCTCCACAGAGCCTACACACACCTGGAGAGACCATCACCTACATGCTCCACAGGGCCTACACACACCTGGAGAGACCATCACCTACATGCTCCACAGAGCCTACACACACCTGGAGAGACCATCACCTACATGCTCCACAGAGCCTATACACACCTGGAGAGACCATCACCTACATGCTCCACAGGGCCTATACACACCTGGAGAGACCATCACCTACATGCTCCACAGGGCCTATACACACCTGGAGAGACCATTCAACACCATCCGGCCACTGCGGCTAGAGGAGAAGCTCACTGGGATGCAGCTGGACCGGGGAATGGTGGCCTGGATCACCGACTACCTCACCAGCAGACCTCAGTACGTGAGACTTCAGGGCAGCCAATCAGAGATGCTGGTGAGCAACACCGGCGCTCCCCAGGGTACCGTGCTGTCACCATTTTTGTTTACCCTCTACACGTCCGACTTCCGCTACAACACAAGGACGTGCCACCTGCAGGAGTTCTCCGATGACTCCTCCATGGTCAGCTACATTGTGGATGACGATGAGGCTGAATACAGGGCTCTGGTGGAGAGCTTCGTAGGATGGTGGGACAGTAACCAGCTCCAACTCAACGTCAGCAAGACAAAGGAGCTGGTGGTGGACTATCGGAGAGGCAGGAAGGGTCCCCCTTCTCCCATAATCCTTGGAGGGGAGGAGGTAGAGATGGTGGAGTCCTACAAGTTTCTTGGAGTTCACATGAACAAGAATCTGGACTGGTCGGACAACACTGAGGCCCTCTACAGGAAGGGACAGAGTAGGCCGCTCTTCCTGGGAAGGCTCAGGTCGTTCGACGTGTGCAGCCGACTGCTGCTATCGTTCTACCAGTCGGTTGTAGCCAGCGTCCTCTTTTTTGCTGTGGTGTGCTGGGGGGGGGGGGGGGGGGGGGGGCAACATCAACTCGAGGGACTCCAGCAAGCTGACCAAGCTGGTGAAGAAGGCTAGCTCAGTAGTGGGTGGTGAGCTGGATAACCTAGAGGTGGTGGCTGACAGGAGGATGAGGAAAAAGCTAGAAGCCATCTTGGAGAACCCCTCTCACCCCCTCTACGAGGAGCGGCCCAGAATGAAGAGCACGTTCAGCCTAAGACTCTTTTTCCCCCTCCATTTTCCTCCGATTTTCTCCCATCCCAATGTTAGTCGTTATGCCACATGCCACATTCTTTTCACCTGGCAGCGCGGATTCTCCCTGAGAGGGCGTAGCGTGTGGAAGGATCACACTATCCCACTCAGGTCCTATCCGCGCTTAGCAGGCGCCCCGACCGAACTGTAGGAGTCGCTGTTTACAACGACCCGGACCCACCCCGCCAGCTTCTCCCACCCTCTAATACAGCCAATTGTATTAGTGTGAACGGCCAGCCAAGCTGGTGACAACCCGGGAGCTGTGAGCTGGATTCGAACAGGATCTTGGTTCCATCTTGATTCTTTGCGCTAGAGACTCAAAACACTGGTCTATCTTGTGTTTGTACCTTTATATTACTATTTTATATTACTTTATTTATTACTTTTTATAGTACTTTATTATTATTATTATATTTTATATTACTATATTGTACTGTACTGTGAATCTATGCATCCCCCACCCTGTACCCCCCCCCCCCCCCCCCCCCCCATGCTGCTCTGACACCTGAATTTCCCCTAGGGGATCAATAAAGGATTATCTTATCTTATCTTACATATATTGAAGAGAAATAAACAACAGATTTAAAATATTAGACAGCATATTTAGACAGAAAATAAGAGAGACATGGAAACAATCAAATAAATAATTGTACTTACTGATGTTGTGGTGTCAAAACTCCCCTGGAGCCACAGCCAGCAGAGAAGCCCGTTTACTTTCGCTTTCAAACCAGCTGCAGCCTGAGAACTGGAGTGTGAGGGGCTGTAACACTAAAGATGGCGGCAACGACAAAGAATTGCTGAAAAAACAAAAAAATGATTTAATTATTAAATCTTTTGAATGAAAAATTAAAGATTTAAATTAGTTTAGGCCCGTCTTAAATACTTCAAAGCCTCGTTCGGTGGGCATGGGATTGGAATGGGAAAATAAAATTCGAATATATATTAAAAAAAAAAATCTTGCAATGCCAGATACAATGCAACGAACATCATACGCCTCATTAACTCTGCCTCTCTTTGTTAACTACAACAAGCTGCCGTTTGTTATTTAAGATGAGGTCGGACTCGGCACTGACAGATTCAACTTCAACTTACTTTATTTTCCTTTCGGAACTTAATTTGTGCAGTGGTTAAAATACAAACATACAGTCACAAATTCACAATACATACACTCACTACTAGGGCTGCCGCGGTATTGATTTTTTCCTTAACGCACAAATTTGCGAAGCTATTGAAACCGCCGCGGTAACCACACAAAAAAAAGTTTGAATGCATTTTTATTTTTATTTTTTTAGTAGTCTATTCTTTATAGCATATAGCCTGCCTCTAGTCTAAATGTCTATCTTTAGAGGATGACTTTGCAGCATGAATATTGTTTGGGATTCGGCAAGCACGCATTCGTTATTGAAAGTGAAACACAGACAACATGTGGCTCCAGCCCCTCGCGCGCCGCCGCGGTTCCCAACTCCCCTCTCCCTCACGGGGAGAGGCGGGGGGATTCGAAGTCTCTCCTCTGGTCGTGCGCCGTTTACTCGGTGTCGCGGGCAGGGGTGGTAGCGCCCGGCGGTTACCCCCCCCCCCCGACCATTTCTTCTTCTTATTATTATAAAGTTACTATTTGATTAACAAAGGCATTCGTTTTGTGGCATTAACGTTATATAGTTACACGTTCAATAACATCAGCATATTTACCGGACCATAGCAAGGCAAGCATTACTCAATTCATATCTCAGTTCCTTCCTTTGCTCAGAGCGTGCCGAGTTGTGCCCATTCTGCTGTCTGTTAATAAAGTTTTCAATCAGACAAGTGTATAGAACGAAGGGCTTTTATTATAACATTCGTTGGAGTAAAATCATTATGCCTAGTTTAGTACTCCTGTGGAGCGCTGGTAGTCCACTCGTGGCCGGCGGGGAGCTAACGTTATTAGCCTTGTTGTGAGCTCTCGTCAAAATCAATGGCGGATATCCAGGAAGTAAAAAACGAATATGCGCTTGCCGATTGGTGGTAACAGCAGAAGCGGGTGCAAGCGGTGTGACGTAATTGGCAGAATCGACTGTCAATCAAAATTGTTCTCTTGCATTGCTTTGGTTGAGAGTATTATTATAAAAAACAGCGGTGATGCGGTATTCAGCTTAACTCTGCGGTGGGCGTGATGTAACAGCGATACCGCCGTAATGCGGTAACCGCGGCAGCTCTACTCACTACTATAAAAAAACACAAGCTTCGTTAAAACTACAGTAAAAAGACCACTATATAAAAAAAACACCAACTACATTAAAACTACATTACTTAAAGCATGATATATTAAAATCCATGTGGAGCAGTTCTATGTGTAAATAAATAATAGTAGTACAGGTGATATATCAGGTGGAAGGGGGAGTCTATTTTAAGTAGGGATGGACGATAATTATCGGGCCGATATCAGCAATTATGACGTCATCCCGATAATATTTTTGGTTAAAAGAAATGCGGTGTGGGTGGATTGGGATGAAGGGCGTTTGTTTTTACTGTAGGCTCCTCCCGTTTTGCCAGTACTGTGGTACGACTGATAGCGTGTGGTTTAGGAAGAGGGAGTTTTTCACAAATCCAGCGCTCCCTTTCTCATGCCTGGCTGTGACGTCGTTTCAGAAGCAGCACAGATGGTAAACAAATATGGCGTCGTCGGTAGTGTGGGACGTTTTCAAAGTTTCAGAGGAAAACAGTTCGCTTGCCATTTGTAACAAATGCAGAAGTTCCACGAGGAGGGAAAGGGGCAACAACCTAATAAGTCACCTGAAACATCACCACCGCTACGATGGTGTATTAGAATCCGACGACGGCGCGCGAGCAGCTAAAGGCTGAGCTGCTGCGAATCCAAAGCTGCTGCAAAGGAGCCGGCGGCGTGTCGTCTTTTACCAACAAACTTGCCGTTCGTGAACCGGCGCGGCTTGTACCTATTGACGAGGCGTTTGCAAAATGAAAGACGTTTGACAGAGATGATTTGTCTGGTTTATTTAATTCTTTTTGAGGCGTGCTGTCCTATAAATGCCAAGTAATAAGTTGTTTCATGGACCAGGACCACAACAGTCTCCTCTCCTATAGCGTCAAATGTTTTATCTGCTGACAAAGCACAATACCTGTTGGTTTTTAGTTCACTCATTGTTCAGGGAAACACATTGTTAATGACATTGACGGATTGTGAATTTTGTGATTGACTCAAATTATATTTATTTGGAAAAATAAATATAGTCACTTTATTTGAAGAGTCAAAACTGTTCTCTTGGCTTTGTTTTGTTCATAGTAGTAACGCTCATGTCATGATACATCTGGTTAGGTCAAAACTACAGGAATATACATTAAAAAGATTTTTTTATAATACAATAAATATATATATTATCGGTTATCGGTATCGACCTTGAGGAGCAGAAAGTTATCGGTATCGATATCAAAAAATCAATATCGTGCACCCCTAATTTTAAGTAGTCCAAAGTCCTTGGGGGGGGGGGCAGTCCGGCCTCCACCAGACCTAGGTGTTCAGCAGTCTGATGGAGGTTGGCACGAAGCTACCTAAGCCCCTTTTATTCAGTGATGAAGCTCTGTATCGACGGCCTGAGGGCATTAGTTTGTAATGGGTGTGAAGGGTGTGTGTGTTGTCCTCAACTATTTGGGAGGCCTTCTTTACTGTGCGTTTCTTGTGGATGCTGCTGAGTGGCTCCTGGTCCTTCCCAATGATCTTACCGCTGATTCATGGAAAGTTCGGACCACAAAGCGCCTGAAAGGGTTAAAGAACGACACGCGACGGCGCTTCCTATTGGTAACGGCGATGGTCTACCGGCAGCGGAACCAGTTGGCGTTAAGTCAGCTACGTTACTTGTATCTTTTTGTGTGCCAAGTGCCAACGCTAGCGTTTTGAGAGTTATAGCGTCAAGAATTTAAGTACCCTAACTTTTCCGTTTTTAATAGCACTTTATTGTAAATCATCCCTCAGGGCAAAACGACGTTGTTTACTCACATTTCTAGGAATTGTGTGCCTTCATTTAATTTAAACTGAATACTGAATCGAGAACCTCATCCTTCACTGTCATCCTTCTCTCCCATTACAGAAGCCGAGACCCTGACACTGGTAACGTCGAACCGTCCGACTACATGCCAGCTGGATCAGTTACCCTCCGCACTCCTCCAGACCATAGCACCAGACATCATCCCATTCATAACTGCAACCATCAACTCCTCACTCAACTCGGGGGTGGTCCCCACCTCCCTAAAACAAGCCAGAGTCACGCTGCTCATAAAAAACCAACCCTGAACCCCACCGTCATAGGCAACTATCGTCCTGTCTCTCTTCTCTCCTTCCTTTCTAAAACACTTGAACGTGCTGTATCCAACCAACTTACTGCTTATTTCTTACAGAATGACCTCCTAGACCCTAATCAGTCTGGCTTCCAGACTGGCCACTCCACAGAAACGGCCCTCATTGCGGTCACAGAGGCACTTCACTTAGCAAAAGCGAAAGGCCTCTCCTCTGTCCTGATTCTCCTAGATCTATCTGCAGCCTTCGACACAGTCAACCATCAGATCCTCCTCGCGGCCCTCGCAGGAATGAGAGTGGTTGGCTCTGCGCTGACATGGCTGACATCATACCTCAATGATCGCTCCTACCAAGTGTCATGGAGAGGGACCCTGTCGGCCACCGGCCCCCTGCGGACGGGTGTCCCCCAGGGCTTAGTCCTAGGACCCCTTCTCTTCTCCCTCTACACTAAATCACTGGGTAACATTATCACGTCTCATGGCTTCTCGTATCATTGTTATGCCGATGATACTCAACTCTTCCTCTCCTTCCCTCCCTCCCTCAGATATCCACGTCTCTCGGCCCGTCTGTCTGACATCTCCGCCTGGATGACGACCAACCACCTCAAACTAGAAGCAAAACAGAACTGCTCCACCTGCGGCCAAATCCTCCCCCCTGACCCACCTTTCCATCACAGTGGAGAATGCAGCTGTGACTAGGGATGCACCCATATGAACATTTGCCGCCGATACGATAGTTCAACTAACACAATCGGCCGAAACCGATACTTGTGGCCAAAAAATTATTTATAATTTTTTTTTATTTATATATATTTTTATGAAACTACTGTATATTTGTATGTCTCTAAATGTTTTGATTAATTGAAAATGGAGGACCCTCATGTAAAAAAAGCCCAAAGTCTTTTTCTGGTCTTCATCCTCCAGTCCACTGTTGTTGTATTGAGCTGTACTGTATTGTACCCATTCTGCAATCTGTTAATAAAGTGTTCAATCAATCAGACAAATGTATAGAAACGCTTATATTATAACCATATAACAAAAGATTATATTATTGTTCATGAAAATGTTTTAGCCCTATGCTTGACTATTATTTTAGGCATGGCAACAAATGAAATAATAATAATAAAATGAATAAATAAAATATTGTGCCCACCGATATGAACATAGGCCTCTTACTTAATTATGGTACTTTATGGTATTCCACCATGCCATGTGTGTTTTTATTTTATAATGCTCATGAGTCATGATTATTGCTGAAGTCTGAGTCATACAATACTCACTGGCTTTCATAACCTAACAGACTAACTTGTCTTGCTCAAGATTTGTTTATGAGTTTTAATAAGAGAGCACCATCTATCTCAACCAAAGCAATGCAGGTAGACTGCAACAGAACAATTTTGATTGACAGTCGATTCTGCCAATTACGTCACACAGGGCTGTACGCTAAGCTTTTTCACTTGAATGAGAAATTTAGGGGCAAAAAATATTTTTTAGGGGCAAATTTTTAAATAACAATTTTACCATTATTAAAAAAATATGTTCCTGCCTCATTACTGTGGTCCTTTTATTTAACATTTAAGTGCGTTTGTTTTCAGGTTTGTATCTTTTATAATGAACCAACCGAGAAAGTGTGTAAATCACTAATAGAACAAAAACAACAAACTGTGTGTGTGTGTGTGCGCGCTTGTGTAGTGCTCCTTGAATGAGATCACCACAACACACACACACCATTGCATTAATCAGGAGGACAAGAAACTCTGCATACATTTGTTTCACAATGAAAAGTGCTTTAGAAATCAAATGAATTATTATTGTAAATAACCCCATGAAAGGTTTATTATTTGTATGGGTAATTACCTGCTTCATATTTGTGATGTTACTGGTTTCAGTGTGTGCCTAAAGTGATCAATGTGTTGGGCCGTTTATAGAGATCTATGCCAATTAATGTTTATGTATATCCGGGACTTTTTTTAGTAAGAATTGAGAGCTATTTGTATATGTGACCTTTATTTTGAAAACCGTGTTGCGACGCAACCTTATTTACATTTGCGCTTTTGACAGTGAAATGTTCAGTCCAACTTAGCTCGAAGGAAAGACTAATCAAAAAGGTTTAATTGACCCGTATGAGGCTCTTACGGTAGGACTTTGATTGTTTATAGAAGTGGAATGTAATACTATGCTAAACGAGAAATAAACAGTGATTTTACCAGCAGTAAAGTTGCAAGCCACTTTCATTTCATATACGGGGACACCGTGACAATTATTAGTATTATCTTATTTGCATATTGTCTCATTATTAGATAGATAGATAGGTTGATATTTTATAAATTTAAGTAGACAGTATTTCACGTCCTAATAGTGGGCTACTACTACTCACCAAATCGATGGCTGAACCTGAACGTTAGTGTCCGTGTCCGACTCCCCGTCAATCAATCATAACATCATCACGTCAATCATCATCATCTTATCATCTCTCCACATCGGACGTGGTTGTCATAAGATGGACTGATATCCACTCCGTTGTTCTTGCAGAGCAAAATTTGCGTCTTAAATGTATTGAAATGAGGTGCTTCTTTGGCGATGCAATAGTCCATATTGAAAGGAAGAGAGGCCACATTCAGTTTCGTTTTGCTAGGAATTATGGGATTTGGTGTTGGATGTATAGACTACGCAGATAGGGACATGGTCTTTAATCGCACGATAGACTACAAGTACCAAGTATATAGCGTGACCCAGATTCACTCCACACGCAAATCTTTTTTTTTCACTCAAGCTATCGGTGATCGCAGTAAGTTCATTCATTGCCGACAGATTCTTTCATAGCACCACGACATTGTGTCGCACTGACTGTACAGCCTTGGTTGTAGGCTAATGTTTTTTAAAAAATGTATCCAATTTGTATGGATTAATTTAGGAGTGAAATGCGAATGAAGGGTTGAAATCACAACTCGCAACGTTGCTCCCAAATAATATTTCCAACTCGCAACGGCCAAATTAAGGGGCAATTTGCGACGAGATCATCGCAGTGTACAGGCCTGTCACACCGCTTGCACCCGCCTCTGCTGTTCTTACCACCAATCGGCAAGCGCTTATTCGTTTTTTACTTCAGGGAAGTCCGCCATTGATTTACACGAGAGAATCAATAACAAACATACCGTAGCTAATAACGTTAGCTCCCCGCCGGCCACGAGTAGACTACCAGCGCTCCGCAAGAGTACCAAAACGAATGTTATAATAAAAGCTTTTCTATACATTTGTCTGATTGAAAACTTTATTAACAGATTGCAGAATGGGTACAATTCAGTACGGGCTCTCTGAGCAAAGGAAGGAACTGAGATATGAATGACCAACAACAATGCTATATGGTCGGGTAAATATGCTGATGTTATTGAACGTGTAACTATAACGTTAATGCCACAAAACGAATGCCTTTGTTAATCATAAGTAACTTTGATGCAGTAGCATGTGTGTGTATGTGGGGGCGGGGTTGTGCAGGTCGCTTGACTGAAACTTGTTTCAAAGTTTGAACGTGTGGACCAGATTGATGCGACACAAATTGACGGATATTTATCGGCCACTGCCATCGGCAAATTTGAGCTTATGGGCCGATACCGATACCCGACCGATATATCGGTGCACCCCTAGCTGTGACCGCGTCCCCGACCGCCAAGAACCTTGGTGTCGTCCTCGACAACCAGTTGAACTTCTCTGCTCACATCGCAGCGACAACCAGAACCTGCAGATTCCTCCTGAGCAACGTCAGAAGGATCCGCCCCTTCCTGACAAAAGAAGCCACCCAACTCCTCGTCCAATCAACAGTCATCTCCCGCCTCGACTACTGCAACGCACTGCTCGCTGGCCTCCAGGCCACTGCCACCAAGCCTCTTCAACTCATTCAGAACGCAGAGGCCCGCCTCATCTCAAACCTACCAGTCGGCCCATGTCACCCCACTTCTTAGGGACCTGCACTGGCTCCCCATTGCGGCACGAATCCGCTTCAAGGCCCTCGACTAGAGCCATATGAAATCCGCGTTCACGGAATCGCGGGCGGAATCACGGAATTTACCAATAAAAATGGAATCAACTGCAAAACGTGGCATATTGCAGAATTTGGCCTAATCTGTCCGGAATTTCCGTTTTTGGGTGGAACGTTTGTTGCAAAGCAAACATGACCGGGGAGGCGGGGACCGCTGCGTGTTACACACAACACAGCGGTGACCAAGCGTCTGCCGTCTGGCTGCTTCGGTGTTAACGTCGTCAAGAAGCTAAGAAATTCCACAATAAGCCCTAAATTCAGAGCAGAGCATATGCTTCAGTCGATAAGGTGTTTTGCAAATTCTGTCAACATACCGTGGGGACTGGACCCGCAAAAACACGTGCGAAGATCACTTCAAAAGCCATGTCAGGAACAAGGACTGTGCTTCCCAAAACACACCAGCTCTCTACCGATGATCTCTGGTGATCACAATAGATACAGCTAGAGGGCGAGGCTAATCACCGACACTATTGTGATTTAAATAGCTATGTAACGTTATAGAAATTATAGCTTCTTGCTAAATCTGGTGCACCCATCTATTTGCAAATGATTGTCAGTAGGCCTACACACTGGCCTTTATAAATGAAATAAACTAAGGGTGCATAAATTATGCATTACTATATTCCATCACAATAGAATAGATATAGCTAGGCTACTGACATTGTGATAAAAGTAGCTAGCTGTATCTTGTTTACACTTGAAATGTGTATTTTTATTTTGTCACAATATTATCTGAAGCATATTGTGTAAAATTGAACTGTATTTCTGAGTTGCAGCACTTAAAAAATTTAAATAGTCTTATTAAATTGTGGACATTTATTCATTCCCACTTATTATTAGACACTTGTTGATGGTAAAATGGCCGTAAAAGGCAAAATACAGAATTCTGAAATATTAAAATGGAAAAAATAGAATTTGGGAAAAAATTTAATGGAATTTGGAAAGGCATAAAAAAAATATTCTTTGGTTCCTGTTGGTTGTCAGTTAAGGCCATGGGTAGGTAGGGAATTTATTTAATTTATTACTATTTCACGTTTAAAAAAATATATTGTTTGTTTATCACGCCTTTTTCGGAGATGCGCTCCTGTCAGGGGAGGAAATTAGGCCATTTGACTCGCCAAATGAGAGTATTTTTTATGTTTGGCGAGTGATTCATGAAGAGCACTCGCCAGTCTGGCGAGTAAAGACAATCGCCAGAGCCAGCCAGTCACATAGATCTAAAACACTAGATGGCTCAAGGCGGAGTCTCTCACTCGCCGTCTCTTGCTCAGCTGCTGCTGCTGCACGCCTTGCCCCTCCTCCTCCTCCTCCTCCTCCTCCCAGAGCCCATGTCAACAAACGCTCCGGCAAGACTTGAGTGCACCTCGAGTGATACTAGCTAACGTTACTGTTTAAACAAAACTACACAGTCAACTATTCACTTTAGTTTAATACATGAGGCATTGGCTAACGTTATCTAGCTGGCTAGCTACTGATAGCTCCTGATATCATCATTTTGGCAATAGTTTTCGCAGTAGTTGGCTAGTGTTGTTCCATGAGCTAACGTTAGCTACCGAGCATTGGCTAACGCAGTAGTTGGCTAGTGTTGTTCCGTGAGCTAACGTTAGCTACCGAGGCATACTCTGTGGCGGAGACCCTGATCCACTCATTTGTCACCTCCCGGTTGGACTATTGTAATGGAGTCCTGTTCGGGGTACCCAGCAAAGCCCTGGACAGGCTCCAGTATGTCCAGAACTCAGCTGCCAGGGTTCTCACTCACACCAAGCCCTGGCAGCACATCACCCCCACCCTCATCCATCTCCACTGGCTTCCAGTCAGGTTCCGCATCACCTTCAAACTCCTGCTCCTCACCTACAAATCCCTCCATGCCCTCGCCCCCCGGTACCTGTCTGATCTCCTCCACCAGTACACTCCATCCCGGAACCTACGATCCTCTGATCTAGGTCTCCTCTCCATCCCTCGCACCAGGTTACGGACTTTTGGGGACAGAGCCTTCAGCGTGGCGTCCCCTACCCTCTGGAACTCTCTCCCCCCCGAAATCCGCAACGCCCCAACCCTGGACACCTTCAAATCCGCTCTAAAAACACACCTCTCCCCTACTCTCCCTCATCCCCTCTTCCCCCTCCCCCCCTACTTTCCTTGCCCTATTTTTTTGTCCTGATTGTAAAGCGACCTTGGGTTCTATGAAAGGCGCTATATAAATTTGATTTATTATTATTATTATTATTATTGGCTAACGCTATCTAGTTCCGTGAGCTAACGTTAGCTACCGAGCATTGGCTAACGCAGTAGTTGGCTAGTGTTGTTCCGTGAGCTAACGTTAGCTACCGAGGCATTGGCTAACGTTATCTAGTTCTAACAGGCAGCTAATGCCGCATTCACGTTACGTGGGAAGAAGCGGAAGAACCAGAGGACATCTCGTTGCTACAACTAGGAAGCCTTCACGCTTTGACTCTATATATATCTATGGATGAAACGCCCACATCCATACTTCCGCAATTCGTGACGCGAAGTGGGAGATATCGGGTCTATAAAAGAATCACATATGTCCTAGTAGGAATTACCACTAGGAGGCTGACGTGAATGGTTTTTCCCAGTCGGAAGCTGGTTCTTCCACTTCTTCCCAGTAACGTGAACGCGGCATTAGCTGCCTGGTGCGCATGCGCTGTGACACCAACGGCGGAGATGGACGTTCGGTCTGTAAATACCACTCGTCGAGTAACAATGTTTTAAACTGTTTATTAGCAACTCCGAGCTTCCAGACCCCATCGTGAAGCTGTGTTAGACCCATATTGTACGCTGGGTATCTTTGAAATTCAGATCTGATGTATTCTTGACACACCGCGAGCCCCTTGATGACGCTTGGTCGTTTCCTTACTGGGTAATCAGGGCGTAAAAGCAAGTGACTCCGGTCACAAAAGCCCCAGGCTTGCAAACCGAAAGTCACGAAAGGGGCTAAGATAATAGATATGTGCGAACTGGAAAAAGTTATTTAGGAGGCTTCGCGCAGTGGGCGTGCCAGCCCCTACCGCACGCATGTAAACACGGGTCTAGTAGTCTAGTGGGACGGGAATGAATGAATGAATGAATGAAAACTTTATTTAACAGATTGCAGAATGTGTACAATACAGTACGGCTCAATACATACAATTGTTAAGGGGATGCAGACCTGAGAAAGACGTTTGTCTTGTTTCCATCAGGGTCCCCCATTTTCAATTCATATAGTAACGTATAGACACGGGAGGACGGCGGCGTCTCCCTGAGCCAACGTTAGCTTAGCTACCGTTACAAAATGACCCAGTCAACTATTCACTTTTAGTTTAATACATGATGAGGCATTGTCTAACCGAACGGTATCTAGTCGGCCAGCTACCAATAGCTCCTGACATCAACAAACGCTCCACAAAGTCTAGTAGAGAGACGTGTATGCTACCTGTTAGCTCACGTTAGCGCAAGTTAGTTCACTGTTCAAAACGAAATGTCCCATTGAACTAAATAATTCACTGAGGCGTTGTATTAACGTTATATATCCGGCTAGCAGTAGCTACAGATAGCTCCTGATATCAATGTCTTATAACACTGATTCGATGCGTATTCGAGCTGAGGGCTTGCTGAGCACAGTTAAGTAACATTATGCCAATAGGGTCCAGGTGCAGCGCTGGAGAATCCTGGCCGTAGCTCTGCTCGAGGCTACTCGAGTATAGGTCCAGGTGCAGCTCCAGAGAATCCTGGCCGTAGCTGGAGGCTACTAGAGTACACACAGACAGTGGAGCTTGTTGCGTGGTGGCGATGTCTCGCAGATAATACAAGTACAAGTCTAATTATATAATATGATACCGTGATATATACCGTTACCGTCTATGCTTCAAATTATACCGTGATATAAATTTTAGACCATACCGTCCACCCCTAACTGAGAACATCTTATAAGTTTCAGTTCATAGGAAAATACTTTAGGGTAAGTAAAGTAAGTAAATTAACTTAGATACCGTTATGCTCAACACCCAGTACTATTCACTTTACTTAATTTCTAAGATTAGATTAGATCATTTAGACAGGACTTTGAGAATGCCTGTGTTAGACCTACAGTATAATACTGCCAGCTGCTATAAGAAAACCCAAAACGATCGGTATCGGCAGTGTATCGGCCAATATGACTCATAGACGATCGGTATCGGTGGCAAAAAAGTGATCGGGGCATCCCTAATTCTCACTTAATATAATACATTTAACCGAAATATACAGCTAAGCCCCATTGTATTCTGAAATGTAGACTTAACAATGTAGGCAACTAAGCCAATAGAAATAAGGTATAATTTATGAGTGCTTTGGCTCCTATAAATACAGTACAGCTCAATACACACAATTGTTAAGGGGATGCAGACCAGAGAAATACTTTTGTATTGTTTACATCAGGGTCCCCCATTTTCAATTCATCAGTACATGACATATTACAGATAGACAGCACTGTTCCATCCAGACATTTATGACATACCAGATCTACAGAAATACAGCACTGTTTAAGAGACAGTTTCTAAAAAGAGTATATACATTTGAGGGGGAAGAAACTGTACATTTAGTGTTGTCACGATACTGGAATTTCGACTTCGATACGATACCTTGAAAAGTATCGATACTTCGATACCATTTCGATATAAAAAAAAAATATATATATATATATATATATTTTTTTAAACAAATTTAGCTTTTGTTGCTGGTTGATTCTCCTCGGCTTCTCTCTGGTACTATAAGAGAAGATAAATATAACACTTTTAAAACCCTTTGTTTATCTTTAGATCACACATTTTAAAATAACTGTTCATCTCACTTCAATCATTTTAATTGCAGAACATGGTATTTTCCCAAGCAGACTGATGTAAACACTAATCTGTGTTGCATGTACCTGACAAACTGAACTGTTTGTATTACAGTTAGTAAGAGTTTCGATTTTTATTTAAAGATAACAAGAGCGAGAGAGAGAGAGAGAGAGAGAGAGAGAGAGAGAGAGAGAGAGAGAGAGAGAGAGAGAGAGAGAGAGAGAGAGAGAGAGAGAGAAAGAGAGAGAGCGAGCGAGCGAGAGAGAGAGAGAGAGAGAAAGAGAGAGCGAGAGAGCGAGAGAGAGAGAGAGAGAGAGAGGCTATGCTCGGAGCATTTTAGTAACGTTACATTTTCAACAAGATTGCTGCTATTTAAACACTTCATGGAAACGGGGTAACGTTAACCTTATGTCGACTGTAGTATTGTATGACCTCGACATAACGTTTAAACGTTAACGTTACTCCGTTTCCATGCAGTAATTGTAAAAGTGGCCAGCTAAGCTAACGGAGCTAACGGCTAGCAGTAGCTAGCTCTAACGTTACAACGAATCAGCTGTTGATATTATGCGCCATCAGTAGACAACGTATCATGTATTAAACTAGAGTTAATGGTTTAATGCTTCAGTTACAGTGACGTTGAAAGAGCAGCCGTCACGAACCTCTCATTTCTTTATGGAGATCCTCGTTGACACTGCTCTAACACCGCTTGCAAATAGCATTGGGGCAGCTTTAGCTTGTCCTTCGTTGTTTACTTCAAACCCGAAGTACCTCCCTGCTGTTTTCTTTATCCACAAGCACAAGTTGCGGAGGCTCTGCATCTTCAGCTAAAATGTTTGTTTACTAACTGAAGACGGCTCTGTGAGGGGGAGGGCTGGACTCGGAGCAGGCGGAGGGGCAAGCGTGCTCTGAACAGCGCGTCAACAACTTGAGGTAGAACACTCGCCAGCTGGTACCGATACTGCAGAAAGTATCGAAACCATTTTAAATATTCAGTATCGATATGTATCGATACTTCGATATTTTTGACAACACTACATTGGAGGGGGTTGGGTAGGTGGGGTGGGGACTGGTGGTTACGGTAACATGATCATCAGTTTAACACGCTAATAATCACCCATTTAGTCTCTGCAGTTTAGATGAGAAGAAAGGGCTGCCGGTGGGGGACACATACAGGGCTGCCGGTGGGGGACACACACAGAAAGGGCTGCCGGTGGGGGACACATACAGGGCTGCCGGTGGGGGACACATACAGGGCTGCCGGTGGGGGACACATACAGGGCTGCCGGTGGGGGACACATACAGGGCTGCCGGTGGGGGACACATACAGGGCTGCCGGTGGGGGACACATACAGGGCTGCCGGTGGGGGACACATAAAGGGCTGCCGGTGGGGGACACATACAGGGCTGCCGGTGGGGGACACATAAAGGGCTGCCGGTGGGGGACACATACAGAAAGGGCTGCCGATGGGGGACACATACAGAAAGGGCTGCCGGTGGGGGACACATACAGAAAGGGCTGCTGGTGGGGGACACATACAGGGCTGCCGGTGGGGGACACATACAGAAAGGGCTGCCGGTGGGGGACACATACAGAAAGGGCTGCTGGTGGGGGACACAAAGGGCTGCCGGTGGGGGACACACACATACAGGTGGGGGACACATAAAGGGCTGCTGGTGGGGGACACATACAGGTGGGGGACACATACCGGTGGGGGACACAAAGGCCTGCCGGTGGGGGACACATACAGGTGGGGGACACATACCGGTGGGGGACACATACCGGTGGGGGACACAAAAAGTCTGTTTGGCTGGTAAAAAAAATCATCTACCCGCCAGTTGGCTGGTAAGCCAAAAAGTTAGTTTCCTCCCCTGGCTGCTGTGTATAAATGTCCGTTCTATATACCGTCAACTTTCATTAATTTGATTTTGCTCCGAGAGACAGACCGTTCTGAGATTGAGATTATACATTATTCTATTTGTATGCTGGTGACACGGCGTAGGTATGTTGATATTTATTTTGTTTAAATAAATTCGAATGGTTCGAACTAGTGCCGTCAGGCGATAAAAAAAATGTATCTAATTAACTTTGGGGCGTCCGCGCCTGTAAAGGGGGGGGGGGGGCTTTGTTTTATTTTGATATTATTTGGTGCTCACTGGTAGGTCCTCTTTGCTCTCTGTGTTGCTGATCTCACTTTTGTGTAAAATAAATATTGTTATTTTACAACCCGTCTATGGTGTTTTGTGTCACTGCATCCTCACCTATCCTGTCTGTGGCCTAGTGTTGCGTCTCCCCACGGGGGCACGTAACATAAATGGGGGCTCGGTAGTTGGGCGACAGACATTTGGTGTTGGTGTGCGGTGGGCACGTTGCTTGGTTTTGGTTTTGGGTGGTAATTTGTTAGGTGTGTTTTTGGTGTGTGTGTGCACTGGTCTGGGTAGGGATGTCGTCTTTTGGGGTGGAGGAGTTCCTGGGTGATCCCTCGGTTGATCGTTTAGATCAGTGTAGGAGGGAAGACTTGTTTGCCATCGCCTCGCATTTTCAGGACGCCCTTTCTAAAAGTTTGGCAAAGGCTGACCTGAGAGAAGAGGTGGTGCGCATATTGGTGTGGAACAAGGTGCTCGGTATGGGTGAAGGGGCGTCTTTTATTTCTTCCCCTCAGTCGGCCTCGGACACGGAGCATGAGGAGGTAGAGGGGGCGGTGGTGGACCCGGTAGACGGGGTAGAGGATAAGCCTCCCCTTTCGGGTGGCACGTCTCCAGTGCACGGACGTGCAGCATCTTTCCCTAGTGGGAGTGCTGAGGAGGCCAGTCTAAAATTGGGTTTAGCACGGTTGCAGTTCGAGGCGCAGAAGTAGAGCTGCCGCGGTATTGATGTTTTCCTTACCGCACACATTTGCAAAATATTTCCTACCGCCGCGGTAATAACCGCACACACACACACACAAAAAAAAAAAGTTTGAATGCATTTTTTTTGTAGTCTACTCTTTATATAGCATATAGCCTGCCTCTAGTCTAAATGTCTATCTTTAGAGGATGACTTTGCAGCATGAATATTGTTTGGGATTCGGCATGCACGCATTCGTTATTAAACGTGAAACACGGATTCGAAGTCTCCCCTCGGTGTCGCGCCCGCCGGTTACCCCCCCGACCCTTTCTTCTTCTTATTATTATAACGTTACTACTTATGATTACAAAGGCATTCGATTTGTGGCATTAACGTTAGTATAGTTACACATTCGTATTTACCGGACCATATCAAGGCAAGCGTTACTCAATTAATATCTAAGTTCCTTTCTTTGCTCAGAGCGTGCCGAGTTGTACCCATTCTGCGGTCTGTTAATAAAGTTTTCAATCAGACAAGTGTATAGAACGAAGGGCTTTTATTATAACATTTCGTTGCAGTAAAATCATTATGCCTCGTTCCCTGAGGAGCGACGGCGTCGGTAATCCACTCCGTTCTCCGGTGGGAGCTAACGTACTATTAGCCGTGTTGTGATGGCTGAGATTCAGGAAGTAAACACACTGCAAGATGCTCCAAGCATGTGACGCGTATCTCTTCTGACCAATCAGTGGTCTGCAGTGTTTCATGTGACTTTTCTGGTACCCAATAGGGTCGCTTGGAATCTCGACAGAGAAGTAGGGTATATCTGCAGAGCCGCAAGCCCAACGAGAGCGTAATAATAATAATAATAATAATATAATAAAAAACATGCCGGTATCCAGCCCAACGCTGCGGTGGGCATGATGTAACAGCGATACCGCGGTAATACCGATACCGCGGCAGCTCTACGCAGAAGGAGGAGAATAGTCACAGGTTAGCTATTAGGAAAATGGAGCTGGACGCAGAGGCCCGCCGGCTAGACGCTGACAGCCACCGGGTGGACGCCGAGATTAAAATGAAGCAGCTGGAGCTTGAAGCTGCTAAAATTGGGAGTCCTGCTCAACCCTCTTCCACGGCGGTGGGGGCTTACGACGTGAGTAGACTAATTTCTTTAGTACCTCAATTTCGTGAGGCGGAGGTAGACTCCTATTTTAATGCTTTTGAGCGGGTGGCTACGTCTTTAAAGTGGCCTAAAGAGGTCTGGGCTCTCTTACTGCAATGTAAGTTAACGGGAAAAGCCCAGGAAATTCTGTCTGCCCTCCCTCTGACTGACAGTTTGTCGTATGACTTAATCAAGACGGCTGTGCTTAGAGCCTATGAGTTAGTGCCAGAGGCGTACAGGCAAAAGTTTAGAACTCACAGAAAGTTACCTGGCCGGACTTTTGTGGAGTTTGCTCGGGAGAAAGAATCCCTATTTCATCGGTGGTGCAGGGCTTGTGATGTAGCTGATTTTGATTCTCTTTCTGAATTAATGTTACTGGAGGAGTTTAAAAATAGCCTAAATGACCGTTTAGTGACTTATCTCAATGAGCATAAAGTTGAGACGTTGGCACAGGCGGCGGTGCTCGCTGATGAGTTTGTGCTTACTCATAAACAGTCATTTGGTACACTAAGACAGGAGGATAGAGGTTTTTATCCCTCTGCTCGGGCTCCAGCTAAAGTGCACACTAGCCCACCACGTTTGTTATCTCCCCGCTACAGGGAGGAGCGGGAATGCTATCATTGTCACCGGGTGGGTCATATTAGAGAGAACTGTCAAGCGTATAAACGCACACAGTCTACGCCAAGTGGTCGGCCAAAGGAGGTTGGTTTGGTGCAGACGGTGATAGTTCCACAGTCAGTGGTCCCCACAAAAATGTGTGGTGACCTGGAGCCCAGTTACGAACCGTTTATGTTGGACGGCATGGTTTCTCTCAGTGGTAGTGAGTTGGACCAGCGTCCGGTGCGCATACTGAGAGATACTGGGGCAGCGCAGTCTTTTATCTTGTCGGACGTGCTACCGTTTAATCATGAGTCATCAAATGGCTCAAGTGTGTTGGTGCAGGGGATCGAGATGGGTTTTGTGTCGGTGCCCCTCCATCTGATACACTTAGACTGTGGTTTAGCACAGGGGGTGTTCAAAGTGGGCATTCGCCCGTCGTTACCGGTACAGGGTGTCACTTTCCTGTTGGGTAACGACATCGCGGGTGGCAGAGTTATGCCCGTTTGAGGTTTTAGAGCGCCCTGAGGTTTTGCGTCCAGATGTGTTGGCGCAAGTTTCCCCAGGTGTTTAGTTTGTGCAGTCACCCGTGCTCAAGCACGTAAGTTGGGTGAGGTAGTTGATCTGTCGGAGTCTGTGCTAGCTACACAGTTGTCTGGCGCGCCTATTTCCCCACTTGTGTTTGTTCCACCTGCTATAGAGACGAGTGACAGTAATGCGCTTCAGCAGGATACGCTCACCTCTGAGACAACGCATTTACCCATGACTAGAGGTAATCTGATCGTTGCTCAGAAGGAGGATGCTAGTTTAGCCAAATGTTTTGCTGCTGCTCTTGCCCCAGAGACAGCTGAGAACAAGGAGGTAGCCTATTTTGTTGAGAATGATGTGCTAATGCGGAGGTGGAGGTCACGGATGGATTTTGGTAATGAGTGGAGTTATGTTACCCAGATTGTTGTGCCAACACCGTATCGACAGTCTGTTTTGTCTTTAGCTCACGATCATCCTTGGTCGGGACATCTAGGCATCACCAAGTCCAATGACAGGGTTTTGAAACACTTTTTTTGGCCCGGGTTAAAGGGGGATGTGACCAGGTTCTGTAATTCTTGTCATGTGTGTCAAGTTACAGGGAAGCCTAATCAGGTTATTAAACCTGCCCCGCTTCACCCAGTCCCAGCGATGGGGGAGCCGTTTGAGCATGTGCTAGTGGATTGTGTTGGTCCCCTACCGAGAACGAAGTCTGGTAACGAGTTCCTTTTGACAATTATGTGTGTAGCGACTCGGTACCCTGAGGCTATTCCTCTTAGAAAGATAACATCTCAGTCTGTAGTGAAAGCTCTGATCAAGTTTTTTTCTACGTTCGGGCTGCCAAAAGTCTTGCAAACGGACCAAGGTACTAACTTCCTTTCAGGAATATTTGAGCAGGTGTTATCATCATTGTCTATTTCTCACAGGATCTCAAGTGCGTATCACCCTGAGTCGCAAGGTGCCCTGGAGAGGTGGCATCAGACCTTCAAGTCGGTGTTATGCAAGTATTGTATGGAGAGCGGCAGAGACTGGGATGAAGGTGTTCCCCTAGCTCTGTTTGCTGTGCGAGAAACAGTTCAGGAGTCACTGGGTTTTAGCCCAGCAGAGCTGGTGTTTGGGCATTCAGTGAGGGGTCCTTTGAGAGTATTAAAGGATCAGTTAATGGGGGAGGCTCTGCACACCGTACCTCCAAAGAGAGGGGTTTTGAACTATGTGTGTAGATTTAAAGAGCGGCTGCATGAGGCGTGTAGTATCGCTAAGGAGAGTCTCTCTGCTGCTCAGGGTTCAATGAAACGGCAGTTTGACAAAAAAGCGGTTCCACGTTCTTTCCAGTCTGAGGACTTGGTTTTAGTTCTGTTCCCCATCCCTGGCTCTTCTTTGAGTGCTAGTTTTTTTGGCCCTTATGCTATCGAGAAGAAATTGAGCAATACTGACTATGTAGTCAGGACGCCTGACAGGCGAAAGAAAACCCGTGTTTGTCACATTAATATGTTGAAGCGTTATCTTCCCAGGGAGAGACAAAGTACGCCCCCAGGGGCCGCTGTGGGAGCTGCAGTAGCAGGAGTGAGAGGGGTACCAGTGACTGTGGTTGCTGTTCCTTCTACTCTGCCAATGAGTGATGAGGATGGTTTAAATGGTTGTGAGGTCCAGCAGCAGACTCCTCGTTTATGCAACTCAGAGATGTTGTTGATCCTTCCCTCCCTGATGCCACACTTGGGTAAGGAGCAGGAAGCTGACATGGTGGCGCTCATTAGCAGTTATCCCATTTTGTTTGGGGATGTCCCAACCCGCACTACCGTTCTGGAACACGACATTGATGTCGGTAATGCAAGGCCAGTCAAACAGCATCCTTATAGGGTAAATGCGGTAAAGAGGGAAATAATGAAACAGGAGGTGGCATATTTACTGGAGCATGATTTGGCTCATCACAGTTTGAGCCCGTGGAGCTCACCATGCCTGCTGGTTCCGAAACCAGACACCACTCATCGGTTTTGCACTGATTATCGAAAGGTAAATGCAGTAACCATTCCTGATTCTTTTCCTATGCCGCGCATCGACGATTGTGTAGATACCATTGGGTCAGCCCGGTATGTGACGAAATTGGATCTTTTAAAAGGGTACTGGCAGGTGCCACTCTCGCCAAGGGCCTCTGAAATATCTGCGTTTGCTACGCCCGATGCTTTCCTGCAGTATTCTGTGATGGCGTTCGGAATGCGTAACGCACCGGCTACGTTTCAGAGACTGGTCAACATAGTGTTGGGGGATGTGCCCAACTGCACAGCATATCTGGACGATGTGGTGGTGCATTCAGTGAGTTGGTCTGCTCATGTGAGCTCATTGAGAACCGTATTCCAGCGGTTGGCAGACGCTTCTCTGACACTGAACTTGGCAAAATGCGAGTTCGGTAAAGCGACAGTGACCTACCTGGGGTGGTAAGGTGCGTCCTCTAGGAGCCAAAATAGAGGCCATAACCATGTTTCCAGTACCGACCACATGACGAGAGCTACGTCGTTTTCTTGGGATGACTACAGGGGGTTACTACAGGGGGTTCTGTAAGAATTTTTCCTTGGTTGCAGCCCCTCTGACTGACCTAATCAGTCCCTTGGTACCATACCAGTGGACGGCCAGGTGTCAAGCGGCTTTTGAGAGCTGTAAGGCCCTTTTATGTAGTGCTCCGGTTCTAAATGCTCCTGATTTCAGTAAGCCTTTTTCTATTGAGGTTGATGCGAGTTGTGTGGGTGCTGGTGCGGTTCTGACGCAGGTGGATTCCGAGGGTTTGGTCCATCCTGTGGGCTACTTCTCAAAGAAGTTTAGTGGCAGCCAGACACGCTACTCAACAATAGAGCAGGAGACGTTGGCATTGCTGCTGGCGCTCCAATTTTTTGAGGTCTATGTGGGATCGAGTGTGGAGCCTGTGGTGGTCCACACAGACCACAACCCGCTTGTTTTTTTGCACCGCATGTATAACCACAACCAGCGGTTGATGCGGTGGTCTCTGCTTATGCAGGGGTATAACGTGGTGGTCCGGCACAAGAAGGGCACAGAGAATGTGTTTGCCGATGCCCTTTCTCGAGGGTAGCCTGTTGAAACAGGTGTTTTGCTATTCGGGATGGTTGGGTGTTTGTTTTATTTGGACAGTATTGATGTAATACTTTTTTATTTGCATACAGTCATCAAATAGACAGAGGTAAAGCATGGTCCAACAAAAATAAATGGAATAATAAGACTGGCCTCTGATAGCACATGGTCTGAAAAATACTGTACATTTGAACCATTTCCAGAGTGACTGAAGCCCTTCCCACATTGGTCACAGTGGTAGGGCCTCTCCCATGATAAGTATGATATTTTGAGTAACATAATGAAACCATTGTAAAATACATATTTTACATCTACAAGGTACAACTTGTGGGTATAAACTATTTCTATATTCAAATATGTGATCTTACGGTTATTTGGCATAAAGGTCCACTATGGAGATTTGTTTTCATTTATAATAACACGAGAGAAGAAAAACAGCTGGGTAGCGCAGTGGACTAAGCGTTCATCTACCACCGCAGAGACTCTGGGATCAAATCCAGCTGTCAGCGGTACCTCTGGCTTGGTCAGTCGTCCCTACTAACACAATTGGCAGTGTTAGCGGGTAGGAAGCCGGTGGGGTATGTGTCCTGGCCGTTGTAAACAGCGACTCCTACTGGTCGGTCGGGGTGCCTGTTCAGCAGGGACTCTACATGTATCGGAGGAAGACATGTGGTAGTCTTCACCCTCCCCAGGCCGACAGTAGGGGGCAAAGGCGTGCAACGACCAGGAAGGGAATTGGCATAACGACTAAATTGGGATGGGAGAAAAAATTATTTATATAAAAAAAAAATGGGAAAATGGGGAGAAAAAAATAGATAAAAAAAAAGAAGAAAAACAGTAAATGTATTTTGCAGGCTCTGCAAACAAAAAACACGTTCTCAGAAACTGCATAGTGCACCTTTAAAATAACATTTCAAATGGAATAAATGTTCGTTTAAAAAAATGTAATCGAACTATTGACAAATCCAATGTTGGATATGTACATGCATTAACCTCTTGAAATGTGCATTACAAAATAATATGAAAGCTGCAATAATAATTTTCAGGCAAGTAGAGGGCAGCAAGGAGCCATTGTAAACAAAGTATTGCCTCTCTTTCTCCCAAAGCAAAAGCCTTGTTTTGTCTCACTAAAGGGATCATTGTATCATGTATAAACATAACTAGAGAACAAAACAGAAAATACCAATTTCATGAATGGATTACTAGATTTCAAATAAAGTATATACAATGTTATTTTATGCATTTCCTGGTTGTTAAACATGAAAATGGTGAAGAGAACGTTAAATATTCAATCTACAAACATACCACTGTTCTGACAGCACAATAGTGATGTAATTATGAGATTATTTACTAATGCATAGGTTTATACAATAGACAGGAATGTTTGATTTATGTCCAGTATGAATGCGCTGTTGATTATGTAAATGTTTTTAAGCAGATTTCTACTTATTTTGAGTGTTTGACACCTCTATGAATACGCTGGTGATTCTTTAAGTTTCCAGAGTGAACAAAGCTCTTCCCACACTGGTCAACGGGATAGTGCTTCTCTCAAGAATTAATATGCTGGTGTCTCTTTAAGTGTCCAGATGTACTGAAGCTCTTCCCACATTGGTCACATTGGCTTCTCTCCTGTATGAGTACGATGGTGTGTGTTTAAGCTGCCAGACTCACTGAAGCTCTTCCCACACTTGTCACAGGGATAGATCTTCTCTCCTGTATGAATGTTCTGGTGTGTCTTTAAGTTACTAAAGCTTCTGAAGCTCTTCCCACACTGGTCACAGTGGTAGGGCTTCTCTCCTCTATGAATACGCTGGTGTGTCTTTAAGTTTCCAGGCTGACTGAAGTCTTCCCCACATTGGTCACAGTGGTAGGGCTTCTCTCCTGTATGAATACGCTGGTGCGTCTTTAAGTGTCCAGACTGACTGAAGTCTTCCCCACATTGGTCACAGTGGTAGGGCTTCTCTCCTGTATGAATACGCTGGTGTGTCTTTAAGGTCCCAGACTCACTGAAGTCTTCCCCACATTGGTCACAGTGGTACGGCTTCTCCCCTGTATGAATACGCTGGTGTTTCTTTAAGCTTCCAGCCTCACTGAAGCTCTTCCCACACTTGTCACAGGGATAGATCTTCTCTCCTGTATGAATGTTCTGGTGTTTCTTTAAGCTACCAAAGTCTCTGAAGCTCTTCCCACACTGGTCACAGTGGTAGGGCTTCTCTTCTGTATGAATACGCTGGTGTGTCTTTAAGTGTCCAGACTGACTGAAGCCTTCCCCACACTGGTCACAATGGTACGGCTTCTCTCCTGTATGAATATGCTGGTGTTTCTTTAAGCTTCCAGACTCACTGAAGCTCTTCCCACACAGGTCACAGTGGTACGGCTTCTCTCCTGTATGAATACGCTGGTGTTTCTTTAAGTCTCCAGACTGACTGAAGCTACTTCCACATTGGTCACAGTGGTAGGGCTTCTCTCCTGTATGAATACGCTGGTGTGTCTTTAAGTCTCCAGACTGACTGAAGCTACTTCCACATTGGTCACAGTGGTAGGGCTTCTCTCCTGTATGAATACGCTGGTGTGTCTTTAAGTCTCCAGACTGACTGAAGCTACTTCCACATTGGTCACAGTGGTACAGCTTCTCTCCTGTATGAATACGCTGGTGTTTCTTTAAGTCTCCAGAGCGACTGAAGCTACTTCCACATTGGTCACAGCAGTGAGGCCTTGACTCAGCCATTATTGTATTTGTTGTTGGGGAACAATTGTATCTGGAATAGAGAGAAACATTGCAATGAAGATTTCATGCAAGGACAGTTATCTGCAATTTGTCATTGTGGTTGTTACTGTACAAATATACCTTTACATATACATCATACATCTACGTTGTCATGGCGCCGAGAGAGTGGCAGCCTGTTAGAGCAGCTCCTCCCCTCTCCCCATCGTTACCTTTTTTTTTTAACTCATTTATCTTTGATTATACTCTTTATTTCGATACTTAAGATTTCTCAGACGGGGCAATAGAGCTGGTGTGACCGTAAAGGAGAGGAGCAGTTCTATGTGGCCAAGTCTGTTCTTATTTTAACCTCCACTGTATTTTTTTTTAATAGCGTTAGTGTTTTAAGGGAGCCTACTTGTAGAGCCTACTGTCCTGACTGTGACTATAGACCCTACTGTTGTGGTTGTTGTGCCAGGCAGGGAGGCTGTGTGATGGAGAGCGTGAATGCAAGTCTTGTGTCTAGCTTCTGATTGATGGCGAGCTAGCACCCTTTTCCCATTACTTTGAACCATGAACTAAAAGGCTTGTTATCATACAAACAAGGGACTAAACACGTTTCGCAATTATGCCACAACAATGTGGAACGCCCTATCCACAGCCGTAACTAAATGTGAATCCTCAGTGTTTCCCACAGGATTTAGTGAGACTGTGGTGGTGGGTGAACCTGTGCCCCTCCAGAGGGTCAGAGCCAATCAGAGGCAGAGCGAGCATTGGAAGGAAAGGATGGCAGACCGTCATGTAAATTGAGGCATAACTAAATCACTAGGTAACATTATCACGTCTCATGGCTTCTCGTATCATTGTTATGCCGATGATACTCAACTCTTCCTCTCCTTCCCTCCCTCCCTCCCTCAGATATCCACGTCTCCGAGCGGATTTTTTTTATATATTTTTTTATGAAACTACTGTATATTTGTATGTCTCTAAATGTTTTGATTAATTGAAAATGGAGGACCCTTATGTAAAAAAGCCCAAAGTCTTTTTCTGGTCTTCATCCTCCAGTCCACTGTTGTTGTATTGAGCTGTACTGTATTGTACCCATTCTGCAATCTGTTAATAAAGTGTTCAATCAATCAATCATACAAATGTATAGAAAAGCTTATATTATAACCATATAACAAAAGATTATATTATTGTTTATGAAAATGTTTTAGCCCTATGCTTGACTATTATTTTAGGCATGGCAACAAATGAAATAAATAATAAAATGAATAAATAAAATATTAAATAAATAAATAGGCTACACGTCTCTCTTTTTGTGTTACAAATTGTGCTCACCGATATGAACATAGGCCTCTTTACTTACTTCAAGTAAGTCATACAATACTCACTGGCTTTCATAACCTAACAGACTAACTTGTCTTGCTCAAGATTTGTTTATGAGTTTTAATAAGAGAGCACCATCTATCTCAACCAAAGCAATGCAGGTAGACTGCAACAGAACAATTTTGATTGACAGTCGATTCTGCCAATTAGGTCACACCGCTTGCACCCGCCTCTGCTGTTCTTACCACCAATCGGCAAGCGTTTATTCGTTTTTACTTCGGGGAAGTCCGCCATTGATTTACACGAGAGAATCAATAACAAACATACCGTAGCTAATAACGTTAGCTCCCCGCCGGCCACGAGTAGACTACCAGCGCTCCGCAGGAGTACCAAACGAGGCATGATGATTTTACTGCAACGAATGTTATAATAAAAGCTTTTCTATACATTTGTCCGATTGAAAACTTTACTATTCTCTGCCGGAGCTTATATCCATTGCTGTAGCCTCTCTGCCAGCGCTATTTGTCTATGGAGATGTTCACCTTCTTTGCAGGGCTATAACTTTTTAAATTGTATTGCTAAATTGACATTACTATGGCCCATTCAACATCAATTATCTATCGTTCAGGATGTAGGAACGTTTTACTTTTTCATTCACACATTCATACAAAAATACGGTCTAGAGTATAAATATGTTTTTATCGTTTTCTGCAGTATTTCATAGAACGTGAGATATAGCCATAAATGCATATCAAGTCAAGTCAAGTCAAGAGTTTTATTTGTCACAGCATACAATGAAATGCGGGTGGTCTTGCCCGCAACGATGTGCAATACAGTGGTACAACATATAATAGAATCCAATAAAACATTGTGCAATAAACAGGTAACATGGTGTGACATCTCGGTATCTGTACATAAAAAATATTTACAGAGCATATAGGACATGCTAGGTAGCTTTGGTAGTGCAATACACTGTTACTTGTTGTTATACTAATTTAAAGTGGCCTTTCCTTTTGGCCATAAGTGGGTGTGTGCCCGCTCATGTTAAAGTGTTAAAAGTGGCTGCTAGTGTGTGAGCGTGCACAGCGTGCGTGTCGTGTGTGTGCTTGTGTGTGGATAGTTCAGTGTTCTGTGGCACTCAATGTTCATTGTTCAAGGCTCTGATGGCCTGGGGGAAGAAGCTGAGCCTAAGCCTCTCTGTCCTAGTAGCTGGGGTTCGCAGGCGTCTGCCTGACCTCAGCAGCTGGAACAGGCTGTTATTGGGGTGGTGGGGGTCTTTCATTATTCTGCAGGCTCTGGATTTGCACCTCTTGTTGTATAGAACCTGCAGGGGAGGTAGTGCCATACCCGTGATACGCTCGGCTGAGCGCACCACTCTCTGTAGGGCCTTCTTGTCCTGTGCCGTGCTGTTTCCATACCAGGCAATTATGTTTCCGGTCAAGATGCTCTCTACAGCTCCCGAGTAGAAGGACTGGAGTATCTTCCCAGATACTCTGAACTTCCTTAACTGTCTCAGGTGGTAGAGGCGCTGCTTCGCCTTCTTTACTACTGTGTCATATATTAGATCATCAAATGCAGTTTGATACCGATCGACGCCAGATTAAAAATTTCAACTGTACATGGTCCTAGACGTTTTGACTGATCATCTGCGGTTGACCGGAGGGGGGGGGGGGGGGGGGGTCGTTTATAATTCCGTGGCCGACGTTAAATCATTTATGTAGTATGGTCCACAGTGTCTGGATTGAGTCCCGGGAGCGATAACGAGTGGCCGGACGGAATAGGGGACGGACCAAGCACTTCCGGCCACTTCCGGTTTTGGCAACTCGTCGATCGGCCACGAGGTGGCGGTATTGAAGCGTTGCAGAGTTGAGCGGAGTCCTACAGCACCAGCCAAGACTCCGTGGGTGAAATGCGAATACCATGACGAAAATATGAAATATTGATCTCAAAGACGCCTTACGGCGTCATTGGCAGATTACGCATGGCGGAGAATGACATGTTAACAAGTCATTGGCAAGCAATGGGTTAACAGATTGCAGAATGGGTACAATTCAGTACGGGCTCTCTGAGCAAAGGAAGGAACTGAGATATGAATGACCAACAACAATGCTATATGGTCGGGTAAATATGCTGATGTTATTGAACGTGTAACTATAACGTTAATGCCACAAAACGAATGCCTTTTTCATAAGTAACTTTGATGCAGTAGCATGTGTGTGTGTGTGGGGGCGGGGTTGTGCAGGTCGCTTGACTGAAACTTGTTTAAAAGTTTGAACGTGTGGACCAGATTGACACGACACAAATTGACGGATATTTATCGGCCACTGCCATCGGCAAATTTGAGCTTATCGGCCGATACCGATACCCGACCGATATATCGGTGCACCCCTAGCTGTGACCGCGTCCCCGACCGCCAAGAACCTTGGTGTCGTCCTCGACAACCAGTTGAACTTCTCTGCTCACATCGCAGCGACAACCAGAACCTGCAGATTCCTCCTGAGCAACGTCAGAAGGATCCGCCCCTTCCTGACAAAAGAAGCCACCCAACTCCTCGTCCAATCAACAGTCATCTCCCGCCTCGACTACTGCAACGCACTGCTCGCTGGCCTCCCGGCCACTGCCACCAAGCCTCTTCAACTCATTCAGAACGCAGAGGCCCGCCTCATCTCAAACCTACCGAAGTCGGCCCATGTCACCCCACTTCTTAGGGACCTGCACTGGCTCCCCATTGCGGCACGAATCTGCTTCAAGGCCCTCGACTAGAGCCATATGAAATCCACGTTCACGGAATCTGACGGAATCACGGAATTTACCAATAAAAATGGAATCAACTGCAAAACGTGGAATATTGCAGAATTTGGCCTAATCTGGACTGAAATTCAGTTTTTGGGTGGAACGTTTGTTGCAAAGCAAACATGACCGGGGAGGCGGGGACCGCTGCGTGTTACACACAACACAGCGGTGACCAAGCGTCTGCCGTCTGGCTGCTTCGGTGTTAACGTCGTCAAGAAGCTAAGAAATTCCACAATAAGCCCTAAATTCAGAGCAGAGCAGTATCCTATGACTTATATGCTTCAGTCGATAAGGTGTTTTGCAAATTCTGTCAACATACCGTGGGGACTGGACCCGCAAAAACACGTGCGAAGATCACTTCAAAAGCCATGTCAGGAACAAGGACTGTGCTTCCCAAAACACACCAGCTCTCTAACGATGATCTCTGGTGATCACAATAGATACAGCTAGAGGGCGAGGCTAATCACTGACACTATTGTGATTAAGTAGCTATGTAACGTTATGGAAATTATAGCTTCTTGCTAAATCTGGTGCACCCATCTATTTGCAAATGATTGTCAGTAGGCCTACACAATATCCTTTATAAATTAAATAAACTAAAGGTGCATAAATTATGCATTACTATATTCCATCACCCTAGAATAGATATAGCTAGGCTACTGACATTGTGATAAAAGTAGCTAGCTGTATCTTGTTTACACTTGAAATGTGTATTTTTATTTTGTCACAATATTATTTGAAGCATATTGTATAAAATTGAACTGTATTTCTGAGTTGCAGCACTTAAAAAATTTAAATACTGTCTTATTAAATTGTGGACATTTATTCATTCCCACTTATTATTAGACACTATTTGTTATGGTTTGACACCGACCCCAAACGCAACGACACAAGAGAGTTGGATTCAGAGTTGCCAAATACAAGGGCTTGTTTATTTGGTGACTAGAATAAGTGAAACAGGGAAAGCAGGTCAACAAGAACAGGTACAATGAACAAGGGGCAAAGTTCTGCTGCTCTGCAGCTTCTCCCGGAAGGGTAGTCTTGGGAAGCAGGAGCAGACCTCTGTACCGCTCTGCAGACTCTCACGGCGGACCTCTCAGATGTTGTACAAGACCGAGAGAGGGAGAGAGGGAACGGGTCAGTGACAGAGCAGACTTGAAACGAGCTGGAGGACAGGGTGTTATATTCTTCGTGTTAAACAACACAGTGATGTGCAATATTCCAAAAACAGCCCAAGTGATTATCTTCATGTAAGCACACAGTGAGCAAAAAATCCAAACACCGTCCAAATGTGAAATACTATCTTCGTGTAAACACACAGTGAGCAAAAATCCAAACACAGTCCAAATGTGAAAACAATATCTTCGTGTAAATACACAGTGAGCAAAATCCAACACAGTCCAAATGTGAAATAATATCTTCGTGTAAATACACAGTGGGAGGTGGAAGATCCCGAAATATTATTCCATAAAGGAAAGGGCAAAAACGATAATGGCTGGGTGAGTGACTGTCTGACAAAAAGGTGGTAGACTTCAGTGTAAAGGTTACACACGAAAATAGGAAATAGGTCAAGACAGTCAATCTAGAAAAACTCACCCAGACAAGCTGCGTAAAGGAACAGGAACAAACAGTGGAGGCGAGCGCGCGCCACGGAGCAGGTATCCAAGCGAAGGCTTCTAGGAATTTCCTGGAGATTAGCACAGTGAAACACAAGCAACGGGGAAAAACATCCAGCGACAAATCAAGACGAACCAACAACTTAGGGTGGGGAAAACGGGGTATAAATAATGAGGGATCGATTGATTGAAAGGCAGTGACAGCTGGGGAATGTGATTGAAAAGCGTGGGGAAGTGAGGGAACCAATCAGCGACGTCTCAGATGACGTCAGCGGGGAGAAACGTGTGAACGAGGGAATTGAAATACTTGACAGAAAAAATGAATGAAAACAAAGCGAGGGTGGTTAAAGGAACAGAACGAGTGAGAAGGCAAGGACAGAAACCTCACAGTACCCCCCCCTCAACGGGAGCCGCCCGGCGACCAGGCCGACCCGGCTCGTCAGGATGGGCCCGATGGAAGTCGGTGATCAAGCCGGGATCCACGATGAGCTGCCGGGAGACCCAGCTACGCTCCTCAGGGCCGTAACCCTCCCAGTCCACCAGGTATTGGAATCCCCGGCCCCGCCGACGAACGCCCATCAACCGGCGGACCTGCCACTGGGGGTGACCATCCACTAGCACAGGAGGCGGTGGATCAGGAGCCGGAGGCATAAGGGGACTGAGGGAGACGGGCTTAACCCGGGAGACATGGAACACGGGGTGGATGTGCATGGATGCAGGAAGCTTCAGGCGCAGGGCCGCCGGACTGAGTACCTTCAGGACCTCGAAAGGACCGACGAAGCGAGGGTTGAGCTTCTTGGCCGAGGACCGTAGCGGGAGGTCCTTCGCGGAGAGCCACACCCTCTGCCCAGGGCGGTAAGTCGGCGCGGGAACCCGGCGCCGGTCGGCACCACGACAGGCGCGCTCAGATGTCCGGAGCAGCGCGGTCCTGGTGATCTCCCAAACGCGACGGCAGCGGTCGAGGTGGACCTGCACGGAGGGAACTGCCACTTCCGTCTCCAGTGCGGGAAAAAGAGGGGGCTGGTAGCCTAGGGAGGCCTCAAAGGGGGAGAGGCCGGTGGCGGAACTGACCATTGAGTTGATCGAGTATTCAACCCAGGGAAGGAAACGACTCCAGGATGCCGGCCTCTCGGCTGCCACACACCGAAGAGCAGACTCCACGCTCTGGTTCATCCTCTCCGTCTGCCCGTTTGTCTGGGGATGGTAGCCGGAGGAGAGACTGACCGTTGCCCCCAATCCCTTGCAGAAAGCCCGCCAAACCTGGGAGGTGAACTGGGGCCCCCGGTCAGAGACGATGTCCTGGGGGAAACCGTGAAGGCGGAACACGTGGTGCGTCAGGAGGTCCGCCGTCTCGGCTGCTGAGGGAAGCTTGGAGAGGGCCACGAGGTGGACCCCCTTGCTGAATCGATCCACCACGGTCAGAAGGCAGGTGTTCCCCTGGGAGGAGGGTAGTCCAGTGACGAAGTCGAGCGCCACATGTGACCACGGACGGCTTGGAACGGGAAGTGGCTGCAAGAGCCCGGAGGGTGCCTGGTGAGAGGCCTTGCTGCGGGCACAGACCGCGCAGGCCAATACGAACTCCTTGACGTCGTTTCGCATGGTGGGCCACCAGAAACGACGAGCCAGGAAGGAGAACGTGCGATGGACGCCTGGGTGGCAGGCGAACCGGCTGGTATGGCCCCACAGCAGTACCTGGGACCGGACAGAGTCAGGGACGAAGAGACGGCTCCTAGGGACGTTGCTTGGAGCACGTTGGAAGCGTAGGGCACGCCTCACCACACCCTCGATGCCCAAGGTGATGACTCCAACCACTCGGGCCTCCGGGATGATGGGAGATGGGTCCTCAGAGGGTGGAGCCCCCTTGGAGTGCATCCGGGACAGGGAGTCGGCCTTCGTGTTGCGGGAACCGGGGCGGAAGGTCAGCGAGAAGTCGAACCGACTGAGGAAACTGGCCCATCTCGCCTGCCGACCGTTGAGGCGCCTGGAAGCGCGGATGAACGTTAGGTTCTTGTGGTCCGTCCAGATGGTAAAAGGCTCCTCGGCACCCTCTAGCCAATGACGCCACTCCTCCAGAGCCGCCACGACCGCCAGTAGCTCCCGATTGCCGGTGTCGTAGTTCCTCTCGGCGGGGAGGAAGCGACGCGAGTAGAAGGCGCAAGGATGTACCTTCTGGTCGGAAGGAGAACGCTGGGATAGGACAGCGCCCAGGCCAGAATCCGAGGCGTCCACCTCCACGATGAACTGTCTCTTGGGGTCAGGGTGGAGCAGGATAGGAGCGGAAGTGAACCTTCTCTTGAGGGAGCGGAACGCAGCGCATGCCGCTGGGGACCAGTCGAACGGCAGAGCGGGGGAGGTCAGCTTGGTAAGAGGCTCCGCCACTTGGCTGTAGTTCCGGATGAACCTTCGGTAGAAGTTTGCGAATCCGAGGAAACTCTGTAGCTCCTTCCGAGTGGTGGGTTCCGGCCAATCCTCCACAGCCTGGATCTTGCGAGGATCCGCTCGGGTCAAGCCCTTCTCCACGATGAAGCCCAGGTAGTCGACGGAGTTGGAGTGGAAACGGCACTTCTCCGCCTTGACGAAGAGCCGATTGTGGAGGAGGCGCTCCAGCACCCGGCGGACATGCAGGATGTGTTCCTCGAGGGTCCTGGAAAAGATAAGAATGTCGTCCAGGTACACCACCACGAACACCTCCAGCATGTCACGGAGGACATCGTTCATGAGTGCCTGGAATACCGCCGGGGCGTTGGTGAGACCGAACGGCATCACAAGGTACTCATAGTGGCCCCTGGGGGTCTTGAAGGCGGTCTTCCATTCATCGCCCTCACGGATACGGACAAGATGATAGGCACTTCGGAGATCCAGCTTGGTGAAGAACGAGGCCTGGGTCAGTGGCTCGAAGGTGGAGCTCATGAGAGGTAGGGGGTATTTGTTCTTGATGGTGATCTCGTTGAGCTGACGATAGTCGATGCAGGGTCGCAGGTCCCCATCCTTCTTTCCAACAAAGAAGAACCCGGCCGCCACCGGGGAGGAGGAAGGCCGAATGAGTCCTGCTTCCAATGACTCAGAGATGTAGAGATCCATCGCCTTCTTCTCCGGGGCAGTCAGACTGTAGAGGCGGCTGCCGGGAAGGGGGGCCACTTGGCGGAGGTTGATGGCGCAGTCATAGGGGCGGTGAGGTGGAAGGGACTGAGCCCTGGTCTTACTGAATACCTCCATGAGGTCGTGGTACTCGGGAGGAACGGACGAGGGATCCGGGGGCAACTCACCAGCCGGTCTCCGGGGCGGGGGACAAGACGCCGCCTGTAGACAGCGGGCGTGACAGGAGGAGCTCCAGCCCCTGATGGTACCGGAGGCCCAGGCGATGTGGGGCTCGTGCAGCGCGAGCCAGGGCCTACCCAGGACCACCGGGACAAGGGGGGATTGGGTAATGAGGAACTGGATCCTCTCTACGTGGTTCCCAGCAATGGTCAGCAAGACTGGGCCGGTCCGTTGAGAGATGTCGGCCAGGCGGTGTTGGTCCAACGAAAAGATCTCCAAGGGCCTCACAAGGGCCTCAAGAGGTATGTTGGCTTGGGTGGCAAACTCGAAGTCGAGGAAGTTCTCGTCTGCCCCAGAGTCGATGAGGGCCTCCACCGTGGCACGTTGGTCCCCCCAGGCCAGGGTGACGCTCAACAGATGGTCAGGTGGTGCGCGGCGCTGGGAATGGGAAAAACGGCTCACCAGGATCTCCCGGGGTCTTGGTGAGCCCGATCTTTTGGCCGGGTAGGGCAGTCGGCGATACGGTGTCCCGCACCTCCGCAGTAGAGGCAGAGACCGGACCTGAGCCTTGCCTGACGCTCCGCCTGGCTCAGATGAGAGCGTCCCAGCTGCATGGGTTCCTCCTCGCGCACCGGACGGGGGGGCCTGCTACCACCAGTAGTGTTGGGGACGGGGCGTCCAGGAGTCCGGGGTGCTTCAGGAGGTGACAGTCGGGCCCTCTCGCGCCTTCTCTCCAGGAGGCGTCCGTCAATACGGATGACAAGGCTAAACAGCTCCTCGAGGGAGTCGGGCACCTCCCTGGTAGCGAGCTGGTCCCGGACTGCGTCACTGAGCCCCCTTATGAAGGTTAGGCGAAGAGCAGGTTCGTTCCATCCGCTCTCCACCGCCGCCAGTCGAAACTCCATGACATAGTCCGTCACCCTGCTGCTCCCTTGCCGGAAGGTCCCCAACCGGGCTCCAGGGTCCAGACCTCGGGCTGGATGGTGGAACACTCTGCGGAGCTCCGCCACGAAGTCTGGGTAGGAGAACAAAAAATCTGCTTCCATTGCCCAGGAGGATGTGACCCACTGGGCAGCATGGCCTGAAAGTAGGTTGGTTATATAAGCCACTCGGGACCCATGAGCTGAAAAACGGCTTGGCTGATGACGGAAAACCAACTCACATTGCATGATGAATGTGGCACACTCCTCGGGATTACCGTCAAACAGCCGTGGGACGGAGAGAAGGGGTTCCCGAGGTGCGAGATCTGCTGGGGCTGCGGGGAATGTTCCTGGAGGGTGTGAGAGATGAAAAGTATTAACGGCGTCGCCCAGCGAGTTAAGCTGGGCGAGAATCTCGGACTGTTGTCCCGCCATAGCGGCCATTGAACCCTGCATAGGCAGGACCTGGTCCCTGAGGTTCTGCACCGCAGCCGCAGCCCGCTCAAGTTGGAGACCGTGATCCCTGGTCAACTCGACTTGAAATGCAAGTGCGGTTCTGACCCCCTCTGTGTCGGCTGGGGTCGTCATGGTTGGTTCGTAATGTTATGGTTTGACACCGACCCCAAACGCAACGACACAAGAGAGTTGGATTCAGAGTTGCCAAATACAAGGGCTTGTTTATTTGGTGACTAGAATAAGTGAAACAGGGAAAGCAGGTCAACAAGAACAGGTACAATGAACAAGGGGCAAAGTTCTGCTGCTCTGCAGCTTCTCCCGGAAGGGTAGTCTTGGGAAGCAGGAGCAGACCTCTGTACCGCTCTGCAGACTCTCACGGCAGACCTCTCAGATGTTGTGCAAGACCGAGAGAGGGAGAGAGGGAACGGGTCAGTGACAGAGCAGACTTGAAACGAGCTGGAGGACAGGGTGTTATATTCTTCGTGTTAAACAACACAGTGATGTGCAATATTCCAAAAACAGCCCAAGTGATTATCTTCATGTAAGCACACAGTGAGCAAAAAATCCAAACACCGTCCAAATGTGAAATACTATCTTCGTGTAAACACACAGTGAGCAAAAATCCAAACACAGTCCAAATGTGAAAACAATATCTTCGTGTAAATACACAGTGAGCAAAATCCAACACAGTCCAAATGTGAAATAATATCTTCGTGTAAATACACAGTGGGAGGTGGAAGATCCCGAAATATTATTCCATAAAGGAAAGGGCAAAAACGATAATGGCTGGGTGAGTGACTGTCTGACAAAAAGGTGGTAGACTTCAGTGTAAAGGTTACACACGAAAATAGGAAATAGGTCAAGACAGTCAATCTAGAAAAACTCACCCAGACAAGCTGCGTAAAGGAACAGGAACAAACAGTGGAGGCGAGCGCGCGCCACGGAGCAGGTATCCAAGCGAAGGCTTCTAGGAATTTCCTGGAGATTAGCACAGTGAAACACAAGCAACGGGGAAAAACATCCAGCGACAAATCAAGACGAACCAACAACTTAGGGTGGGGAAAACGGGGTATAAATAATGAGGGATCGATTGATTGAAAGGCAGTGACAGCTGGGGAATGTGATTGAAAAGCGTGGGGAAGTGAGGGAACCAATCAGCGACGTCTCAGATGACGTCAGCGGGGAGAAACGTGTGAACGAGGGAATTGAAATACTTGACAGAAAAAATGAATGAAAACAAAGCGAGGGTGGTTAAAGGAACAGAACGAGTGAGAAGGCAAGGACAGAAACCTCACACTATTGTTGATGGTAAAATGGCCGTAAAAGGCAAAATACAGAATTCTGAAATATTAAAATGGAAAAAATAGAATTTGGGAAAAAAATTTATGGAATTTGGAAAGGCATAAAAAAAATATTCTTTGGTTCCTGTTGGTTGTCAGTTAAGGCCATGGGTAGGTAGGGAATTTATTAAATGTATTACTATTTCACGTTTTAAAAAATTATATTGTTTGTTTATCACGCCTTTTTCGGAGATGCGCTCCTGTCAGGGGAGGAAATTAGGCCATTTGACTCGCCAAATGCGAGTATTTTTTATGTTTGGCGAGTGATTCATGAAGAGCACTCGCCAGTCTGGCGAGTAAAGACAATCGCCAGAGCCAGCCAGTCACATAGATCTAAAACACTAGATGGCTCAAGGCGGAGTCTCTCACTCGCCGTCTCTTGCTCAGCTGCTGCTGCTGCACGCCTTGCCCCTCCTCCTCCTCCTCCTCCTCCTCCTCCTCCTCCTCCTCCCAGAGCCCATGTCAACAAACACTCCGGCAAGACTTGAGTGCACCTCGAGTTATACTAGCTAACGTTACTGTTTAAACAAAACTACACAGTCAACTATTCACTTTAGTTTAATACATGAGGCATTGGCTAACGTTATCTAGCTGGCTAGCTACTGATAGCTCCTGATATCATCATTTTGGCAATAGTTTTCGCAGTAGTTGGCTAGTGTTGTTCCATGAGCTAACGTTAGCTACCGAGCATTGGCTAACGCAGTAGTTGGCTAGTGTTGTTCCGTGAGCTAACGTTAGCTACCGAGGCATTGGCTAACGCTATCTAGTTCCGTGAGCTAACGTTAGCTACCGAGCATTGGCTAACGCAGTAGTTGGCTAGTGTTGTTCCGTGAGCTAACGTTAGCTACCGAGGCATTTGCTAACGTTATCTAGTTCTGTGAGCTAACATTAGCTACCGAGCATTGGCTAACGCAGTAGTTGGCTAGTGTTGTTCCGTGAGCTAACGTTAGCTACCGAGGCATTGGCTAACGTTATCTAGTTCCGTGAGCTAACGTTAGCTACCGAGCATTGGCTAACGCAGTAGTTGGCTAGTGTTGTTCCGTGAGCTAACGTTAGCTACCGAGGGATTGGCTAATGTTATCAAGTTCCGTGAGCTAACGTTAGCTACCGAGGCATTGGCTAACGTTATCTAGTTCCGTGAGCCAACTTTAGCTACCGAGGCATTGACTAACATTATCTAGCTGGCTAGCTACTGATAGCTCCTGATATCATCATTTTGGCAATAGTTTTCACAGTAGTTGGCTAGTGTTGTTCCGTGAGCTAACGTTAGCTACCGAGCTAACGTTACTGTTTAAACAAAATGACCCAGTCAACTATTCACTTTAGTTTAATGCATGAGGCATTGCCTAACGTTATCTAGCTGGCTAGCAGTAGTTACAGATAGCTCCTGATATCAATGTCTTATAACATCTAGGGATGCACGATAATTATCGGGCCGATATCAGCAATTATGACGTCATCCCGATAACGTTATTAATAGCTCCGATAATATATAATACATTTTTTGGTTAAAAGAAATCCGTTGTGGGTGGATTTGGATGAAGGGTGCTTGTTTTTATTATAGCCTCCTCCCGTTTTGCCAGTACTGTGGTATGACTGACAGCGTGTGGTTTAGGAACAGGGAGTTTTACACAAATCCAGCGCTCCCTTTCTTGGCTGTGACGTAGTCACGTTACATTCGGAGGCAGACAGTCGATCTGCCAATTACGTCCCTCCGCTTGCACCCACCTCTTCTTCTTACCACCAATCAGAAGCTCTCGTTCGTTTATTTACCTCCGGATTGTCGGCCATTATTCTACTCGGAGCTATAACGTTAGCTGCTCCCCGCCAGCCACATTGACAAGTACCAGCGCTTATGCATTACTGGCAAATGTCTTGTTGCACTTGTGGCAACGAGCGTTGTCAGCATCGACTTTAGTAAAATAGACCCAGACTTTTTTTGAGGAATTTAAACGTCGCAAACTAATCTTGTTGGTCGTTTTCTATCTCTCCTCCCTCGGTCTCTCTCTGCCTGCGCGAGCGGGCTGTCTGTACTCGGCAGCACCTGTGTGTGTGTGTGAGTGAGTGTAAGAGCACAGCCCGCTTGCGCAGGCAGAGAGAGACCGAGGGAGGAGAGATAGAAAACGGCCAACAAGATTAGTTTGCGATGTTTAAATTCCTAAAAAAAAATCCATAATTTCTCGAGTACCGATAGCAGTACCGATGACGTCGGAGCGTATAAATACTAAAAAAAAAAAAATTTAATTAAAAAAAAAATATATATATATATATACATTTAAAAAAAAATTATAATACAATAAATATCGGTTATCGATATCGGTTATCGGCCTGAGGAGCATAAAGTTATCGGTATCGGTGTCAAAATCAATATCGTGCATCCCTAATAACATCATTAATTTGCATTGTCCTTAATAAACAAATCTTATTAGCTTTTGCAGTTGTTGGCTAATTAGCTATCATGCTTCATAGCTAACTGAACACTGAGAACATCTTATAAGTTTCAGTTCATAGGAAAATACTTTAGGGTAAGTAAAGTAAGTAAATTAACTTAGATACCGTTATGCTCAACACCCAGTACTATTCACTTTACTTAATTTCTAAGATTAGATTAGATCATTTAGACAGGACTTTGAGAATGCCTGTGTTAGACCTACAGTATAATACTGCCAGCTGATATAAGAAAACCCAAAACGATCGGTATCGGCAGTGTATCGGCCAATATGACTCATATATGACGATCGGTATCGGTGGCAAAAAAGTGATCGGGGCATCCCTAATTCTCACTTAATATAATACATTTAACCGAAATATACAGCTAAGCAATGGGTATATCTTATATAAAACAACTAACCAAAATGTGATCTCATTGGATGTGCCCTGACAATTAATGCTTGTATATCTTATCGTGTGTTGTCATGTTTGTTTATATGTTTGTTTTAAAAAAGAATAAAAAAATAAAATACAAAAAAAATATACAGCTAAGCCCCATTGTATTCTGAAATGTAGACTTAACAATGTAGGCAACTAAGCCAATAGAAATAAGGTATAATTTATGAGTGCTTTGGCTCCTATAAATACAGTACAGCTCAATACACACAATTGTTAAGGGGATGCAGACCAGAGAAATACTTTTGTATTGTTTACATCAGGGTCCCCCATTTTCAATTCATCAGTACATGACATATTACAGATAGACAGCACTGTTCCATCCAGACATTTATGACATACCAGATCTACAGAAATACAGCACTGTTTAAGAGACAGAGTTTCTAAAAAGAGTATATACATTTGAGGGGGAAGAAACTGTACATTTAGTGTTGTCACGATACTGGAATTTCGACTTCGATACGATACCTTGAAAAGTATCGATACTTCGATACCATTTCGATATAAAAAAAATATATATATATATATATATATTTCTTTTAAACAAATTTAGCTTTTGTTGCTGGTTGATTCTCCTCAGCTTCTCTCTGGTACTATAAGAGAAGATAAATATAACACTTTTAAAACCCTTTGTTTATCTTTAGATCACACATTTAAAAATAACTGTTCATCTCACTTCAATCATTTTAATTGCAGATGCAGAACATGGTATTTTCCCAAGCAGACAGATGTAAACACTAATCTGTGTTGCATGTACCTGACAAACTGAACTGTTTGTATTACAGTTAGTAAGAGTTTCGATTTTTATTTAAAGATAACAAGAGCGAGAGAGAGAGCGAGAGAGCGAGAGAGCGAGAGAGCGAGAGAGAGAGAGAGAGAGAGAGAGAGAGAGAGAGAGAGAGAGAGAGAGAGAAGAGAGAGCGAGAGAGAGAGAGAGAGAGAGAGAGAGGCTATGCTCGGAGCATTTTAGTAACGTTACATTTTCAACAAGATTGCTGCTATTTAAACACTTCATGGAAACGGGGTAACGTTAACCTTATGTCGACTGTAGTATTGTATGACCTCGACATAACGTTTAAACGTTACCGTTACTCCGTTTCCATGCAGTAATTGTAAAAGTGGCCAGCTAAGCTAACGGAGCTAACGGCTAGCAGTAGCTAGCTCTAACGTTACAACGAATCAGCTGTTGATATTATGCGCCATCAGTAGACAACGTATCATGTATTAAACTAGAGTTAATGGTTTAATGCTTCAGTCACAGTGACGTTGAAAGAGCAGCTGTCACGAACCTCTCATTTCTTTATGGAGATCCTCGTTGACACTGCTCTAACACCGCTTGCAAATAGCATTGGGGCAGCTTTAGCTTGTCCTTCGTTGTTTACTTCAAACCCGAAGTACCTCCAAACAGCACTTCTGCTGTTTTCTTTATCCACAAGCACAAGTTGCGGAGGCTCTGCATCTTCAGCTAAAATGTTTGTTTACTAACTGAAGACGGCTCTGTGAGGGGGAGGGCTGGACTCGGAGCAGGCGGAGGGGCAAGCGTGCTCTGAACAGCGCGTCAACAACTTGAGGTAGAACACTCGCCAGCTGGTACCGATACTGCAGAAAGTATCGGTATTTCGGGAAATGAGTATCGAAACCATTTTAAATATTCAGTATCGATATGTATCGATACTTCGATATTTTTGACAACACTACATTGGAGGGGGTTGGGTAGGTGGGGTGGGGACTGGTGGTTACGGTAACATGATCATCAGTTTAACACGCTAATAATCACCCATTTAGTCTCTGCAGTTTAGATGAGAAGAAAGGGCTGCCGGTGGGGGACACACACAGGGCTGCCGGTGGGGGACACACACATACAGGGCTGCCGGTGGGGGACACATACAGGGCTGCCGGTGGGGGACACACACAGGGCTGCCGGTGGGGGACACATACATACAGGGCTGCCGGTGGGGGACACCTAAAGGGCTGCCGGTGGGGGGGACATACAGGGCTGCCGGTGGGGGACACATAAAGGGCTGCCGGTGGGGGGGACATACAGGGCTGCCGGTGGGGGACACATACAGGGCTGCCGGTGGGGGACACATAAAGGGCTGCCGGTGGGGGGGACATACAGGGCTGCCGGTGGGGGACACATACAGGGCTGCCGGTGGGGGACACACACATAAAGGGCTGCCGGTGGGGGACACATAAAGGGCTGCCGGTGGGGGACACATACAGGGCTGCCGGTGGGGGACACATACAGGTGGGGGACACACACATACAGGGCTGCCGGTGGGGGACACATACAGGGCTGCCGGTGGGGGACACATAAAGGGCTGCCGGTGGGGGACACATAAAGGGCTGCCGGTGGGGGACACATACAGGGCTGCCGGTGGGGGACACATAAAGGGCTGCCGGTGGGGGACACATACCGGTGGGGGACACATACAGGGCTGCTGGTGGGGGGGACATACAGGGCTGCCGGTGGGGGACACATACCGGTGGGGGACACATACCGGTGGGGGACACATACAGGTGGGGGACACATACAGGTGGGGGACACATACAAGATTTTTTTTGGCTGGTAAAAAGTCTGTTTGGCTGGTAAAAAAAATCATCTACCCGCCAGTTGGCTGGTAAGCCAAAAGGTTTGTTTCCTCCCCTGGCTGCTGTGTATAAATGTCTGTTCTATATACCGTCAACTTTCATTAATTTGATTTTGCTCCGAGAGACAGACCGTTCTGAGATTGAGATTATACATTATTCTATTTGTATGCTGGTGACACGGCGTAGGTATGTTGATATTTATTTTGTTTAAATAAATTCGAATGGTTCGAACTAGTGCTGTCAGGCGATAAAAAAAATGTATCTAATTAATTACAGGATTTGTAATTAATTAATCTAATTAATCGCATTTTAATCGCATAACCCTTTTATGCCTGATATTCTATAATCATATTTCAAATTGCATGTGTCCGGATGGCAGAATTCAGTACTGTATCTACAAAATCTTCTGTTTAACACTTTCAGTGTCGGCCATAACTTTGATTAATGTACTTGAGTGCCATCATCCACTTCAATGATAGCGTTAAAAACGCATAATCGCTGTGTTCGAGCCCAGCTCTCGGCGTTGCTACCAGCTTGGCTGGTCGTTCATACTACTACAATTGGCAGTATTAGGGGTGGGAAGCTGGTGGGTGGGAATCTGGCGTTGTGGACAGCGACGCCTACAGGTCAGGTCTCGGCGCTTGCTCAGCGGGGGCAGGACTTGGTGGAGATAGCGTGCCCTCCCACGTGTTACACTTCACCAATGAGAGTCCTCGCTGCCAAGTGAAAAGATGTCACTGGCAGTCGCCACTCGCCACACATATCGGAGGAAGCGTGCGGTCGGCTTCGGGACGCCCTTGTACCGACTCGTAGGAGAACATGCATACAGCAGCCAGGTATGGCGACTAAATTGGACGGGGAGAAAAACAGAAAATCGGAGGGGGAAAAAAAGAAGAAGAAAACGCATAATCTATGTTTTAAATTATGGCTATGTGTCTAATCTGCCCGTCGCTTATCAATGACTTGTTTGCAGTCAACATTGTCGAAACGGATTTTTTTATTTATTTTAATTTTTTTTTTTTTTTAATCGGTTCATATCCTTTTTATAGCATTTCGAAAAGCTATTGTTTTCTTGAAAATTTCCGGAAAATAGAAAGATTCCCTCATTAACGGCATTTATTGGAATATTCTCGAATACACTAGATACGTTGTCATTTGTCGGCCTATTTATGAATAGTTTTCAAATAAACGCTAGATTATCGATAGTATATGTGTACTTATGCACGCTATAGAAGCAAGCTGAGAAATCGATTCTCTCATTTCCTCAACATCACACACACATATACACATACACGCTGTTATCTCAGTGAATACAGCTCTGATTATCCTAAAACTGGTAACATAGACTCCTTACCTTAGATCAGATGTTCTCCAAAAAGATTATTCCAATTCCTGATCGCCATTCCAAATATCAATTGCGTTTATTGATTGATTATCGGCTGCTGTAAATATATATTCCAGGCTGCTTTCCAACTCGCGATCACTTCCCTCATCATCAGATCCCTCGCCAGCATAATGGAGCCAGTTGGCTCCCCCCACACAGATCCACCAGTATAATCGAATGGCCTGCAGTTACACAGGGATAGACGATAGGGGGCGGTATTTTCCCATCGGAGGTCCTAGAGGGGCTGCTGTACCAACGGGAGACACGTTGATGAAATATGAATTCAGATCGCTAATAAAAAATAAAAACTCAACGGGGGGCATGAAAAGACGACATAACACGTCGTCGGCACTCAAATCATCTTCCATCCATTCATTTGCTTAGATTTTTCAGGTCTGGTCAATTTGAGCATGGTGTTATTCAGTCAAAGATAAAAAAAAATTTATTGATATTCTCATTTGGTTAATTACAATTTACTCAAGCCTAGTAACAGACACAGTATTTCTGACACTGGGAATACATTCCCTGAGATCCATAGATGTCCCTAGAATAAGATACCAAGAACATGCAAATGGACCATATTAAAGTCTGTAAATGTGTATTCTACGTTCTTATGGAATGAATGAAATAAAAAAAAAAAAGATTTTTTTTGGAATAAATTTTTAGTTAATTTTCATAACGCGATCATTTGCTGTGTAATTAATTAATCTAATTAACGCGATAAACTGACAGCCCTAGTTCGAACCTATTTTTTTTAGAAGGAATATTCGAATGTCACTTTTGGCCAATTTTTGACAGCCCTACTGGGATGCGACACATCGTTACACGGCTAGTTTGATCCACTGTGTCCGCCCGACTTTGTGTTTTAAATCCCTTTCTATGATTAGTATCCATTTGTTGGACAGACAAGAGTTGACGTTATGTTCTAATTTAAAAATAAACCAACAGACAGTAATACCTTCCGTCAATTTTCTATCCTTTCATTGATGGTAAATGGTGCATTTATATAGCAGCTTTTATCCAAAGCTCTTTAAAATGTGTTCCTCGCATTTTACCCATTCACTCACACACCGAAGGCAGAGGCAACCATGCAAGGTGCCAACCTGCTCATCGGGAGCAATTAGGGGATTAAGTGCTGGCTAGCTACTGATAGCTCCTGATATCATCATTTTGGCAATCGTTTTCGCAGTAGTTGGCTAGTGTTGTTCCGTGAGCTAACGTTAGCTACCGAGCTAACGTTAGCTACCTAGCTATCGTTACTGTTTAAACAGAATGACCCAATCAACTATTCACTTTTAGTTTAATACATGATGCATTGTCTAACGTTATCTAGCTGGCTAGCTACTGATAGCTGCTGATATCAACAAATGCTCCAGCAATAGTCGAGTGCATGATACCTCCGTTAGCTCGGTAGCTCACGTTAGCTCACGTTAGCTCACTGTTCAAAACGAAATGTCCCATTAAACTAAATAGTTCACTGAGGCGTTGTCTTAACGTTATCTAGCCGGCTAGCTGTAGCTACAGATAGCTCCTGATATCAATGTCTTATAACATTGATTCGATGCGTATTCGAGCCCCTGGCTTGCGAAAGGGGCTAGCTGAGGGAGTAGGGTATATCTGCAGAGCGGCAGATATAACCTGCTGAGGGCATGCTGAATGTGATTTGACCAAAGCAGAGTATACACACAGACAGTGGAGATAGCGAGCATTTTGACTTGTTGCGTGGTGGCGATATCTCGCAGATCATACAACTACAAGTATAATTATATAATATATATATTTTATAAAGAACATTTTTTTAAAGTATATATATATATATATTAGAGCTGGGCATAGATTACATTTTTTAATCTAGATTAATCTACCTGCAATCCTGGAATTGATCTAGATTAATCTAGATTAAAATGGCTCAAAAAAAAAAAAAAAAAAAAAGCATTAAAAATGTGTGTTCTACCCAAATAATGACCAGAGGAGGAGATTTATAATCTCCTCTTCATCTGAGGAGTCACTAGCTGTTCTATCTCCTTGTTCAACAGCATGAACATGTCTCTTCTTTTTGTAATTTCCAGTGTTTCTTTTAAAACCAGATTTATCGTAATTTTCTGTGCCCTTCCTTTGATGCCATTAACATTGTTACACTGATATTGACAGCTCTCTCCAGTGTCAAATCACTCTCTGTCAGTAGTTTCTTCTGTGCACCTTAATTTCTTAATCCACACACAAACCCGTCTCTCAATGTGTCTTTTAGCGAATCTCTGAATTCACAATGCTGCTGACTGGTAGCTCACACACAGACTGCTGCAGAAGCAGGTTTCTCAACAAATTCAGTGCAAGCTCAGTGTAACAGTTCCATGAAAGAAGAGAACACTGAACAGCTACTACAGTCTCAGGTCCACATCCAAGAGAACACCGAACAGCTACTACAGTCTCAGGTCCACATCCAAGAGAACACTGAACAGCTACTACAGTCTCAGGTCCACATCCAAGAGAACACTGAACAGCTACTACAGTCTCAGGTCCACATCCAAGAGAACACTGAGCAGCTACTACAGTCTCAGGTCCACATCCAAGAGAACACTGAACAGCTACAGTCTCAGGTCCACATCCAAGAGAACACTGAACAGCTACTGTCTCAGGTCCACATCCAAGAGAACACTGAACAGCTACTAGTCTCAGGTCCACATCCAAGAGAACACTGAACAGCTACTACAGTCTCAGGTCCACATCCAAGAGAACACTGAACAGCTACAGTCTCAGGTCCACATCCAAGAGAACACTGAACAGCTACTACAGTCTCAGGTCCACATCCAAGAGAACACTTAACAGCTACTGTCTCAGGTCCACATCCAAGAGAACACTGAACAGCTACTGTCTCAGGTCCACATCCAAGAGAACACTGAACAGCTACAGTCTCAGGTCCACATCCAAGAGAACACTGAACAGCTACTACAGTCTCAGGTCCACCTCCAAGAGAACACTGAACAGCTACTACAGTCGGAGTACAGCTCAATACACACAATTGTTAAGGAGATGCAGACCAGAGAAAGACGTTTGTCTTGTTTACATCAGGGTCTCCCATTTTCATTTCATATTGCTCCACATTGTCATCAAACGGTCCAATATTTCCAATAACCCAAGCCATTTCTGTTGTAAACACTCACGATAGTCCAGTCGATCCTTCCTTTAGTGTGTAAAGTGGATTTCCTCCTCTTGTAGATGTTTTCAAGTGCCGCCCGATTAACGTGAGCTAACATGCTAACTCGCTAAGCTAACGTTAATAATGTAAACAAAGCTCTCAACGGACTTCTTCTTTCTTGCATTGCGCAGATTCAGACGTCCTCATCGCCGAATTGTGTTATATCCTGAGGACTTCTTAACCTCACCTGTATAACAATGATTACCGGACCACTAAAGTTACTTTAGTTTAACACATTATTCTGACTACAACTACGGTACATACGTGCAATCACTTCCGGGCACCACAGCTGTTGTTGTGAAGGGCCAGATTAAACCGAATATATATATTTATTTATATATATATATTTAATTGTATTTGTATATTCTCTAATATTCCCTGATATCCCTTGTATATTCCTTGTACAATATGCATTGAATATCCATTCTAGCCTACTGAACATCCCATAATAGTCTCCATTCTACTATTGGTCGAGACCTTGGTGCCAGGCTGCCATACCCCTCAGACCCAGTTCAAACGTACCGCTCCACATGTACGAACAAGTCCTAGTTCCGCGTAGGAATCTGGCTACCGCACCACTAATGGGACTATTTGTTCATAGTGCGTATATATACTGCGCTACTAAAGTAGGACTTTCTTTTCAGTCCAGTTTCTTACCCTCCAATAGAGTCACAGACGTAAAGCCTCCCCGCGACGCCACGTGTGGGAGTAAGGCCAAGTTCGCCTACCATAGGTATTGAGACATCGTGTATATTAATATTTGAATAGTCATATTTGGCACTATATCGTCGAGTTGGACGTAGTCTATTAAGCTAATAATAGTCTGTTAATATATAGTGGTTCGTGCGGTGAGAATACTACCGTAGTCAGTACCCCATCGTTTCGGGCAGAGAACTGGCTGCTTACCCAGGGTGGTTGACCCCATGTGAAGCTGCACCCGAGGAGCCCCAGAGCCGACGAGCGAGTGGACCTGTATACCGGATTATTCTACCGACGACAGCCCGCCTTCCCAGGCACGGATTATGCTTTGTATACTTTGATTATTCCATGGATAAAGACCCCCGACACTGCCGTGTGTTGGAACCCCCCCCCCTGGAGAGGACGCAAGGTGAGGAGACGCTCTGCAAGACGAGGTCGCTTCACGTCTCTCCCCCGTGGACCGGAGAGAGCCGGCCCACAAAGAGTCCACCTGCTTTCATCTGTGGTCCAAGGATCGCCGGCGCATTGAACGGCACTACAGTGGGTTCACCTGGGATACCCTTGGCCGGACGAGGCAGCCGGATTCTACCCCCCCCCCCCTCCTACTCCTGTCGGCTTACAAGCGACCGGATTAACCCCCCCTTAGTGTATCTAGTATATAATCATTAAAGTATCATTGCTGTTATTCCTTAACTATTCCAGGTCGTATATGTACCACCTGCGCCATCAGAGATTGGACATTTTCTATTGATATACCGACGAATACTCTTTGCCATAAAAGTGCATACTATTTCAATTCATAAATGTAATTAAGTGATTACGTGCTTGCTCTACACACCATTGCTGTGTAGTAATAAACGCATACTTCGACTTCGTACATTTGTGTTGGATCCGTTTCATCTACGTGAGAGTGTTTATGATAATATATTTATGCCGTGTACTGGGTGGCCGAATATTAAGTACAAAGGTAGTGGTAGTAAGTATCATATCTAGTAATACAGTCAGGGAATTGTACCCCTCAGTTACAATTGGTCCTTCGAGCCGGAGGGTAATCAGTGTAATATTAATATAGTGTTATTAATATTGAAATGGCCTATGATGAACACTCCACGAAACGATCCTCCTAACCAACGCCCGCAGCGCGAACGACGGCTCCCTCAGTACTTAGAGGCTTACGCTGTCAGTCAACAACCTAGTCTTCTACTAACAGTAAACGCGGTAAAACTAGAAAGTAAAAGTATGTCTAACCCCAACGCCCAGACTACCCCGACCATAGAGGCCCCTACGGGCTCTAATGTAACTGACCAAGTTCACGGTGGGGACCAGTGGGAACCAGACATGACTTCACACCCCGCCAGTACTGAAGAAGTAGTCCCCGATGAGTCCCGGGAGGAATACAACGCTACCGAGAGAGAACTCGGCACGGAAGAAGACGGGGAGAGCACCGTGGAGATAGAGCTCCAAGGCTCCGCAAGGAGTACCCCGAGGGAAGGCTCCCCTATACAACCGCCTTCTCCCAGCGAGGCAGAGAGGACCCTACAGCAGGCCTTCCTCATCAGCCTGAACGCCGCTGCTGAACGCGACCGACTGCAGATCCAGCAGCGAAGCGAACACGAGCAGATACGTCTAGAAATAAGACGCATTCAGATGGAAGAGAATGTGGCCCGAGAACGAGCCGGTGCTCAACGGGACGCAGCGCGCGACAGACAGCAGTCGCAACTAATAGAACAGCTGATCAGACGGACAACACCCTCTCCCTCCGCCAGAGGCTCCAGGAACTCGTCTAGACACACCTCCAGGGCGGCATCCCCTAGCCGAGTAAACAACCCTGAACTTGACCAACAGACGAGGTCTATACCCCCCACAGACCACCTCCCCCCACCGGTCCAAGCGAGACCTAGCAACCGGGAAGGAGCAGCATATCCTGTGGAGAGGCTAAACCAGAGACTACAAGCACTGGATGACCTAACTGAAGACGAAGAGGAAGAGGAGGAGAACCACGCCCGAAGACAGCACAGTACTCTACCGGACCAGGAGGTCCGGTACAGCCCAGGCTATACCCCCGCGGAGCTGCGCTACAGACCCCCGACTCTATACACGGGTGAGCACGACGCACGACCCGCACCGAGGAACAGCACCTGGACAAGCGGGCCATGGTACACTGCCAGTACCAGCCCATACCAAGGAGCGGGAGGAGACTCGCCTAGGAGGCCTCTCCCCCAACGCTCGCCGATGTATCCACAGTCAGCGTCATACATTGGCACGCCTATGGTACCCGACTTCACCCAAGAGAACCGGGCCCAGTATACAGAACTCTGCATGTGTCTGGAGACCATGTTGGTGGATGTATTGGATGAACGCCACAAATACGCCATCCTACTGAAGCACTTAAAGGTACCCCGCGCACATAATATAGCGCTCGCCTACGCGACTTCCACCACCCCATACACAGCAGCGCTGGTAGCATTGGACCAGAGGTATGGGCGCATATGGGATTACGTGATCCAGGAGATCCGACACATCGACCGCTTACCCCCAGCAATAGAGCACTGGACGACCTGTCCATCAGAGTGCAGTCCCTGGTAGGGATGTTGGGAGCGCAAAGAGAGAAGGGGAGGCATGAACTTTACGCCAACTCAAATGTGGAAAGGATTCTGGAGAAGCTGCCGCCCGCTCGTCAGGAGCGCTTTAGGCGGCAGAGGGACCACAGAGACCCGAATGGCCCCGAACCGAACCTCCTCGATCTAGCAGACTTCCTGGCGAGAGAAGTCAGCAGCCTACGGCTAGATACATTCGGACGGAGCACCCCTGGCTCCAGAGAAGGAACCAGACGACTAAATGATGGAAGAAGATCGGTGACTGTGATGCACCAATCGGAGTCAGTACCGAGCAGCAGGAGCCACAGTACCCCCTCCAGAACGGAGAAGTGGAAGATAGTGTGCCCCTACTGTGAGAAAGAACACTGGCTAGCGCAATGTGACTCCTTCCCCAAGCTGAACGCGGAGGAAGCAGGTCAATGGATAAAGTCCAACAAGCGCTGTTTTCGCTGTGCGCGCTCACACATGGCAGCCGAATGCAGCTTAAAGAAAAGGTGCACCAAGTGCGATGGAGCCCATCTGGACATACTTCACGACAGTAACAGACGGCGCCCTTCACCTGCACCATCCAGCCGCAAAGCGAGCGTCATGTACATCGATCCCGCCAGCAGCAGTGGAGCCCGAGTACTCCTAAAAGTAGTGCGTGTGACACTAAGCTACCAGAATAAAGTCCTGGACACTTACGCCGTCCTCGATGACGGGTCAGAGAAGACCCTGCTGCTCGCCTCCGCTGCGGCCCAGCTAGGGCTGCGGGGAAGCGAAACCCAAATGACAATTCGGACAATAAGACGAGATTTGAAGACGATAAAGGGCGAGAATGTCTCATTCTCTATCGCAGCGAGCGGCCAGCCTGAGCGACGGTACCAGATTGCAGACGCTTTCACCAGCCAAGAAATAGGGCTGTCGCGGTACACATACCCCGTCGCCAAGCTGATGGAGAAATATGCACATCTGCGCAAGTTACCGATCCCGCTCATAGACAATGCTATGCCGACCCTGTTGATAGGCTCCGACCATGCAGACCTCATTGTCCCGATAGACCGGGTTCATACCGGACCCCGAGGCTGTCCTGCAGCAGTCGAGACCCGTTTGGGATGGACTCTCCAAGGCCCGCTCGCCAAATCTCTCAACCGAAGTACAGCCACTAGATGTCTCCACTCCCGAGTCACAGAGGGAGAAACCGCACTCCTGCAACACGTAGAGCGGCTATGGACCTTGGAACAAATGCCCTTTAAGAACGGAAAGAAAGACATTCGCTCTAAAGATGACATTTACGCCATTCACCTCCTCGAGACAGGGACCAAGAGAGTCCCGGTCAACGGCGTGTTGAGATACGCCACGCCACTCCTGCGGCGAGAAAGAATGCCTACTTTCCACGCCAAGACAGACGCCACAGAACGGTACCTGCGGAACACGGAGCGGCGCTTAGCCAAGAACCCCGCCCAAGAGAGTGTATACCGCGCTGAGATTGAGAAGCTCATCACAGCGGGACACGTCACAAAGATGGACATTAAAGAGGCTGACCAGACCACTGAATCGTGGTACGTGCCCCACCACAAGGTCCATCACAACGGTAAAGACCGCATAGTATTTAACTGCAGCTACCAGATCGGATCCCAAAATCTGAATAAAGAGTTACTGCCCGGTCCCACACTCGGCCCCTCCCTACTCGGCGTTCTACTCCGCTTCCGCCAGGAAAAGGTGGCCATCAGCGGGGACATTAAAGGAATGTTCCTGCAGGTGAGATTAGTAGAGGCGGACAAGCCCCTGTTACGGTTCCTATGGAGAGAGAAGCCAGGAGATGAGCACCCAGCCATCTACCAATGGGAAGTCCTCCCCTTCGGAACGACGTGCAGCCCCTGCTGTGCTACATTTGCACTACAGAAACATGTAGCAGAGGACCCAGCAGCGGACGAAGAGGTCCGACACAGCGTAAAGAACAGCTTCTACGTAGACAACTGTCTACAAAGCCTTTCAACCCAAGAAGAAGCCGAGGCTCTCCTGATTAAACTCCGCGCCTCATTGATCAAAGGCGGCTTTGATCTCAGGCAGTGGGCCAGCAGCGATCCGCAAGTACTGCGCAGCCTCTCCTCCGAGGACAAGGCAGCCAGCAGCGAGACCTGGATGGCTACAATCCCGGGAGAAGCCCAGGAGATGACCCTGGGATTGGTGTGGCGATTCAAAACAGATTCGCTTCACTACAGACACAAGCCCCTGACTACGGAGCAGGGAAGGCCGGCGGCGGCGCCGACCACCAGACGGAGTGTGTACACAACACTCGCTCGACAATATGACCCGCTAGGATGTATTCTACCGTACACCACCAGGGCAAAAATGATTGTACGAGCATTGTGGGACAAGGACCAGGGCTGGGACGACCCCATTCCCGCACACACCTTGCATCCACCTGGAGAGAGTGGGAGATGGAGCTCCACTCACTCCCAGGCGTTAATATGCGCCGAAGCTACTTCCCACCCACGGTGAGGCCAGAGACATGTAAAATGGACTTGCACGTCTTCAGTGACGCCTCAGAGGTCGCATACGGATCAGTAGCCTACTTGCGGGCCCAAGACCAGGGGGGAGAGATCTACACAGCATTTGTCCTCGCCCGCTCGAGAATAGCCCCACGCAAGCAACAATCTATCCCACGTCTAGAGCTCTGCGCAGCCCTAGCCGGAGCGCACCTAGCCACGCTCATCCAACGTGAGCTCACCATACCGGTGTCTAGAACAATCCTGTGGTCAGATTCCACGACGGTACTCGCACGGATCAAATCGGACTCATGCAAGTACAAAGTCTTCGTGGGAGTCAGAGTCACCGAGATTCAAGACTTAACCGAAGAGTTAACCGGAGAAACAGAGTGGCGCTACGTTGATACAAAACAGAACCCAGCTGACGTCATCACCCGGGGGATGCCCCTGGATGACCTCACCCGTCGCAATGTCTACAGTGACGGCCCCGCATTCCTAAGACTCCCGGAAGGACAGTGGCCTATGCCTATCCCGAGGGAAGCAAGTCCAGAGGAGGTGGAAAATAAGAAGTCTGTGTTCTGTGGATTGAGCACCGTAGCCTCCACCGACCCTAACATAGACGATTGCACGTCCATAGAGAGTGCACAACAAAGAACATTCCTGCGGTACCACCCGGAGTGCAAGTCCCCCGCTGATATGTCAGCAGCTAACTACGAGGAAGCAGAATTGCTTCTACTGCAGCGAGCCCAGAGAGACTCGTTCCCCGATGAATTGGCCTGTCTACAGGGAGGAAAGCCCGTCCCATCCGACAGCAGATTAATTCATCTGGCCCCCGAGAGCGACGCTCATACCCTCATCAGAGTGGGTGGTCGCCTACGCAGAGCCCCCAATCTACCGGATGACATTAAATACCCGATCGTATTGAACAGCCGACACAAGGTCACAGAGCTGATTATAAAGAAATACGATGAGGATGTACATCACGCAGGAGCAGAAAGAGTCTTCGCGGAAATCAGACGTCGTTACTGGATCCTACAAGGAAGAGAGGCGGTACGACGCTTCCAGCGAACATGTCTAGACTGCCGCAAGTGGCGCGCGCAGCCCAGCATACCAAGGATGGCTGACCTTCCTCCATGTCTCCTCCGAATCGGTGACAAGCCATTCCACTCAACGGGTATGGACTGCTTTGGCCCGCTGCACATAAAGAAAGGAAGAGGAACCGAGAAGCGGTGGGGTATTGTATTCAAATGCATGACCACCAGAGCGATACACATCGAGCTTCTCCCGACCATGAGCACAGACTCATTCCTTATGGCCTTCCGTAGATTCACATCACGGAAAGGAAGACCGTCTACCCTATTGTCCGATCATGGGACAAACTTCAAAGGCGGCGAAAGAGAGCTGAAAGAGAGCTTCCAAGCTATGGGCCCAGAACTTAAGACCCACCTCGCTCCAGCACAGGTTGATTTCCAATTCAACCCCCCAAACGCACCCCACTTCGGTGGCACTTGGGAACGAGAAGTGCGCTCCATAAAGACAGCCCTGTACGCAGTACTTGGGGCCCAGACTGTGGCGGAAGAAGTCCTAATGACAGTCCTCACGGAGATTGAGGGAGTACTTAACTCGAAGCCCCTCGGATATGTCTCCAGTGATGTGGCGGATATCGACCCAGTTACCCCCAACACACTCCTGATGGGGCGGCTAGATCCTGCATTACCCCAGACAATGTACCGGCCTGAAGAAGCGAACGGCCGACGAATGTGGAGGTACAGCCAAGTATTAGCCGACAAGTTTTGGAACAGTTTCCTACTGCACTACCTACCGTCTCTACAGACCCGCCAGAAGTGGGTAAAGGAGAGAGACAATTTGACAGAAGGAACAGTCGTCATGATTATTGATCAATCACTGCCCAGAGCTATGTGGCCGGCCGGCCGCGTAAGCAAAGTGATCACCGGTGCCGACGGCAAGGTCCGAGCAGCTGAAGTGCTCGTCCAGGGTCGCACTTACACCCGTCCCGTGGCGAGGCTCATAGAACTGCCTCGACTCCCAGACACAATCGATGATGACCATGACCCTACAACCCTATGACTTTGTGAAGTTGACTGACCCCTACAGCAAACCCTTATGTGTAAATAGACAACGCGATTAATCTGTCTCTGTTTAACTGATTAGGTCTGGGACCTATTCAGGGGGTGGCTGTTGTGAAGGGCCAGATTAAACCGAATATATATATTTATTTATATATATATATTTAATTGTATTTGTATATTCTCTAATATTCCCTGATATCCCTTGTATATTCCTTGTACAATATGCATTGAATATCCATTCTAGCCTACTGAACATCCCATAATAGTCTCCATTCTACTATTGGTCGAGACCTTGGTGCCAGGCTGCCATACCCCTCAGACCCAGTTCAAACGTACCGCTCCACATGTACGAACAAGTCCTAGTTCCGCGTAGGAATCTGGCTACCGCACCACTAATGGGACTATTTGTTCATAGTGCGTATATATACTGCGCTACTAAAGTAGGACTTTCTTTTCAGTCCAGTTTCTTACCCTCCAATAGAGTCACAGACGTAAAGCCTCCCCGCGACGCCACGTGTGGGAGTAAGGCCAAGTTCGCCTACCATAGGTATTGAGACATCGTGTATATTAATATTTGAATAGTCATATTTGGCACTATATCGTCGAGTTGGACGTAGTCTATTAAGCTAATAATAGTCTGTTAATATATAGTGCTTCGTGCGGTGAGAATACTACCGTAGTCAGTACCCCATCGTTTCGGGCAGAGAACTGGCTGCTTACCCAGGGTGGTTGACCCCATGTGAAGCTGCACCCGAGGAGCCCCAGAGCCGACGAGCGAGTGGACCTGTATACCGGATTATTCTACCGACGACAGCCCGCCTTCCCAGGCACGGATTATGCTTTGTATACTTTGATTATTCCATGGATAAAGACCCCCGACACTGCCGTGTGTTGGAACCCCCCCCCCTGGAGAGGACGCAAGGTGAGGAGACGCTCTGCAAGACGAGGTCGCTTCACGTCTCTCCCCCGTGGACCGGAGAGAGCCGGCCCACAAAGAGTCCACCTGCTTTCATCTGTGGTCCAAGGATCGCCGGCGCATTGAACGGCACTACAGTGGGTTCACCTGGGATACCCTTGGCCGGACGAGGCAGCCGGATTCTACCCCCCCCCCCCCCTCCTACTCCTGTCGGCTTACAAGCGACCGGATTAACCCCCCCTTAGTGTATCTAGTATATAATCATTAAAGTATCATTGCTGTTATTCCTTAACTATTCCAGGTCGTATATGTACCACCTGCGCCATCAGAGATTGGACATTTTCTATTGATATACCGACGAATACTCTTTGCCATAAAAGTGCATACTATTTCAATTCATAAATGTAATTAAGTGATTACGTGCTTGCTCTACACACCATTGCTGTGTAGTAATAAACGCATACTTCGACTTCGTACATTTGTGTTGGATCCGTTTCATCTACGTGAGAGTGTTTATGATAATATATTTATGCCGTGTACTGGGTGGCCGAATATTAAGTACAAAGGTAGTGGTAGTAAGTATCATATCTAGTAATACAGTCAGGGAATTGTACCCCTCAGTTACAGCTGTGAACTACGGCAAGTATTTAAGGACAATACAGACCCAACGTTCAGAAAAAGATTAACGGCGTCAATTATATTATCGCGCGATATTAACGGCCCAGTTTTTTTTTTTTTTTTTTTTTTATATAAAACCAAAAACTATCTGTATCGGTCGATATGGCTCATAGACGGTCGATCGGTGATCGGTATCGGTGGCAAAAAACGTGATCGGGGCATCCCTAGTATCGGAGTGCCTTGTTGACTGCCATAAGCTCAAATTTGCCGATGGCAGTGGCCGATAAATATCCGTCAATTTGTGTCTCATCAATCTGGTCCACACGTTCAAACTTTGAAAAAATTTTCAGTCAAGCGACCTGCACAACCCCGCCCCCACACGCTACTGCATCAAAGTTAATTATGATTAACAAAGGCATTCGTTTTGTGGCATTAACGTTATATAGTTACACGTTCAATAAGCAATAAGTAAGTAAGTAAGTAAGTAAGTAAGTAAGTAAGTAAGTAAGTAAGTATTTATAAAGCACCTTTCATACATGTCATGTAGCTCAAAGTGCTGTACACAAACATAGGCATATATAACGATAAAAGCAATAAAGTCACAGTGATCAGTTAAGATCAATGTTTAAAAAATAATAACAATAATAATAATAATAATAATAATAATAATAATAATAATAATAATAATAATAATAATAATAATAATAATAATAATAATAATAATAATAATAATAATAACGTAAAAATGAAAACAGTCATTTGCTGACCAGTTTGGGAGAACAGGTCCGCACAGACATGTCCGTTCAGTAGCAACCGGAAGTAGGAAATGCACTAAACCAATGCACTTGTATAACATCAGCATATTTACCGGACCATAGCAAGCATTACTCATTCATATCTCTCACTTCCTTCCTTTGCTCAGAGAGCCCGCACTGAATTGTACCCATTCTGCAATATGTTAATAAAGTTTTCAATCAGACATATGTATAGAAAAGCTTTTATTATAACATTTGTTGCAGTAAAATCATTATGCCTCGTTTAGTACTCCTGTGGAGCGCTGGTAGCCTACTCGTGGGCCGCGGGGAGCTAACATTATTAGCTACGGTAAATTTGTTGTGGTTCTCTCGTGCAGATCAATGGCGGACTTCCCGGAAGTAAAAAAAACGAATAAGCGCTTGTCGATACCGGAGTCTCAAGGCGAGCACAGAAAGACTCAGAAGAAGCTTCTATCCCCAGGCCATCAGGCTGCTAAACGAACAATGAACACTACACAACAACAACCATCAAACGCACATAGCACACACATCCACACGCACACACTCACTTTAAACAAACACACTGTAGCACCCACTCCACACACTTTATAGCACACACCCACTTTAAACAAACACACTGTAGCACCCACTCCCCACACTTTATATTTATTGATGAAGGATTGCACTACAACTCGTACACCTTACTGTAAATTGTACCTAAATTGTACCTCATCCCATTTCTGCTTGCACTATATAGTACTGTACATTAGTACACTGCATAGTATTGTATATTATATGGTAACTCAGTTACGTCTATTCTGCATCGAACATTGTACATATGTCTATACTGAACACTGTGACCTCATTTTCTACTTCTAAATTACATGCTATACTATGTTATTTGATACTATCTTGTCTAGCACAGTCTCTGGAGCGTAACAGTAAGAAGCATTTTGTATGAAAGTATTCTGTACTTCTGTATGACAACTATTAAAGAAACTTGAAACTTGAAACTTGATTGGTGGTAAGTAGGGATGTCCCGATCCGATCACGTGATCGGGATCGGCGTCGATCACGTGCTTTTCAGAGGATCGGGGATCGGGAAAAAATAATAAAAATCGGCAGTCAAAAAAAGAAAAATTTTATTCAACAAACATGACCATGTCCACGTCTTAAACTCATACGGAGGCCTTAGTTTTGGTTTTAAATTACATATCATCATTAATGTATTTATTGTCACACAGAGCAGAATAATTGTCCACAACAAACACATTCCCCTTTAATTTACACCGTTGCAACAAACACATTACCTTTAATTTAGACCGGCTACACGCTACACGCTGTCAACAACAGTACAACACGTCGCTCCCGAAACACGGTTAATATCCACTGACTTGAGCAGCTAGACTTAATGTCAGAGGTTTGGAACTAAGCATTTTAAAATAGAAAGTCAAGCCAGTTGCAATGTTTGCAAGGAGGACAGGCTGGAGGCGAAGTTTTCAGACTAACTTTTCACCTGGAGGATAACGTGACTGAGGATTATCGTCGGCGTTTCAGACCAGAATGGACCATTACGTAAGTCAAACACTGAATGTATACTAATGTGCAAACATATATTGAAACTTTTAATATTTCTCATATGAAGCAGAAGCACATTTCTCAGGGTGAATGTAATAACAAACGCCTCCGCGCTCGCGCCCCGGACTATAGGCAACAGATGGGCTTGTCTCGCTCTGCCAGTTTCTGACAAAAATGCGTCCAAATTGATTACTAATGTGAAAGATCGGATCGGAAACGATCGGATCGATAGATATTTAAAATCACATGATCGGGATCGGATCGGAAGCAAAAAAAGGCGATCGGGACATCCCTAGTGGTAAGAACAGCAGGAGGCGGGTGCAAGCGGTGTGACGTAATTGGCAGAATCGACTGTCAATCAAAATTGTTCTGTTGTACCTGACACGACACATGCATTGCAAACTCAGATTATGGAGATATTACTGGAGAACATGGAGCTTTGTTTGAGAGAGATACAGTGAGTGCTGTCTCTTAAACTCTTAAAACTCATAAACTTTTTAGTCTTTTTAGTCAAGTTAGTCTGTTAGGTTATGAAAGCCAGTGGGTATTGTATGACTCAGACTTCAGCAATAATCATAAGCATTATAAAATATATAAAAAACACACATGGCATGATGGAATACCATAAACATATTTCTTGACGTTTCCTTTTTTAAGTAAGTAAAGAGGCCTATGTTCCAGGGTTTCCGTTGTCCGGTAATTACAGTTTTTTTACCGGGGAAATCTGTTGAAGTCTGACATATTTAAATCTCTCCGGTCATAATGTCCTGTGAAAATAATTCCCTCGAGACCTGTGGTTTGCTGATGAGAATGGCGGGAGCTTGATGGTGGATTAGCGAGAAGCATGCAACTGCAGAGCCGCAGAGCTCACAGTTGTGCCCGCACAGTGCAATACTCCAATTCAGCCATTGGGTGGGTGGCGCTGCTGAGCGGTCCCCAGACCGGACCTGATAGCGCCGCTGGCTCTGCAGTTGCATACTATTGGGATTTGTTTATCGCTTCGTTGGAAGGCGGAGATTGTCATTGGTTTCAGCGATCACGCAACGTTGAACCCCACGATAATGTTTCTCAGTTCTTCGCTTGATATAATTAATGTCCAATATAGGGCTGCACGATTTTGGGAAATAATCTAATTGCGATTTTTCTGACAGATATTGCGATTGCGATAAAATGTGCAATTATAATATATATATTTTTTTTAAGCAGCCCCACAGAGGTTTATTGTAAAATGCGGCTTGCATCTGGCCTACGCGGTTGGTCTGTTCGGGACACCGAGCCTGAAAATTAGGGATGCACGATATTGCTTTTTTGACACCGATACCGATAACTTTATGCTCCTCAAGCCGATAACCGATATCGATATGTATTGTATTATACATTTTTTTTAATGTATATATATATTTTTTAGATCAATTTTTTTTTCTTCAACATGAAACCAAACATATCACAATACAATAATAATACATAAAAAGACTTCCCAGGACAATAACTTAACACCAACTTAAATGTGACCTAACCAGACAACAGAAACAAAAGCCAAGACAACAGTTTTGACTGATAAAGTGACCATATTTATTTTTCCAAATGAAAATTCACAATCCGTCAACAACTTATAATACATCCAACCTAAGACGCTCAAAGCTTTTCACCCCTTCCTGACAGGGAGCGACGCGAGCGAGCGTGATTGCGAAAATGATTAAAATGTATTCGTTTCAATCAGACTATCCTGACCTACCGCGAGCGACAGCGAACTGAGCGGCGATGTCGTTCCCCCCTCAAATATTCGCTCGCTGTGTCTCTAGTTGAGCGATTACTTGGCAGAGTCCCGCCCCTAAACACTTTCTATTGGTCAAGAATTGCAGGCTGCTTTGCCCCCGTTAACACACACAGACACACTCGGACACGCGCCGCCTCATATCAGGACAGTGTCGCGCACGATTTCGTCTCCAGTTCGCTCGCACGCTCGCTGCCTGTCAGGAACCAGTGTTTTGTTCTTCTTTTTTCAAAGCGGAGCCTTGAAAAAGAGGCTTTGAGTGGACACATCACCACCTCACATCACCACCACAACAACAAGTCACCTGCAACATCACCACCGCCACGGTGTTAAAAGCCCACGACGACGGCGCGAGCACGCTTGTACCTATTGACGAGTCGTTTGCTAAATTAAAGAAGTTTGACAGAAATGACCCAAGGGCTCAAGCCGCTAGCTTTTAAGCAGTCCTTGGTGGTGCAAATTAACCTGGCTACTACGGAGCAATAAGTGACTGCGTATTCAACCAAGGGTTGCATCCCAGCCATGAAAGGGGCTAGCTTTGCTTAGCTCCTCGCGTCGTCATAGGCTTCTAAGTTAACACAATAACACACCATCGTAGCGGTGGTGATGCCGCAGATGACCCGTCAGGCTGGATGTATTACAAGTTGTTGCCCTTTTCCCTCCTTGTGGAACTTCTGCATTGCATTTATTACAAATAGCAAGCGAACTTTTTCCTCTGAAATTCCGAGTACCGACGCGGCCATCTTTGTTGTTAACGTCCGCGCTGCTTCCAGAAACTTGCGTGGCTACGTCACAGCCAAGAAAGGGAGCGCTGGATTTGTGTAAAACGCCCTGTTCCTAAACCACACGCTATCGGTCGTACCACAGTACTGACAAAACGGGAGGAGCCTACAGTCAAAACAAACGCACTTCATTCCAATTCACCCACACCGCATTTTTATTTACCAAAAAATATATTATATTATCGGAGCTATTAATAACGTTATCGGGTTTATCAGGATGACGTCATAATTGCTGATATCGGCCCGATAATTATCGTGCATCCCTACTGAAAATGTTTATTTTTATCTGGGAATCGATACTGGTACCCAACGGTACCTTTTTTTCTGTACTTTACTCTCCCTCTCTGAAGTCTAAACTTCACAACACACAATCTAAAACCCCTTACCTTCGTCTCCCAAACCGTTCCTACAACAATAACAACTTGCAAAGGAGAGATCTTGTATCTCAATGGGACTTCCTGGTTAAAAAAATTAAATAAAAGCTAGCATAATTTTTTTTGCGATTTGCTAATTGCATCATTTCAGATCGCGATTTCGATTTCAAATCGATTAATCGTTCAGCCCTAATCTGTACTTGATGTTGTTGCATATTTGAAATAAACTTCAATCAAATCAAATAAGGCCAGGGATACTTTAAACATTTTAAACACTTTCTAACACTACACCATATTTTATCTATTTATTACTTAAGGATTTGCACTACTTCTCTACCTCATATTTGCATTTGTTGCATTTCGTACTTTAGTTTTGTATATTGTATATTTTGTAGTGTTTGGTCTTTATTCTTTTTACTGTATGAAGCACAATGTCAGGGGCCTCATACAGAACCAAGCATTTCACTGTAATGTACATGTACCGTATAATGTGACAAATAAAACAACTTGAACCTTAAGATACTTACTGTAAGGACTGTTACTGCTGGTGTATCATGAGGATCCGTGTTGGATCTCCAGACGTGCCACTGCCAAATGGGGAGAGAAACGCAATTAGTCAAAGCACATACTTTCATACTCATAACAAGCTACTAGCTACAACAAGAGCTATAACATTCATATCCACTTCTGCATTAGGCGACATCCCATGAGGATAAGACAGGCCAGTCTCGCTTTGTTTGTGGGCCTTTGTATCTCATTCTGACTTTGCATTTAATTCGAGCACCTCCTGTCTCTACTTTGCGATGCATGCCTAAATGCGATGCTTATGACCGTTCCTAAAGCTAAAAGAGTGTGAAGCCACTGTAAAGAGTATTGATCATTGTAAATGTTTTAATTGATGATATGATAGCATTTCCTCCCTGAACCTTCTTGTACTACTTTTAGCTGGGCGGTGGTGGTCTTGGTGTGAGTTTTATGTTGCATCTGTCAAGTAGGCTTAACTGCTGCCATTCTTGGCCAGGTCTCTCTGGGAACATAACTTTTAATATCGGTGTGACTAAACCTGGTCAAATAAACGGTTCAATAAAATACACGTCGTTTGGATTATTCGTTTCGCAAATGGTGCCGTTAGTTAGTTGACTTACCGTGGTAAGAGCATGCCAACACAGGTTAACCCTTTCACTGCCACACAACCGCCGGTTAACCCTTGCACTGCCACACGACAGCCGGTTAACCCTTTCACTGCCACACGGCAGAATGTTAACCCTTTCACTGCCACACGACAGAAGGTTAACCCTTTACTATCACACAACCGACGGCGACCGTCAGAAACAGACGTTAGGTTCGCTGGGAGCCATGTTGGCTAACGTTACACTACAACTAGTAGAGCCATATGAAATCCGCGATCATGGAATCGCGGACGGAATCGCGGAATTGAGCAATAAAAATGGAATCAACTGTAAATTAAAAAAATAAAAATAAATAAATAAAAATAATAATAATGTTGTGGGACTTGTACAGCACTTTGTTCAACTTTGTCAGTGCTGTAAAGTTTAAACCTTTTTAAATCTTAAGACAAACAAAACACTTTGCTTTCATGAAATATTGTAAGCCGTCATTTGAGGCTTTATAAAAGCAGCACAATGAACACAAATCTGTCAGTGCCGAGTCCAACCTCATCTTAAATAACAAACAGCATTGCTTGTTGTAATTAACAAAGAGAGGCAGAGTTGATTTTGCAAAAAAATATATATATATAATTTATATTTTTATATTTTCTAATAATAAAATTTTATTTTCATATTCGAATCCCATGCGAAGCTTCGAAGTATTTAAGACAGCCCTATTAAATGGACTGTTATATCTTATTAAATTGTGGACATTTATTAATTCCCACTTATTAGACACTATTTCTGATGGTAAAATGAGCGTACAAAGCAAAATACAGAATTCTGAAATATTAAAACGGAAAAATGGAATTTGGAAAAAAATAAAATGGAATTTGGAAAAAAATATAACGGATTTCATATGGCTCTACAACTAGCACCGTGAGCGGAGGAACAAAGGCTTGTTTGTTGGTTCCGTTGGCCGAGTAACGTTAAACACAAGGCTTGTTGCCTGAGAGACCATCAGTGACTATACTGCTGCTAACTATGTTAGCTAGGTTAGCCCGGCTGGCCTTTTGGCTCTCAGCTAAACCAACCCAGCTGTCAAAGTCACAAACACCAACCAGCCAGTGAGCTGTGGTGTTCCACAAAGAAGCATACTAGGTCCCAGGGCTCCAGACTAACTTTTTTCACCACCGTCCCAGAACCGTCCCGAAATACAATTTTAACCGTCCCAAAGTGAATGTAACCGTCCCAAAAATACCAGTGCATACATTTTTTTTAAATTAAATTATATAAATTATACTTTTTTTTTATTTTTTTTTATACAGCTACTGTTTTATATATACTGTTTTTTTAGTAATAACTAGAAAGTAATGGTATTTATTCAACAACAGGTGATTGATTATGATACTAATACAAATCTATACACTGAGTATGGGGCTGCAGCACTGCAGATATACCCTACTCCAACGATCCACACGGACATTACACTGTGTTGCACTCGTTACCAAGTGGCTCTGCAGATATACCCTACTCAGCTACAAGGCTCCGTTGGAGAGGATCTATTCTGTTGTGATTTTTGCACAATAAATATTCAACATTCTCTTTTGAGACTCCGCCTCAGACTCTTATCATTTGGCACTAAAAGCTAAACATTGTCACCGATATGGCTGTCCGCAACATGTCATTAATTGTGTACGCGAGGTGGTTCAGTGACGACGCTAACATGAGCTAGGTTAGCTAGCATGTAGCTGCAGATGGAAAGACTAACTTTACTGGTGAAAATGTGATTTACGTTGGAATACTCCTTTGCCAACTTGCTGTACTTTGCTTGCAGGTCTGCAGCCATTATTGCTGGATTATGAATAGTCCCAACTTTAGCCAAGGTAACGTTAAGCTAAAACTAGCTCTTCAGCTAATGCTAACACCAGCAATCGAACCCATCAGAGCTCCCCGTCACACTGCTCTGTCGGGAGGATGGCATTTAAGAAAGTATCTGCTGTTAAAATGACAAACAGCATTGACACTTTAATTCACGGTCGGTTAAACACACGTTTGTTTTATAATGCTCACAGCAGACCGCAGTGTTGTTGATAAATTACGTGGGGATTTAAGTTCCGCAAAAAAAGGTTCCGCACCGTTGCAATCGTACGGTGCACAGCGCGTACTGTACCGGAGGAGAGGTGGGTAGGAACTTGATGCTGGATGAGCGTATTGCTGCGTTGGGAAGCGGAGATAGTCATTGGATTTGGCAAATCACGCTACGTTTAGACTTCAGTGAACTTAGTCAGCACGAGACATTAACCATTTGACAGCAATATATGCGCGCACTGACAGTCGTCCAATTGACATTTCCTGTGAAAAAAAATCCTCTCCGTCCCGGATGCGTCCCAGCAAAGATTTCTGTTCGTCCCAAATCAATATTTGATCGTCCCCGGGACGACGGGACATCGTTAGTCTCGAGCCCTGCTAGGTCCGCTACTGTTCCTAATTTATGCAAATGACATGTCGTCAGCTTGTGACTGCAACTTGTTCCTGTTTGCAGACGACTCAGCCCTGCTTGTCTCTGACAAGAACAAGTTACAGGTTGAAAAAACCCTCAGCTCAGAACTAGGCAAAATCTGCATATGGCTCGCTGATAACAAACTATCATTCATTACACATGGGCAAAACAGAGTCCATTCTCTTCGGTTCAAATAACAAACTCAGCAAGACCGACGGCTTCTCAGTTACAGTGGGTGACAATATTGTCACAAGGAAAGAAGATATTACCTACCTGGGTTCCATCCTAGAGGCAAATCTTTCCTGTGACAAAATGGCATCCAATGTAATAAAAAAAGTCAACCAACGAACTCGATTCTTGTACCGGATCTCCTCTCTGGTAAACAAGAATACCCTGAAGACTCTGGCAGGAGCACTCATTCAAGGGTACAGTACTACGACTATGCTTGCACCTCATGGTACCAAAGCACCTCAAAGTAGGGCTGGGCGATATGACAATATTATATAAATATCGGGTACAGTTCATTAACGATACACTTTTTTAACGTATCGTGGATATCGTGATGTTTTGCCCAAGAGGATTGTGTCGCGTCAATCTGGTCCACACCCGTTCAAACTTTTGAACAACGCCGCCCCCACACACACACACTACTGCATCAAAGTTACTACTTATTATTAACAAAGGCATTCGTTTTGTGGCATTAACGTTATATAGTTACACATTCAATAACATCAGCGCATTTACCCAAACATAGCAACGTCCGATGACGACATAGATAGCAAACATTACTGTTCATATCTCAGCCCGTGCTGACTCAGTTGTGCCCATTCTGCGGTCTGTTAATAAAGTTTTCAATCAGACAGATGTATGGAAAGGCTTTTATTATAACATTCGTTGCAATAAAATTATTATGGCTCGTTTAGTCATGCTGCGGTGCGCTGGTAATCACTCGTCGGCCGCGGGGAGCTGTTGTTGTCGTTGAGCTGAGCTCTCGTCAAAATCAATGCGGACAAAAGCGGAAGTAAAAAACGCATAGCGCTTGCCGATTGGTGCTAAGAACAGCAGGGCGGGTGCAAACAGTGTGACGTAATTGGTAGACTCGACTGTCAATCAAAATTATTCTGTTGCAGGCTGAATGATTGAATGAAAACGTTATTAACGATTGCAGAATGGGTACAATACAGTACAGCTCAATACAACAACAGTGGACTGGAGGATGAAGACTAGAAAAAGACTTTCGGCTTTTTTACATAAGGGTCCTCCATTTTCAATTAATCAAAACATTTAGAGACATACAAATATACAGTAGTTTCATAAAAATGCTATTTATTGATTGATTTAAAACTTTATTAACATATTGCAGAATGGGTACAGTACAGCTCAATACATACAATTGTTAAGGGGATGCAGACCAGAGAAAGACTTTCGTCTTGTTTACATCAGGGTCCCCCATTTTCAATTAATCATATTTCATATCTAAATCATATAATATCTCATTGCTAAATATATGCAATATATAATTTAATAATCCAATAATCTAAATCTAATATATAATATAAAAATGCTAAATGCATGGGTATTTTATTTTGTCTTTAATGTTAGCTTGCAAACTCAAATACTGTCTTGGTAAGCCTCATAATGAATTGTTTGGGGAAAAAAATAAAACATTGATGTGTATAGTGTATCGCCGAAAGGTCAGAAAATATCGTGATATCATATTTAGGCCATATCGCCCAGCAGCCCTACCTCAAAGGCGCTAAAAACAAAATTACAAACATCTCAAAACAAACTGGTCAGACTACTGCTTGACCATACTCCTAGAACCCACCTCACCCCTGCCCACTTTGACAACCTAGGATGGCTTAGAGTAGACGACAGAGTACAGCAACTTGCAATGGGCCTGGTCTACACTACACGACCAAGGTACCCATGTACATGTCAAAATACTTCCCAAAGGTCAGTGAATACCACGATCACAACACCAGAGGGAGCTCCACAAATCATGTTAAACCCAGATTCGGCTCAAACAAGGGACTAAACACGTTTCGCAAATTATGCCACATCAATGTGGAACGCCCTACCCAAAGCTGTAAAGGAATGTGAATCACTACCCACTTTCAAAAACTCTCAAAAAACACCTACAGGAGACTGCAATTCGAAACTGGCCCCTGAAAATGTCCTAACACAACCCCCTCAAATGTACAGTAAATTACCAAGTATGGTCTTGTCAATATTCCAATGTACAGTTTTGCTTGTAGAGTTGTACAGTGTCCCCCACCCACCCCTCCTACCCAACCTCCCCCCCCCCACCCACCCACCCACCTCCAATGTACAGTAGTGTTGTCAAAAATATCGAAGTATCGATACATATCGATACTGAATATTTAAAACGGCTTCGATACTCATTTCCCGAAGTACCGATACTTTCTGCAGTATCGGTACCAGCTGGCTTGCTCCCGCAAGTTGTTGACAGACAGACGCGCTGCCAGAGCGCCCTTCCGCCTCCTCCTCCTCCTCGCTCAGAGCAACAGACACAAGCTGCTGCAGCCTCCTCCCTCTCACAGCCGGGCAGCGCAGCCCTGTCTTCAGTTTGTAAACAACGCTATTATTAGCTAACGCTAGCTGTCGTGGCAGCTAACGTTAGTAGTACTAGGCTGGTGCGGGCTAACTGGCTATCGTTCTGGGAGCTAATGTTAGTAGTACTAGGCTGGTGCGGGCTAACTGGCTATCGTTCTGGGAGCTAACGTTAGTAGTACTAGGCTATCGTTCCGTGATTTGTTTACTTGGTAACACGGGTTGCTAAGGAATTTAGGTTCGAGGTTGAAGAAAGTGCACTTTAGCTGTCGTTCCTCCGTTAGCTTAATGCTAGCAGTTAGCTCCCTTAGCTTAGCTGGCCACCGTTATAAATACTGCATGGAAACGGAGTAACGTTAACGTGTAAACGTTATGTCGAGGTCATACAATACTACAGTCGACATAAGGTTAACGTTACCCCGTTTCCACCAAGTGTTTAAATAGCAGCAATCTTGTTGAAAATGTAACATTACTAAAATGCTCCGAGCATAGCCTCTCTCTCTCTCTCTGTCTCTCTCCATCTACCGCTACCTCTCTCTCTCTCGCTCTCTCTCTCTCTCTATCTACCGCTACCTCTCTCTCTCTCTCTCTCTACCTCTCTCTCTCTCTCTCTTGCTCTCGTTATCTTTAAATAAAAACTGTTACTAACTGTTCAGTTTGTGAGGTACATGCAACACAGATTACAGTGTTTACATCTGTCTGCTTGAGAAAATACCATGTTCTGCATTTGCAATAAAAATGATTGAAGTGAGATGAACAGTTATTTTTAAATGTGTGATCTAAAGATAAACAAAGGGTTTTAAAAGTGTTATATTTATCTTCTCTTATAGTACCAGACTCGAAGCTGAGGAGAATCAACCAGCAACAAAAGCTAAATTTGTTAAAAAAAATATATATAAATATATATATATATATATATTTTTATTTATTTTTTGGTATCGAAATGGTATCGAAGTATCGATACTTTTCAAGGTATCGTATCGAAGTCGAAATTCCAGTATCGTGACAACACTAATGTACAGTCCCCCCCACCCCCCCCCCTACCCAACCTCCTCCAATGTACAGTTTCTACGTCAAATGTATACTCTCTTTTCTGGACTCTTTTCGTATCACAAACAGTATTGTATTTGCAAATCTGGTATGTCATAAATGTATAGATGTAGCAGTACTGTCTATTAGGGGTGGGAATCACCAGTTTCATCACGATACGATATCGATTCTTTGGACAACGATACGATATTTGCCGATATCACAAAGTCTGCCACGATACGATACGATTCGATTCAGGTGCCTGCGATCGATATGAGACGATATTATGTGCCCATTTAACACAATCAGTCACATTTAGATCAACTAAAAAAAGGCTACGGAAATATCAATTGACGTTTTTATTTTTTAGCTCTTCCAGACATTTAAATGAAAAACAATGAATTGTTTTTAATACAAATAGACCTCCTGTTCACTGTAAGGTGCCACGTTTGTATATATTGAGCTTTAAACTTTAAGTCAAATGTTTTGGAACACACAACACGCAAGCTAAAACCCCTTCCTCTCCAAAACCGTTCCTACAATTGTTTTATATTACATGATGATCATGTTTAAATATCAACATTATCTGTCCATCCTCAGTAAATAATATCAATATAATAATACTATTACTCCTGACTTTATCTGGTATTTTCATACACACACACACACACAATGTCCCCTCTCCTCTCCGTTTCTCTCTCTCTTAGCTTAGTTAGCTTAAGCAGCTAATGTAACGTTAATTTAGGTCTGCCCACGCGACGTGGGCATAAAAGAATGGCGACGATGCAAAGCATGTTAGATGCATTTGACCCGTTGCGGGGAAAGACTGCACAGACTTATAACGGGTCTCAAAATAGACGACTGAAGCCCTGCTCTCGCTCTGCTGTACAGAGCTAAACAGAGTTTAACAACACTGGCCGCGGGGCGGATATGACGTCGCCGTCGCCGGATTTTCAAAATAAGAGTATCGCAATATGAATCGATCTTTTTACGTTGCATCGATCCTATTTGATTATTGATACAAAAGATCCTTTTGTCTCTAATGGGTGTTAAGTACTCAAAATAAATAAATAATAAATAAAATGACCACCCAGACTTGTCTGGACCCCCAGTCTTATCTCTCTCTCTCACACACACACTGACCACCCAGACTATGTATAATAATGACCACCCTCACAACGCTTTTTCACTCTGCTGCCCTCCGGAAGGAGAATGAGGAGTCTCCGAGCTGCAGGACCAGCAGGCTGAGAGACAGCTTCATACACCTGGCTGTCAGGAAGCTGAACTCTCTCCCAGATCTAGCCTCTCCCCTCCTCTACTCTGCCACAGAACCTGGACTAAGGGCCCTTTCTCACTCACCCTATTCGTTTCTATTTCGTTCCGTTCTGGCCCGTTCCGAGATCTGATGCGAACTCCCCCCCCCTCTCCCCCCTCTAGTTTGCGTACACACTGCAGTCTTGTTTCGTTCCGGGTTCTGTTTACGGTTTGCCTTTTGAGCGTTTACGCTTGCCGTAGGTGATGATGTCACGTTCTAAAATGTTAACACAGGAAGTGTTAACATGGCGCTGGAGATTGGATGCTGATATAAAATGAATAAATAAGCAATAAATATGAAGTTATATTTGAACCTCTGTTGTCAAGTAGGGCTGGGCGATATGGCCTAAATATGATATCACGATATTTTCTGACCTTTCGGCGATACACGATACACATCACAATGTTTTTCTTTTTTACCCCAAACAATTCATTATGAGGCTTACCAAGACAGTATTTGATTTTGCAAGCTAACATTAAAGACAAAATAAAATACCCATGCATTTAGCATTTTTATATTATATATTAGATTTAGATTATTAGATTATATATTGCATATATTTAGCAATGAGATATTATATGATTTAGATATGAAATATGATGAATTGAAAATGGGGGACCCTGATGTAAACAAGACTAAAGTCTTTCTCTGGTCTGCATCCCCTTAACAATTGTATGTATTGAGCTGTACTGTACCCATTCTGCAATATGTTAATAAAGTTTTAAATCAATCAATCAATCAATCAATCAATCAATAGCATTTTAATGAAACTACTGTATATATGTATGTCTCTAAATGTTTTGATGAATTGAAAATGGAGGACCCTTATGTAAAAAAGTCGAAAGTCTTTTTCTGGTCTTCATCCTCCTGTACTGTATTGTACCCATTCTGCAACCCTTTAACAAAGTCTTCACTCATTCATTCTGACGGAAACATATAATTTTGATTGACAGTCGAGTCTGCCAATTACGTCACAGCGCTTGCACCCGCCCTGCTGTTCTTAGCACAAATCGGCAAGCTCCTAGTTTTTTTACTTCCTGAATGTCCTGTGGCTGAACAACGTCAACAAAGCTACTAACGTTAGCTCCCCGCGGCCGTCGAGTAGGAGACCAGTGCTCAACAGGATGACTAAATGAGGCATAATGATTTTACTACAACGAATGTTATAATAAAAGCCTTTCCATACATCTGTCTGATTGAAAACTTTATTAACAGACCGCGGAATGGGCATATCTCAGCACGGGCTGAGATATGAACGAGTAACGTGTGGACAGATTGACGCGACACAATCCTCTTGGGCAAAACATCACGATATCCACGATACGTTGAAAAAGTGTATCGTTAATGAACTGTACCCGATATTTATATAATATCGTCATATCGCCCAGCCCTATTGTCAAGCCTTGTCAATATAACCCACCCCATTTTATCACGAATGGATGGTGTTGTAGAGTTCGCTTTTGAGCGTTTCCCAGGGCTAACGCTAAGCTAACTGTTAACGCTAGTTAGCTTAGCCTAGTATAGCCTGTAGCACTTTCTTTTCAGCAAAGAATGTGCAATAAACAAAACGGATACATTCACTGTGTGTTCTGCCTCTTTTCTCACGAATGGAACTCTGTTGTAGAGTCCGCTTTTGAGCGGTTTGCAGGGTTAACGTTAACGCTAGTTAGCTTTGCCTGTCCAGCAGCTAACATTATCCCATCGTTCGTGGCAATTATATTACATGTCATTGATCTACTGGTCGACCACGGCCGACTGGTTGGGCACCACTGGTCTAATAGAAATAAATGCATTCAAACAACAAACTAATGTATAGAAAATAGCATGGCAAACAAAAATTGCCAGGCCTAATGCGAGCCAGGGAAGTGCTGTGCGTTTGTAACGTGGCTTCATGTTTCATCCACTTGTTTTTGGTTGAGGTCTGAACTCTCAAATTGCCCATAAATATCGTTTTTGAGGGTATTCTCCAGTTGTTGTTGTGTGGTGTTATCTGCCCAAAATTCAAGCAAGCATGACAGTAACGACGTTGTGTGTGTCACGCCCCCCGCACCCGCACGATTCCGAGACCACCTAATCCAACTGATCCCGTTCAGCGGGGGGTGAAACGAATCAGCGCCGTTTCGCATCCCAAAAGGGGTGAGTGAGAACACTCCCCCCCCCCCGTTCCCGGGAGCAGTGATTCGATTCCCAAACGTGAGTGAGAAAGGGCTCTAAGAACACCCCCCCCGCAGCAATGGCACAATAATTAAGAATATGATTATCTTCCACCTGCACTGATTTGTGCGGGGGGTGGTTAGGTTACCAAACGGTTACTCGCATCTTTTTTATTGTTATTATTCGTTTTCAATCTAAACCGTTTGGGATTGTTTTCCCCTTTTCAAATTTCGACCAAGCGAGCGGTCTTCTTTCGTGCCGAGCAGCGGAGATTACAGCAGTGCATGGAACTGTTCTGTTTATGTTATGATGAATTGAAAATGGGGGACCCTGATGTAAACAAGAGACGAAAGTCTTTCTCTGGTCTGCATCCCCTTAACAATTGTATGTATTGAGCTGTACTGTACCCATTCTGCAATCTGTTAATAAAGTTTTCAATCAATTCAATCAAACCAGCTAACAAGCGGTGGCTAACGGGACGGTTTGTTTTTTGTTTGTTTTGTATTATCAAAGCGTGGTTAGGTTGTTCAATTAGTTGATGCTAGTTTAAGTTAAATGGCGACACACTGACCTGTGCACACAGAGGAGGCCGATTAACGTTCGTGATAAGTCTGGGGAGACACGCGAAGGGATCACAACAAGGAACCATGTTGTTGTAGCGTTAGCTAGTAGCCACGTTAGCTAGTAGCCACGTTAGCCATAGATATATATATCTATGATGTTAGCTAGTAGCCACGTTAGCCATATATATATCTATGATGTTAGCTAGTAGCCACGTTAGCTAGTAGCCATGTTAGCAAGACCACCCGCATTTCATTGTATACTTGTATGCCATGACAAATAAAACTCTTGACTTGACTAGCCACGTTAGCTAGTAGCCATGTTAGCCGAAGCTAACTGAAGCTAACGTTAGACCCAGCCGTTCTGCTCGGCGACAAAACGTCAGCTTAACGCCAGCTTAAACATTTAGACAACATGGAGGTCCCGTAATGTGAACCTTACCTGCGGTGTGGTTGTGTTCTGGCTTCGTGTTGTTGGTTGGATGTAGAATAGTTATGATATCACTGTTCTCCCGCAGAGCTGCTTTGTTTACCGCCCGAGAAGAAAAACAATTCATCTGAGAAACGACGAGAAGCGGAGGAACGACGCGCCTCACCGTAAGGTTACGTAGTGTTACGTGTTGTTACGTGATGACGTCAGTCGTGACGATCCCATATTATGCAGCGTGACCCAGAGGATACTATAAAAAGAAGGAAGGGTCGTCACGTCAGAATGAATGAACGAAAACTTTATTTAACAGATTGCAGAATGGGTACAATACAGTACGGCTCAATACACACAATTGTTAAGGTGATGCAGATCAGAGAAAGACTTTCGTCTTGTTTACATCAAGGTCCCCCATTTTCAATTCATATTGACATTTATGACAAGCTTGTGACTGCAACTTGTTCCTGTTTGCGGACGACTCAGCCCTGCTGGTCTCTGACAAGAACAAGTTACAGGTTGAAAAAACCCTCAGCTCGGAACTAGGCAAAATCTGCATATGGCTCGCCGACAACAAACTATCATTACACATGGGCAAAACAGAGTCCATTATCTTGGGTTCAAATAACAAACTCAGCAAAACAGACGGCTTCTCAGTTACAGTGGGTGACAAAATTGTCACAAGGAAAGATGAAATTACCTACCTGGGTTCCATCCTAGAGGCTAATCTCTCCTGTGACAAAATGGCATCCAATGTAATAAAAAAAAGTCAATCAACGAACTCGATTCTTGTACCGGATCTCCTCCCTGGTAAACAAGAATACCCTGAAGACTCTGGCAGGAGCACTCATTCAAGGGTACTACGACTATGCTTGCACCTCATGGTACCAAAGCACCTCAAAGGCACTAAAAACCAAATTACAAACATCTCAAAACAAACTAGTCAGACTACTGCTTGACCTGACTCCTAGAACCCACCTCACCCCTGCCCACTTTGACAACCTAGGATGGCTTAGAGTAGACGACAGAGTACAGCAACTTGCAATGGGCCTGGTCTACAAGATACACTACACGACCAAGGTACCCAATACCCATGTACATGTCAAAATACTTCCCAAAGGTCAGTGAATACCACGATCACAACACCAGAGGGAGCTCCACAAATCATGTAAAACCCAGATTCGGCTCAAACAAGGGACTAAACACATTTAGCAATTATGCCACAACAATGTGGAACGCCCTACCCAAAGCTGTAAAGGAATGTAAATCACTACCCACCTTCAAAAACACTCTCAAAGAACACCTACGGGAGACTGCAATTCAAAACTGGCCCCTACAAATGTCCTACCCAGTTGTACAATAAAGACCAAGCATGGCTTTGTCAGTATTCCAATGTACAGCCCCACCCAACCCCACCCCACCTACCCAACCTCCTCCAATGTACAGTTTCCATGTCAAATGTATGTCAGTATTCCAATGTACAGTGTCCCCCCCCCCCTACCCAACCCCCCCCCCCCCCCCCCCCCACCCCCCTCCAATGTACAGCCCCACCCCACCTACCCAACCTCCCCCAATGCACAGTTTCTATGTCAAATGTATATACTCTTCTTCTGGATTTTTTTAGTATCACAAACAGTACTGTATTTGAAAATCTGGTATGTCATAAATGTATAGATGTAGCAGTACTGTCTATCTGTATGTCATGTGTGTCATATGATGAATTGAAAATGGGGGACCCTGATGGAAACAAGACGAAAGTCTTTCTCAGGTCTGCATCCTCTTAACAATTGTATGTATTGAGCTGTACTGTACTGTACCCATTCTGCAATCTGTTAATAAACTTTTCAATCAATCACATACTCAACATACATGACATTTATGGCATAGGGACATACAGGTATTTAGTACTGTTACATTTGTGACATATACGATATTCAAATATACAGTACTGTTACCCATAGATCCTGACAGAGTATATACATATGGTGGGGAGGGGACTGTACATTAGGAGGGGGGTGGGTGGGAGAGAAATATACATACGGTGGGGAGAGAATATATACATACGGTGGGGAGGAGACTGTACATTAGGAGGGGTGGGTGGGTGGGAGGGAAATATAAATACGGTGGGGAGAGAATATATACATACGGTGGGGAGGAGACTGTACATTAGGAGGAGGTGGGTGGGTGGGAGAGAAATATACATACAGTGGGGAGAGAATATATACATACGGTGGGGAAGAGACTGTACATTAGGAGGGGGTGGGAGAGAAATATACATACGGTGGGGAGAGAATATATACATACGGTGGGGAGGAGACTGTACATTAGGAGGGGGTGGGTGGGTGGGAGAGAAATATAAATACGGTGGTAGGGCTGCACGATTTTGGGAAATAATCTAATTGCGATTTTTCTGACAGATATTGCGATTGCGATTACATTGCGATTGTAGACACCTGAATATGTCTAACAATAATTCAATGTGTCTAACCGTTAAATCCTTGCATTCTCTGTGTTCACGATGACGTTGTGTAACTTGCTGACCCCTCTTGATCCTCCTATCCTAACATTGACTTAATAGTGGGACATGATACAGGTACCGCCAGGGGGAGCTGGTGGCGACGTTGGGCAGGGGGACACAGGTGAAGAAGGATGGGCTCAGGGCTAGCGGAACTTCCTCTTCATCGTTTTCCAGAGAAGGAAGAGGTCGCTTGGAGCTGAAGCTCCGGACATCAAGCACGCGAGATATAAACCCAGTTACGAGCAGGCATGCAGTTGTAGCAGGTATATAAAATATACTAATGTTGTATTCCACAAAGATCCCTCCCTAACGTTTTATTTTAATTGTTTATTATTATTTTTACTCTAATAGTCTTTTATTTTGAAGCCGTCGTCACTTCCTGCCGAAGTGACGTTTTTCCCCTTGCACCTCCCCTCTCGCGCCAGACTATCTGGAATGCTGACAGGGGTAAGACGTGCTTTCAGTGTCTGTAAATATATCAGGTCTAAAAGAACGCACTATTGTAAATAAGTTGCCGGGCAATGAACCGGAGTTGTATATAGTGGTAACTGTGTTAATGTGGACAATTTTGCACTTTTTGTAATGTGGTTTAGCTGTGGTGGCGAACTATTGTACGACACATGCTGACTGAGTTTGTGGTTATGGTCTGAGCAATGTGTGTTAGGCCTCGTTTCTCACAGCGTGACATTTCTCCCCCACTGTAGCTTATGCAAGTTATTGACGCCATCTGCTGGCCAAGTGTTGACATGTACCTGTGGGATGTTTCAACAGGTAATTGGAGATGTCTTATTATTTAATTTGTATTATTTCATTGTGTATTTTATTATTATTGTGATATTTCAATGTATCATTCAAAGAGACTATCTGGAATGCTGACAGGGCTTATGCAAGTTATTGACGCCATCTGCTGGCCAAGTGTTGACATGTACCTGTGGGATGTTTCAACAGGGGAAATAAAACACTGAATGGCAACAACTGTCTCATCACTTCCAATACACGACGACGACACAGAGGGTGGCCTTTAGACCAGTTACAGTGGTGCCAGTGACCGGATACGCAAGAACCAACGCCAGCTTGGTCACCGGGAGGTCGTCGAACAGAACTACAGAAGAAAGATGCTGTGATCACTAAAAAAATTTTTTGCAATGAGGGTCAAGGCCAGCTTGATCATCGGAGGTCGGAGGAAGAGGAGGAAGAAGAAGAAAAAAAAAAGTTCCCTTGGGAGGTTTGTGTCGAAGTGACTGTGTCACAGTTGAGAGGACATCGTGTTCTTTCTAAGAGGAAGAGAGAAGAGGACATCGTGTTCTTTCTAAAAAAAGGAGGACACCGTGTTCTTTCTAAAAAAGGAGGACATCGTGTTCTTTCTAGAAAAGAGGACATCGTGTTCTTTTTGAAAAAAGAGGACAGTTGAATTGTTGAAAAGGACTGGTGGTCAGTTTTGTTTTTCTGTTTGGTTAAAGGTGCTGAAGCATTTGGAGACATTTTTGTGACATTTTTGTGATTAGTGGAATATATATATATTTTTTTTCCCTTCTTTCCTGATAGCTCGTTTTGTAGTGAGAGAAGGAGGATGGATCCCTATGTCGTAGAGGGGAGTTCATAATTTTTTTCTGATGGTGATTTAATACATGTAGATAGTATATTGTGGGATTGTTGATTGTTATTTGGTTAGCTGTTTGACAACAGTTGCGGTGGTATGGTTATATGGCAGTGAGCAGAGCCTGGAATTTTGTTGTCATGTCACTGGAACTCTCTGCTTTGGTGCAGAGCTGGTGCCCTACAGTATACAGAGTCGGGAACTCTCTGTCATGTCACAGGGATTCTGTGCTTTGTGCAGAGGCCAATTTTTTTTTTGATTTCTCACGCTCCTTGATTTCCACGTCCTGTGTTTGTATCTAAGTGTTTAGGTTGGAGGGCAGGTTGCCGTAGTTGCTGCAGTTAACTCACACCGTGTGGTCAAGGGGCAGTATACTATAGTGACTGCGGTTAGCCTTTGCAGGGCAGTGTACTGTAGCGGCTGCAGTTAGCTCACACCGTAGAAACCGACGTTGTCTAGGTCACTGGGCAGTATACTGTAGTTGCTGTAGTCAGTGCATATTTGTTTAGTCTGTGTACACTTTAGTCTTGCAATGTGTCACTGTAAGTAGTGTTACTGCATGTGCTCACAGGTAGGATATGGGACTTGAGTAGGCCGGGTAGGTTTGGTGTATAAGGCACCGAGCGATTCTAGGAGGAACAGAGGCTTTTGTTTTCTCTGAACCTGTTTGACAGGTAGCTTCTAGCTGATTCTGAAGATACGTTTCTTCATGTAAACCCGTGCCGGTTCTGACGTGTGTTGGAGGTCCCTGTTAGTGTGTGTCATGTCTGTAGGTTCTGACGTAGTGTTGGAGGTCCCTGTTAGTGTGTCATGTCCTGTAGGTTCGGGATTTTAGCGGAATTCAGGGGGGGAGTATGTAGCAGGTATATAAAATATACTAATGTTGTATTCCACAAAGATCCCTCCCTAACATTTTATTTTAATTGTTTATTATTATTTTTACTCTAATAGTCTTTTATTTTGAAGCCGTCGTCACTTCCTGCCGAAGTGACGTTTTTCCCCTTGCACCTCCCCTCTCGCGCCAGACTATCTGGAATGCTGACAGGGGTAAGACGTGCTTTCAGTGTCTGTAAATATATCAGGTCTAAAAGAACGCACTATTGTAAATAAGTTGCCGGGCAATGAACCGGAGTTGTATATAGTGGTAACTTTGTTAATGTGGACAATTTTGCACTTTTTGTAATGTGGTTTAGCTGTGGTGGCGAACTATTGTACGACACATGCTGACTGAGTTTGTGGTTATGGTCTGAGCAATGTGTGTTAGGCCTCGTTTCTCACAGCGTGACATTTCTCCCCCACTGTAGCTTATGCAAGTTATTGACGCCATCTGCTGGCCAAGTGTTGACATGTACCTGTGGGATGTTTCAACAGGTAATTGGAGATGTCTTATTATTTAATTTGTATTATTTCATTGTGTATTTTATTATTATTGTGATATTTCAATGTATCATTCAAAGAGACTATCTGGAATGCTGACAGGGCTTATGCAAGTTATTGACGCCATCTGCTGGCCAAGTGTTGACATGTACCTGTGGGATGTTTCAACAGGGGAAATAAAACACTGAATGGCAACAACTGTCTCATCACTTCCAATACACGACGACGACACAGAGGGTGGCCTTTAGACCAGTTACACAGTGGTGGTCAAACGCGGTTAAACGCCGTTTAGGCTACGTCACTGAGGCAGAATAGAATAGAATAGAAATACTTTTATTATCCCGTGGGAAATTTGACACTGCGAGCGAAGTGCGCGCAATGATGTGCACACGTGCACACAAAAATGACTCGTCGCGCCGTATACCTCGGCCGGCACTTATCACCTAGACTTTGCATAATAATAGGATACCGACAACCAAAATACAAGCCCTGTAGGTGGGGGGTTGCTTGATCTCCCGACTGGAAGGATGAGACAAGTTGTGCTTCAGTCTGAAGGAAACTGTCCTTCAGTAAACTAACTCTAAGTTACATTGTTAATTTAGTTTGTATTTACTTTTCTAGTTTAAGTTAATTCAATTAAAGAAATTGTAACTACAATTACATTTAAAACATTGTTATGCATAATAATCATCTGTTCTGTGCGCAACCGAGGGAGCATGTATGCGCGTGCACGTGGTGCGGGAGCGCGCGTGCACGTGGCGTCTGGCCTTGGCCCATATTACAGTTACGAGGCGGGTTAGTAATGGAATATGCGATAGCTTAGCTTTCAGTTAATGCTAAAGAGACATTGTGAACGAAGAAGCAGACGAGCTACTGCCGAAGAGTGTGGTAGATATTGCACACGTTGCATTTTAGCTAAAGTATAGCCGTCATGACAGGGGGTCGTCCCGACCCACAGCTTAGCTTCAGTTAGGCCTAGGGCACAGTTTAGCCCGCGTGTCGCCCCACCCCTTCAGCCCAGCAGCGGAAGTCACTGCACTGCACGCACCTCCAGCCCCTCCGAGCCGTTACCCCAGCAGTCACCTGCCTAACGTCTACCCAGCCTCGCCGCCTGCTATCACGGGACCTCTCGACGGCCATCTCACCACACGGACGTTCGGTGGTGGGAGCAGGCCCGCCCTTGGTTAAGTACACTCAAGCCAGTTACAGTGAGCGCTCCGAGTGCTGGAACTTTATTGGTAGACATTCTCTTTGTGCGGCGCGGGCCCTTTAAGGGCGAAGAGAAGCAGTACTTTGAACTGACACTGGTAACAGTGTTTAGGGGCGCCCCGACATTTATTATTTTGGGGAAGCCGGCTATATATAGGACTTTTGTTTTCAACGTGGGCCCACTGTCTTTTGGTTGAATGTTGTTTAACCTTTATTTACCCAGGGTAGGTTCGCTGAGCACAGATGCTCTTTTTCAGCTACGCCCTGCTTCACACAGTTCCATTCATACCATTGGCCACTGAGCAACTCCACTGGAGCAGTTGGGGGTTAAGTGCCTTGCTCAAGAGCACTTCAGCGGCAGATTTTTCCTGCCGGTCCTGGGGATCGAACCGGCGACCTTCCGGTCACAAACCCGCTTCTCTAACCATTAGGCCACCGCTGCCCCCCAACGAACAAGTATCTAAACCCTTAAAGGGATGGGTTTTATTACTGTGTCTTGCCCAGTGTGGGAAGAACTTTAGTCATTACCGTAGAGCGAGAGCACTAGAGCTTTGATTCTTGTGTAAATACATGTCAAAAGAATAAGACTTTCAGTAAAAGAGAGCTAAATGGGAACACTGTGCGTGTCTGTTAACCCATTCTCTGCCACAACTTTGATCATCCTAAACCATTCCCTGCCAGCGCTATTTGTCTATGGAGATGTTCACCTTCTTTGCAGGGCTATAACCTTTTAAATTGTATTGCTAAATTGACATTACTATGGCCCATTCAACATCAATTATCTATCGTTCAGGATGTAGGAACGTTTTACTTTTTCATTCACACATTCATACGAAAATACCGTCTAGAGTATAAATATGTTTTTATCGTTTTCTGCAGTATTTCATAGAGCGTGAGATATAGGCATAAATGCATATATTAGATTATCAAATGCAGTTTGATACCGATCCATGCTATATTAAAAATGTCAACTGTACATGGTCCTAAACGTTATGACTTATCATCTGCGGGTGAACGGAGGGGTCGTTTATAATTCTGTGACCGACGTTAAATGATTTATGTAGTATGGGTGATATATTGATCAGAGCAGTTTGTATCGAAAATGATAAAGAAAAACGCTGAAACTCACGTCAGTCTCCTCGTACCGTTGGGCGATGAGAGTGGAACAAACAGATCCCAGTTATGTGGTGGGGATCAAGGCGATCCAGTTCCGGTTTGTATAATACTAATATACGCCCAAATCATGTTGTTTATTGAGTTATGGCAACGATCCATGTCCACGGTGTGTGGATTGAGTCCCGGGACGATAAACGAGTGGCTGGACAGAATTAGGGGACGGACCGAGCTGAAACGGGCATTTCCGGTTTGGCAACTCGCCGATCGGCCACCAGGTGGCGGTATTGAAGCGTTGCAGAGTTGTGATGGCTCCCGCAGCATATGACAAGGCTCCGTGGGTGAAATATGAATTCCATGACGAAAATATGAAATATGAACTTGAAACACGCTGTACAGCGATATTGGCAGACAACGCATGGCGGGCAATAACGCTGAACAGCTATTTTGGCGGGCAATGGGTTATGTGCATTCTGTCTAACCCCTTCCTTTCCGGGTAATGCTCATTATTGTTTAACCCTTTCCCCACCCCCTGCCTATGCATCATTGGGACAGGTCTCTACTCGCCAATCAGGAAGGGTACTGCTTTGGGGAGAAAGTATATCATCCATCATTACTGTCATCGGGTGTGGGAGGGCGCAGGAAGTATTGAGGGAAGTGTGGGTGTGTGGGGAACTACTGCGAGTCGCCCTGGAGGGCAAGAAGGACCAGCGCACCACCCCTAGGTTAGTGAATCCTAGGCCCCATCCACTCCCTCTGCTAAACCTCCACTCCAATACTCCTGGCCTACAGTCGGGGACTCAGCCGGACCCAGATCTGCTGCGTTCCCACTACCAGGTGGCAGTGTACATCCACTCCCATAAAGCAGGGATAATCCACCCTGCTACACGATTATACATTTTTTTTAAGCAGCCCCACAGAGGTTTATTGTAAAATGCGGCTTGCATCTGGCCTACGCGGTGGGTCTGTTTGGGACACAGAGTCTGAAAATGTTTCTTTTTACCTGGGAATCGATACCGGTACCCAACGGTACCTTTTTTTCTGTACTTTACTCTCCCTCTCTGAAGTCTAAACTTCACAACACACAATCTAAAACCCCTTACCTCCCTCTCCCAAACTGTTCCTACAACAATTTCTTTTATGTTGCATGATCATGTATATTTATTTTGTATTATAATTTTTTTTGTGTTTAAATATCAACATTATCTGGCAATCCTCAGTAAATACTATCAAACTCCTCTGATATCAGACCAGATGAGATGTGTGCACACACACAGAAAAGGAGAATGGCTTAAATGATTTTAAAATACTTCAGCTAATGAAGTTAAGTTTATTATCAGCAACTATCCAGTTCGTTTTTATAGTGCAACGTTTTTCTACTTTCTACTTTCTTTTCTACTGCGGCTGGTTAACACTGTCGTCTCACAGCAAGAAGGTCCAGGGTTCGATTCCCGCTTGGGGACCAGGTTTCCATGATGCCAGTTACCCAGGTGGGGTATCTCCCGGGCCTTTCTGTGTGGAGTTTGCATGTTCTCCCCGTGCTCGCAAGGGTTTCCCCCCCGATAAGATAAACCCAATGGAAAAACATGCACAACAGATCGCTAACGCTGTGGCGTCCTTGACGAAGATGGACAGGAGCACTTGGATTGGTCCCCGGGGCACGGCTCACATTGACGCCCTATCTGCTCCCGGCTGCCCATGGGGGGAAGGACAACGGGATGGGAAAAGTGCAGAGACATTTCATTGGCGACTCAGTGCATGTGTGTGTGTGTTCCTGTGGGTCGCCCATCTCGCGTGTGTGTTAAAACTGCATGACAAATAAAGACTTCTAGTCTAACAATTACTTTTCTACATTAATTGAACCAGTAGAGAGAGAGAGCCCCCCCCCCCCCCCCCGAGCCTCGCTCCCCCCCACCCTTTCCGTACTCAGCTCAGATGTGTACTGTCTTGAGCAGGGTTAGCTAGGAACAGCTTTCTCAAGCTTCGCACCTTGGGTATGGAATGGGCTACAGGACCATTAACCACGTAGACACCCCGGTCTCTCTTGGTGAATTTAAATCTATTACATAACTTCCTACAAGAAGAATGTTGCTGCTTTCTGTAGTCGGGTCCCAACTGCAAAATTACTGTATTACCCTGTATTATACACGTTTACTATCATAGACTATTCTGCTTTGTGTTTACATGTGATGTATTGTATACATGCACATTTATTATGTTCTTGTGTGATGTATCGCACATTTTATTGCTGTGTGATGTATTGCAAATGTTATTGCTGTCATCTTGGCCAGGTCTCCCTTGCAAAGGAGATCTTGTATCTCAATGGGACTTCCTGGTTAAATAAAAAAAACTTTTAATTGCAGGCCTGGCGATTTTTAATTGCATACTTTCAAATCGCGATTTCGATAAAAAAATCGATTAATCGTTCAGCCCTAGTCCAATATAACGGAATTAGTTAGCTCATAAAATTTGTATTATAACAGACTGCTGTTAATGTCGAGCCGACTGCCCACAGACACCTATTTGATTTCAAGTCAGCAGCAACACGGAGTCTCGAGGGACTTAACCTGTTAAGCCTTATCATAAATCGATCAATAGAGACCGTATTAGATCCCCAATTATCATATCATGGGGTATCATTGGAAAGCCACACTCATTGGCTACAACCCTGTGCAAAGATTTTCGAGATCGCCAAATGATTGATGGAGCTAGAGCCCCGGGAGTCGGGGTGGTAATGTGTACTTTTGCGTACTTTGGGGCACGCCTCACATATCGGCATGTAACTCGAGAACCGCTGAACGGATTTTGTCACCTGAAAGGGCAATCGACAGGCAACAAGTATGGCTTTAATTCTATCTATATATTGTATTAAAAGAAATGCACACCCGAGCCACTAGAGGTCGGCAAAGAATCGTCCACATGTGGGCCCTTGGATGTTACGAGGTCAATGTTTTTAAATATTTTTTTTTGTAGCCAAGAGTAAAGACCATAACCCTATCAAAAACAGTAGTCAAAGTGTATATTTTCATTTTTACCGATGTTTTATGTGATTTATCGGAAATACAAATTTATCGGAAAATGCTAATTATCGTAAAAACCGCAAGAAATTAATAAATCCAAATTCAACCCTGCCATTGGAAAGAGGAGCATTTTCCCTATCCATAGATGTATAATTTGACCATAATAAGGTCAAGGTCAAGTTCAAGGTCAAATATGAATTTATAATTAAAGTCAATTATCATTAATTACTGTATCTACAAATCCTTCTGTTTAATCATCTTCCCGCGGTTCATTTGCTTAGATCTTTTGTACACATGATCTCAATAAGGTGGTGAATGAGCTCAGTGAGCATTTTCTCCTACCCGTATCAATTTTTGATCAAAGATGCAAAAATCATAAATCATAATTTATATTCTGTTATGGTTTGTAATGCGACCCCAATTGCACAACACAGACAGGTATTCAGAGTTAGCCAAAACGAAGGGCGTATTTATTAAACAACAGAAAAAGGCAACACTGTTCCTTTAAGGGTACATTTTACTAGAGTCCAGGAATCATGAACAACAAAAAATGCAGCACTGTTCCTTTAAGGAAAAAATGTACGTGAAGAAAAACTAGTCCTCTCAAGGCAAAAACAGTCAACGTAATAATGTCACGGTTTGGAGTGCCGTCAGTTAAGGACTCACCAGGGGGCAACTGCCGAACGGGCAATTCAAAACACGGATCCCAGGAAAGAGAGCGAGTGCCCAGGGAAAACATCCATGGGACGGTGGGGAGCAATGCAACGTCTCACACAGGAGACACGGGGGTATACGGCACAGGGAATCTCCACAGGAGCAGGAAAATGCCACTGACGTCTCACGCCGGAGACGCAGCAGTAGATGGTGGTAACAAGATGACCCGGCAAGGAGTGGAAGGGAGTCTGCAATACTTGTACTCTCATCCGAGCTGATTGCAAACTCCTCTCAGGTGCGTGAAGCAGAAAAGCGGCACGCCCCCTCGTTGGGCAGCATGCAGTCCTTTCCAGCCCTCACATATTCTCCTTTTCTTCATTACAATTTACTCAGCCTAGTAACAGACACAATATTTCTGACACTGGAAATACATACCCCCAGGTCCCTAGATGTTCCTAGATACCAAGAACATGCAAATTAACCTTGCAGAAGTGGAGCAATCTTCCATTTACTTAGGCATGTACCTTTAGGCGAAAACGGTCTACAGATTAATGACTGTATACGCAAAAGTAGCCTAGTTTTAAGTAAAAATATTATAAATCTACATGCCTTGAGGATGTCATTCTTTATATAGCCTGCCTATCAATTGTTTTTAAGCTCAATAAACTGACCGGAATTTCTCACATTTGTCCGGGAGATTGAAATCTTCCAGGACACGGAGACCGGCCCCAATATTTTCTAACGGAAACCCTGCTATGTTCATATCGGTGAGCACAATTTGTAACACAAAAAGAGAGACGTGTAGCCTATTTATTTATTTAATATTTTATTTTATTAATTTTATTATTATTATTTTATTTGTTGCCATGCCTAAAATAATAGTCAAGCATAGGGCTAAAACATTTTCATAAACAATAATATCATTTTTTGTTATATGGTTATAATAAAAGCTTTTCTATACATTTGTCTGATTGATTGATTGATTGAAAACTTTATTAACAGATTGCAGAATGGGTACAATACAGTACAGCTCAATACAACAACAGTGCTAGCCTAAGACTGGAGGAAGAAGACCAGAAAAATACTTTCAGCTTTTTTACATAAGTGTCCTCCATTTTCAATTCATCAAAACATTTAGAGACATACCAATATACAGTAGTTTCATAAAATGTATAAAAAAAATGTAAAAGAAATTATTACATTTTTTATTATTTTTTGCCACAAATAGCGGTATCATATCGGCCGATTGTGTTAGTTGAACAATCGGTATCGGTCGCAAATTTTCATATCGGTGCATCCCTAATGGATACTCTCCTTCACCCGAGAATGGACGCACCTTAATAGTATAGGATTACACCTCGAGTTTAATTTAACACCCCCCCCCCCCCCCCCCCCCGAAATTGTCCAATCTCTAAGTGGCTAGGACGAGGTCATCCGCTGTAATGGGTTGACTTGTTGAACCCTGGTAGTGTGAGACTTGACGAGAATATAGAAATGACAAAAAAAAGGAGGTGTTTAGACTATTGAGCCACAGTCCACCACCCACAGCAGGCCCAGCTCGCCTCACAGCACCATGACTCACTTCCTGACGGGGCATGTGTGTAGAAAATGCACATTTACCTATTGTCATCCGTCTCCAGTCATTCACTATAGACAACAAGGGTCAAAGTTGGGAGGGGGGTTGGGGGGGGCTATCAAATCATCTGGATGTTTTCCAAGTAGTTCAACATTTTTCATCTACAGTTCAATACTGCAAAATTAAAGTGACCGGTTACTGGAACTCCCGCCACTTGCATTAATGATATGAGTTATTTAAACGTCCCTGTGTTGATCCCTCTCCCTCACGGGCCTAGTTGTAACCTAAAACCAAGAGGCTGTGACACAGCTCATAACTCTGTTGACTGGGGTCAGTAGTATTTCCCAGATGACCACAGAGAAGGTGCATCGTTTGTGTGTGGTCCCAAAAACACAAGGAGAATGTGCAGCTGACACTTGCAGCACAAACACAGCCTCGCCAGTTCAAATGTCAACACGAATGACATTACTCATTATTCATGACATGACATAACATTACTATGCGGAATGGCTAAATGTCATTGTGGTTTGGTTTGATTATGAATGTGGACGTCAAATAATAATGAAAACATATAAATGCAATGTCCGGTTACACCTATAAGCCTACCTGATAATTGAGCATGTCTTGGTACTAGGCAGTTAGCTCAGTGGTTAAAGTGGGGTCCTGTAGGGGGTGCCCAGCAAAATGGGGAATGTTTATTATTTATGAATTAATAATAATATCACTAATATATTCTTCACTATAAGTTAGTACAGTGAAAACGTGTATAAACACATCACCTTGCCTCACTGCAGCGCATCACTGAGCGCAGGGTGACAGTACTATCAAACCTTCCTGGACTTTTACTTTATTCTTAAATCGACACTGTACAATTCCACACTCTTTACTGTACACTTACTGTATATTTTGACTGTATGTGTTATATTAGAATGTATATACATAACATAGAAAATGTATATCCCGGACCGTATTTTATTCTTAGTCTTATTCGTGACTTTTGTTTTTAATTTGACTACCTAAATGTTTACCGTGAGCGATCTGTAGTGCCAATGAATGAATAAAGTATTTCTTTTTTTTTTATCTACTTTTTTCTCCCATTTTCTAATTTTCTCCCATCCCAATTTCGTATCGTCCAATTCTACGATCCCCTGTCTCGAACGCTGTTAGGCCATGCCTCCCACAAGCCGGCTGTAATGTGGACGAAGCCTTACATCACGTGTCCCCTCCGGTACTCGAGGAAGCAGCCGGCGCATATTTTCACCTGCACAGCGCGATCTCTCAGCGGTGGGGGTCTGCGTGGGAGGGACACGCCGCCCCGTCGCTTCCTGATTCTGCCGACCTGTAGGAGTCGCTGTCCACAACGTCCGATCCCCACCCCTAACACTGCCAATTGTGTTAGTATGAACGACCAGCCAAGCTGATAGCAATGCGGAGAGCTGGGCTCAAACCCAGCGTCTCCCGCATTGGTGGCGAGCGCCTTGCCCACTACACCACCTAGCCGCCCTGAATAAAGTATTTCTATTCTATTCTAAGAATGACCATTCTGCTCTTCCCAGTTCTCTCTCCCCTTACAGTATACAGTTATGGAATTCTGGATTAAATCCTATGTGATAACAAATATATTTTCAGATGAGGGTCCTTGGACGATTAACATTAACATTAGCTCAGCACAGCTGTACCCCTCCACACACTGAGCTAGCTAGCCTGCTAACGCCGGTTGGATGTCTGGATTTTAAACAAAAACAATCAATTAATTTAGTATCGAGCAGGAAAATGTAACGTCAGGTCTGAATGTGGTGCTAAAGCAATGTCCAGATATGAGACAATTCAAACTGATTTATAAGGAAATGATGTTCACGAGGTACAGGGATGAGGAAGGGACTTGATATTCACGGGTGTTTACATTACACCCAACCCCACCCCACCTACCCAACCTCCCCCAATGTACCGTTTTTACGTCAAATGTATATACTCTCTTTTCTGGACTCTTTTTGTATCACAAACAGTAGGGGAGAGTGGGGTGAGTAGTGCCACTTTTTACTTAAAGTGCCTTTAAAGCAAGGGGATTACAGTAATGCCCCCAACTAAAATATGTACATATAGTTTAGGATGTTGTGCATCCCTGGGGACAATCACTTTGGATCTTAAATAAACTGTTTCAGAAATATAGCTTTAGAAAAGAAAGTGGTTTTGTGGCACAACTTGCCCCCGGTGCGGGGTAAGTTGTGTGGTAAACAAGAATACCCTGAAGACTCTGGCAGGAGCACTCATTCAAGGGTACTACGACTATGCGTGCACCTCATGGTACCAAAGCACCTCAAAGGCGCTTAAAACAAAATTACAAACATCACAAAACAAACTGGTCAGACTACTACTTGACCTTACCCCCAGAACCCACCTCACCCCTGCCCACTCTGACAACCTAGGATGGCTTAGAGTAGACGACAGAGTACAGCAACTTGCAATGGGCCTGGTCTACAAGATACACTATACGACTAAGGTACCCATGTACATGTCAAAATACTTCCCAAAGGTCAGTGAATACCACAACCACTACACCAGAGGAAGCTCAACAAATCATGTTAAACCCAGATTCGGCTCAAACAAGGGACTAAACACGTTTCGCAATTATGCCACATCAATGTGGAACGCCCTACCCAAAGCTGTAAAGGAATGTGAATCCCTGCCCACATTCAAAACCGCTCTTAAAGAGCACCTACGGGAGGCTGCAATTCGAAACTGGCCACCGTAAATGCCCAAAACCCCCACCACCTCCTAATAGACAGTCTCCTCCCCACCGCATGTATATATTCCCTCCCCGCCGTATGTATATTTCCCTCCCACCCACCCACCCCCTCCTAATGTACAGTCCCCTCCCCATCATATGTATATACTCTGTCAGGATCTAGGGGTAACAGTACTGTATATTTGAATACCGTTTATGTCACAAATGTATCAGTACTAAATACCTATATGTCCCTATGCCATAAATGTCATGTATGTTGTGTATGTCATAAATGTCTATATGAATTGAAAATGGGGGACCCTGATGGAAACAAGACAAACGTCTTTCTCAGGTCTGCATCCCCTTAACAATTGTGTGTATTGAGCCGTACTGTATTGTACCCATTCTGCAATCTGTTAAATAAAGTTTTCATTCATTCATTCATTCATTCATTCATTCATTCATTCATTCATTCATTCATTCATTCAGTGTAAACACTTCTACTTTTAACAATATAAGTCAGGGTTTGAAGTGGTGTTTTGACAGTTGTGTCAGAGAGAATTAGAAAATCAGAGCGGTTTCAACTTTAAAGCCCAACGGTCAAATCTGGGTCGGATAAGAGTGCATTCGTAAAGCGCATTTATATGGCGCTTTACGATTTTGTTCCTCACATTCACCCATTCACTCACACATTCACACACCGAAGGTGCAAGATTACAACCTGCTCATTGGGAGCAATTAGGGGTTACCTTTTCTTGCTCAATGACACTTCGACATGCGGGGAGGATTACCAGACCGCTCTACCTCCTGAGCCACTGTCGCCTCATGTTAGGAGTTGAGTTGGAATTCAGAATCAATACGTGCATGTAATTCACGGTCATGACCTGAAACTATGAATGAATGATCATTGTATTTATATAGTGCTTTTCTAGACACTTAAAGCACTTTACAGTGTAGGATGTAAATGGCCTCCTTCCCCACTAGGTAGCACCCAACCTTGGGCTACAGGCTCAATGGCTGCGAGACACTGGCACCAGGCACACATCACACTACACAATGGCTGAAAGGCTCCGGAAACGGGGATTGATATCAGCCAATTAAGGGGAAGTGATGAGGTGGCCTTGATGTCAGAGACCTGGTGGGACCAGGTGGGTTTGCAGGACTGGAGTTGAGAGAAACTTTGGTCTCGGTTGACCAGGTGGAGAATGTCAAGTCTGTTTGACACTGTGGTCTTAGTTGACCAGGTGGAGAGCATTAATAATAATAATAATACACTTTATTTGTATAGCACCTTTCATACAAGAATTGCAGCTCAAAGTGCTTCACAACAGAAAAAAGACAGGCACAAAATGAGCACATAAAGTGCAGACATATAAAATCAGTTTTTCACATTAGGATCTAACATCCCAATAGGCCACCTTGTTTATTGTTTACTTAATCATTTGGTTTGTATCTCCTCTCTCTCTCTCCGTGCTTCAGCCCTCTTCTGTCTCGCACGTCGCCCAGGTCCTCCATACTGTTATGTAGGACAAGTTCCTTAGTTTTACTTACATTCAACTCTTTTCTTTTATAATATCTTTTTATTAGTATCATCGAATTACAACAAGTTGCAGCATGAGGGTCAACATTATAAAATGTGCTCACAATCTACAGCAAGTTGTCCATGGTTGAACTATTCCCATTTATTTCTTATTTTTCCCCCTTTGCTATTCCTTATAAAGTTAACCAGTTTTGTTTGTTTGAAGTTAAGCATCTACCCACCCGCCCCGACACGAAACAATAATAATAACAACGAATGTATACATTTACATTTAGTCATTTAGCTAAGTGTTGAGTGCTACAGTGTAGGTTAGTATATTAGGACAAGTGCATGACAGCAAGGTTATAGTTAGGGTTAGAATTTCTTTTTTTCTTCTTCATTTCAGATAATGGAATGAACGAAGAAGTGTGTCTTTAGTCAACGGCGAAAGATTGGACAGGTTTCGGCTGTCCTAACTGTGGTGGGCAGTTCGTTCCACCATTGTGGGGCAAGGACTGAGAATAGGCGGCTTCTCTTTGATGACCCTCCCGGAGCTCGGATAGGAGTGGGTCTGAGGCGGCCAGAAGATGCAGAGCGTAGGGGTCTTGAGGGTGTGTAGTTAAAGACCATTGACCGGAGGTAGGCGGGAGCCGTTCCCTTTGCTGCACGGTATGCCAGGTCGAGGGCCTTGAAGCAGATTTGTGCAGCAATGGGGAGCCAGTGCAGGTCCCTAAGAAGTGGGGTGACATGGGCCGACTTCAGTAGGTTTGAGATCAGGCGGGCCGCTGCGTTCTTAATGAGTTGAAGAGGCTTGGTGGCAGTGGCTGGGAGGCCAGCAAGCAGTGCGTTGCAGTAACATGGGTCTGACAGCCATCACTGGTATAGAGTGTCTGGTTCTGGGTATGAATGTTATAATACACTTAAATGTATTGTGCCAAAATGTCTGGTCAGTAACATGGGCCTGACAGCCATCACTGATACAGAGTGTCTGGTCAGTAACACAGGTCTCTCGGTCCCTCCACTCTGCAGTAAACAGAACATAAAATTAAGAGGATTTTTATTTATTTATTTTTTAATCCTCTCTTTCTCCAATTTTTCTCTGTTTTCTCCCCGTCCCAATTTAGTCGTTGTGCCAATTCCCCCCCCTCCCCTACCTGTTTGTTGTGTGCATGTTCTCCTACTGGTGGTACAAGGGAATCCTGAAGGCATCCGCACGCTTCCTCCGATACGCGCGGCGACAGCCAGTGACTCTTCTTTCACCTGGCAGCGAGGACTCTCATTGGTGAAGTGTAACGCGTGGGAGGTCACGCTGCCTCCATCAAGTCCTGCCTCCGCTGAGCAAGCGCCCAGACCTGACCTGTAGGCGTCGGGCATAGACGCCTGCGTAATGGAGCATTCGGAGCATCTGCTCTCCCACTATTGAACTTGGGGGAGCAAAGGTATGCTCTTGCTCCACCACTTTTTGATCATATGAAAAATATGATATATCCCCCCCAATATATATTTCTAACCATAACTACGTAATTTCAATCAAATTAATAATACGCAATGACACTTAATAGCAAGTTTTTAAGTTTCCAAAGATTGCGACCCCCCCCCCTGCTCCCCCATATGGTTTGATCCAGTGCCTCTCCAACCCCCAGCAGAGCAGACAGTGGCGCACAGCGCTGGCGCTGCAGGTAGGCTGAGTGTAAATATCAAAGGCCACAGAAGTGTGTCATTTGGTGGCAGGCAGGATTTTCCAGTAAGTTGTTTATGATTGTTAGCACTTTGATTGCCTAAGGTTAAATTCATGATATACCATCCGTTGCCAGCTCTATTTAACATGGAGAAGTTCCCCTTCTTTGCAGGGCTATAACTTTTTAAATTCTATTGCTAGATTGCCATTATTAGGGCCCATTCAATGTCCTATATGTATTGTTCAGGGTGTATGAACGTTAAACTTTTTCATTCACATATTCATACTAAAATATGGTCTAAAGTATAAGTATGTTTTCATCTCTTTCTGCAGCTTTCTCCAGAACGTGATTTATAGCCCCAAATGCATTATATTGATGATGAAATACAGTTTGATAGCGATCTGTGCCAGATAATAAATTTCAACTGGACATGGTTCTAGAAGTTATTACACGTCATCTGATGTTGACCGGATGGGCGAGGGGGCGTTTATAATTCCGTGGGCAGCGTTATACCATTCATCTAATGTGGGTCATATGTTCATCATAGCAGTTAGTATAGAAGACATTAGAAAATAACGCTGAATCTTACCGTGGCTTCCTCGCGCCGCTGGCAGATGATCGTGGAACAGAATTTTTTCCATTATGGGATGTCGAAATACCCGATCCATTTCCAGGTTGTATAATAGTATATACGTCCAAATAACGTTGTTTATTGAGTTAGGGCGAGCTATCTATTATCCAGTGTTTCAAGATGGAGTCGCGGGAGCTATAGCGAGTGGTTGGACCCCATATGGAGTGAGCACTTCCGGGTTAAAGGTTGACATCCGGTTTCGATCTGCCGATCGGCCACCAGATGGCGCTCTTGAACCGCTAGAGGATTGAGAGGAGATCAGAACTGTGTGTCAAGGGCTCCGGATGGGAAATATGAATCCGATCACAGATTTTTGAAATATTGATATCAAAGACGAGTTACGGCGTCCTCGGCAACTTGAGCATGGCTAGGAAAGACGCCGAAACACGTTTCCGGCAGTTAAAGTGTTAAGGATATTTATGTTAGACATGTCTTTACTATTGAGTGGTAGAAGTTCTACCACGCAATACAATAAAAGTGTTTCACGTCCCGAAATGCCATCTGGTCATACCAATAATAATAATAATAACAAAGTTTCCCTCTGGTTGGCGTTAGCTTTAGTGCTAGCCGCTAGCTAACGTTGTCATATATCTAGATATGTGGTGTCGTCAGCTGGATAACGTTGACTTCGTTTGCAAATTTTAACGTTCGCTATGGCAGACGAGCAGGGCCGGATTAACGACGGCCGCGGCCCGTGGGCCTTTAGTGACGAGGGCCCCCCCCCATTTTTTTTTTACTTTTTTTTTATAATAATAATAATGCAATAAAAGTCTGAAAATGAAGGGATTATGTCCATGAGTGTCATTTTTTGAAATTAAGGCCTGCCTCTTATATAAGCCTCTCTAATAAAGGCCTGGTGCTCTTTGCAGCTGAGGTAAATAGAAGACCCGTCCTATATTACCGTAAATCAAGATGTTCAATTATCTTAAGGTACAATACCTGAAATGAAAATGTGTGTGGGTGTGTGTGTGTGTGTCCAGCCAACCAGGTAACATGGCAGAAAAAAGAAAGAATAGACATCGGAGCATTTTTCAGTACACCAAAACGCAAAGTAAGAACCCTAGTAGCCTAATAGCTCAAAGACTTAAAGGGCGGGCTCCACAAATAATGGATTGCACGGTGTTAATTGCACCCTTACTTACAATTCATTATGAATTGTAAATGGGGGACCCTGATGTAAACAAAACAAAAGTCTTTCTCTGGTCTGCATCCCCTTAACAATTGTGTGTATTGAGCCGTACTATATTGTACCCATTCTGCAATATGTTAATAACATTTTTAATCAATCAATAACAGATTGCAGAATGGGTACAGTACAGTACAGCTCAATACACACAATTGTTAAGGGGATGCAGACCAGAGAAAGACTTTCGTCTTGTTTACATCAGGGTTCCCCATTTTCAATTCATAGTGAATTGTAAGTAAGGGTGCAATAGAAATGTTTCATAATGATGTTCAGTGTATTCATAAGTGTATTGCTCTCCTTAATGTAGAACGATATGGTGACTGTGCAGACTCAGGGAGGAGGCAGAGAAGGAGAGAAAGAGACCCAAGAGTTACAGGTAATGGAAATATCAGACAGCTTAAAGTGTAGGATAACATAACAAATTAAGACACAAAATAGGCTATATTTACTTTGATATCAATATTTCAAAAATCTGTGATCGAAATCATATTTCCCCTCCGCAGCCCTGAGACCCACTGAAAAGCTCCACTCAACTCTCTAGCGGTTCAAGAGCGCCATCTGGTGGCCGATCGGCAGATCGCCAGCCGGAAATCACCCTTTGACCCGGCAGGGCTCACTCCATATGTGGTCCGGGCACTCGCTAATGTTAGAGAGACTCCGTCTTCACACAGTGAACATCGATCGGTGGAAATAACTCGAAAAAACAACATGATTTGGACGTATATACTATTATACAACCTGGAAATAGATCGGGCATTTCTCCATCCCATAATAGAAAGAATTCTGTTCCACGCTCATCTGCCAGCGGCGTGAGGAAGCCACGGTGAGTTTCAATGTTATTTTCTAATGTCTTATATACTAACTGATCTGATGAACATATGACCCACATTAGATGAATGGTATAACGTTGCCCACGGAATTATAAACACCCCCTCGCCCATCCGGTCAACATCAGATGATATGTAGTAACTTCTAGAAGTACGTCCAGTTGAAATTTTTGATCTCGCACAGATTCCTACCAAACTGTATTTCATCATCAATATAATGCATTTGGGGCTATAAATCACGTTCTGGAGAAAGCTGCAGAAAGAGATGAAAACATACTTATACTTTAGACCATATTTTAGTATGAATATGTGAATGAAAAAGTTTAACGTTGCTACACCATGAACAATACATATAGGACATTGAATGGGCCATAATAATGGCAATTTAGCAATAGAATTTAAAAAGTTATAGCCCTGCAAAGAAGGGGAACTTCTCCATAGACAAATAGAGCTGGCAAGGGATGGTAAATCATGAATTTTAACGATGGTGATCAAAGTGTTAATAAAAAAGATTAAAAAATAATAATAATAATAATAAAAAAAGAAAATATTGCACCCCCACTTTCAACTATAACTAGGCGGCCATGGGCGTCGCTGTCCACAACGCCAGATCCGCACCCATGACTTGCCCTCCCCCTAACCCAGCCAAACGGGAGTCAAGACCGCAGTCTCCTTCATTGGTGACGAGTGCAATCTCCGCTACGCCACCTGACCGCCTAAATTAAGAGGATTTAAGGGGAGCTAAGAGGATTTAAGCGGAGCTAAGAGGATTTAAGCGGATCTATGGGGAGCTAAGCGGATTTAAGAGGAGCTAAGGAGAGTTAAGATGATTTAATTATGCAAAATGTGCAGGACTTTAAGGGGTTAAGAGGAGCTAAGGAGAGCTAAGATTATTTAAGGGGAGCTAAGATGAGCTACAGTAAGAGGAGCTAAGCTTTGATAATATAAGTATTGAGGAAATATAAGAAACAAAAACGTTGACCTTTACCTGCTGATTATCACAGAACCCTACATTGTCAGGCAGCATAACACAACTTCTAATGGCAATTAATAAAAGGCACATTTAAATGGACTTTTGAATAATCAGTGTATTAATGCATTTGAAATGGAGATGAAACCGGTTATCGTGCTCAGATTCAAGTGCAGCCCTGGCTCCTCTCAAACTCCTCTTCAGGCCTGCTCTTCAAGAAGAAGACAGTGTAATGATAAGTGCTATCATAGCTGCTACCACTAAGTGGCAGTATAACATCATGCAAGCTGTTACTATGGTTACTGGTAGGGCTATATAATTAGGGCACCTGTGTACAACCTGCAGACAATAAACAGCTGGCTGAAGCATAAAGATCTAACGTCTGTCTGGTTGATAGTAGACTACAATCTTTACAGTTGTTACTGTACAAATATACCTTTACATATACGTATATTGAAGAGAAATAAACAACAGATTCAAAATATTAGACAGCATATTTAGACAGAAAATAAGAGAGACTCTGCAATGCCATGGAAACAATCAAATAAATAATTGTACTTACTGATGTTGTGGTGTCAAAAATCTGATATATGTTATCAGAAGCAAGTTTGGATCCAGATGGTTTTAGTATAAAGTCTTGTTCCAGTAGAGAATGTGTTCTGCCACAGAGAGGGGTTCAAGTCAACCAGCAGACTATCCAGTGTTTTTGGTTGAATGAGTAGTTCAGTCTGGAAAACAGACTGTTCTTATACAACTGAGCCAATAGTTGAGCAGTTAGCTGCTTTGAACTGATTGGCCAATCAGAATAGACACCCCATCCATCAAACACAAGGTGATAGGTCCTCTTATAATCATCTTGGAAGACAACTATTATGCTACACTTTGTAAAATCACTATGTATGTATGCAGTATTACACCTGCATATATTTTTGTTTTATTTGTACTTATCGTACTTTCATTATTTCAATATTCTCTCTTACAAGATACTGGATGATCAGAATTTAGCCCAAATCCTTAAATATTGACATATTTCAGGTTCCAAACCAAACACAATCCTCAGTGGGACTTTTCATTTAAGTGTCTTTAGTATTCATTTGATTTATTCCATGGTTTTTAATAAACATTGAGTCTGACATTACTTACATTACTGACCATCCAGTTGGCTGGTGAATGAAAAGATTATGGCATCAGATTACAAAAAAAGGAATTTGTCAGACCAAGATAGTGTCTAACAGGGAGTAATCTGGTTGGAGATTTAATTTCAAGATGCATGAAACATAACTGGTTTATTTGATCAAATGTTGACGTGATGTATTTAAATTTGATATTGATAAATTAATTTCCAACATTGGATCAGCATTCCCAGGCCTACCGAACACAGGAATAATCTGTTTCCTATATAATGCGGCTATGTTCCATTTCAACCCAATACTGACCAATGGGAAATATTAACATTTATTTTTATCAAATAAGCACCAATCCCCACATTGCCTGTGTTCAAATCCATTGATTTAAATTCACTTCAATTTGAAGTTACCATCATGGAATCACCTGAAAGTCTTGATGCTGCTGCTATTGCAAACTATGTGGATGCTCCAAAGACTCTGTAATGAAGCATGTGGCAAAACAGGAGAAGGATGTTTAGGGTTTCCACCAGTCTCATAAAATACAGAATTGTATTTGACAATAAAATCTTGAGTTCTTCCTTAGTGACTGGTTGAAGTTCAAAATAAACTATATTCATTCAGTTCCGTTTAGAATAAATACAGGACGTGATATGTTCCCTATTGTCATCCCACCCAGGGGATCAGGGTCAGAGCCAATCAGAGGCAGAGTCGGGGCGCAGCACCGAGCATTGGAGGGAAAGGATGGCAGACTGTCAGGTAGATTGAGGCGTAACGTTAAGCTATTGCCCATCAGAGGTATTTGGGTAGCTTTTCAGTGAGAACAATGCTACCACCATTTCAGCCTGGTTTGGTTTCAGTGCCATTAAACCATCTGTAGGGGGCTCCAGTCTGCTCCCATTGACTTTTCAATTGCAAATAAATTAAGAGGAGTGTATCCCACTGCTATACAAATGCTTATTACGTTATGCCCGGGCCATTGGCTCTGGTATGTCATCAGTATTGTTGTGTTTTTAGAAGGAAATACATGTGATTGAACATGTCCCCATCAAGCATCTCAACAAAACCAAAACAAATAAAAATGCTTTAAAAAACATCAATAATCTAATGGAATCTTTAACTTGTTCAACATAGTACTTACATCTTTTCATCCTAAATCTAGTAACACTGAGTTGAGACTTTTCAATGGAAGAACCAAGAACATATCATTAATCAATTATGTAATTTTACATAATGAATAAATGTGAGGCTTAACAAGTCCTCCACCTGTCCTAGGAAGGCAGAGTGCATCTCATTCTGTAGTGACAAACCCTCTTCACCCTGAGACCTGAAGACATACAAACTTCTCTTAGGCATTTGGTGAAAATGTTAAATACTTAATCTAAAAATAACACTGACAGGACAGTATTGATGTAATACTTTTTTATTTGCATACAGTCATCAAATAGACAGAGGTAAAGCATGGTCCAACAAAAATAAATGATGGAATAATAAGACTGGCCTCTGATAACACATGGTCTGAAAAATACTGTACATTTGAACCATTTCCAGAGTGACTGAAGCCCTTCCTACATTGGTCACAGTGGTAGGGCCTCTCCCATGATAAGTATGATATTTTGAGTAACATAATGAAACCATTGTAAAATACATATTTTACATCTACAAGGTACAACTTGTGGGTATAAACTATTTCTATATTCAAATATGTGATCTTACGGTTATTTGGCATAAAGGTCCACTATGGAGATTTGTTTTAATTTATAATAACACGAGAGAAGAAAAACAGCTGGGTAGCGCAGTGGACTAAGCTTTCATCTACCACCGCAGAGACTCTGGGATCAAATCCAGCTGTCAGCGGTACCTCCGGCTTGGTCAGTCGTCCCTACTAACACAATTGGCAGTGTTAGCGGGTAGGAAGCCGGTGGGGTATGTGTCCTGGCCGTTGTAAACAGTGACTGTATCGGAGGAAGACATGTGGTAGTCTTCACCCTCCCCAGGCCTACAGTAGGGGGCAAAGGCGTGCAACGACCAGGAAGGGAATTGGCATAACGACTAAATTGGGATGGGAGAAAAAATTATTTATAAAAAAAGAAATGGGAAAATGGGGCGAACAAAATAGAGTAAAAAAAAGAAGAAAAACAGTAAATGTATTTTGCAGGCTCTGCAAACAAAAAACACTTTCTCAGAAACTGCATAGTGCACCTTTAAAATAACATTTCAAATGGAAGAAATGTTCGTTTAAAAAAATGTTATCGAACTATTGACAAATCCAATGTTGGATATGTACATGCATTAACCTCTTGAAATGTGCATTACAAAATAATATGAAAGCTGCAATAATAATTTTCAGGCAAGTAGAGGGCAGCAAGGAGCCATTGTAAACAAAGTATTGCCTCTCTTTCTCCCAAAACAAAAGCCTTGTTTTGTCTTACTAAAGTGATCATTGTATCATGTATAAACATAATTAGAGAACAAAACAGAAAATACCAATTTCATGAATGGATTACTAGATTTCAAATAAAGTATATACAATGTTATTTTATGCATTTCCTGGTTGTTAAACATGAAAATGGCCAAGAGAACGTTAAATATTCAATCTACAAACATACCACTGTTCTGACAGCATAATAGTCATGTAATTATGAGATTATTTACAGATAAAACTAAATTAAATGCATAGGTTTATACAATAGACAGGAATGTTTGATTTATGTCCAGTATGAATGCGCTGTTGAATATGTAAATGTTTTTAAGCAGATTTCTACTTATTTTGAGTGTTTGACACCTGTATGAATACGCTGGTGATTCATTAAGTTTCCAGAGTGAACAAAGCTCTTCCCACACTGGTCAACGTGATAGTGCTTCTCTCAAGAATTAATATGCTGGTGTCTCTTTAAGTGTCCAGATGTACTGAAGCTCTTCCCACATTGGTCACATTGGCTTCTCTCCTGTATGAGTACGATGGTGTTTCTTTAAGTTACTAGACTGACTGAAGCTCTTCCCACACTTGTCACAGGGATAGATCTTCTCTCCTGTATGAATGTTCTGGTGTATCTTTAAGTTACTAAAGCTTCTGAAGCTCTTCCCACACTGGTCACAGTGGTAGGGCTTCTCTCCTGTATGAATACGCTGGTGTGTCTTTAAGTCTCCAGACTGACTGAAGCCTTCCCCACATTGGTCACAGTGGTAGGGCTTCTCTCCTGTATGAATACGCTGGTGTGTCTTTAAGTGTCCAGAGCGACTAAAGCTCTTCCCACATTGGTCACAGTGGTAGGGCTTCTCTCCTGTATGAATACGCTGGTGTGTCTTTAAGTGTCCAGAGCGACTGAAGCTCTTCCCACATTGGTCACAGTGGTAGGGCTTCTCTCCTGTATGAATACGCTGGTGTGTCTTTAAGTCTCCAGACTGACTGAAGTCTTGCCCACATTGGTCACAGTGGTACGGCTTCTCTCCTGTATGAATACGCTGGTGTTTCTTTAAGTGTCCAAACTGACTGAAGCTACTTCCACATTGGTCACAGTGGTACGGCTTCTCTCCTGTATGAATACGCTGGTGTTTCTTTAAGTCTCCAGACTGACTGAAGCTCTTCCCACACTTGTCACAGGGATAGATCTTCTCTCCTGTATGAATGTTCTGGTGTTTCTTTAAGTTACTAAAGTCTCTGAAGCTCTTCCCACACTTGTCACAGGGATAGATCTTCTCTCCTGTATGAATGTTCTGGTGTTTCTTTAAGTTACCAAAGTCTCTGAAGCTCTTCCCACACTGGTCACAGTGGTGCGGCTTCTCTCCTGTATGAATACGCTGGTGTCTCTTTAAGTTTCCAGAGTGAACAAAGCTCTTCCCACACTTGTCACAAGGATAGAACTTCTCTCCTGTATGAATGTTCTGGTGTTTCTTTAAGTTACCAAAGTCTCTGAAGCTCTTCCCACACTGGTCACAGTGGTAGGGCTTCTCTCCTGTATGAATACGCTGGTGTCTCTTTAAGTCTCCAGACTGACTGAAGCTACTTCCACATTGGTCACAGTGGTACGGCTTCTCTCCAGTATGAATACGCTGGTGTGTCTTTAAGTGTCCAGAGCGACTGAAGCCTTCCCCACACTGGTCACAGTGGTACGGCTTCTCTCCTGTATGAATACGCTGGTGTGTCTTTAAGTGTCCAAACTGACTGAAGCTACTTCCACATTGGTCACAGTGGTACGGCTTCTCTCCTGTATGAATACGCTGGTGTGTCTTTAAGTTTCCAGGCTGACTGAAGCTACTTCCACATTGGTCACAGCAGTGAGGCCTTGACTCAGCCATTACTGTATTTGTTGTTTGGGAACAATTGTATCTGGAATAGAGAGAAACATTGCAATGAAGATTTCATGCAAGGACAGTTATCTGCAATTTGTCATTGTGGTTGTTACTGTACAAATATACCTTTACATATACATCATACATCTACGTTGTCATGGCGCCTGGAGAGAGTGGCAGCCTGTTAGAGCAGCTCCTCCCCTCTCCCCATCGTTACCTTTTTTTTTAAACTCATTTATCTTTGATTATACTCTTTATTTCGATACTTAAGATTTCGCAGACGGGGCAATAGAGCTGGTGTGACCGTAAAGGAGAGGAGCAGTTCTATGTGGCCAAGTCTGTTCTTATTTTAACCTCCACTGTATTTTTTTTTAATAGCGTTAGCGTTTTAAGGGAGCCTACTTGTAGAGCCTACTGTCCTGACTGTGACTATAGACCCTACTGTTGTGGTTGTTGTGCCAGGCAGGGAGGCTGTGTGCTGGAGAGCGTGAATGCAAGTCTTGTGGCTAGCTTCTGATTGATGGCGAGCGAGCACCCTTTTCCCATTACTTTGAACCATGAACTAAAAGGCTTGTTATCATACAAACAAGGGACTGAACACGTTTCGCAATTATGCCACAACAATGTGGAACGCCCTATCCACAGCCGTAACTAAATGTGAATCCTCAGTGTTTCCCACAGGATTTAGTGAGACTGTGGTGGTGGGTGAACCTGTGCCCCTCCAGAGGGTCAGAGCCAATCAGAGGCAGAGCGAGCATTGGAAGGAAAGGATGGCAGACCGTCATGTAAATTGAGGCGTAACTAAATCACTAGGTAACATTATCACGTCTCATGGCTTCTCGTATCATTGTTATGCCGATGATACTCAACTCTTCCTCTCCTTCCCTCCCTCAGATATCCACGTCTCTGAGCGGATCTCGGCCCGTCTGTCTGACATCTCCGCCTGGATGACGACCAACCACCTCAAACTAGAAGCTAAACAGAACTGCTCCACCTGCGGCCAAATCCTCCCCCCTGACCCACCTTTCATCACAGTGGAGAATGCAGCTGTGACTAGGGATGCACCCATATGAACATTTGCCGCCGATACCGATAGTTCAACTAACACAATCGGCCGAAACCGATACTTGTGGCCAAAAAAAAATATTATAATTTTTTTTTTTTTTTTTTATGAAACTACTGTATATTTGTATGTCTCTAAATGTTTTGATGAATTGAAAATGGAGGACCCTTATGTAAAAAAGCCCAAAGTCTTTTTCTGGTCTTCATCCTCCAGTCCACTGTTGTTGTATTGAGCTGTACTGTATTGTACCCATTCTGCAATCTGTTAATAAAGTGTTCAATCAATCAGACAAATGTATAGAAAAGCTTTTATTATAACCATATTATATTATTGTTTATGAAAATGTTTTAGCCCTATGCTTGACTATTATTTTAGGCATGGCAACAAATAAAATAATAATATGAATAAATAAAATATTAAATAAATAAATAGGCTACACGTCTCTCTTTTTGTGTTACAAATTGTGCTCACCGATATGAACATAGGCCTCTTTACTTACTTCAAGTAAGTCATAAAATACTCACTGGCTTTCATAACCTAACAGACTAACTTGTCTTGCTCAAGATTTGTTTATGAGTTTTAATAAGAGAGCACTATCTATCTCAACCAAAGCAATGCAGGTAGACTGCAACAGGACAATTTTGATTGACCGTTGATTCTGCCAATTACGTCACACCGCTTGCACCCGCCTCTGCCGTTCTTACCACCAATCGGCAAGCGCTTATTCATTTTTTACTTCGGGGAAGTCCGCCATTGATTTACACGAGAGAATCAATAACAAACATACCGTAGCTAATAACGTTAGCTCCCCGCCGGCCACGAGTAGACTACCAGCGCTCCGCAAGAGTACCAAACGAGGTATGATGATTTTACTGCAACGAATGTTATAATAAAAGCTTTTTTTGTCTGATTGAAAACTTTATTAACAGATTGCAGAATGGGTACAATTCAGTACGGGCTCTCTGAGCAAAGGATGGAACTGAGATATGAATGACCAACAACAATGCTATATGGTCGGGTAAATATGCTGATGTTATTGAACGTGTAACTATAACGTTAATGCCACAAAACGAATGCCTTTGGTGTTGTCCTCGACGACCAGTTGAACTTCTCTGCTCACATCGCAGCGACAACCAGAACCTGCAGATTCCTCCTGAGCAACGTCAGAAGGATCCGCCCCTTCCTGACAAAAGAAGCCACCCAACTCCTCGTCCAATCAACAGTAATCTCCCGCCTCGACTACTGCAACGCACTGCTCGCTGGCCTCCCGGCCACTGCCACCAAGCCTCTTCAACTCATTCAGAACACAGAGGCCCGCCTGATCTCAAACCTACCGAAGTCGGCCCATGTCACCCCACTTCTTAGGGACCTGCACTGGCTCCCCATTGCGGCACGAATCCGCTTCAAGGCCCTCGACTAGAGCCATATGAAATCCGCGTTCACGGAATCTGACGGAATCACGGAATTTACCAATAAAAATGGAATCAACTGCAAAACATGGAATATTGCAGAATTTGGCCTAATCTGTCCGGAATTTCCGTTTTTGGGTGGAACGTTTGTTGCAAAGCAAACATGACCGGGGAGGCGGGGACCGCTGCGTGTTACACACAACACAGCGGTGACCAAGCGTCTGCCGTCTGGCTGCTTCGGTGTTAACGTCGTCAAGAAGCTAAGAAATTCCACAATAAGCCCTAAATTCAGAGCAGAGCAGTATCCTATGACTTATATGCTTCAGTCAATAAGGTGTTTTGCTAATTCTGTCAACATACCGTGGGGACTGGACCCGCAAAAACACGTGCGAAGATCACTTCAAAAGCCATGTCAGGAACAAGGACTGTGCTTCCCAAAACACACCAGCTCTCTAACGATGATCTCTGGTGATCACAATAGATACAGCTAGAGGGCGAGGCTAATCACTGACACTATTGTGATTTAAATAGCTATGTAACGTTATGGAAATTATAGCTTCTTGCTAAATCTGGTGCACCCATCTATTTGCAAATGATTGTCAGTAGGCCTACACACTGGCCTTTATCAATGAAATTAACTAAAGGTGCATAAATTATGCATTACTATATTCCATCACCCTAGAATAGATATAGCTAGGCTACTGACATTGTGATAAAAGTAGCTAGCTGTATCTTGTTTACACTTGAAATGTGTATTTTTATTTTGTCACAATATTATTTGAAGCATATTGTGTAAAATTGAACTGTATTTCTGAGTTGCAGCACTAAAAAAATTTAAATACTGTCTTATTAAATTGTGGACATTTATTCATTCCCACTTATTAGACACTATTGTTGATGGTAAAATGGCCGTAAAAGGCAAAATACAGAATTCTGAAATATTAAAATGGAAAAAATAGAATTTGGGAAAAAATGTAATGGAATTTGGAAAGGCATAAAAAAAATATTCGTTGGTTCCTGTTGGTTGTCAGTTAAGGCCATGGGTAGGTAGGGAATTTATTTAATTTATTACTATTTCACGTTTAAAAAAATATATTGTTTGTTTATCACGCCTTTTTCGGAGATGCGCTCCTGTCAGGGGAGGAAATTAGGCCATTTGACTCGCCAAATGCGAGTATTTCTTATGTTTGGCGAGTGATTCATGAAGAGCACTCGCCAGTCTGGCGAGTAAAGACAATCGCCAGAGCCAGCCAGTCACATAGATCTAAAACACTAGATGGCTCAAGGCGGAGTCTCTCACTCGCCGTCTCTTGCTCAGCTGCTGCTGCTGCACGCCTTGCCCCTCCTCCTCCTCCTCCTCCTCCTCCTCCTCCTCCCAGAGCCCATGTCAACAAACGCTCCGGCAAGACTTGAGTGCACCTCGAGTGATACTAGCTAACGTTACTGTTTAAACAAAACTACACAGTCAACTATTCACTTTAGTTTAATACATGAGGCATTGGCTGACGTTATCTAGCTGGCTAGCTACTGATAGCTCCTGATATCATCATTTTGGCAATAGTTTTCGCAGTAGTTGGCTAGTGTTGTTCCATGAGCTAACGTTAGCTACCGAGCATTGGCTAACGCAGTAGTTGGCTAGTGTTGTTCCATGAGCTAACGTTAGCTACCGAGGCATTGGCTAACGCTATCTAGTTCCGTGAGCTAACGTTAGCTACCGAGCATTGGCTAACGCAGTAGTTGGCTAGTGTTGTTCCATGAGCTAACGTTAGCTACCGAGGCATTGGCTAACGCTATCTAGTTCCGTGAGCTAACGTTAGCTACCGAGCATTGGCTAACGCAGTAGTTGGCTAGTGTTGTTCCGTGAGCTAACGTTAGCTACCGAGGCATTTGCTAACGTTATCTAGTTCTGTGAGCTAACATTAGCTACCGAGCATTGGCTAACGCAGTAGTTGGCTAGTGTTGTTCCGTGAGCTAACGTTAGCTACTGAGGCATTGGCTAACGTTATCTAGTTCCGTGAGCTAACGTTAGCTACCGAGCATTGGCTAACGCAGTAGTTGGCTAGTGTTGTTCCGTGAGCTAACGTTAGCTACCGAGGCATTGGCTAATGTTATCAAGTTCCGTGAGCTAACGTTAGCTACCAAGGCATTGGCTAACGTTATCTAGTTCCGTGAGCCAACTTTAGCTACCGAGGCATTGACTAACATTATCTAGCTGGCTAGCTACTGATAGCTCCTGATATCATCATTTTGGCAATAGTTTTCACAGTAGTTGGCTAGTGTTGTTCCGTGAGCTAACGTTAGCTACCGAGCTAACGTTACTGTTTAAACAAAATGACCCAGTCAACTATTCACTTTAGTTTAATGCATGAGGCATTGCCTAACGTTATCTAGCTGGCTAGCAGTAGTTACAGATAGCTCCTGATATCAATGTCTTATAACATCTAGGGATGCACGATAATTATCGGGCCGATATCAGCAATTATGACGTCATCCCGATAACGTTATTAATAGCTCCGATAATATACAATAAATTTTTTGGTTAAAAGAAATCCGTTGTGGGTGGATTTGGATGAAGGGTGCTTGTTTTTATTATAGCCTCCTCCCGTTTTGCCAGTACTGTGGTATGACTGACAGCGTGTGGTTTAGGAACAGGGAGTTTTACACAAATCCAGCGCTCCCTTTCTTGGCTGTGACGTAGTCACGTTACATTCGGAGGCAGACAGTCGATCTGCCAATTACGTCCCTCCGCTTGCACCCACCTCTTCTTCTTACCACCAATCAGAAGCTCTCGTTCGTTTATTTACCTCCGGATTGTCGGCCATTATTCTACTCGGAGCTATAACGTTAGCTGCTCCCCGCCAGCCACATTGACAAGTACCAGCGCTTATGCATTACTGGCAAATGTCTTGTTGCACTTGTGGCAACGAGCGTTGTCAGCATCGACTTTAGTAAAATAGACCCAGACTTTTTTTGAGGAATTTAAACGTCGCAAACTAATCTTGTTGGTCGTTTTCTATCTCTCCTCCCTCGGTCTCTCTCTGCCTGCGCGAGCGGGCTGTGCTCTTACACACACACACTCACTCACACACACACACACACGGGTGCTGTCGAGAGCAGAGCTGTCTGTACTCGGCAGCACCTGTGTGTGTGTGTGTGTGTAAGAGCACAGCCTGCTCGCGCAGGCAGAGAGAGACCGAGGGAGGAGAGATAGAAAACGGCCAACAAGATTAGTTTGCGATGTTTAAATTCCTAAAAAAAAATCCATAATTTCTCGAGTACCGATAGCAGTACCGATGACGTCGGAGCTTATAAATACTAAAAAAAAAAAAAAAAAAAAATTGATTAAAAAAAAATATATATATACATTTAAAAAAAAATTATAATACAATAAATATCGGTTATCGATATCGGTTATCGGCCTGAGGAGCATAAAGTTATCGGTATCGGTGTCAATATCGTGCATCCCTAATAACATCATTAGCTTTTGCAGTTGTTGGCTAATTAGCTATCATGCTTCATAGCTAACTGAACACTGAGAACATCTTATAAGTTTCAGTTCATAGGAAAATACTTTAGGGTAAGTAAAGTAAGTAAATTAACTTAGATACCGTTATGCTTAACACCCAGTACTACTCACTTTACTTAATTTCTAAGATTAGATTAGATCATTTAGACAGGACTTTGAGAATGCCTGTGTTAGACCTACAGTATAATACTGCCAGCTGCTATAAGAAAACCCAAAACGATCGGTATCGGCAGTGTATCGGCCAATATGACTCATATATGACGATCGGTATCGGTGGCAAAAAAGTGATCGGGGCATCCCTAATTCTCACTTAATATAATACATTTAACCGAAATATACAGCTAAGCCCCATTGTATTCTGAAATGTAGACTTAACAATGTAGGCAACTAAGCCAATAGAAATAAGGTATAATTTATGAGTGCTTTGGCTCCTATAAATACAGTACAGCTCAATACACACAATTGTTAAGGGGATGCAGACCAGAGAAATACTTTTGTATTGTTTACATCAGGGTCCCCCATTTTCAATTCATCAGTACATGACATATTACAGATAGACAGCACTGTTCCATCCAGACATTTATGACATACCAGATCTACAGAAATACAGCACTGTTTAAGAGACAGAGTTTCTAAAAAGAGTATATACATTTGAGGGGGAAGAAACTGTACATTTAGTGTTGTCACGATACTGGAATTTCGACTTCGATACGATACCTTGAAAAGTATCGATACTTCGATACCATTTCGATATAAAAAAATATATATATATATTTTTTTAAACAAATTTAGCTTTTGTTGCTGGTTGATTCTCCTCAGCTTCTCTCTGGTACTATAAGAGAAGATAAATATAACACTTTTAAAACCCTTTGTTTATCTTTAGATCACACATTTAAAAATAACTGTTCATCTCACTTCAATCATTTTAATTGCAGATGCAGAACATGGTATTTTCCCAAGCAGACAGATGTAAACACTAATCTGTGTTGCATGTACCTGACAACCTGAACTGTTTGTATTACAGTTAGTAAGAGTTTCGATTTTTATTTAAAGATAACAAGAGCGAGAGAGAGAGAGAAAGAGAGAGAGCGAGAGCGAGAGCGAGAGCGAGAGAGAGAGAGAGGCTATGCTCGGAGCATTTTAGTAACGTTACATTTTCAACAAGATTGCTGCTATTTAAACACTTCATGGAAACGGGGTAACGTTAACCTTATGTCGACTGTAGTATTGTATGACCTCGACATAACGTTTAAACGTTAACGTTACTCCGTTTCCATGCAGTAATTGTAAAAGTGGCCAGCTAAGCTAACGGAGCTAACGGCTAGCAGTAGCTAGCTCTAACGTTACAACGAATCAGCTGTTGATATTATGCGCCATCAGTAGACAACGTATCATGTATTAAACTAGAGTTAATGGTTTAATGCTTCAGTCACAGTGACGTTGAAAGAGCAGCTGTCACGAACCTCTCATTTCTTTATGGAGATCCTCGTTGACACTGCTCTAACACCGCTTGCAAATAGCATTGGGGCAGCTTTAGCTTGTCCTTCGTTGTTTACTTCAAACCCGAAGTACCTCCAAACAGCACTTCTGCTGTTTTCTTTATCCACAAGCACAAGTTGCGGAGGCTCTGCATCTTCAGCTAAAATGTTTGTTTACTAACTGAAGACGGCTCTGTGAGGGGGAGGGCTGGACTCGGAGCAGGCGGAGGGGCAAGCGTGCTCTGAACAGCGCGCCAACAACTTGAGGTAGAACACTCGCCAGCTGGTACCGATACTGCAGAAAGTATCGGTATTTCGGGAAATGAGTATCGAAACCATTTTAAAGGGGAACTATCTTATAAATGACCTTTTCCTGTGTTTAGGGTTATTTTCTAGCTATGTGGACTTATAGTAATAGAATCTATGTCTCTAATTCTCGATTTGGCGCATTCTTCCAATTCTCCCCTCACAATAATGTCCCTCCCTCAAGTGAGTCATCTGAAAATTTGCCTATATGGGACGTCATATGGTGCATTTGCATAATAACACCCGCCCCCTCTAGCTGCCCGCCGAGCGAGAGAAGCAGAGAACTGTAAACGCTCTGCGTCTCCCTCTCCCTCTCGTCCACCACCGCGCTGCGCCACAGACAGCTCATGCTCCCGAACCGAGAGAGAGAGAACTGTAAACACTCTGCGTGTGTCTCTCTCTCTCTCTCTCTCTCTCTCTCATAGCAGCAGCAAACTAACACAACGTTAGTAACAGCCTGATTTCTTGTGGCTGAAAAATGATGGGTTTGAGTACTTGATTAGAAATATAAACCAATGCATTTATTTTTTTTAAACGTACAGATGTCTTCAATAGACTGACAGGAATTGTTTAAAGTTGCCCAAATAGTGCTAGGAATAGTAAAATAGTTCCCCTTTAAATATTCAGTATCGATATGTATCGATACTTCGATATTTTTGACAACACTACATTGGAGGGGGTTGGGTAGGTGGGGTGGGGACTGGTGGTTACGGTAACATGATCATCAGTTTAACACGCTAATAATCACCCATTTTGTCTCTGCAGTTTAGAGGAGAAGAAAGGGCTGCCGGTGGGGGACACATACAGAAAGGGCTGCCGGTGGGGGACACATACAGGGCTGCCGGTGGGGGACACATACAGGGCTGCCGGTGGGGGACACATACAGGGCTGCCGGTGGGGGACACATAAAGGGCTGCCGGTGGGGGACACATACATAAAGGGCTGCCGGTGGGGGACACATGAAGGCTGCCGGTGGGGGACACATACAGGGCTGCCGGTGGGGGGGACATACAGGGCTGCCGGTGGGGGACACATACAGGGCTGCCGGTGGGGGACACATACCGGTGGGGGACATATACCGGTGGGGGACACATACCGGTGGGGGACACATACAAGATTTTTTTTGGCTGGTAAAAAGTCTGTTTGGCTGGTAAAAAAAATCATCTACCCGCCAGTTGGCTGGTAAGCCAAAAGGTTTGTTTCCTCCCCTGGCTGCTGTGTATAAATGTCCGTTCTATATACCGTCAACTTTCATTAATTTGATTTTGCTCCGAGAGACAGACCGTTCTGAGATTGAGATTATACATTATTCTATTTGTATGCTGGTGACACGGCGTAGGTATGTTGATATTTATTTTGTTTAAATAAATTCGAATGGTTCGAACTAGTGCTGTCAGGCGATAAAAAAAATGTATCTAATTAATTACAGGATTTGTAATTAATTAATCTAATTAATCGCATTTTAATCGCATAACCATTTTATGCCTGATATTCTATAATCATATTTCAAATTGCATGTGTCCGGATGGCAGAATTCAGTACTGTATCTACAAAATCTTCTGTTTAACACTTTCAGTGTCGGCCATAACTTTGATTAATGTCCTTGAGTGCCATCATCCACTTCAATGATAGCGTTAAAAACGCATAATCGCTGTGTTCGAGCCCAGCTCTCGGCGTTGCTACCAGCTTGGCTGGTCGTTCATACTACTACAATTGGCAGTATTAGGGGGTGGGAAGCTGGTGGGTGGGAATCTGGCGTTGTGGACAGCGACGCCTACAGGTCCGGTCTCGGCGCTTGCTCAGCGGGGGCAGGACTTGGTGGAGATAGCGTGCCCTCCCACGTGTTACACTTCACCAATGAGAGTCCTCGCTGCCAAGTGAAAAGATGTCACTGGCAGTCGCCACACGTATGGGAGGAAGCGTGCGGTCGGCTTCAGGACGCCCTTGTACCGACTCGTAGGAGAACATGCATACAGCAGCTAGATTATCGATAGTATATGTGTACTTATGCACGCTATAGAAGCGAGCTGAGAAATCGATTCTCTCATTTCCTCAACATCACACACATATACACATACACGCTGTTATCTCAGTGAATACAGCTCTGATTATCCTAAAACTGGTAACATAGACTCCTTACCTTAGATCAGATGTTCTCCAAAAAGATTATTCCAATTCCTGATCGCCATTCCAAATATCAATTGCGTTTATTGATTGATTATCGGCTGCTGTAAATATATATTCCAGGCTGCTTTCCAACTCGCGATCACTTCCCTCATCATCAGATCCCTCGCCAGCATAATGGAGCCAGTTGGCTCCACCTCTACAGATCCACCAGTATAATCGAATGGCCTGCAGTTACACAGGGATAGACGATAGGGGGCGGTATTTTCCCATCGGAGGTCCTAGAGGGGCTGCTGTACCAACGGGAGACTCGGTTGATGAAATATGAATTCAGATTGCTAATAAAAAATAAAAACTCAACGGGGGGCATGAAAAGACAACATAACACGTCGTCGGCACTCAAATCATCTTCCATCCATTAATTTGCTTAGATTTTTCAGGTCTGGTCAATTTGAGCATGGTGTTATTCACAGTCAAAGATAAAAAAAATTATTGATATTCTCATTTGGTTCATTACAATTTACTCAAGCCTAGTAACAGACACAGTATTTCTGACACTGGGAATACATTCCCTGAGATCCATAGATGTTCCTAGAATCAGATACCAAGAACATGCAAATGGACCATATTAAAGTCTGTAAATGTGTATTCTACGTTCTTATGGAATGAATGAAATAAAAATAGATTTTTTTTTGTAATACATTTTTAGTTAATTTTCATAACGCGATAATTTGCTGTGTAATTAATTAATCTAATTAACGCGATAAACTGACAGCCCTAGTTCGAACCTATGTTTTTTTTTTTTTTTTTTTAGAAGGAATATTCTAATGTCACTTTTGGCCAATTTTTGACAGCCCTACTGGGATGCGACACATCGTTACACGGCTAGTTTGATCCACTGTGTCCGCCCGACTTTGTGTTTTAAATCCCTTTCTATGATTAGTATCCATTTGTTGGACAGACAAGAGTTGACGTTATGTTCTAATTTAAAAATAAACCAACAGACAGTAATACCTTCCGTCAATTTTCTATCCTTTCATTGATGGTAAATGGTGCATTTATATAGCAGCTTTTATCCAAAGCGCTTTAAAATGTGTTCCTCGCATTTTACCCATTCACTCACACACCGAAGGCAGAGGCAACCATGCAAGGTGCCAACCTGCTCATCGGGAGCAATTAGGGGATTAAGTGCTGGCTAGCTACTGATAGCTCCCGATATCATCATTTTGGCAATCGTTTTGCCAGTAGTTGGCTAGTGTTGTTCCGTGAGCTAACGTTAGCTACCGAGCTAACGTTAGCTACCGAGCTAACGTTAGCTACCTAGCTATCGTTACTGTTTAAACAGAATGACCCAGTCAACTATTCACCTTTAGTTTAATACATGATGCATTGTCTAACGTTATCTAGCTGGCTAGCTACTGATAGCTGCTGATATCAACAAATGCTCCAGCAATAGTCGAGTGCATGATACCTCCGTTAGCTCGGTAGCTCACGTTAGCTCACGTTAGCTCACTGTTCAAAACGAAATGTCCCATTAAACTAAATAGTTCACTGAGGCGTTGTCTTAACGCTATCTAGCCGGCTAGCTGTAGCTACAGATAGCTCCTGATATCAATGTCTTATAACATTGATTCGATGCGTATTCGAGCCCCTGGCTTGCGAAAGGGGCTAGCTGAGGGAGTAGGGTATATCTGCAGAGCCGCAGATATAACCTGCTGAGGGCATTCAGAATGTGATTTGACCAAAGCAGAGTATACACACAGACAGTGGAGATAGCGAGCATTTTGACTTGTTGCGTGGTGGCGATGTCTCGCAGATCATACAACTACAAGTATAATTATATAATATATATATTTTATAAAAAACTTTTTTTTAAGTATATATATATATATATATATATATATATATATATATATATATATATATATATATATATATATATATATTAGAGCTGGGCATAGATTAGATTTTTTAATCTAGATTAATCTACCTGCAATCCTGGAATTGATCTAGATTAATCTAGATTAAAATGGCTAAAAAAAAGAAAAAAAGTCTGCCAAATGCATTCAAAATGTGTGTTCTACCCAAATAATGACCAGAGGAGGAGATTTATAATCTCCTCTTCATCTGAGGAGTCACTAGCTGTTCTATCTCCTTGTTCAACAGCATGAACGTGTCTCTTCTTTTTGTAATTTCCAGTGTTTCTTTTAAAACCAGATTTATCGTAATTTTCTGTGCCCTTCCTTTGATGCCATTAACATTGTTACACTGATATTGACAGCTCTCTCCAGTGTCAAATCACTCTCTGTCAGTAGTTTCTTCTGTGCACCTTAATTTCTTAATCCACACACAAACTATTCTATCCCCAGGCCATCAGGCTGCTAAACGAACAATGAATGAACACTACACAACAACAACCACCAAACGCACATAGCACACACATCCACACGCACACACTCACTTTAAACAAACACACTGTAGCACCCACTCCACACACTTTATAGCACACACCCACTTTAAACAAACACACTGTAGCACCCACTCCCCACACTTTATATTTATGGATGAAGGATTGCACTACAACTCGTACACCTTACTGTAAATTGTACCTAAAATTGTACCTCATCCCATTTCTGCTTTGCACTAGATAGTACTGTACATTAGTACACTGCATAGTATTGTATATTATATGGTAACTCAGAACATTGTACATATGTCTATACCGAACACTGTGACCTCATTTTTCTTCTTCTAAATTCATGCTATATTATGTTATTATGTTATTTGATACTATCTTGTCTAGCACAGTCTCTGGAGCGTAACAGTAAGAAGCATTTTGTATGAAAGTATTCTGTACTTCTGTATGACAACTATTAAAGAACTTGAACTTGAACTTGAAACCTGTCTCTCAATGTGTCTTTTAGTGAATCTCTGAATTCACAATGCTGCTGACTGGTAGCTCACACACAGACTGCTGCAGAAGCAGGTTTCTCAACAAATTCAGTGCAAGCTCAGTGTAACAGTTCCATGAAAGAAGAGAACACTGAACAGCTACTACAGTCTCAGGTCCACATCCAAGAGAACACCGAACAGCTACTACAGTCTCAGGTCCACATCCAAGAGAACACTGAACAGCTACTACAGTCTCAGGTCCACATCCAAGAGAACACTGAACAGCTACTACAGTCTCAGGTCCACATCCAAGAGAACACTGAACAGCTACTACAGTCTCAGGTCCACATCCAAGAGAACACTGAGCAGCTACTACAGTCTCAGGTCCACATCCAAGAGAACACTGAACAGCTACAGTCTCAGGTCCACATCCAAGAGAACACTGAGCAGCTACTACAGTCTCAGGTCCACATCCAAGAGAACACTGAACAGCTACAGTCTCAGGTCCACATCCAAGAGAACACTGAACAGCTACTAGTCTCAGGTCCACATCCAAGAGAACACTGAACAGCTACTACAGTCTCAGGTCCACATCCAAGAGAACACTGAACAGCTACTACAGTCTCAGGTCCACATCCAAGAGAACACTGAACAGCTACAGTCTCAGGTCCACCTCCAAGAGAACACTGAACAGCTACAGTCTCAGGTCCACATCCAAGAGAACACTGAACAGCTACAGTCTCAGGTCCACATCCAAGAGAACACTGAACAGCTACAGTCTCAGGTCCACATCCAAGAGAACACTGAACAGCTACAGTCTCAGGTCCACATCCAACAGAACACTGAACAGCTACTACAGTCTCAGGTCCACATCCAAGAGAACACTGAACAGCTACTACAGTCTCAGGTCCACATCCAAGAGAACACTGAACAGCTACAGTCTCAGGTCCACATCCAAGAGAACACTGAACAGCTACTACAGTCTCAGGTCCACATCCAAGAGAACACTGAACAGCTACTACAGTCTCAGGTCCACATCCAAGAGAACACTGAACAGCTACTACAGTCTCAGGTCCACATCCAAGAGAACACTGAGCAGCTACTACAGTCTCAGGTCCACATCCAAGAGAACACTGAACAGCTACAGTCTCAGGTCCACATCCAAGAGAACACTGAGCAGCTACTACAGTCTCAGGTCCACATCCAAGAGAACACTGAACAGCTACAGTCTCAGGTCCACATCCAAGAGAACACTGAACAGCTACTAGTCTCAGGTCCACATCCAAGAGAACACTGAACAGCTACTACAGTCTCAGGTCCACATCCAAGAGAACACTGAACAGCTACAGTCTCAGGTCCACATCCAAGAGAACACTGAACAGCTACAGTCTCAGGTCCACCTCCAAGAGAACACTGAACAGCTACAGTCTCAGGTCCACATCCAAGAGAACACTGAACAGCTACAGTCTCAGGTCCACATCCAAGAGAACACTGAACAGCTACAGTCTCAGGTCCACATCCAAGAGAACACCGAACAGCTACTACAGTCTCAGGTCCACATCCAAGAGAACACTGAACAGCTACTACAGTCTCAGGTCCACATCCAAGAGAACACTGAACAGCTACTACAGTCTCAGGTCCACATCCAAGAGAACACTGAACAGCTACTACAGTCTCAGGTCCACATCCAAGAGAACACTGAGCAGCTACTACAGTCTCAGGTCCACATCCAAGAGAACACTGAACAGCTACAGTCTCAGGTCCACATCCAAGAGAACACTGAGCAGCTACTACAGTCTCAGGTCCACATCCAAGAGAACACTGAACAGCTACAGTCTCAGGTCCACATCCAAGAGAACACTGAACAGCTACTAGTCTCAGGTCCACATCCAAGAGAACACTGAACAGCTACTACAGTCTCAGGTCCACATCCAAGAGAACACTGAACAGCTACAGTCTCAGGTCCACATCCAAGAGAACACTGAACAGCTACAGTCTCAGGTCCACCTCCAAGAGAACACTGAACAGCTACAGTCTCAGGTCCACATCCAAGAGAACACTGAACAGCTACAGTCTCAGGTCCACATCCAAGAGAACACTGAACAGCTACAGTCTCAGGTCCACATCCAAGAGAACACTGAACAGCTACAGTCTCAGGTCCACATCCAACAGAACACTGAACAGCTACTACAGTCTCAGGTCCACATCCAAGAGAACACTGAACAGCTACTACAGTCTCAGGTCCACATCCAAGAGAACACTGAACAGCTACAGTCTCAGGTCCACATCCAAGAGAACACTGAACAGCTACTACAGTCTCAGGTCCACATCCAAGAGAACACTGAACAGCTACTACAGTCTCAGGTCCACATCCAAGAGAACACTGAACAGCTACTACAGTCTCAGGTCCACATCCAAGAGAACACTGAGCAGCTACTACAGTCTCAGGTCCACATCCAAGAGAACACTGAACAGCTACAGTCTCAGGTCCACATCCAAGAGAACACTGAGCAGCTACTACAGTCTCAGGTCCACATCCAAGAGAACACTGAACAGCTACAGTCTCAGGTCCACATCCAAGAGAACACTGAACAGCTACTAGTCTCAGGTCCACATCCAAGAGAACACTGAACAGCTACTACAGTCTCAGGTCCACATCCAAGAGAACACTGAACAGCTACAGTCTCAGGTCCACATCCAAGAGAACACTGAACAGCTACAGTCTCAGGTCCACCTCCAAGAGAACACTGAACAGCTACAGTCTCAGGTCCACATCCAAGAGAACACTGAACAGCTACAGTCTCAGGTCCACATCCAAGAGAACACTGAACAGCTACAGTCTCAGGTCCACATCCAAGAGAACACTGAACAGCTACAGTCTCAGGTCCACATCCAACAGAACACTGAACAGCTACTACAGTCTCAGGTCCACATCCAAGAGAACACTGAACAGCTACTACAGTCTCAGGTCCACATCCAAGAGAACACTGAACAGCTACAGTCTCAGGTCCACATCCAAGAGAACACTGAACAGCTACTACAGTCTCAGGTCCACCTCCAAGAGAACACTGAACAGCTACTACAGTCTCAGGTCCACATCCAAGAGAACACTGAACAGCTACAGTCTCAGGTCCACATCCAAGAGAACACTGAACAGCTACTGCAGTCTCAGGTCCACATCCAAGAGAACACTGAACAGCTACTACAGTCTCAGGTCCACATCCAAGAGAACACTGAGCAGCTACTACAGTCTCAGGTCCACATCCAAGAGAACACTGAACAGCTACTACAGTCTCAGGTCCACCTCCAAGAGAACACTGAGCAGCTACTACAGTCTCAGGTCCACCTCCAAGAGAACACTGAACAGCTACTACAGTCTCAGGTCCACATCCAAGAGAACACTGAACAGCTACAGTCTCAGGTCCACATCCAAGAGAACACTGAACAGCTACTACAGTCTCAGGTCCACATCCAAGAGAACACTGAACAGCTACAGTCTCAGGTCCACATCCAAGAGAACACTGAACAGCTACTGTCTCAGGTCCACCTCCAAGAGAACACTGAACAGCTACTAGTCTCAGGTCCACATCCAAGAGAACACTGAACAGCTACTACAGTCTCAGGTCCAACAGAACACTGAACAGCTACTACAGTCTCAAGTCCACATCCAAGAAAACACTGAGCAGCTACTACAGTCTCAGGTCCACATCCAAGAGAACACTGAACAGCTACTACAGTCTCAGGTCCACATCCAAGAGAACACTGAACAGCTACTACAGTCTCAGGTCCACATCCAAGAGAACACTGAACAGCTACAGTCTCAGGTCCACATCCAAGAGAACACTGAACAGCTACTACAGTCTCAGGTCCACATCCAAGAGAACACTGAACAGCTACTACAGTCTCAGGTCCACATCCAAGAGAACACTGAACAGCTACAGTCTCAGGTCCACATCCAAGAGAACACTGAACAGCTACTACAGTCTCAGGTCCACATCCAAGAGAACACTGAACAGCTACTACAGTCTCAGGTCCACCTCCAAGAGAACACTGAACAGCTACTACAGTCTCAGGTCCACCTCCAAGAGAACACTGAACAGCTACTACAGTCTCAGGTCCACATCCAAGAGAACACTGAACAGCTACTACAGTCTCAGGTCCACATCCAAGAGAACACTGAACAGCTACTACAGTCTCAGGTCCACATCCAAGAGAACACTGAACAGCTACTACAGTCTCAGGTCCACATCCAAGAGAACACTGAACAGCTACTACAGTCTCAGGTCCACCTCCAAGAGAACACTACACAACAACAACCACCAAACACACATAGCACACACATCCACACGCACACACTCACTTTAAACAAACACACTGTAGCACCCACTACACACACTTTATAGCACACACCCACTTTAAACAAACACACTGTAGCACCCACTCCCCACACTTTATATTTATGGATGAAGGATTGCACTACAACTCGTACACCTTACTGTAAATTGTACCTAAAATTGTACCTCATCCCATTTCTGCTTTGCACTAGATAGTACTGTACATTAGTACACTGCATAGTTGTGTATTGTATATTATATGGTAACTCAGAACATTGTACATATGTCTATACCGAACAACTGTGACCTCATTTTCTTCTTCTAAATTCATGCTATATTATGTTATTATGTTATTTGATACTATCTTGTCTAGCACAGTCTCTGGAGCGTAACAGTAAGAAGCATTTTGTATGAAAGTATTCTGTACTTCTGTATGACAACTATTAAAGAACTTGAGAACTTGAGAACTACTACAGTCTCAGGTCCACCTCCAAGAGAACACTGAGCAGCTACTACAGTCTCAGGTCCACCTCCAAGAGAACACTGAACAGCTACTACTGTCTCAGGTCCACCTCCAAGAGAACACTGAACAGCTACAGTCTCAGGTCCACATCCAAGAGAACACTGAGCAGCTACTGTCTCAGGTCCACATCCAAGAGAACACTGAGCAGCTACTACAGTCTCAGGTCCACATCCAGGAGAACACTGAACAGCTACAGTCTCAGGTCCACATCCAAGAGAACACTGAACAGCTACAGTCTCAGGTCCACATCCAAGAGAACACTGAACAGCTACTACAGTCTCAGGTCCACATCCAAGAGAACACTGAACAGCTACTACAGTCTCAGGTCCACATCCAAGAGAACACTGAACAGCTACTACAGTCTCAGGTCCACATCCAAGAGAACACTGAACAGCTACTGTCTCAGGTCCACATCCAAGATAACACTGAACAGCTACTGTCTCAGGTCCACATCCAAGAGAACACTGAACAGCTACTACAGTCTCAGGTCCACATCCAAGAGAACACTGAACAGCTACTACAGTCTCAGGTCCACATCCAAGAGAACACTGAACAGCTACTACAGTCTCAGGTCCACATCCAAGAGAACACTGAACAGCTACTGTCTCAGGTCCACATCCAAGAGAACACTGAACAGCTACTACAGTCTCAGGTCCACCTCCAAGAGAACACTGAACAGCTACTACAGTCGGAGTACAGCTCAATACACACAATTGTTAAGGAGATGCAGACCAGAGAAAGACGTTTGTCTTGTTTACATCAGGGTCCCCCATTTTCATTTCATATTGCTCCACATTGTCATCAAACGGTCCAATATTTCCAATAACCCAAGCCATTTCTGTTGTAAACACTCACGATAGTCCAGTCGATCCTTCCTTTAGTGTGTAAAGTGGATTTCCTCCTCTTGTAGATGTTTTCAAGTGCCGCCCGATTAATGTGAGCTAACATGCTAACTCGCTAAGCTAACGTTAATAATGTAAACAAAGCTCTCAACGGACTTCTTCTTTCTTGCATTGCGCAGATTCAGACGTCCTCATGGCCGAATTGTGTTATATCCTGAGGACTTCTTAACCTCACCTGTATAACAATGATTACCGGACCACTAAAGTTACTTTAGTTTAACACATTATTCTGACTACAACTACGGTACATACGTGCAATCACTTCCGGGCACCACAGCTGTGAACTACGGCAAGTATTTAAGGACAATACAGACCCAACGTTGAGAAAAAGATTAACGGCGTCAATTATATTATCGCGCGATACTAGTCTCGCGTTAACGCAGCACGTTAACGCCGTTAACGGCCCAGCTTTTTTTTTTTTTTTATAAAACCAAAAACGATCTGTATCGGTCAATATGGCTCATAGACGGTCGATCGGTGATCTGTATCGGTGGCAAAAAACGTGATCGGGGCATCCCTAGTATCGGAGTGCCTTGTTGACTGCCATAAGCTCAAATTTGCCGATGGCAGTGGCCGATAAATATCCGTCAATTTGTGTCTCATCAATCTGGTCCACACGTTCAAACTTTGAAAAATGTTTCAGTCAAGCGACCTGCACAACCCCGCCCCCACACGCTACTGCATCAAAGTTACTTATGATTAACAAAGGCATTCGTTTTGTGGCATTAATGTTATAGTTACACGTTCAATAACATCAGCATATTTACCGGACCATAGCAAGCATTACTCATTCATATCTCTCACTTCCTTCCTTTGCTCAGAGAGCCTGCACTGAATTGTACCCATTCTGCAATCTGTTAAAGTTTTCAATCAGACATATGTATAGAAAAGCTTTTATTATAACATTTGTTGCAGTAAAATCATTATGCCTCGTTTAGTACTCCTGTGGAGCGCTGGTAGCCTACTCGTGGGCCGCGGGGAGCTAACGTTATTAGCTACGGTAAGTTTGTTGTGGTTCTCTCGTGCAGATCAATGGCGGACTTCCCGGAAGTAAAAAAACGAATAAGCGCTTGCCGATTGGTGGTAAGAACAGCAGGAGGCGGGTGCAAGCGGTGTGACGTAATTGGCAGAATCGACTGTCAATCAAAATTGTTCTGTTGTACCTGACACGACACATGCATTGCAAACTCAGATTATGGAGATATTACTGGAGAACATGGAGCTTTGTTTGAGAGAGATACAGTGAGTGCTGTCTCTTAAACTCTTAAAACTCATAAACCTTTTAGTCTTTTAGTCAAGTTAGTCTGTTAGGTTATGAAAGCCAGTGGGTATTGTATGACTCAGACTTCAGCAATAATCATAAGCATTATAAAATATATAAAAAACACACATGGCATGATGGAATACCATAAACATATTTCTTGACGTTTCCTTTTTTAAGTAAGTAAAGAGGCCTATGTTCCAGGGTTTCCGTTGTCCGGTAATTACAGTTTTTTTACCGGGGAAATCTGTTGAAGTCAGACATATTTAAATCTCTCCGGTCATAATGTCCTGTGAAAATAATTCCCTCGCGACCTGTGGTTTGCTGATGAGAATGGCGGGGCGGGAGCTTGATGGTGGATTAGCGAGAAGCATGCAACTGCAGAGCCGCAGAGCTCACAGTTGTGCCCGCACAGTGCAATACTCCAATTCAGCCATTGGGTGGGTGGCGCTGCTGAGCGGTCCCCAGACCGGACCTGATAGCGCCGCTGGCTCTGCAGTTGCATACTATTGGGATTTGTTTATCGCTTCGTTGGAAGGCGGAGATTGTCATTGGTTTCAGCGATCACGCAACGTTGAACCCCACGATAATGTTGCCGTCTCTCTCTCTGCCAAATTTCTCAGTTCTTCGCTTGATATAATTAATGTCCAATATAGGGCTGCACGATTTTGGGAAATAATCTAATTGCGATTTTTCTGACAGATATTGCGATTGCGATAAAATTTGCAATTATAATATATATATTTTTTTTAAGCAGCCCCACAGAGGTTTATTGTAAAATGCGGCTTGCATCTGGCCTACGCGTAGGGCTGGGCGATATGGCCTAAATATGATATCACAATATTTTCTGACCTTTCGGCGATACACATCACGATGTTTTTCCTTTTTTCCCCAAACAATTCATTATGAGGCCTACCAAGACAGTATTTGAGTTTGCAAGCGAACATTAAAGACAAAAGACTCATGCATTTAGCATTTTTATATTATATATTAGATTTAGATGATTGGATTCTTAGATTATATATTTAGCATTTTAGCCTTTCGTTTTTTTATATTATATATTAGATTAGATTTAGATGATTAGATTACATATTGTAACTATTTATTTATTTACATGTATGTATACATTTATTATTTGAACGGCTTAAGGCTATATCTGTACTTGATGTTTGTTTGTTGTGTTGCATACTTGAAATAAACTTCAATCAAATCAAACCCCCCCTCTTAAAAACAAAAACCTGTGTTTAACCTAGCCATCTATAAAACATCATGCTAAAACTGTGAAACAAATGTCCTACTCCCCTAAAGAAAGAAATACATAGCAAACATAACTCAGTTATCCAATAGTGCTGCTGCTTTTTATTTTGTTAAAATCTTTTAGTTAATAAGACTAAAAGACTACAATATGACTACAAGGGCCAGAAGCCCACTTCATGACGGCTTCCTGTCCTCGCATTCCATTTCCGGTTTACGTTACATTTTCAACAACAGATTGCTGCTAATTAAACACTTCATGGAAACGGAGTAATGTAAACGTTACGTCGAGTTCATACGTGTAGTGTAGTATGAACTCCACATAACGTTAACATTACTCCGTGTCCACTGTTGCTGCCACTGTTGCGTCGCAGATGGATGGTACACTCTGTTAGCTCCGTAGCTAATCCGCTCATAAACTAACTTACAGATAGCAGTACTGTTAACGTCAGAGTTTACTCCTGGGTTTCAGGGGGCATCCCTAGCACCGAGCCACCGCCTCTCTGTCTCTGGCTAGGTGTGTGCGCTTGCGTGCGTGTATGTGCGTGTAGATGACGTAATTTTGGCAAGTGTGTGTGTGACTGACTTTTTTTTTCTGCGAGAGGGAGAGGCGAGGCGAGAGAGAGAGGAAAGCATTTAGCACTGCGCTTGTAAGTCTCATCTCAGCCGCGGCGACCTCTAACGCGAGGGCAAAACATCACGATATCCGCGATACGTTTAAAAAGTGTATCGTTAATGAACTGTACCCGATATTTATATAATATCGTCATATCGCCCAGCCCTACCTACGCGGTTGGTCTGTTCGGGACACCGAGCCTGAAAATTAGGGATGCACGATATTGCTTTTTTGACACAGATACCGATAACTTTATGCTCCTCAAGCCGATATCGATAACCGATATTTATTGTATTATAAAAAAGATTTTAATGTATATATATTTTTTTAGATCAATTTTTTTTTTCTTCAACATGAAACCAAACATATCACAATACAATAATAATACATAAAAAGACTTCCCAGGACAATAACTTAACACCAACTTAAATGTGACCTAACCAGACAACAGAAACAAAAGCCAAGACAACAGTTTTGACTGATAAAGTGACCATATTTATTTTTCCAAATGAAAATTCACAATCCGTCAACAACTTATAATACATCCAACCTAAGACGCTCGAAGCTTTTTGTTCTTCTTTTTTCAAAGCGGAGCCTTGAAAAAAAGGCTTTGAGTGGACACATCACCACCTCACATCACCACCACAACAACAAGTCACCTGCAACATCACCACCGCCACGGTGTTAAAAGCCCACGACGACGGCGCGAGCACGCTTGTACCTATTGACGAGTCGTTTGCTAAATTAAAGAAGTTTGACAGAAATGACCCAAGGGCTCAAGCCGCTAGTTTTTAAGCAGTCCTTGGTGGTGCAAATTAACCTGGCTACTACGGAGCAATAAGTGACTGCGTATTCAACCAAGGGTTGCATCCCAGCCATGAAAGGGGCTAGCTTTGCTTAGCTCCTCGCGTCGTCATAGGCTTCTAAGTTAACACAATAACACACCATCGTAGCGGTGGTGATGCCGCAGATGACCCGTCAGGCTGGATGTATTACAAGTTGTTGCCCTTTTCCCTCCTTGTGGAACTTCTGCATTGCATTTATTACAAATAGCAAGCAAACTTTTTCCTCTGAAATTCCGAGTACCGACGCGGCCATCTTTGTTGTTAACGTCCGCGCTGCTTCCAGAAACTTGCGTGGCTACGTCACAGCCAAGAAAGGGAGCGCTGGATTTGTGTAAAACGCCCTGTTCCTAAACCACACGCTATCGGTCGTACCACAGTACTGACAAAACGGGAGGAGCCTACAGTCAAAACAAACGCACTTCATTCCAATTCACCCACACCGCATTTTTCTTTACCAAAAAATATATTATATTATCGGAGCTATTAATAACGTTATCGGGTTTATCAGGATGACGTCATAATTGCTGATATCGGCCCGATAATTATCGTGCATCCCTACTGAAAATGTTTATTTTTATCTGGGAATCGATACTGGTACCCAACGGTACCTTTTTTTCTGTACTTTACTCTCCCTCTCTGAAGTCTAAACTTCACAACACACAATCTAAAACCCCTTACCTTCGTCTCCCAAACCGTTCCTACAACAATAACAACTTGCAAAGGAGAGATCTTGTATCTCAATGGGACTTCCTGGTTAAAAAAATTAAATAAAAGCTAGCATAATTTTTTTTGCGATTTGCTAATTGCATCATTTCAAATCGCGATTTCGATTTCAAATCGATTAATCGTTCAGCCCTAATCTGTACTTGATGTTGTTGCATATTTGAAATAAACTTCAATCAAATCAAATAAGGCCAGGGATACTTTAAACATTTTAAACACTTTCTAACACTACACCATATTTTATCTATTTATTACTTAAGGATTTGCACTACTTCTCTACCTCATATTTGCATTTGTTGCATTTTGTACTTTAGTTTTGTATATTGTATATTTTGTAGTGTTTGGTCTTTATTCTTTTTACTGTATGAAGCACAATGTCAGGGGCCTCATACAGAACCAAGCATTTCACTGTAATGTACATGTACCGTATAATGTGACAAATAAAACAACTTGAACCTTAAGATACTTACTGTAAGGACTGTTACTGCTGGTGTATCATGAGGATCCGTGTTGGATCTCCAGACGTGCCACTGCCAAATGGGGAGAGAAACGCAATTAGTCAAAGCACATACTTTCATACTCATAACAAGCTACTAGCTACAACAAGAGCTATAACATTCATATCCACTTCTGCATTAGGCCACATCCCATGAGGATAAGACAGGCCAGTCTCGCTTTGTTTGTGGGCCTTTGTATCTCATTCTGACTTTGCATTTAATTCGAGCACCTCCTGTCTCTACTTTGCGATGCATGCCTAAATGCGATGCTTATGACCGTTCCTAAAGCTAAAAGAGTGTGAAGCCACTGTAAAGAGTATTGATCATTGTACATGTTTTAATTGATGATATGATAGCATTTCCACCCTGAACCTTCTTGTACTACTTTTAGCTGGGCGGTGGTGGTCTTGGTGAGTTTTATGTTGCATCTGTCAAGTAGGCTTAACTGCTGCCATTCTTGGCCAGGTCTCTCTGGGAACATAACTTTTAATATCGGTGTGACTAAACCTGGTCAAATAAACGGTTCAATAAAATACACGTCGTTTGGATTATTCGTTTAGCAAATGGTGCCGTTAGTTAGTTGACTTACCGTGGTAAGAGCATGCCAACACAGGTTAACCCTTTCACTGCCACACGACAGCCGGTTAACCCTTGCACTGCCACACGACAGCCGGTTAACCCTTTCACTGCCACACGGCAGAATGTTAACCCTTTCACTGCCACACGACAGAAGGTTAACCCTTTACTATCACACAACCGACGGCGACCGTCAGAAACAGACGTTAGGTTCGCTGGGAGCCATGTTGGCTAACGTTACACTACAACTAGTAGAGCCATATGAAATCCGCAATCACGGAATCGCGGACGGAATCGCGGAATTGAGCAATAAAAATGGAATCAACTGTAAATTTAAAAAAAAATAATAATAATAATGTTGTGGGACTTGTACAGCACTTTGTTCAACTTTGTCAGTGCTGTAAAGTTTAAACCTTTTTAAATCTTAGACAAATAAAACACTTTGCTTTCATGAAATATTGTAAGCCGTCATTTGAGGCTTTATAAAAGCAGCACAATGAACACAAATCTGTCAGTGCCGAGTCCAACCTCATCTTAAATAACAAACAGCATTGCTTGTTGTAATTAACAAAGAGAGGCAGAGTTGATTTTGCAAAAAAAAATATATATATAATTTATATTTTTATATTTTCTAATAATAAAATTTTATTTTCATATTCGAATCCCATGCGAAGCTTCGAAGTATTTAAGACAGCCCTATTAAATGGACTGTTATATCTTATTAAATTGTGGACATTTATTAATTCCCACTTATTAGACACTATTTCTGATGGTAAAATGAGCGTACAAAGCAAAATACAGAATTCTGAAATATTAAAACGGAAAAAATGGAATTTGGAAAAAAATAAAATGGAATTTGGAAAAAAATAAAACGGATTTCATATGGCTCTACAACTAGCACCGTGAGCGGAGGAACAAAGGCTTGTTTGTTGGTTCCGTTGGCCGAGTAACGTTAAACACAAGGCTTGTTGCCTGAGAGACCATCAGTGACTATACTGCTGCTAACTATGTTAGCTAGATTAGCCCGGCTGGCCTTTTGGCTCTCAGCTAAACCAACCCAGCTGTCAAAGTCACAAACACCAACCAGCCAGTGAGCTGTGGTGTTCCACAAGGAAGCATACTAGGTCCGCTACTGTTCCTAATTTATGCAAATGACATGTCGTCAGCTTGTGACTGCAACTTGTTCCTGTTTGCGGACGACTCAGCCCTGCTTGTCTCTGACAAGAACAAGTTACAGGTTGAAAAAACCCTCAGCTCAGAACTAGGCAAAATCTGCATATGGCTCGCTGATAACAAACTATCATTCATTACACATGGGCAAAACAGAGTCTGTTACAAAGGATCAGATTAAACCGAATATATATATTTATTGATTGATATATATTGCATAGTATTTGTATATCGTTTGATATCCCTTGTATATTCCTTGTACATATACACGGAATATCCCTTTAGCCTACACAGACCATAATATTTCATTCTCCTATTGGACAGCGGTCCACAGGCGCCAGGCCATGCCTCCGGAGTCAGGTTCAAAGCCACCGTCAAGACATGTCTGTACATGCCCGGCCTTGCCCAGGAATACGAGACAGAAATGAGGTTGGCACTAGATTGTTCGCCGTGCATATAAATATGGCGCAGGTGAATACAGAAGTAGAGTTACCCAATAAGTTGAAGCCTCACCCACGATACTCCGTGCGGTGAAGTATGGCCTGTTTGGCCCCAAATAGAGCATTGAGACCGCGTGCGAATTAATAACTGAATTGTCAGAGTTTGGCGCTATACCGTCGAGTGCGACATATTTCTATTAAGTCAGTAATAGTCTATTTGTGTATAGTGTATCGTGCGGCTAAAGTTCTACAGTGACCAGCATCACCAACGCTTCCTCGTATCAGCTAGAGTGCTTATCCAGGCTGGGCTGCTTTCATGGCGCTTTCACCCGAGGAGACCTAGACGAGAACCGTGTGGACATGTACACTGGATTAATCTACCCGACGACTACATAGCCCTTTGCGGCTGGATTATATTTGTTTTGGTCCTGTGATTTATGGAGCGGAGAATCGCCGACGCCTACACGTGTGGGATTTACCCTGTGAGGAGCCACGTCGAGTCTGCGCCTCAGAGAGCCTGAGGCCGGCTAGCTTTCTTCACTGTGGAGCTACAGTCTACGGAGAACAGCTGTATTCGTCTGTGGATCAAGAGACTATTGCACCGTCTCCTGTACTTGGAGTCTCCTTAGTCATCGTTGACCAGACTCTCTACTACCGACAGATCCTCTACCCCTGCTGGCTTACAACCGGGGGGACCCTTCCAGTATCTCCCGCTATATATTACTAGTGTACCATAGATATAATTCCCTAAGATTCAGGTTGTATAATTACCTCCTGCGTAACCAGAGAATGGACATTCATTATTGATTTGCCTACGCACATTCCTTTGCCTTATAAGCGCATCCAAAGTAAAATAGAGAAGTATATTATGTACCTTTTGCTGCAATAAATACTTAATTACCACTTTGTGTGGAACCGATTCATTGTGGGAAGTGTTCATCATATTTATATATCATGTACTGTATGGCCAGTAATTAAAGTACATAAAGCGGTAGTGGTTTAATGATACCATACTTATCAATACAGTCAGGGAATTGTACCCCTCAGTTACAGAGTCCATTCTCTTCGGTTCAAATAACAAACTCAGCAAGACCGACGGCTTCTCAGTTACAGTGGGTGACAATATTGTCACAAGGAAAAAAGATATTACCTACCTGGGTTCCATCCTAGAGGCAAATCTTTCCTGTGACAAAATGGCATCCAATGTAATAAAAAAAGTCAACCAACGAACTTGATTCTTGTACCGGATCTCCTCTCTGGTAAACAAGAATACCCTGAAGACTCTGGCAGGAGCACTCATTCAAGGGTACAGTACTACGACTATGCTTGCACCTCATGGTACCAAAGCACCTCAAAGTAGGGCTGGGCGATATGACGATATTATATAAATATCGGGTACAGTTCATTAACGATACACTTTTTTAACGTATCGTGGATATCGTGATGTTTTGCCCAAGAGGATTGTGTCGCGTCAATCTGGTCCACACCCGTTCAAACTTTTGAACAACGCCGCCCCCACACACACACACTACTGCATCAAAGTTACTACTTATTATTAACAAAGGCATTCGTTTTGTGGCATTAACGTTATATAGTTACACATTCAATAACATCAGCGCATTTACCCAAACATAGCAACGTCCGATGATGACATAGATAGCAAACATTACTGTTCATATCTCAGCCCGTGCTGACTCAGTTGTGCCCATTCTGCGGTCTGTTAATAAAGTTTTCAATCAGACAGATGTATGGAAAGGCTTTTATTATAACATTCGTTGCAATAAAATTATTATGGCTCGTTTAGTCATGCTGCGGTGCGCTGGTAATCACTCGTCGGCCGCGGGGAGCTGTTGTTGTCGTTGAGCTGAGCTCTCGTCAAAATCAATGCGGACAAAAGCGGAAGTAAAAAACGCATAGCGCTTGCCGATTGGTGCTAAGAACAGCAGGGCGGGTGCAAACAGTGTGACGTAATTGGCAGACTCGACTGTCAATCAAAATTATTCTGTTGCAGGCTGAATGATTGAATGAAAACGTTATTAACGATTGCAGAATGGGTACAATACAGTACAGCTCAATACAACAACAGTGGACTGGAGGATGAAGACTAGAAAAAGACTTTCGGCTTTTTTACATAAGGGTCCTCCATTTTCAATTCATCAAAACATTTAGAGACATACAAATATACAGTAGTTTCATAAAAATGCTATTTATTTATTTATTTATTGATTGATTTAAAACTTTATTAACATATTGCAGAATGGGTACAGTACAGCTCAATACATACAATTGTTAAGGGGACGCAGACCAGAGAAAGACTTTCGTCTTGTTTACATCAGGGTCCCCCATTTTCAATTAATCATATTTCATATCTAAATCATATAATATCTCATTGCTAAATATATGCAATATATAATTTAATAATCCAATAATCTAAATCTAATATATAATATAAAAATGCTAAATGCATGGGTATTTTATTTTGTCTTTAATGTTAGCTTGCAAACTCAAATACTGTCTTGGTAAGCCTCATAATGAATTGTTTGGGGGGGGAAAAAAAACATTGTGATGTGTATAGTGTATCGCCGAAAGGTCAGAAAATATCGTGATATCATATTTAGGCCATATCGCCCAGCAGCCCTACCTCAAAGGCGCTAAAAACAAAATTACAAACATCTCAAAACAAACTGGTCAGACTACTGCTTGACCATACTCCTAGAACCCACCTCACCCCTGCCCACTTTGACAACCTAGGATGGCTTAGAGTAGACGACAGAGTACAGCAACTTGCAATGGGCCTGGTCTACAAGATACACTACACGACCAAGGTACCCATGTACATGTCAAAATACTTCCCAAAGGTCAGTGAATACCACGATCACAACACCAGAGGGAGCTCCACAAATCATGTTAAACCCAGATTCGGCTCAAACAAGGGACTAAACACGTTTAGCAAATTATGCCACATCAATGTGGAACGCCCTACCCAAAGCTGTAAAGGAATGTGAATCACTACCCACTTTCTAAAACTCTCAAAAAAACACCTACAGGAGACTGCAATTCGAAACTGGCCCCTGAAAATGTCCTAACACAACCCCCTTAAATGTACAGTAAATTACCAAGTATGGTCTTGTCAATATTCCAATGTACAGTTTTGCTTGTAGAGTTGTACAGTGTCCCCCACCCACCCCTCCTACCCAATATCCCCCCCCCACCCACCCACCCACCTCCAATGTACAGTAGTGTTGTCAAAAATATCGAAGTATCGATACATATCGATACTGAATATTTAAAACGGCTTCGATACTCATTTCCCGAAGTACCGATACTTTCTGCAGTATCGGTACCAGCTGGCTTGCTCCCGCAAGTTGTTGACAGACAGACGCGCTGCCAGAGCGCCCTTCCGCCTCCTCCTCCTCCTCGCTCAGAGCAACAGACACAAGCTGCTGCAGCCTCCTCCCTCTCACAGCCGGGCAGCGCAGCCCTGTCTTCAGTTTGTAAACAACGCTATTATTAGCTAACGTTAGCTGTCGTGGCTATCGTTCTGGGAGCTAACGTTAGTAGTACTAGGCTGGTGCGGGCTAACTGGCTATCGTTCTGGGAGCTAATGTTAGTAGTACTAGGCTGGTGCGGGCTAACTGGCTATCGTTCTGGGAGCTAACGTTAGTAGTACTAGGCTATCGTTCCGTGATTTGTTTACTTGGTAACACAGGTTGCTAAGGAATTTAGGTTCGAGGTTGAAGAAAGTGCACTTTAGCTGTCGTTCCTCCGTTAGCTTAATGCTAGCAGTTAGCTCCCTTAGCTTAGCTGGCCACCGTTATAAATACTGCATGGAAACGGAGTAACGTTAACGTGTAAACGTTATGTCGAGGTCATACAATACTACAGTCGACATAAGGTTAACGTTACCCCGTTTCCACCAAGTGTTTAAATAGCAGCAATCTTGTTGAAAATGTAACATTACTAAAATGCTCCGAGCATAGCCTCTCTCTCTCTCTCTCCATCTACCGCTACCTCTCTCTCTCTCTCTCTCGCTCTCTCTCTCTCTCTCTCTATCTACCGCTACCTCTCTCTCTCTCTCTCTCTCTCTATCTACCTCTCTCTCTCTCTCTCTCTCTCTTGCTCTCGTTATCTTTAAATAAAAACTGTTACTAACTGTTCAGTTTGTGAGGTACATGCAACACAGATTACAGTGTTTACATCTGTCTGCTTGAGAAAATACCATGTTCTGCATTTGCAATAAAAATGTTTGAAGTGAGATGAACAGTTATTTTTAAATGTGTGATCTAAAGATAAACAAAGGGGTTTAAAAGTGTTATATTTATCTTCTCTTATAGTACCAGACTCGAAGCTGAGGAGAATCAACCAGCAACAAAAGCTAAATTTGTTAAAAAAAATATATATATATATATATATATATTTTTTTTTGGGGTATCGAAATGGTATCGAAGTATCGATAATTTTCAAGGTATCGTATCGAAGTCGAAATTCCAGTATCGTGACAACACTAATGTACAGTCTTCGGACAACGATACGATATTTGCCGATATCACAAAGTCTGCCACGATACGATACGATTCGATTCAGGTGCCTGCGATCGATATGAGACGATATTATGTGCCCATTTAACACAATCAGTCACATTTAGATCAACTAAAAAAAGGCTACGGAAATATCAATTGACGTTTTTATTTTTTAGCTCTTCCAGACATTTAAATGAAAAACAATGAATTGTTTTTAATACAAATAGACCTCCTGTTCACTGTAAAGTGCCACGTTTGTATATATTGAGCTTTAAACTTTAAGTAAAATGTTTTGGAACTCACAACACGCAAGCTAAAACCCCTTCCTCTCCAAAACCGTTCCTACAATTGTTTTATATTACATGATGATCATGTTTAAATATCAACATTATCTGTCCATCCTCAGTAAATAATATCAATATAATAATACTATTACTCCTGACTTTATCTGGTATTTTCATACACACACACACACAATGTCCCCTCTCCTCTCCGTTTCTCTCTCTCTTAGCTTAGTTAGCTTAAGCAGCTAATGTAACGTTAATTTAGGTCTGCCCACGCGACGTGGGCATAAAAGAATGGCGACGATGCAAAGCATGTTAGATGCATTTGACCCGTTGCGGGGAAAGACTGCACAGACTTATAACGGGTCTCAAAATAGACGACTGAAGCCCTGCTCTCGCTCTGCTGTACAGAGCTAAACGGAGTTTCACAACACTGGCCGCGGGGCGGATATGACGTCGCCGTCGCCGGATTTTCAAAATAAGAGTATCGCAATATGAATCGATCTTTTTACGTTGCATCGATCCTATTTGATTATTGATACAAAAGATCCTTTTGTCTCTAATGGGTGTTAAGTACTCAAAATAAATAAATTATAAATAAAATGACCACCCAGACTTGTCTGGACCCCCAGTCTTATCTCTCTCTCTCACACACACACTGACCACCCAGACTATGTATAATAATGACCAGCCTCACAACGCGTTTTCACTCTGCTGCCCTCCGGAAGGAGAATGAGGAGCCTCCGAGCTGCAGGACCAGCAGGCTGAGAGACAGCTTCATACACCTGGCTGTCAGGAAGCTGAACTCTCTCCCAGATCTAGCCTCTCCCCTCCTCTACTCTGCCACAGAACCTGGACTAAGGGCCCTTTCTCACTCACCCTATTCGTTTCTATTTCGTTCCGTTCTGGCCCGTTCCGAGATCTGATGCGAACTCCCCCCCCCTTCTCCCCCCTCTAATTTGCGTACACACTGCAGTCTTGTTTCGTTCCGGGTTCTGTTTACGGTTTGCCTTTTGAGCGTTTACGCTTGCCGTAGGTGATGATGTCACGTTCGAAAATGTAAACACAGGAAGTGTTAACATGGCGCTGGAGATTGGATGCCGATATAAAATGAATAAATAAGCAATAAATATGAAGTTATATTTGAACCTCTGTTGTCAAGCCTTGTCAATATAACCCACCCCATTTTATCACGAATGGATGGTGTTGTAGAGTTCGCTTTTGAGCGTTTCCCAGGGCTAACGCTAAGCTAACTGTTAACGCTAGTTAGCTTAGCCTAGTATAGCCTGTAGCACTTTCTTTTCAGCAAAGAACGTGCAATAAACAAAACGGATACATTCACTGTGTGTTCTGCCTCTTTTCTCACAAATGGAACTCTGTTGTAGAGTCCGCTTTTGAGCGTTTTGCAGGGTTAACGTTAACGCTAACGCTAGTTAGCTTTGCCTGTCCAGCAGCTAACATTATCCCATCGTTCGTGGCAATTATATTACATGTCATTGATCTACTGGTCGACCACGGCCGACTGGTTGGGCACCACTGGTCTAATAGAAATAAATGCATTCAAACAACAGACTAATGTATAGAAAATAGCATGACAGTAACGACGTTGTGTGTGTCACGCCCCCCGCACCCGCACGGCGCGATTCCGAGACCACCTAATCCAACTGATCCCGTTCAGCGGGGGGTGAAACGAATCAGCGCCGTTTCGATTCCCAAACGTGAGTGAGAAAGGGCTCTAAGAACACCCCCCCCCCGCAGCAATGGCACAATAATTAAGAATATGATTATCTTCCACCTGCACTGATTTGTGCGGGGGGTGGTTAGGTTACCAAACGGTTACTCGCATCTTTTTTATTGTTATTTTGGGATTGTTTTCCCCTTTTCAAATTTCGACCAAGCGAGCGGTCTTCTCTCGTGCCGAGCAGCGGAGATTACAGCAGTGCATGGAACTGTTCTGTTTATGTTATTATGAATTGAAAATGGGGGACCCTGATGTAAACAAGACGAAAGTCTTTCTCTGGTCTGCATCCCCTTAACAATTGTATGTATTGAGCTGTACTGTACCCATTCTGCAATCTGTTAATAAAGTTTTCAATCAATTCAATCAAACCAGCTAACAAGCGGTGGCTAACGGGACGGTTTGTTTTTGTTTGTTTTGTATTATCAAAGCGTGGTTAGGTTGTTCAATTAGTTGATGCTAGTTTAAGTTAAATGGCGACACACTGACCTGTGCACACAGAGGAGGCCGATTAACGTTCGTGATAAGTCTGGGGAGACACGCGAAGGGGATCACAACAAGGAACCATGTTGTTGTAGCGTTAGCTAGTAGCCATGTTAGCTAGTAGCCACGTTAGCTAGTAGCCACGTTAGCCATATATATCTATGATGTTAGCTAGTAGCCACGTTAGCTAGTAGCCATGTTAGCAAGACCACCCGCATTTCATTGTATACTTGTATGCCATGACAAATAAAACGCTTGACTTGACTAGCCACGTTAGCTAGTAGCCATGTTAGCCGAAGCTAACTGAAGCTAACGTTAGACCCAGCCGTTCTGCTCGGCGACAAAACGTCAGCTTAACGCCAGCTTAAACATTTAGACAACATGGAGGTCCCGTAATGTGAACGTTACCTGCGGTGTGGTTGTGTTCTGGCTTCGTGTTGTTGGTTGGATGTAGAATAGTTATGATATCACTGTTCTCCCGCAGAGCTGCTTTGTTTACCGCCCGAGAAGAAAAACAATTCATCTGAGAAACGACGAGAAGCGGAGGAACAACGCGCCTCACCGTAAGGTTACGTAGTGTTACGTGTTGTTACGTGATGACGTCTTCTTCTTCTTCTTCTTTTTGGTGTTTTACGGCGGACGGCCACCATAAATGGGGCATTTACCGCCACCTACCGACCCGTAAATCGGGCCAGTCTTCCATTCTCCCCTCTTCTTTCTTCTTCAATGGTTTAACAAAAACAAAAACAAAACCCATCCCTAACATCACCACCATATCCAAACCTAATCTATGAGTCCCTCACTCTAACCACTATTCTACCTAACTACCTAACCTACAAACACCTTCCTACAACCACACTGTTCACTATCCCTATCAACCTCCATCTACATTATACTACATATCCCACTCTCTGACTCACGTAAATTTCAACTTTCTATCTACCTTCCAACTCTAACTCTTCCCTCAAACCCTATCATACACCCCCACATCTCTCAAAAACCCCAACACCACCCTCGCCTTATCTCCCCCTCCCCCACTCAGTATTTCCGATATCCCTAGCTCCCTAACCCCCATCTCCCTCAATTTTCCCTTCATCTCTCTCCTCTGCACTGTATAAGCCCTACACTCCAACAATACATGCCCCACTGATTCCTCCTCCTCCTCACACCCCTCACAGAGCCCACTCTGATGCTTCCCCACCAGCTTCAGGTTTTTATTAAACCCACAGTGCCCCAGCCTCAACCTCATCCACACTACTTCCTCCCTCCTATCTCTCAAACTACCCCCCTCCCGACCCCTAACACTGCGCTGGACCTGATAGAAATGACGCCCTTTTACCCCCCCCCTCCCACCTCTCCTGCCACATCTGAACTGCCCTCTCCCAAATCATCCCCTTCGCCTCAGCCTTACTGACCCTAACCTGCATATCCACCGCCCCCTTCCTCAAGGCCCCCTTAGCCAACTTGTCCGCCTCCTCATTTCCCCTCACTCCTACATGCGCCGGGACCCACAAAAATCTCACCTCTTTCCCTTGTCTCACATACCTAGTCATACTCATCAACACCTCATACAGCATATCCTGCCGGCTGCTGGATCTAAAAGACCTCAAGCTAGCCAACACTGATGCTGAATCACTGCAAACCACCACCTTCCCCACCCGAGCCTGCTCCACCCACCTCAGTGCCACCAGCACAGCCACCATCTCAACTGTGTACACACCCAGACCGTTCGTAGTCCTCCGGCTTACCGCCACTCCCCTCCCTGGGACCACCACTCCAAACCCTGACACCCCAGCCTCCGGATCCTTCGACCCGTCTGTATACACAGCTGTAAAGTCCCCATACGAATCACGCAACAGTCCCTCACAAGCACTAACCACCTCCACCCTTTCCCCTGACCTCTTCACTTCCATCATCCTCCAATCCACCTCAGGCCACTCTAACAACCACAGAGCCACGGCTGGATATACCACCGAGGGGCTTATATTAAGACCCCCCACTCCAAACTCCACCGCCACTCCCTGCCCTACCCGGCCAAAATTCTCCTTCTTACCCTTCCCATTCTCCCAGCAATCCCTCAGAACCCCCTTAGTCGGGTGAGAGTCCCCATGTCCCCGCAGATTCACCCAATAATTCGCCATTAACTGTCTACGCCTAATCTCCAAGGGCATCTCCCCCATCGCCACCTGAAGAGCCGGAACTGAAGTGGTCTTAAAAGCCCCACTACAGATCCTCAATGCCCGCGCCTGAAGCACATCCAACTTCCTCAAATGCACCTGTGCCGCTGACCCATACGCTATACACCCATAATCTATCATTGCCCTAACTAACCCTACATATACTGACCTCAACGCCTCACTACTACTTCCCCAGTCCCTACCAGCCAAACACTTCATTACATTCAACACCTTATTCCCCCTTTCCCCTATCCTCCTAACATGGCCCTCCCACGTAAGATGAGTCAAAAACCACCCCTAGGTACTTAAATGTTGCTACCCTCTCTAGCTCCTGACCATATAACCTAAGCTTTATCCCTTCCTGCACCCTCTTCCTAGTAAAAACCATAAACTTCGTCTTTTCCACTGAAAACCTACACCCCCAATCTAACCCCCACTGCTCTACACTATCTATTGCTTCCTGAACCTTGCGTACCCCATACTCTACACTCCTCCCCCTCTTCCATAAAGCGCCATCATCCGCAAACAAAGACCTTCCAATCCCCCCCCCTACCCCCCCAAATACATCATTTATCATAACTACGTAGAGGAGTGGGCTAATCACACTCCCCTGCGGGGTTCCATTACTCACCTGGACCTGACTTGACAGCACCCCCCCCACTTTAACCTGAATCTTCCTACCCGACAAAAAACTCCTCACCCAATTAAAAACCCTCCCTCCTATCCCCAAAGAATGCAGTTTAATTAATAAGCCCTCCCTCCACATCATATGCTTTCTCTATGTCAAAATATACACCTACCACTGCCTCCCTATTACACTGAGCCCTCCTAACCTCATCTTCCATCCTCAGCACAGCATCCATAGTATTTCTCCCTCTCCTAAACCCACTCTGATATCCCTCCAACACCCCTCTCCTCTCAAGCACATGCGTCAGCCTATCCGCCACCATCCTCTCCATTACCTTGCAAATATTAGATGTTAATGCATAGGCCTATAACTTGTTGGCTGCGTCGGGTCCTTCCCTGGCTTTCTAATTGGCACCACCACAGCTTCCTTCCAAGCCCCCGGCAACTCCCCCTCCTCCCATACCCTATTGTACATACTCAACAACTCCCTCATAGCTCCCCACCCCAAATTCTGCAACATTCTATAACATACTCTATCCTTACCTGGAGTGGTAGGCTTAGCCCTTTTTATAGCCCTCACCACCTCCCCCAAGGAGAACGGCTCGTCTAACTCACCATTCCCCCCCCTCCTTCCTACCCACCACCCCCGGGTGAAGACTCAACGTTCCCTCCCGCCTCCTTATCCCCTCTTCCGACAGATTTTCAAGCCCATGCACTCTAGCAAATGTCCTAACTAGCAACTCCGCCTTCTCCCCATCCAACACTGCAAACTCTTCCCCACTAACTAAAACCGGGAGTCCCCACTCTCTCCTATCACCTCCCATCTTCCTAATCATCCCCCACACTTCCCCCAACGGAGTCATCCGCCCTATCCTGCTACAGAATCCCCTCCACGCTGCCCTCTTTGCCACCTTCACCGTCCTCCTCACTATCGCCTGAGCTCTCCTATACTCATTTACATACTCCTCAGTAAGATTCCTCTTTAATACTTTGAACGCCCTATTCCTTTCCCTCACCGCCCTCTGACACTCCTCTGACCAGCTAACAAGCGGTGGCTAACGGGACGGTTTGTTTTTGTTTGTTTTGTATTATCAAAGCGTGGTTAGGTTGTTCAATTAGTTGATGCTAGTTTAAGTTAAATGGCGACACACTGACCTGTGCACAAAGAGGAGGCCGATTAACGTTCGTGATAAGTCTGGGGAGACACGCGAAGGGGATCACAACAAGGAACCATGTAGCCCCTTTCGTGACTTTCGGTTTGCAAGCCTGTGGCTTTTGTGACCGGAGTCACTTGCCCACCCGCCCCGATCACCCAGTAGCGAAACGACCAAGCGTCGTCAAGGGGCTCGCGGTGTGTCAAGAATACATCAGATCTGAATTTCAAAGATACCCAGCGTACAATATGGGTCTAACACAGCTTCACGATGGGGTCTGGAAGCTCGGAGTTGCTAATAAACAGTTTAAAACATTGTTACTCGACGAGTGGTATTTACAGACCGAACGTCCATCTCCGCCGTTGGTGTCACAGCGCATGCGCACCATGCCGCGTTCACGTTACTGGGAAGAAGCGGAAGAACCAGTTTCCGACTGGGAAAAACCATTCACGTCAGCCTCCTAGTGGTAATTCCTACTAGGACATATGGGATTCTTTTATAGACCCCATATCTCCCACTTCGCGTCACGAATTGCAGAAGTATGGATGTGGGCGTTTCATCCATAGATATATATAGAGTCAAAGCGTGAAGGCTTCCTAGTTGTAGCAACGAGATGTCCTCTGGTTCTAACCGCTTCTTCCCAGTAACGTGAACGCGGCATGGTGCGCATGCGCTGTGACACCAACGGCGGAGATGGACGTTCGGTCTGTAAATACCACTCGTCGAGTAACAATGTTTTAAACTGTTTATTAGCAACTCCGAGCTTCCAGACCCCATCGTGAAGCTGTGTTAGACCCATATTGTACGCTGGGTATCTTTGAAATTCAGATCTGATGTATTCTTGACACACCGCGAGCCCCTTGACGACGCTTGGTCGTTTCGCTACTGGGTGATCGGGGCGGGTGGGCAAGTGACTCCGGTCACAAAAGCCACAGGCTTGCAAACCGAAAGTCACGAAAGGGGCTAGGAACCATGTTGTTGTAGCGTTAGCTAGTAGCCATGTTAGCTAGTAGCCACGTTAGCTAGTAGCCACGTTAGCCATATATATATATCTATGATGTTAGCTAGTAGCCACGTTAGCTAGTAGCCATGTTAGCAAGACCACCCGCATTTCATTGTATACTTGTATGCCATGACAAATAAAACGCTTGACTTGACTAGCCACGTTAGCTAGTAGCCATGTTAGCCGAAGCCAACTGAAGCTAACGTTAGACCCAGCCGTTCTGCTCGGCGACAAAACGTCAGCTTAACGCCAGCTTAAACATTTAGACAACATGGAGGTCCCGTAATGTGAACGTTACCTGCGGTGTGGTTGTGTTCTGGCTTCGTGTTGTTGGTTGGATGTAGAATAGTTATGATATCACTGTTCTCCCGCAGAGCTGCTTTGTTTACCGCCCGAGAAGAAAAACAATTCATCTGAGAAACGACGAGAAGCGGTGGAACAACGCGCCTCACCGTAAGGTTACGTAGTGTTACGTGTTGTTACGTGATGACGTCAGTCGTGACGATCCCATATTATGCAGCGTGACCCAGAGGATACTATAAAAAGAAGGAAGGGTCGTCACGTCAGAATGAAAACTTTATTTAACAGATTGCAGAATGGGTACAATACAGTACAGCTCAATACACACAATTGTTAAGGTGATGCAGATCAGAGAAAGACTTTCGTCTTGTTTACATCAAGGTCCTGTAATATTCATGCTTTGAATATATCTTTACTATATTATACATGCTGTGAATATATCATTTACGACAGGCGCGCCAGGCGCACCTTGCTTATGTATACCTGACCAGGGGTCCTCACAGGCAGTTGGCTGCCAGCCGTGAATGGAGTTACACTCATGCTGAACGATGCTTCCCTTTGAATAAACATATAAACGCTATCTCCTGATCCTGAAGATTATTCTATTTAATCGAATATGACATGGTGTCAGAAGCAGGATGAACATGGATATCAACGGAGTCCCGTCGCCACGGATGAATTGGGATTCTCTGGACTTACCGGGAGAATGGAAGAAGTTCAGGCAGCACGCGGAGTTGATGTTTTCGGGCCCACTCAAGAAGAAAGGAGAGGACGAGAAATGTAGCTACCTGCTATTGTGGAGCGGAGAAAGAGGGAGAGACATTCACAACACATGGACTCTCAGTGCAGATGAAGCAAAGGTACTGAAGAGCTACTATGACAATTTCGAAGCATACGTACTTCCAAGGAGGAACACAATCTTCGCCAGGTACAAATTCCATGAGAAAACCCAGCAACCGAGCGAGTCATTCGAACAATTTGTCACTGCATTGAAACTACTGGTGAAAGACTGTGCATATGTGAACAATGATGAGATGGTTAGAGACCGCATAGTGTTTGGCATACACTCAGCAAAAGTAAGAGAGAAACTATTAAACGTAGGATCAGACTTGTCGTTAGACAACGCGATAGATATAGCTAGAGCCCACGAGCTAGCACAATCACAGATAAAGAGCTTTACTGGCGCCACGTGCAGCGCGCAGGAGCAGCTCGTGCACGAGGTGCACAGACATGAACAGAAGCATAGCGCTCAGAGATATCGCCCCAGAGCAGAGTGGACAGAGAGGGCGAACAGAGCGAGCGACACAGACACACGTAAGAACTGTGGATACTGTGGGGGTAGAGCTCACAAGGAAGGGGATAACTGTGTAGCTAGGGGAAAACAGTGCACGAAGTGTGGAAAATGGAACCACTTTGCCAAAGTCTGCAGGGCCGGTAGCTTCCAGAAAAAGTCAGTACACGAGATTAGCATGCGCTCTGAGTCAGGAGAAGAGTCAGACGAACTGTATGTAGACACCGTGACAGACAGACGGTTTGATGCAACAGAACAGGCGTTTGCAGACATACAAGTAGGAAAACAGGGCACAGAGCTTAAATTTAAGTTAGACACAGGTGCACAAGTAAATGTAATTCCTTTGAGAGAGTATCACAGTTTACAAGATAAACGCAAAATACAGCCTACCTCACGCAGACTGACAGGATATGGTGGAGAGAAGCTAGTGGTAAAGGGCACATGCACGTTAAAGTGTAAATACAAAGAGCGTGGCATGTTGTTAGACTTTTACATAGTAGACACTCAGGCACCCCCAGTTCTAGGTTTACAGGCATGCCTGAATATGGACCTCATTAAACTAGTATTGTCAGTGAATGCACACACAGATAAACAGTCCATCATGGAAGAATACCACAACGTGTTTAAAGGGATAGGACTATTCCCAGGAGAGTGTCACATCCATATAGACCCAGACGCCAAGCCAGTAGTCTGCCCACTGAGAAGGACACCGATCGCCCTGCGTGGCCGACTAAAGAAGGAGCTACAGAGTATGGAAGACACACAGATCATCGCTAGAATCATCGAACCAACGGAGTGGGTCAGTGCACTGGTCATTGTTGAGAAGCCACGCACAGGCAAGCTCAAACTATGTTTGGATCCTAAGGAGCTAAACAAGGCTATCAAGCGCCCGCACTACCCTCTGCCGACACTAGAGGACATCACACCCAGACTAACAGGCGCACGCTATTTCAGCGTACTGGATGCAAGGTCGGGATACTGGTCCATCAAGCTCTCCACAGAATCATCGAAGCTGACGACGTTCAACACACCGTTTGGACGGTACAGATTCCTACGATTACCATTTGGGCTCGCTTCTGCCCAAGACGAGTTCCAACGAAAAATCGACGAGACATACGAGGGACTGAACGGAGTAGCAGCTATAGTAGACGACATCCTTGTATATGGCGCGACCAGAGAGGAACACGATAAGAACCTACATGCAATGATGGTGAGATCATGGGAGAGAGGCGTTCGGCTCAACGCAGACAAGTGCACCATCGGAGCCACCGAAGTGAGCTACTTCGGGCACATCCTTTCAGCTGACGGCATGAAGCCTGACCCAGGCAAGATAGCTGCCATCAAGGAGATGGAGGCGCCAAAGAGCCGTGCAGAACTGGAAACCGTGCTAGGTATGGTCAACTATCTGGCGAAATTCGCCCCGAGCCTCTCCGAGATCAACGCACCCATGAGACAGCTGCTTAAACAATCGAATGAATTCCTGTGGGACGCGCAGCACGACGCTGCATTCCAAAAGATGAAAGACATACTTACCAGTGAACCTGGGCCAGTCCTCATCTACTTTGACCCAGATAAGGAGCTCAGCTTACAAGTGGACGCATCAAAGTATGGTCTGGGTGCTGTGCTGATGCAGGAAGGAAGGCCCATTAGCTACGCATCCAGATCACTCACGGACAGCGAGGTCAACTACGCACAAATCGAAAAGGAGATGTACGCAGTCCTTTATGGATTCAAACGTTTCCACCAATATGTCTACGGTCGCCATGTTATGGTGCAATCTGACCACAAGCCCCTGGAGTCGATCATGAAGAAGCCGATCGCCACAGCCCCACCGCGGTTACAGAGGATGATACTGCAACTACACAAGTATAACTTCACGATCGTGCACCGCCCTGGGAAAGACATCCCAGTAGCCGACACGCTGTCCAGGAAATCACTCACCTCTCACGACGACGGTCTCAGTGAAGGGATGGACCTTCAGGTACACATGGTGTACAACAGCTTACCTGTACACGACGACAGGCTACAGGAGATCAGAGAAACGACAGACAATGACACACAGCTAAAGCTGCTCAGCCAGGCTATCCTGGAGGGATGGCCTGAGGAAAGAAAACAATGCCCCCAGAACATTACTGAATACTGGAATCACAGAGATGAACTATCCAAGACGAATGGAATAATTTTCAAGGGGGAGAAAATAGTCATCCCTACCAGCCTCAGAGGAGATATGCTGATCAAGATCCATGCAGGCCACATGGGAATGGAAAAATGCAAACTGAGAGCACGAGACATCATGTTCTGGCCTGGAATGGGTAGACATATAGAGCAAGTCGTGGAGAAGTGCTCAATATGCCAAGAGCGCCGCCCATCAAACACCAAGGAGCCCATGATGCCTCATCGTATCCCAGACCGCCCCTGGCAGGTTGTAGGGACAGATCTCTTTAACTGGAACAACCAGGACTATGTTGTGACCGTCGACTACTACAGCAGATTCTTCGAACTAGACAGACTTCACAGCACCACATCGGCAGCTGTTATCCACAAGCTAAAGGCAGCCTGTGCCAGGCATGGCGTCCCAGAGACCATAGTCTCGGACAACGGACCACAATACAAGTCTAAAGAGTTCGAGGCATTCGCCAAGTCGTGGGAGTTCACACACGTCACGTCAAGCCCACACTATCCGCAAAGCAACGGACTAGCGGAGAGAACCGTGAAGACGGCAAAATCACTCATGGACAAGGCTAAGGCAGACGGAAGAGACCCGTACCTAAGCCTCCTGGAGTATCGTAATACCCCAGTCGACAACTTCAAATCGCCGGCACAACTGTTGATGAGCCGCAGGCTACGCTCAACCCTCCCGAGCACCAACCAACAGCTGCGGCCAGGGATAGTAAGCCAAAAAGATGGACATAACAAGCGAGTGCAAAGACAACAGCACCAGAAGAAATACTATGACAGGTCAGCTAGACCGCTGCCCCCACTACATTGTGGTGAATCTGTCAGGCTACAAGAACTTGGACGCTGGAGGCCAGCAGTAGTCATACAACCAGCTGACACTGCGCGGTCATACAACGTTCGCACCCAAGATGGACGCGAATACCGCCGCAACCGCAGGCACCTGAGGGACACGAAAGAGGAACACTTCCAGGACAGCGACGGTATGCCGAGTCCAGAGAGCGTCGATAAACCGCCGGAGACCAACGACCCTGAACTGCCAGAGGACTCAGAAGAGAACTCAGCTTCATACTACACCAGATCCGGCCGAGCAGTGAAGCCTCGGGACATTTTAGACCTATAAATGTACAGGGTGCAGGCGGATCGCTGCCCTATTATAACACCATTTGCCCCATTGAAAAAAAAAAAAAAAAAAAAAAAAAGGGGTGGTGAAATGTAACAAATATTAATGTATGCTGAAATGATGACTTACTATATGTGTTGAATCTATGACCTACTTACCTTGCTTAATTGTCGATATATTCCCATTTTGTTAGCAAGCTACTTCTACAAATAAGAACTGCATATGGTAAGAGTGTTGAGACACAACCAAATAAGCCATTAATACATACCTTATTCACAGCTGAAGTATTCAAATATTAAAGCAGACTATCCAGAATAAGAGGGCACACAATACGAACTGTAATACCTTGATACATGAATCTTTATGTTTAACATATTAATCCTACCTGTTTACATTGCCTGGTCCTGACTTGTTATTGTTTACAAAGAAACTCTTACAGAGTATTGCACAACCATTCCTAATTTCAATTTTGTTCATAGCTTATTAAGCTTTCTCTAAAAGAAGGAGGATGTAATATTCATGCTTTGAATATATCTTTACTATATTATACATGCTGTGAATATATCATTTACGACAGGCGCGCCAGGCGCACCTTGCTTATGTATACCTGACCAGGGGTCCTCACAGGCAGTTGGCTGCCAGCCGTGAATGGAGTTACACTCATGCTGAACGATGCTTCCCTTTGAATAAACATATAAACGCTATCTCCTCGTCCTGAAGATTATTCTATTTAATCGAATACGACAGGTCCCCCATTTTCAATTCATATTGACATTTATGACAAGCTTGTGACTGCAACTTGTTCCTGTTTGCGGACGACTCAGCCCTGCTGGTCTCTGACAAGAACAAGTTACAGGTTGAAAAAACCCTCAGCTCGGAACTAGGCAAAATCTGCATATGGCTCGCCGACAACAAACTATCATTACACATGGGCAAAACAGAGTCCATTCTCTTCGGTTCAAATAACAAACTCAGCAAAACAGACGGCTTCTCAGTTACAGTGGGTGACAATATTGTCACAAGGAAAGATGAAATTACCTACCTGGGTTCCATCCTAGAGGCTAATCTTTCCTGTGACAAAATGGCATCCAATGTAATAAAAAAAGTCAATCAACGAACTCGATTCTTGTACCGGATCTCCTCCCTGGTAAACAAGAATACCCTGAAGACTCTGGCAGGAGCACTCATTCAAGGGTACTACGACTATGCTTGCACCTCATGGTACCAAAGCACCTCAAAGGCACTAAAAACCAAATTACAAACATCTCAAAACAAACTAGTCAGACTACTGCTTGACCTGACTCCTAGAACCCACCTCACCCCTGCACACTTTGCCAACCTAGGATGGCTTAGAGTAGACAACAGAGTACAGCAACTTGCAATGGGCCTGGTCTACAAGATACACTACACGACCAAGGTACCCAATACCCATGTACATGTCAAAATACTTCCCAAAGGTCAGTGAATACCACGATCACAACACCAGAGGGAGCTCCACAAATCATGTAAAACCCAGATTCGGCTCAAACAAGGGACTAAACACATTTCGCAATTATGCCACAACAATGTGGAACGCCCTACCCAAAGCTGTAAAGGAATGTAAATCACTACCCACCTTCAAAAACACTCTCAAAGAACACCTACGGGAGACTGCAATTCAAAACTGGCCCCTACAATGTCCTAACCCAGTTGTACAATAAAGACCAAGCATGGCTTTGTCAGTATTCCAATGTACAGCCCCACCCAACCCCACCCCACCTACCCAACCTCCTCCAATGTACAGTTTCCATGTCAAATGTATGTCAGTATTCCAATGTACAGCCCCACCCCACCTACCCAACCTCCCGCAATGCACAGTTTCTATGTCAAATGTATATACTCTTCTTCTGGATTTTTTTAGTATCACAAACAGTACTGTATTTGAAAATCTGGTATGTCATAAATGTATAGATGTAGCAGTACTGTCTATCTGTATGTCATGTGTGTCATATGAAGAATTGAAAATGGGGGACCCTGATGGAAACAAGACGAAAGTCTTTCTCAGGTCTGCATCCTCTTAACAATTGTATGTATTGAGCTGTACTGTACCCATTCTGCAATCTGTTAATAAACTTTTCAATCAATCAATCAATCACATACTCAACATACATGACATTTATGGCATAGGGACATACAGGTATTTAGTACTGTTACATTTGTGACATATACGATATTCAAATATACAGTACTGTTACCCATAGATCCTGACAGAGTATATACATATGGTGGGGAGGGGACTGTACATTAGGAGGGTGGGGGGGGGGGGGTGGGAGAGAAATATACATACGGTGGGGAGAGAATATATACATACGGTGGGGAGGAGACTGTACATTAGGAGGGGGTGGGTGGGTGGGAGGGAAATATAAATACGGTGGGGAGAGAATATATACATACGGTGGGGAGGAGACTGTACATTAGGAGGAGGTGGGTGGGTGGGAGAGAAATATACATACAGTGGGGAGAGAATATATACATACGGTGGGGAAGAGACTGTACATTAGGAGGGGGTGGGAGAGAAATATACATACGGTGGGGAGAGAATATATACATACGGTGGGGAGGAGACTGTACATTAGGAGGGGGTGGGTGGGTGGGAGAGAAATATAAATACGGTGGTAGGGCTGCACGATTTTGGGAAATAATCGAATTGCGATTTTTCTGACAGATATTGCGATTGCGATTACATTTGCGATTGTAGACACCTGAATATGTCTAACAATAATTCAATGTGTCTAACGTTAATTCCTTGCATTCTCTGTGTTCACGATGACGTTGTGTAACTTGCTGACCCCTCTTGATCCTCCCTATCCTAACATTGACTTAATAGTGGGACATGATACAGGTACCGCCAGGGGGAGCTGGTGGCGACGTTGGGCAGGGGGACACAGGTGAAGAAGGATGGGCTCAGGGCTAGCGGAACTTCCTCTTCATCGTTTTCCAGAGAAGGAAGAGGTCGCTTGGAGCTGGAGCTCCGGACATCAAGCACGCGAGATATAAACCCAGTTACGAGCAGGCATGCAGTGGTGGTCAAACGCGGTTAAACGCCGTTTAGGCTACGTCACTGAGGCAGAATAGAATAGAATAGAAATACTTTTATTATCCCGTGGGAAATTTGACACTGCGAGCGAAGTGCGCGCAATGATGTGCACACGTGCACACAAAAATGACTCGTCGCGCCGTATACCCCGGCCGGCACTTATCACCTAGACTTTGCATAATAATAGGATACCGACAACCAAAATACAAGCCCTGTAGGTGGGGGGTTGCTTGATCTCCCGACTGGAAGGATGAGACAAGTTGTGCTTCAGTCTGAAGGAAACTGTCCTTCAGTAAACTAACTCTAAGTTACATTGTTAATTTAGTTTGTATTTACTTTTCTAGTTTAAGTTAATTCAATTAAAGAAATTGTAACTACAATTACATTTAAAACATTGTTATGCATAATAATCATCTGTTCTGTGCGCAACCGAGGGAACATGTATGCGCGTGCACGTGGTGCGGGAGCGCGCGTGCACGTGGCGTCTGGCCTTGGCCCATATTACAGTTACGAGGCGGGTTAGTAATGGAATATGCGATAGCTTAGCTTTCAGTTAATGCTAAAGAGACATTGTGAACGAAGAAGCAGACGAGCTACTGCCGAAGAGTGTGGTAGATATTGCACACGTTGCATTTTAGCTAAAGTATAGGCGTCATGACAGGGGGTCGTCCCGACCCACAGCTTAGCTTCAGTTAGGCCTAGGGCACAGTTTAGCCCGCGTATCGCCCCACCCCTTCAGCCCAGCAGCGGAAGTCACTGCACTGCACGCACCTCCAGCCCCTCCGAGCCGTTACCCCAGCAGTCACCTGCCTAACGTCTACCCAGCCTCGCCGCCTGCTATCACGGGACCTCTCGACGGCCATCTCACCACACGGACGTTCGGTGGTGGGAGCAGGCCCGCCCTTGGTTAAGTACACTCAAGCCAGTTACAGTGAGCGCTCCGAGTGCTGGAACTTTATTGGTAGACATTCTCTTTGTGCGGCGCGGGCCCTTTAAGGGCGAAGAGAAGCAGTACTTTGAACTGACACTGGTAACAGTGTTTAGGGGCGCCCCGACATTTATTATTTTGGGGAAGCCGGCTATATATAGGACTTTTGTTTTCAACGTGGGCCCACTGTCTTTTGGTTGAATGTTGTTTAACCTTTATTTACCCAGGGTAGGTTCGCTGAGCACAGATGCTCTTTTTCAGCTACGCCCTGCTTCACACAGTTCCATTCATACCATTGGCCACTGAGCAACTCCACTGGAGCAGTTGGGGGTTAAGTGCCTTGCTCAAGAGCACTTCAGCGGCAGATTTTTCCTGCCGGTCCTGGGGATCGAACCGGCGACCTTCCGGTCACAAACCCGCTTCTCTAACCATTAGGCCACCGCTGCCCCCCAACGAACAAGTATCTAAACCCTTAAAGGGACGGGTTTTATTACTGTGTCTTGCCCAGTGTGGGAAGAACTTTAGTCATTACCGTAGAGCGAGAGCACTAGAGCTTTGATTCTTGTGTAAATACATGTCAAAAGAATAAGACTTTCAGTAAAAGAGAGCTAAATGGGAACACTGTGCGTGTCTGTTAACCCATTCTCTGCCACAACTTTGATCATCCTAAACCATTCCCTGCCAGCGCTATTTGTCTATGGAGATGTTCACCTTCTTTGCAGGGCTATAACCTTTTAAATTGTATTGCTAAATTGACATTACTACGGCCCATTCAACATCAATTATCTATCGTTCAGGATGTAGGAACGTTTTACTTTTTCATTCACACATTCATACGAAAATACCGTCTAGAGTATAAATATGTTTTTATCGTTTTCTGCAGTATTTCATAGAGCGTGAGATCTAGGCATAAATGCATATATTAGATTATCAAATGCAGTTTGATACCGATCCATGCTATATTAAAAATGTCAACTGTACATGGTCCTAAACGTTATGACTTATCATCTGCGGGTGAACGGAGGGGTCGTTTATAATTCCATGACCGACGTTAAATGATTTATGTAGTATGGGTGATATATTGATCAGAGCAGTTTGTATCGAAAATGATAAAGAAAAACGCTGAAACTCACGTCAGTCTCCTCGTACCGTTGGGCGATGAGAGTGGAACAAACAGATCCCAGTTATGTGGTGGGGATCAAGGCGATCCAGTTCCGGTTTGTATAATACTAATATACGCCCAAATCATGTTGTTTATTGAGTTATGGCAACGATCCATGTCCACGGTGTGTGGATTGAGTCCCGGGACGATAAACGAGTGGCCGGACGGAATTAGGGGACGGACCGAGCTGAAACGGGCATTTCCGGTTTGGCAACTCGCCGATCGGCCACCAGGTGGCGGTATTGAAGCGTTGCAGAGTTGTGATGGCTCCCGCAGCATATGACAAGGCTCCGTGGGTGAAATATGAATTCCATGACGAAAATATGAAATATGAACTTGAAACACGCTGTACAGCGATATTGGCAGACAACGCATGGCGGGCAATAACGCTGAACAGCTATTTTGGCGGGCAATGGGTTATGTGCATTCTGTCTAACCCCTTCCTTTCCGGGTAATGCTCATTATTGTTTAACCCTTTCCCCACCCCCTGCCTATGCATCATTGGGACAGGTCTCTACTCGCCAATCAGGAAGGGTACTGCTTTGGGGAGAAAGTATATCATCCATCATTACTGTCATCGGGTGTGGGAGGGCGCAGGAAGTATTGAGTGAAGTGTGGGTGTGTGGGGAACTACTGCGAGTCGCCCTGGAGGGCAAGAAGGACCAGCGCACCACCCCTAGGTTAGTGAATCCTAGGCCCCATCCACTCCCTCTGCTAAACCTCCACTCCAATACTCCTGGCCTACAGTCGGGGACTCAGCCGGACCCAGATCTGCTGCGTTCCCACTACCAGGTGGCAGTGTACATCCACTCCCATAAAGCAGGGATAATCCACCCTGCTACACGATTATACATTTTTTTTAAGCAGCCCCACAGAGGTTTATTGTAAAATGCGGCTTGCATCTGGCCTACGCGGTGGGTCTGTTTGGGACACAGTCTGAAAATGTTTCTTTTTACCTGGGAATCGATACCAGTACCCAACGGTACCTTTTTTTCTGTACTTTACTCTCCCTCTCTGAAGTCTAAACTTCACAACACACAATCTAAAACCCCTTACCTCCCTCTCCCAAACTGTTCCTACAACAATTTCTTTTATGTTGCATGATCATGTATATTTATTTTGTATTATAATTTTTTTTGTGTTTAAATATCAACATTATCTGGCAATCCTCAGTAAATACTATCAAACTCCTCTGATATCAGACCAGATGAGATGTGTGCACACACACAGAAAAGGAGAATGGCTTAAATGATTTTAAAATACTTCAGCTAATGAAGTTAAGTTTATTATCAGCAAGTATCCAGTTCGTTTTTATAGTGCAACGTTTTTCTACTTTCTACTTTCTTTTCTACTGCGGCTGGTTAACACTGTCGTCTCACAGCAAGAAGGTCCAGGGTTCGATTCCCGCTTGGGGACCAGGTTTCCATGATGCCAGTTACCCAGGTGGGGTATCTCCCGGGCCTTTCTGTGTGGAGTTTGCATGTTCTCCCCGTGCTCGCAAGGGTTTCCCCCCCGATAAGATAAACCCAATGGAAAAACATGCACAACAGATCGCTAACGCTGTGGCGTCCTTGACGAAGATGGACAGGAGCACTTGGATTGGTCCCCGGGGCACGGCTCACATTGACGCCCTATCTGCTCCCGGCTGCCCATGGGGGGAAGGACAACGGGATGGGAAAAGTGCAGAGACATTTCATCGGCGACTCAGTGCATGTGTGTGTGTGTTCCTGTGGGTCGCCCATCTCGCGTGTGTGTTAAAACTGCATGACAAATAAAGACTTCTAGTCTAACAATTACTTTTCTACATTAATTGAACCAGTAGAGAGAGAGAGCCCCCCCCCCCCCCGAGCCTCGCTCCCCCCCACCCTTTCCGTACTCAGCTCAGATGTGTTCTGTCTTGAGCAGGGTTAGCTAGGAGCAGCTTTCTCAAGCTTCGCACCTTGGGTATGGAATGGGCTACAGGACCATTAACCACGTAGACACCCCGGTCTCTCTTGGTGAATTTAAATCTATTACATAACTTCCTACAAGAAGCATGTTGCTGCTTTCTGTAGTCGGGTCCCAACTGCAAAATTACTGTATTACCCTGTATTATACACGTTTACTATCATAGACTATTCTGCTTTGTGTTTACATGTGATGTATTGTATACATGCACATTTATTATGTTCTTGTGTGATGTATCGCACATTTTATTGCTGTGTGATGTATTGCAAATGTTATTGCTGTCATCTTGGCCAGGTCTCCCTTGCAAAGGAGATCTTGTATCTCAATGGGACTTCCTGGTTAAATAAAAAAAACTTTTAATTGCAGGCCTGGCGATTTTTAATTGCATACTTTCAAATCGCGATTTCGATAAAAAAATCGATTAATCGTTCAGCCCTAGTCCAATATAACGGAATTAGTTAGCTCATAAAATTTGTATTATAACAGACTGCTGTTAATGTCGGGCCGACTGCCCACAGACACCTATTTGATTTCAAGTCAGCAGCAACACGGAGTCTCGAGGGACTTAACCTGTTAAGCCTTATCATAAATCGATCAATAGAGACCGTATTAGATCCCCAATTATCATATCATGGGGTATCATTGGAAAGCCACACTCATTGGCTACAACCCTGTGTAAAGATTTTCGAGATCGCCAAATGATTGATGGAGCTAGAGCCCCGGGAGTCGGGGTGGTAATGTGTACTTTTGCGTACTTTGGGGCACGCCTCACATATCGGCATGTAACTCGAGAACCGCTGAACGGATTTTGTCACCTGAAAGGGCAATCGACAGGCAACAAATATGGCTTTAATTCTATCTATATATTGTATTAAAAGAAATGCACACCCGAGCCACTAGAGGTCGGCAAAGAATCGTCCACATGTGGGCCCTTGGATATTACGAGGTCAATGTTTTTAAATATTTTTTTGTAGCCAAGAGTAAAGACCATAACCCTATCAAAAACAGTAGTCAAAGTGTATATTTTCATTTTTACCGATGTTTTATGCGATTTATCGGAAATACAAATTTATCGGAAAATGCTAATTATCGTAAAAACCGCAAGAAATTACTAAATCCAAATTCAACCCTGCCATTGGAAAGAGGAGCATTTTCCCTATCCATAGATGTATAATTTGACCATAATAAGGTCAAGGTCAAGTTCAAATATGAATTTATAATTAAAGTCAATTATCATTAATTACTGTATCTACAAATCCTTCTGTTTAATCATCTTCCCGCGGTTCATTTGCTTAGATCTTTTGTACACATGATCTCAATAAGGTGGTGAATGAGCTCAGTGAGCATTTTCTCCTACCCGTATCAATTTTTGATCAAAGATGCAAAAATCATAAATCATAATTTATATTCTGTTATGTTTGTAATGCGACCCCAATTGCACAACACAGACAGGTATTCAGAGTTAGCCAAAACGAAGGGCGTATTTATTAAACAACAGAAAAAGGCAACACTGTTCCTTTAAGGGTACATTTTACTAGAGTCCAGGAATCATGAACAACAAAAAATGCAGCACTGTTCCTTTAAGGAAAAAATGTACGTGAAGAAAAACGAGTCCTCTCAAGGCAAAAACAGTCAACGTAATAATGTCACGGTTTGGAGTGCCGTCAGTTAAGGACTCACCAGGGGGCAACTGCCGAACGGGCAATTCAAAACACGGATCCCAGGAAAGAGAGCGAGTGCCCAGGGAAAACATCCATGGGACGGTGGGGAGCAATGCAACGTCTCACACAGGAGACACGGGGGTATACGGCACAGGGAATCTCCACAGGAGCAGGAAAATGCCACTGACGTCTCACGCCGGAGACGCGGCAGTAGATGGTGGTAACAAGATGACCCGGCAAGGAGTGGAAGGGAGTCTGCAATACTTGTACTCTCATCCGAGCTGATTGCAAACTCCTCTCAGGTGCGTGAAGCAGAAAAGCGGCACGCCCCCTCGTTGGGCAGCATGCAGTCCTTTCCAGCCCTCACATATTCGCCTTTTCTTCATTACAATTTACTCAGCCTAGTAACAGACACAATATTTCTGACACTGGAAATACATACCCCCGGGTCCCTAGATGTTCCTAGATACCAAGAACATGCAAATTGACCTTGCAGAAGTGGAGCAATCTTCCATTTACTTAGGCATGTACCTTTAGGCGAAAACGGTCTACAGATTAATGACTGTATACGCAAAAGTAGCCTAGTTTTAAGTAAAAATATTATAAATCTACATGCCTTGAGGATGTCATTCTTTATATAGCCTGCCTATAAATTGTTTTTAAGCTCAATAAACTGACCGGAATTTCTCACATTTGTCCGGGAGATTGAAATCTTCCAGGACACGGAGACCGGCCCCAGTATTTTCTAACGGAAACCCTGCTATGTTCATATCGGTGAGCACAATTTGTAACACAAAAAGAGAGACGTGTAGCCTATTTATTTATTTAATATTTTATTTTATTAATTTTATTATTATTATTTTATTTGTTGCCATGCCTAAAATAATAGTCAAGCATAGGGCTAAAACATTTTCATAAACAATATCATTTTTTGTTATATGGTTATAATAAAAGCTTTTCTATACATTTGTCTGATTGATTGATTGATTGATTGAAAACTTTATTAACAGATTGCAGAATGGGTACAATACAGTACAGCTCAATACAACAACAGTGCTAGCCTAAGACTGGAGGAAGAAGACCAGAAAAATACTTTCAGCTTTTTTACATAAGTGTCCTCCATTTTCAATTCATCAAAACATTTAGAGACATACCAATATACAGTAGTTTCATAAAATGTATAAAAAAAATGTCGGCCGATTGTGTTAGTTGAACAATCGGTATCGGTCGCAAATTTTCATATCGGTGCATCCCTAATGGATACTCTCCTTCACCCAAGAATGGACGCACCTTAATAGTATAGGATTACACCTCGAGTTTAATTTAACACCCCCCCCCCCCCCCCCCCCGAAATAGTCCAATCTCCAAGTGGCTAGGACGAGGTCATCCGCTGTAATGGGTTGACTTGTTGAACCCTGGTAGTGTGAGACTTGACGAGAATATAGAAATGACAAAAAAAGGAGGTGTTTAGACTATTGAGCCACAGTCCACCACCCACAGCAGGCCCAGCTCGCCTCACAGCACCATGACTCACTTCCTGACGGGGCATGTGTGTAGAAAATGCACATTTACCTATTGTCATCCGTCTCCAGTCATTCACTATAGACAACAAGGGTCAAAGTTGGGAGGGGGGTTGGGGGGGGCTATCAAATCATCTGGATGTTTTCCAAGTAGGTTCAACAAATGTATCCGAGTTGGGGCAGAAAAGTTCAAAATTTTTCATCTACAGTTCAATACTGCAAAATTAAAGTGACCGGTTACTGGAACTCCCGCCACTTGCATTAATGATATGAGTTATTTAAACGTCCCTGTGTTGATCCCTCTCCCTCATGGGCCTAGTTGTAACCTAAAACCAAGAGGCTGTGACACAGCTCATAACTCTGTTGACTGGGGTCAGTAGTATTTCCCAGATGAACACAGAGAAGGTGCATCGTTTGTGTGTGGTCCCAAAAACACAAGGAGAATGTGCAGCTGACACTTGCAGCACAAACACAGCCTTGCAAGTTCAAATGTCAACACGAATGACATTACTCATTATTCATGACATGACATAACATTACTATGCGGAATGGCTAAATGTCATTGTGGTTTGATTATGAATGTGGACGTCAAATAATAATGAAAACATATAAATGCAATGTCCGGTTACACCTATAAGCCTACCTGATAATTGAGCATGTCTTGGTACTAGGCAGTTAGCTCAGTGGTTAAAGTGGGGTCCTGTAGGGGGTGCCCAGCAAAATGGGGAATGTTAATTATTTATGAATTAATAATAATATCACTAATATATTCTTCACTAGAAGTTAGTACAGTGAAAACGTGTATAAACACATCACCTTGCCTCACTGCAGCGCATCACTGAGCGCAGGGTGACAGTACTATCAAACCTTCCTGGACTTTTACTTTATTCTTAAATCGACACTGTACAATTCCACACTCTTTACTGTACACTTACTGTATATTTTGACTGTATGTGTTATATTAGAATGTATATACATAACATAGAAAATGTATATCCCGGACCGTATTTTATTCTTAGTCTTATTCGTGACTTTTGTTTTTAATTTGACTACCTAAATGTTTACCGTGAGCGATCTGTAGTGCCAATGAATGAATAAAGTATTTCTTTTTTTATCTACTTTTTTCTCCCATTTTCTAATTTTCTCCCATCCCAATTTCGTATCGTCCAATTCTACCCTCCCCTGTCTCGAACGCTGTTAGGCCATGCCTCCCACAAGCCGGCTGTAATGTGGACGAAGCCTTACATCACGTGTCCCCTCCGGTACTCGAGGAAGCAGCCGGCGCATATTTTCACCTGCACAGCGCGATCTCTCAGCGGTGGGGGTCTGCGTGGGAGGGACACGCCGCCCCGTCGCTTCCTGATTCTGCTGCGCAGGCGCACCAACCGACATGTAGGAGTCGCTGTCCACAACGTCCGATCCCCACCCCTAACACTGCCAATTGTGTTAGTATGAACGACCAGCCAAGCTTGTGTATTAGTGTATTAGTAATATACAAACCGGAAATGGATCGCATCGATCAACATCCCATAATAGCGATCTTTTTGCTCCACTCTCATCGCCCAACGCTACGAGGAGACTGGGGTGAGTTTCAGCCTGTTTGTTTACCATTTTCGATACAAACTACTCTGATCAATATATCACCCATACTACATAAATCATTTAACGTCGGTCACGGAATTATAAACGACCCCCCCCCCTCCGTTCACCAGCGCGTGAAGAGTCATAACGTCTAGGACCATGTACAGTTGACATTTTTTATCTGGCGTCGATCGGTATCAAATTGCATTTGATGATCTAATATATGCATTTATGGCTATATCTCACGTTCTATGAAATACTGCAGAAAACGATAAAAACATTTATACTCTAGACCGTATTTTTGTATGAATGTGTGAATGAAAAAGTAAAACGTTCCTACATCCTGAACGATAGGTAATTGATGTTGAATGGGCCATAGTAATGTCAATTTAGCAATACAATTTAAAAAGTTATAGCCCTGCAAAGAAGGTGAACATCTCCATAGACAAATAGAGCTGGCAGAGGATGGTTTAGGATGGGTACAATGCCCGGCAGAGAATGGGTTAAGGGGAAGTGATGAGGTGGCCTTGATGTCAGAGACCTGGTGGGACCAGGTGGGTTTGCAGGACTGGAGTTTTGAGAGAAACTTTGGTCTCGGTTGACCAGGTGGAGAGCATTAATAATAATAATAATAATAATAATAATAATAATAATAATAATAATAATAATAATAATAATAATAATAAATAATAATAATAATAATAATAATAATACACTTTATTTGTATAGCACCTTTCATACAAGAATTGCAGCTCAAAGTGCTTCACAACAGAAAAAAAGACAGGCACAAAATGAGCACATCAAGTGCAGACATATAAAATCACAGTTTTTCACATTAGGATCTAACATCCCAATAGGCCACCTTGTTTATTGTTTACTTAATCATTTGGTTTGTATCTCCTCTCTCTCTCTCCGTGCTTCAGCCCTCTTCTGTCTCGCACGTCGCCCAGGTCCTCCATACTGTTATGTAGGACAAGTTCCTTAGTTTTACTTACTACTTTATCTCTTTTCTTTTATAATATCTTTTTATTAGTATCATCGAATTACAACAAGTTGCAGCATGAGGGTCAACATTATAAAATGTGCTCACAATCTACAGCAAGTTGTCCATGGTTGAACTATTCCCATTTATTTCTTATTTTCCCCCCTTTGCTATTCCTTATAAAGTTAACCTGTTTAGTTTGTTTGAAGTAAAGCATCTACCCACCCGCCCCGACACGAACCAATAATAATAACAACGAATGTATACATTTACATTTAGTCATTTAGCTAAGTGTTGAGTGCTACAGTGTAGGTTAATATATTAGGACAAGTGCATGACAGTAAGGTTATAGTTAGGGTTAGAATTTCTTTTTTTCTTCTTCATTTCAGATAATGGAATGAACGAAGAAGTGCGTCTTTAGTCAACGGCAAAAGATTGGACAGGTTTCGGCTGTCCTAACTGTGGTGGGCAGTTCGTTCCACCATTGTGGGGCAAGGACTGAGAATAGGCGGCTTCTCCTTGATGACCCTCCCGGAGCTCGGATAGGAGTGGGTCTGAGGCGGCCAGAAGATGCAGAGTGTAGGGGTCTTGAGGGTGTGTAGTTAAAGACCATTGACCGGAGGTAGGCGGGAGCCGTTCCCTTTGCCGCACGGTATGCCAGGTCGAGGGCCTTGAAGCAGATTTGTGCAGCAATGGGGAGCCAGTGCAGGTCCCTAAGAAGTGGGGTGACATGGGCCGACTTCAGTAGGTTTGAGATGAGGCGGGCCGCTGCGTTCTGAATGAGTTGAAGAGGCTTGGTGGCAGTGGCCGGGAGGCCAGCAAGCAGTGCGTTGCAGTAACATGGGTCTGACAGCCATCACTGGTATAGAGTGTCTGGTTCTGGGTATGAATGTTATAATACACTTAAATGTATTGTGCCAAAATGTCTGGTCAGTAACATGGGTCTGACAGCCATCACTGATACAGAGTGTCTGGTCAGTAACACGGGTCTCTCGGTCCCTCCACTCTGCAGTAAACAGAACATAAAATTAAGAGGATTTTTTTTCTTTTTTTTAATCCTCTCTTTCTCCAATTTTTCTCTGTTTTCTCCCCGTCCCAATTTAGTCGTTGTGCCAATTCCCCCCCCCTCCCCTACCCGTTTGTTGTGTGCATGTTCTCCTACTGGTGGTACAAGGGAATCCTGAAGGCATCCGCACGCTTCCTTCGATACGCGCGGCGACAGCCAGTGACTCTTCTTTCACCTGGCAGCGAGGACTCTCATTGGTGAAGTGTAACGCGTGGGAGGTCACGCTGCCTCCATCAAGTCCTGCCTCCGCTGAGCAAGCGCCCAGACCTGACCTGTAGGCGTCGCTGTCCACAACGCCAGATCCCCACCCATGACTTGCCCTCCCCCTAACCCAGCCAAACGGGTTAGTATAGCAATCAACCCAAGCCCCAAGCAATGCTGACTCCGGGAGTCGAGACCGCAGTCTCCTTCATTGGTGACGAGTGCAATCTCCGCTACGCCACCTGACCGCCTAAATTAAGAGGATTTAAGGGGAGCTAAGAGGATTTAAGCAGAGCTAAGAGGATTTAAGCGGATCTATGGGGAGCTAAGAGGATTAAAGATGAGTTAATAGGAGCTAAGGAGAGCTAAGATTATTTAATTATGCAAAATGTGCAGGACTTTAAGGGGTTAAGAGGAGCTAAGGAGAGCTAAGATTATTTAAGGGGAGCTAAGATGAGCTACAGTAAGAGGAGCTAAGCTTTGATAATATAATTATTGAGGAAATATAAGAAACAAAAACATTATAACTGTTGACCTTTACCTGCTGATTATCACAGAACCCTACATTGTCAGGCAGCATAATACAACTTCTAATGGCAATTAATAAAAGGCACATTTAAATGGACTTTTGAATAATCAGTGTATTAATGCAGTTGAAATGGAGATGGAACCGGTTGTTATCGTGCTCAGATTCAAGTGCAGCCCTGGCTCCTCTCAAACTCCTCTTCAGGCCTGCTCTTCAAGAAGAAGACAGTGTAATGATAAGTGCTATCATAGCTGCTACCACTAAGTGGCAGTATAACATCATGCAAGCTGTTACTATGGTTACTGGTAGGGCTATATAATTAGGGCACCTGTGTACAACCTGCAGACAATAAACAGCTGGCTGAAGCATAAAGATCTAACCGGCTGTCTGGTTGATAGTAGACTACAGTCTTTACAGTTATTTCTGTACAAATATACCTTTACATATACGTATATTGAAGAGAAATAAACAACACATTCAAAATATTAGACAGCATATTTAGACAGAAAATAAGAGACTCTGCAATGCCATGGAAACAATCAAATAAATAATTGTACTTACTGATGTTGTGGTGTCAAAAAACTGATATATGTTATCAGAAGCCAGTTTGGATCCAGATGGTTTTAGTATAAAGTCTTGTTCCAGTAGAGAATGTGTTCTGCCACAGAGAGGGGTTCAAGTCAACCAGCAGACTATCCAGTGTTTCTGGTTGAATGAGTTACTTCAGTCTGGAAAACAGCCTGTTCTTATACAACTGAGCCAATAGTTGAGCAGTTAGCTGCTTTGAACTGATTGGCCAATCAGAATAGACACCCCATCCATCAAACACAAGGTGATAGGTCCTCTTATAATCATCTTGGAAGACAACTATGGTACACTTTGTACAATCAGTATTACACCTGCATATATTTGTTTTATTTGTACTTATTGTACTTTCATTATTTCAATATTCTCTCCCAAGATACTGGATGATCAGAATGTTGCCCAAATCCTTAAATATTGACATATTTCAGGTTCCAAATCAAACATAATCCTCAGTGGGATGTTTAAGTGTCTTTAGGAAATGTATTGATTTGATGTATGCCATGTTTTTTTTTTTTATAAACATTGAGTCTGACATTACTTACATTAATGACCATCCAGTTGGCTGGTGACTGAAATTGTGATTCTTGGATTATGGCATCAGATTACAAAAAAAATGAATTTGTCAGACCAAGATATTGTCTATAATGAAGCATGTGGCAATACAGGAGGATGTTTAGGGTTTCCACCAGTCTCATAAAATACAGAATTGTCCGTCTTTGCCAATTAAATCTTGAGTTCCGTTTAGAATCAATACAGGACGTGATATGTTCCCTATTGTCATCCCACCCGGGGATGAGGGTCAGAGCCAATCAGAGGCAGAGCGAGCATTGGAAGGAAAGGATGGCAGACTGTCATGTCAATTGAGGCGTAACGTTAAGCTATTGCCCATCAGATGTATTTGGGTAGCTTTTCAGTGAGAACAATGCTACCACCATTTGAGCCTGATTTGGTTTCAGTGCCATTAAACCATCTGTAGGGGGCTCCAGTCTGCTCCCATTGACTTTTCAATTGCAAATAAATTAAGAGGAGTGTATCCCACTGCTATACAAATGCTTATTACGTTATGCCCGGGCCATTGGCTCTGGTATGTCATCAGTATTGTTGTGTTTTTAGAAGGAAATACATGTGATTGAACATGTCCCCATCAATCATCTCAACAAAACCAAAACAAATAAAAATGCTTTAAAAAAAAAAACAATAATCTAATGGAATCTTTAGCTTGTTCAACATAGTACTTACATCTTTTCATCCTAAATCTAGTAATACTGAGTTGAGACTTTTCAATGGAAGAACCAAGAACATATCATTAATCAATTATGTAATTTTACATAATGAATAAATGTGAGGCTTAACAAGTCCTCCACCTGTCCTAGGAAGGCAGAGTGCATCTCATTCTGTAGTGACAAACCCTCTTCACCCTGAGACCTGAAGACATACAAACTTCTCTTAGGCATTTGGTGAAAATGGCCAATAGAGAATGTTAAATACTTAATCTAAAAATAACACTGACAGGACAGTATTGATGTAATACTTTTTTATTTGCATACAGTCATCAAATAGACAGAGGTAAAGCATGGTCCAACAAAAATAAAAGATGGAATAATAAGACTGGCCTCTGATAGCACATGGTCTGAAAAATACTGTACATTTGAACCATTTCCAGAGTGACTGAAGCCCTTCCCACATTGGTCACAGTGGTAGGGCCTCTCATGATAAGCATCATATTTTGAGTAACATAATGAAACCATTGTAAAATACATATTTTACATCTACAAGGCTTACAACTTGTGGGTATAAACTATTTCCATATTCAAATATGTGATCTTACGGTTATTTGGCATAAAGGTCCACTATGGAGATTTGTTTTCATTTATAATAACACGAGAGAAGAAAAACAGCTGGGTAGCGCAGCGGACTAAGCGTTCATCTACCACCGCAGAGACTCTGGGATCGAATCCAGCTGTCAGCGGTACCTCTGGCTTGGTCAGTCGTCCCTACTAACACAATTGGCAGTGTTAGCGGGTAGGAAGCCGGTGGGGTATGTATCCTGGCCGTTGTAAACAGCGACTCCTACTGGTCGGTCGGGGTGCCTGTTCAGCAGGGAAGGGATCTGGGGGAGATAGTGTGATCCTCCCACGCGTTACACTCCCCCGGTGAGAGTCCTCGCTGTCTGGTGAAAAGAAGCGGTATCGGAGGAAGACATGTGATAGTCTTCACCCTCCCCAGGCCGACAGTAGGGGGCATAGGCGTGCAACGACCAGGAAGGAAATTGGCATAACGACTCAATTAGGATGGGAGAAAAAAATTAAAATAAAAGAAAAAATGGGGAAATGGGGAGAAAAAAAAAAAAAAAAAAAAAACAGTAAATGCATTTTGCAGGCTCTGCAAATAAAAAACACTTTCCCAGAAACTGCATAGTGCACATTTAAAATAACATTTAAAATGGAAGAAATGTTCCTTTAAAAAAATTGAATCGAACTATTGACAAATCCAAAAAAATAAATCAATGTTGGATATGTACATGCATTAACCTCTTGAAATGTGCATTACAAAATCATATGAAATCTGCAATAATAATTTTCAGACAAGTAGAGGGCAGCAAGGAGCCATTGTAAATAAAGTATTGCCTCTCTTTCTCTTTTGGTTGTTAAACATGAAAATGGCCAAGAGAACATATTCAATCTACAAACTGTTCTGACAGCATAATAGTCATGTAATTATGAGCTTATTTACAGATAAAACAAAATTAAATGCATAGGTTTATACAATAGACACAGGAATGTTTGATTTATGTCCAGTATGAATGCGCTGTTGAATATGTAAATGTTGACACCTGTATAAATACGCTGGTGGTTTTTTCTTTAAGTTTCCAGAGTGAACAAAGCTCTTCCCACACTGGTCAACGGGATAGTGCTTCTCTAAAGAATTAATATGCTGGTGTCTCTTTAGGTGTCCAGATGTACTGAAGCTCTTCCCACATTGGTCACATTGGCTTCTCTCCTGTATGAATATGCTGGTGTCTCTTTAAGCTGCCAGACCAACTGAAGCTCTTCCCACACTTGTCACAAGGATAGAACTTCTCTCCTGTATGAGTACGCTGGTGTGTCTTTAAGTTACTAAAGCTTCTGAAGCTCTTCCCACACTGGTCACAGGGATACAACTTCTCTCCTGTATGATTGTTCTGGTGTCTCTTTAAGTTACCAAAGTCTGTGAAGTTCTTCCCACACTGGTCACAGTGGTAGGGCTTCTCTCCTGTATGAATACGCTGGTGTGTCTTTAAGTCTCCAGACTGACTGAAGTTCTTCCCACACTGGTCACAGTGGTAGGGCTTCTCTCTTGTATGAATACGCTGGTGTGTCTTTAAGGTTCCAGAGCGACTGAAGCCTTCCCCACATTGGTCACAGTGGTACGGCTTCTCTCCTGTATGAATACGCTGGTGTGTCTTTAAGTTTCCAGCGCGACTGAAGCCTTCCCCACATTGGTCACAGTGGTAGGGCTTCTCTCCTGTATGAATACGCTGGTGCATCTTTAAGTTACCAACGCTTCTGAAGCTGTTCCCACATTGGTCACAGTGGTAGGGCTTCTCTCCTGTATGAATACGCTGGTGTGTCTTTAAGTGTCCAGGCTGACTGAAGCTCTTCCCACACTGGTCACAGTGGTACGGCTTCTCTCCTGTATGAATACGCTGGTGTGACTTTAAGGCTCCAGACTGACTGAAGTCTTCCCCACATTGGTCACAGTGGTACGGCTTCTCTCCTGTATGAATACGCTGGTGTGTCTTTAAGTTTCCAGCTGTACTGAAGCTCTTCTCACATTGGTCACAGCAGTGAGGCCTTGACTCAGCCATTATTGTATTTGTTGTTGGGGAACAATTGTATCTGGAATAAAGAGAAACATTGCAATGAAGTTTCATGCATGGACAGTTATCTGCAATTTGTCATTGTGGTTGTTACTGTACAAATATACCTCCCCATCGTCGACAGCTAAGAGTTAGTTTAAGTTAGGTCTAGCCAGAAAATGGAACAACAAGACGACGCCAACGATATTGTTGTTGTTGTTGTTGTTGTTGCCAACGACAACAGAGCCAGCAACACTGTTGTGTATTCGAGAGAGGAGCTACTCTGTTTCAAGGATAGAGCCACAGAGGAATTTACCTAAAGAAATGAGGATTCGCAGACGGGGCAATAGAGCTGGTGTGACCGTAAAGGAGAGGAAGACAAGGGAGAAGAGAAGATCCAAGCCTTACCTGCCCTCCGTTGTTATGGGTAACGTGCGGGCGCTGGTCAACAAAATAGATGAGCTCTCAGCCCTGGTTAATAACCAGCAGGAATACAGAGAAGCTAGTTTATTGTGCTTCACGGAGTGCTGGCTGAACGACAACATCCCGGACAGCAGCGTGGAACAACAGGGTTCACCGTGGTGCGAGCTGACAGGAATAAACAGAGCGGTGTAACCCCGGTCATATCACGGTTAAAGAACGTATATGTTCTCCGGACATTGAGCTGTTGGCCCTGAGCATGAGACCCTATTACCTACCAAGGGAATCTTCACACGTTATCTCAGTCACCGCTTACATCCCACCCAGTGCAGCGGCGGCGCAGGCGTGTGACGTCATCCACTCCACTGTCACAGGGTTACAGACAAAACACCCCGAGGCATTCATCATTATAAACGGAGACTTCAACCATGTCAGGATATCCAGATCCCTGACCAATTTCACGCAGTATGTCACTCGCAAAACAAGAGACAACAAGACCCTGGACTTACTGTATGCAAATATCAAGGAAGCATACAGCCACACTGCCCTCCCCCCGCTTGGCAGCTCAGATCACAACCTGGTCAGACTTAGGCCTGCCACGATAACACATTTTGCTGGGCGATTAATTGCCCCCGAAAATATCGCGATAAGCGATATTATTGCGACCGGTTAGAGAATTTTTTTTTGAGAGATTTATTTCCCAAAACTTTTATTTTGAAGCCCACCGCTCCGTCTTTTCCGGTGTTTTAGACTTTTATTTTGAAGCCCACCGACCGGACCGGAAGTATTGTTGTTATTATCCTAGCGGCACCTATGAGCGGCCAACTTGTCTCGTCCGGTTCTGTGTTTTTGAGCTAATGATAAAACAAATATTGAGATTGTTGGTGAACAACTAACTTTAGGTTAGTTTTAACGTTAGCTACTAACGTTAGATGCAGCTACTACAGGCAATCAACGATGAGGAGGAAGCGTCAAAGCAGTATATAATAGAATAGCTGTGGTGCGTAGTAGGGTGCATCAAATTGCAATGCAAAAATTTAATCTCAACATATCAATCTGTGTGGGGTTGCATTCTGTTCGGACAAACATAAAAATGATCTGTGCAAAGTTTGTGAAAGATTCGTTGAGATTTAGAGGTAGCACACAGCATGTGAAATATATGTAAATTGGCCTTTTTGGGCGTTTTACTAGATAACATGACAAGGCAATTTCAAAAACGGCAAGAAATTGTTTTTGAGAACATTTATTAACCCTAACATTTAAGAACAAAATGTTTGATAACAACATTGAAATAGTCTTTCAAACATGTCTCAAGCATCCTAGAGTCCTAGACCTGGTCCAGCTTGCGCTTGCAGCAGCGAAGATTTGGCTGTGTTGAGCAGTCATGCTCAACTGCCTGTAGCACATTCTGCAGGTGCTCCTGGCTGCTGCCACAAAGTCTGACGTCAGTTTGACGCCACGCTCGGCACAGTCATTCACAACATTGATGGCACGTACATTCACTGCACCCATCTGAAATGCTGTACTGGTAACCCAATCCTCTACATCCAGTGAAAGAAACGCGGGATCGATGTGCAGCAGGTGCATGCCGAACCAGCAGTCTGGGTTGGCAAGGTCAGCCAAGCTGGTGGTCGGCGAGAGGGTTGGAAACTTTGGCTTGCCGAAGCCAGTGCCAAAGCGGAGCTGTGGGGCTTGCATGGATATATCAGCCGGCTTGTGCTCCAATATAGCATCTGCAAGTGCGCGCCGCTCGCCAACTGGCACCTTGGTGCTGAAGAGTGCCAGGGGCAGCATCTCGCCTGACAGGTACCATAGGTGCCGCTTCAGCGCCTTAATCGCTGATGCTGCGATGCCCTCGTCAACAGACTTGTATGCGTACAGGTTGTGGTAGAGTGTAAGGTCATTCCATGCCGCATCTACGGCCGTGTCGCAGGTCAACCACCACGTTGCGTAGATGTGCGTGATGAAGTTGGCAAACGCCCAAATCTTCAGCACCTGCTGCTGTGTAGTGATGGTCCCCTGAGGAAGCAAGGCAATGTGCTGCTCCATCAAGGCCAGCTTGAGAGTGTAGAGCAGCTTAGCCATCCACCGCGCCTTGTGCAGTGCTCCCGGTCGTTGGAAGTTAACTGGAGTGTGCTCTGCACTGTCTGCACTCAGATACACAAGACATAGCTGCACGAACTCGCGATAGTCGCCTCGCTTGTAGTCGAGCACTCCTGCAGCGCACACAATTAGTTCAGCACGCAACTTGCCCAGGAACGGTGTTTCGGCATCGCCAGGAATGTAGCGGGCCAATGGGCCGCTGTCCTTGTGTGGCAACAGGTTCCAGTTGTCGCGCAGACGTGTAAACAATGTAACCTCTGGCGAGTGTGACGTCTCCACCTTGAGGTCAGTGAAGATGTGGCTGAGGAGCACCTCGCCGATGTGGTGCCGGCACCCGGACCAGAGCAGTGGTCGACCCAGTGAGAGCTGGATGGCAATGCAGGCTGCCGTGAGATGGCCAGTGTTTGATGCGGTGGTGTCAAATGCCATGTTGACAGCCTGATCAGTGCAGCACCAGTCCTGCAGCAGCTTGCATGTCAGCCGGGCAATGATCGTTCCACATGCCTCATCAGTCCCCTTCATGTATGCTGGCACACCAAGCAGTTTGAGCTGCTCCACGTCTCCGATCACCACTGTCAGACGCTCCTCCAACTGGCGCACATTGTTGAGCATTGGCGTCAACTTGCTGTCCCAGTGCAAGGTGCACATGGCAGGTGGTGTCCACTGTTCTTGCTGGTCCTCACTGATGGCCTGCAACACGTGGCGGCGCGCTCTGTCTGCTGTTGCGTAGGATGTGGAGACCTTTGCCGAATTGCCACCGGATTCCTCGATCAGACCGCGCGTGAAGGCAGCCTGCTGCATTGGTGTGATCTTCAACCGTGTAGCCAGTGACACAAGACTCGGCCGGCTGAGAATGTCTGATGGAATGAAGGCTGTGGTGCCAGTCTTCTTACGCTCACGGGTGGGTGTGTTCTCAGCCGGTGGAGCAGCTGTTTCATCTGCATTGCTGTCTTCATCACTTTCCAACACCACCGCCATGCTGGACCTCGCAGTCATCTCCTGCTGCTCCTTGGTAAAGCATGCCTCCTGTCGCTGCTTCAACTTGGATTGCAGATTGGCATCCAATGCTCCAAATGTGGCCACTCTGTCGCCCTTCATGCTGGCCAGGAAAGCAATGTCCTCTGGATCACAGATCAGCTCCTCTGCATTTGGAGACCACAGCGGGAATGTGGCATTCAGCTTGTGCTCCATTGCGTCCACCAGTCGAGCTGTAGCCTCACTGGAGCGCCTGGCCTTTGGAATGTGCCGCAGCTTGTTGCTAGCATCGACAAGCGCTACCATCTTGTCGCATGCTCGACGATCACTCACCATTGGAATATTGGCCTTTCCATAAAATGGCTGCACCTGCTCCAAAACGTCCTTAGCCGCATGGAACCGTGACAAGGCTCCGGTCAAACCTGGCCGCTTGGCATGCAGTTGCGTGTCGCAGTTGTACAGCATGCACCGCAAGATCTGGCGACCACATGGCAGTTTGGCACCAGTGATGATGGCATCTGCATTGGTTATGCTGGGGCCCAGACCAAAGACCAGGCTGCGGCTGCTCTGGCGGGAGCCTAAGGGCGGCGATGCCATCTTGTGAGAGCTGGATCCTGTGGTGGGTGATGGTGGCGTTGACTCCATTGAGGGATTGAGTAAACTGATGAATTGCTGACCAGAACTGACCAGAATTGAATAAACTGCGATGCAGAGCCACACAGGCAAAGCTATTTATAGGCCCATCCCCCCAAAAATTGCAGGTGCGAGATGTAACAATGTTGCAACTCACACACACACACACACACACACACACAGACTAACGCTCGCGCACACACACACACACACACACACACAGAGACACTAATAGCAGGCCATGTTGGGGGAGGACAGCATGTACTGATGTACCGTTCCACCTCTAAATCACCTCGTATTGCAAAAATATTTTGCATGTATTGTTTTTACATGGATGGTAACACTTTTAGCACCCAGACAAATCAATACGCTGGAAATGTGTATTTTGATGCACCCTAGTGCGTAGGCACTGCAGCACGACTCGAAACTACCTACTACGTTATAATAAATTAATTCATGTTTAACTTGTCCCCGTGTCCAGTCCTTTGACTAGCCCCACCCGTTCATTGTAAACAATGATGCATGTAATTGTATTAACGTTATTCTGTGTTGTAGCTATGCTATACGTTGTATTTCGTTTGTTAGCTATTTAGCTAATGTTGTTAGCATTGAATGAGAATCAACACTCGATCTTTCATCTTTATTTAGCAGTCCAGTTTCTCCGGGCAGTAGCAAGTAACTACTTGGGTCTAAAAATAGCTAACGTTACACTACAAATAACGCTACTTGGTTAAAAGGAGCAACACCATTGAGAAATGTAGTTAAGCTATATGTGGCGTTGCTACTGCCCCACGGAGCTCCCGTGCTGTGCTCTGTAGTAAGGCCAGCGGCCCCCCACACGGACAGTGACTGACAAGGGGCACTGGTTCCGCCTCATTAAAACAAACGCGCAAATAGCAATTAATCGCGCCCGTCAAAATCATTGCATTAATTTTAATTATCGCGGCAATTAATCGATTTATTGCTTATCGCAGGCAGGCCTAGTCAGACTTGATCCAATATATAAGCCTGTGATCAAACGACAGCCAGCAACAACTAGGCTTGTCCCACAGTGGTCGGAGGATGTTGAGGAAGAGCTAAGGGAGGGCTTCAGCTCCACAGACTGACCTGTTCCAACGGACCCACGGTGAGGACATCAATGGACTCACCGAATGTAGAACTGATTATATCAGGTTCTGTGAGGAGAGCATCGTACCCACTAAGAAGGTACGCTGCTTTCCTAATAACAAACCCTGGATCAATAGGGACATCAAATACCTCCTGAACAGGAAGAAGAGAGCCTTCATGGCTGGGGACACTGAGGGGGCCAAGATTGTACAGAAGGAGCTCAAAAAAGAACCCGCCAAGCACATCAATAAGGACAAGCTGGAGGGCCAACTACAGGCAAACAACGCTAGAGAGGTGTGGGGAGGGGGCAGGAAAATAACAGGCTTCCGACAACAGAGCACGGCCGTGGAGGGGCCCCTTGAACGTGCAAATGAGCTGAACCGGTTTTTCAACCGATTTGACCTGACAAACCCCCCCCACCCATCCGCCCCAGTGTCCCCCACCCCCCACTAGCGATGACAGGCGCACCACCCCACCACCCCCCACCAGCGATGACAGGCGCACCCCCCTTCCCTGCTGATTATCACTAATGACCAGGTCCGAAGTTTCTTGGAGTTCACATGAACAAGAATCTGGACAGACAACACTGAGGCCCTCTACAGGAAGGGACAGAGTAGGCTGTTCTTCCTGGGAAGGCTCAGGTCGTTCGACGTGTGCAGCCGACTGCTGCCATCGTTCTACCAGTCGGTTGTAGCCAGCGTCCTCTTTTTTGCTGTGGTGTGCTGGGGGGGCAACATCAACTCGAGGGACTCCAGCAAGCTGACCAAGCTGGTGAAGAAGGCTAGCTCAGTAGTGGGTGGTGAGCTGGATAACCTAGAGGTGGTGGCTGACAGGAGGATGAGGAAAAAGCTAGAAGCCATCTTGGAGAACCCCTCTCACCCCCTCTACGAGGAGCGGCCCTGAATGAAGAGCACGTTCACCCCCCCCCCCCCCCCCCCCCCCCCCCGACACACCACAAACCGCCTGGGCCGGTCCTTTATACCGGCAGCCATCAGGCTCCACAACCAAGGGCTCGGGCGGCCGGTTCTGCTGCAGAGTTATCACTGTCTCAACTCGGGACATGAGAACTAGAGACTCAACGACTACCTTGGTTCTATCTTGATTCTTTGCGCTAGAGACTCATAACACTGGTCTCTCTTGTGTTTGTACCTTTATATTACCATTTATATTACTTTATTTATTACTTTTTATAGTACTTTATTATTATTATTATTACATTACTATATTGTACTGTACTGTGAATCTATGCATCCCCCACCCTGTACCGCCCCCCCCCCCATGCTGCTCTGACACCTGAATTTCCCCTAGGGGATCAATAAAGGATTATCTTATCTTACATATATTGAAGAGAAATAAACAACAGATTCAATATTAGACAGCATATTTAGACAGAAAATAAGAGAGACATGGAAACAATCAAATAAATAATTGTACTTACTGATGTTGTGGTGTCAAAACTCCCCTGGAGCCACAGCCAGCAGAGAAGCCTGTTTACTTTCGCTTTCAAACCAGCTGCAGCCTGAGAACTGGAGTGTGAGGGGCTGTAACACTAAAGATGGCGGCAACGACAAAGAATTGCTGAAAAAACAAAAAAATGATTTAATTATTAAATCTTTTGAATGAAAAATTAAAGATTTAAATTAGTTTAGGCCCGTCTTAAATACTTCAAAGCCTCGTTCGGTGGGCATGGGATTGGAATGGGAAAATAAAATTCGAATATATATATAATTTTTTTTTTTTAAATGTATCTTGCAATGCCAGATACAATGCAACGAACGTCATACGCCTCATTAACTCTGCCTCTCCAGGGCTCTACGCTAACCTTTTTCACTAGGGGCACAGGTGCTCCTAAATGAAAAAATGTAGGAGCACACAAAGAAATTTAGGAGCACCCAAAAATATTTAGGAGCACAGTGAAAATATTTAAAGTAACCGAGTTTTTTTTTTTTTTTTTTTTTTTAATAAATGTATATTTGTACTGTGCGTTCATGTGCAAACGGGAACGGGACACATCTGTGCAATAGCACATACCACCAAAGTCACTGGCCCACTGTGTGCGTGTATCATCTGCGTGTGCAAACGGGAATGGGACACAGACATTTGAACTATTAATTAAGTGATTAATGCCTACTGTGGCAAAGTTGTAGCCAACAAATAGGCCTAATAAGAAAGGCAGTGACATTGAACAAAAAGGAGACACTGGCTTTACAACCAGGGCCATCAGTAGAGGGGGGAGCTAGTGTTGCTCTTCTAGAAAAATAATCCTTTCAGGGTTGCCTATTGAAATACTGTACACCTCCAGTACAGAAACATTGTTTATGAGTTTGCGTGTCAGGTAGACCATTGATTGACAGTCGATTCTGCCAATTACGACGTCACACCGCTTGCACTCTGGCCGTCCGGCGCTGCAGCTGGACCCATTGCCCACCTCTGCGGTTGATAACGCTAGCCAAGTTAGCTGTACACACATACACAGTGGGCCAGTTGTAGGGGTGTAACAATGCATCGATCCTACTTTGCAATATTTACAAAACATGACATTGTTTTCGAACTCTAGCCATGGGAAAATGTTTAGCCAATTCACGTTAAATTTGTATGTCTTCCCTCCGGCTCCAGTGGGTGTAGCTTCGCTAGCTACAGTGGCTACATTGGGTGCTACAGTGGGTGTAGCCTTGCTAGCTTGGCCAACTTCGCTAGCATGCTGGCTAGCGTCAGTATCTTGGTTAACGTTAACCATCACCTCTGTAACATGAGCTGCCTCGCCTGACTTCTCATTCTCCGGTATCTTTCGCGCAAAATAAAAGTGAATGGGCTTCGACATGGCTGTATTGTCTGACTCAGACAGTGACGCTGATCGTTACTTTCAGTTTCCAGTCGCGTGACCAGTGACCACAGGAAACTCTACTGTGATTGGAACGTTTATGCGGCTGTGAACTGTGGGACTTGTAGTTTAACGATTCTCGTAGCGGAGAGAAAAAAAAGGACAAATGAGGCTGTACTCTGCACTCGCCGGCCCCACTCGCACGCCGTGTGAGTACTTGATTTTGCAGGTTCGCACACATATTTTTACGTGTGCTTTTGCAATATGGTCGCAATATGGTCGCCGTGCTCTCTTTGTCAACTACAACAAGCAATGCCTTTGTTATTTAAGATGAGGTCGGACTCGGCACTGACAGATTCAACTTCAACTTACTTTCGGAACTTCATTTGTGCAGTGGTTAAAATACAAACATACAGTCACAATACATACACTCACTACTATAAAAACACAAGCTTCGTTAAAACAGTAAAAAGACCACTATATAAAAAAAACACCAACTACATTAAAACTACAGTACTTAAAGCTAGGGCTGGGCGATAAAACGATAACGATAAATTATTTCCTCGAAATAAACATGAAACGTGGTCGCAAAGTTTCGATATATCGATTTTCCAAGCTTGGCTCCGTTCAGCCTCGGCTCAGCTCACTCACTAACAACAACCAACCTTACGTGATGACGTGCTACGCACAACAGCTAACAACCAATCAGTGAAGGAGATGGCCGAGAGCGACGGAGACCCGGAAGGAGACCCAGAGCGGAGCGGTAGGACTCACTCAACAATAGGGCTGCAACGATTAGTCGACATAATCGACGATGTCGATTATAAAAAATCGTCGACGAGAAATTGTTGCGTCGATTAGTCATTAAAAAAAAAAAAAAAAAAAAAAAAACTTTATTTAATTTTTTTTTTTTTTTTGTGCACTACCTATCTTTGTGAGAGTGGCTTCTCAGGGTTCCAGACAACATCATAACATGATGATCCCATAGCAAATTTTGGACATTGAAAACATTGTTCCCCTGCAGGAGATGATGATCAGACTAGACACACAATACATTACACACGCACTCCTCTCACTCACACACAGCGATCAGAGTAAGACACACACATACACTCCTCTCACTCACACACAGCGATCAGAGTAAGACACACACACATACACACTCCTCTCACTCACACACAGCGATCAGAGTAAGACACACACACATTCACACTCCTCTCTCTCACACACAGCGATCAGAGTAAGACACACACACATTCACACTCCTCTCACTCACACACAGTGATCAGAGTAAGACACAGACACATTCACACTCCTCTCACTCACACACAGCGATCAGAGTAAGACACACACACATACACAAATTACACAGTACACACCTCTCACTCACACAGCGATCAGAGTAAGACACACACACAAATTACACAGTACACACACTCCTCTCACCAGGGTTCGAAATTAATGGGGGCTTGGGGCAAAATGCCCTCGAAAATTGACCAAATGCCCTCGAACATCAGTTAAGGGGGGCAAAAAAAAAAACAGACAGTTTACTAATTATATATATAATTATATATATGCTCTACAGTGCGAGCATTTCCCTCGTATTGCCCCTAATAATATGTGTGTGTGCAAACCGGAAAAATCATTTACTTGCAGTGTGCGAGACAGACGAGTGATTGTGAAGATTACAAAACAGCTCCGCTGTTAATAGTTCAGATTGAAACTGGACTGAAATTCAGTTTTTGGGTGGAATGTTTGTTCCAAGGAGGAGGGAGGCGGGGCCCGCTGCGTGTTACAGGCACTTGAGAGGTGCTGCGATTCCTGCGAACACAGAGAGAGCGCTCTGCTCTCATCAAGCATTACACTGCTATCTTAACGTTAGCAAGCTAAGCATCTGCATAGCGCGACCTGTGTTCTGTGTAACGTTAAGTAACTTGTGTTCGGCGGGGAAAGACCATTCCATTTGTAACACAACTCCAAAAGAATAACATCCAAATCCGATCCCGATGCGCATTTCCTTCATTCCACAGCGCTGAGCGCGCAACGTATTTCATTGATCGATCTGGCCAGAGCCTATACTCACAAACGTTGCGTGTGTGGGGTTTTTCATCAATTTGAAACAAGCTTCTTGACTGTTGGAATTAGGGATGTTAAAAATAAAATATCTAATAATATTATTCAATATTAGACATTCGTTGATCCAGAGGCAAGACAACAACACAACTTGCCCTCACTCAGGGACAATAATATTTAATCTATTTAGATAGAGTATGTATGTATTATTTACAGATAATTGAAGGTACCTCAAAACATGAAACCAAGCCATGATGTCACACATCGTGTGCGTGTGTGTGTTACTTGAACAATTGTCACTGTGCTCCTAAATTTCTGTGTGCTCCTAAATTTGTATTTAGATTTTATTTATTAACATTTTATTTAGGAGCACATGTGCTCCTTGGGAAAAAGGTTAGCGTAGAGCCCTATATATGGAGACATTAACATTACGTTATCAAACATAGGGACGAAGACTGTAAAAAAAGTGTCAACAATGTTTTATAATCTTTGTTAATTTTCATTATAAAAATGTTGTGCCCCCGAAATACAAAAAAAAGCCCCCGAAAAGCTATTAAGGGGGGCAAAAAAAGCCCTTGAATTTTTTTTTCATTTCTAACCCTGCCTCTCACTCACACAGCGATCAGAGTAAGACACACACACATTCACACTCCTCTCACTCACACACAGCGATCAGAGTAAGACACACACACATACACAAATTACACAGTACACACCTCTCTCACTCACACAGCGATCAGAGTAAGACACACACACAAATTACACAGTACACACACTCCTCTCACTCACACAGCGATCAGAGTAAGACACACACATACACACACACACGGACTCCTCTCACACACAGCAAACAAAAGTTATTTAAAGTACACTTCCACTTTAATTTGTATTATTTAATTTATTTATCTTGTTATGAGTGATTGCTGTATTGTTCTTCAAATACATTTTCATTTAAAGTGGCTTAAAGATCCAAATTCAAATGTTTCATGAGTCATTATTTTAATTTGCTATGGGATCATCATGTTATGATGTTGTTGTTTGGTCCTGACAAGAGTCTCAAAGTCTGGGGTGATGGTAGACAAGCAACTCTGAGGTCATGCTCAATGTCCAATCTGTTCCTCTGCTCTGTCTTCAGCTGGACCAGAGCTGAGAAGCCACTTTCACAAAGATAGGTAATTAAAAAAAAAAAAAAAAAATGTTGTTGTTTACATTGGTTTTCGATTAGTCGACTAATCGAAAAAATAATCTGCAGATTAGTCGACTACCAAATTAGTCATTAGTTGCAGCCCTACTCAACAACAAGGCTTGCTAGGCTAATTAGCTTGCACGGCGTTGTTTTATATATTTACATGCCGAGTATGTGTGGTGAATTCTGAGGCCACGTTTATAGTAGTGGGGGTATACAGTGGAAGTCGTTTCAATATATTGTGGCGGAAGAGAGTATTTTAGTGTGATATTTAGCACATTGTCATGGAATACACCGCGTAGAAGCAACAGGCTGGCTAGGTTAACTAGCTTGCACGGCACTGTTTTATATATTTACGTGCCGAGTATGTGTGTGTTTTGAATTCTGAGGCCACGTTTATAGTAGTGTGGGAGTGGACGTCGTTTCAATATATTGTGGCGGAAGAGAGTATTTTAGTGTCATATTTATTGTCATGAGATACTCCGCTTGTCGGCTAACTGCTAACGTACGAGGACTGATGACGACATCAACTCGACTTGAGACATTCGCAGCAGCATATTAGAAGTTAATTAAACTTGACAGACATTATATCGACGATAATTATCGATATAGAATTATATGAAAATAATTGTATAATTTTATCACAATAACGTTTTTGGTCATATCGCCCAGCCCTACTTAAAGCATATATTAAAATCCATGTTGAGCAGTTCTATGTGTAAATAAATAATAAATAATAGTAGTACAGGTGATATATGTCCATCAGGTGGAAGGGGGAGTCTATTTTAAGTAGGGATGCATGATAATTATCGGGCTGATATCAGCAATTATGACGTCATCCCGATAAACCCGATAACATTATTGATAGCTCAATAGGGGCAGGAGGCCGCGACTAGCGGCCTCCAGGCTCCACAACAGGGGGCAGCGACGGCTGCCAGACATAGATCTAGGACTTATTGGAACCCAAGGAGGACAATACACTACCTGAAGCACTGCACATTGTGACACTGTGAATATATATTTCATATTTCATTTAGTTAGATTTAAATTATAATTATATTGACCAAATTGTTTACCCCATGCTCAGTATATTCTTACTGTATTTATTTCTGTATATTTTATTTCATTTTATCCTATTTTACTCTACTCTTATCCTAGGCAACTTGATTTGATTTGTGTTATTATTCTAATTTGTGACCCGTCCTGTCTAAATGTTTAAATGTTGAGCGATTTGCAGTGTCAAATTCCCTACGGGATAAATAAACGTATTTCTATTCTATTCTATTCTATAATATATAATACATTTTAAGTAGGGATGCACGATAATTATCGGGCCGATATCAGCAATTATGACGTCATCCCGATAAACCCGATAACATTATTGATAGCTCCGATAATATATAATAATATATATTAGGGCTGGGCGATATGGCCAAAAACGTTATCGCAATAAAATTACAACATTATTTTCATATAACTCGATATCGATAATTATCGTCGATATAATGTCTGTCAAGTTTAATTAACTTCTTATGCCCGGCGCCGATGGACGGGCTATTAATAGACTTGTTTTGCTGCTGCGAATGTCTCGAGTTGATGTCGTCATCAGTCCGCGCACGTTAGCAGTTAGCCAGAGCGAGCAGTGTATCCCATGACTATGTACTAAATATGACCCTAAAATACTCTGTTCCGCCCCAATACATTGCAACGACGTCCACCGTATACCCCACACTACTATAACCGTGGCCTCAGAATTCACGCCACACACCCACTCGGCACAAACTATAAAATAGCGCCGTGCAAGCTAATTATCCTAGCCAGCCTTGTTTACTACTTGAGTCCTACCTCTCTACCCAGAGGTCTCCTTCCGCTGTCGGCCATCTCCTTCACTGATTGGTTGTTAGTGCGTGTGCTCATATCCAAGCTTGGAAAATCGATATATCGAAACTTTGCGACCACGTTTCATGTTTATTTCGAGGAAATAATTTATCGCGATAGTTATCGTTATCGTTTTATCGCCCAGGGCTTAGTCCTAGGACCCCTTCTCTTCTCCCTCTACACTAAATCACTGGGTAACATTATCACGTCTCATGGCTTCTCGTATCATTGTTATGCCGATGATACTCAACTCTTCCTCTCCTTCCCTCCCTCAGATATCCACATCTCTGAGCGGATCTCGGCCCGTCTGTCTGACATCTCCGCCTGGATGACGACCAACCACCTCAAACTAGAAGCAAAACAGAACTGCTCCACCTGCCGGCCAAATCCTCCCCCCTGACCCACCTTTCATCACAGTGGAGAATGCAGCTGTGACTAGGGATGCACCCATATGAACATTTGCCGCCGATAGTTCAACTAACACAATCGGTCGAAACCGATACCGATTTTTTTAATGAAACTACTGTATATTTGTATGTCTCTAAATGTTTTGATTATTTGAAAATGGAGGACCCTTATGTAAAAAAGCCCAAAGTCTTTTTCTGGTCTTCATCCTCCAGTCCACTGTTGTTGTATTGAGCTGTACTGTATTGTACCCATTCTGCAATCTGTTAATAAAGTGTTCAATCAATCAATCAGACAAATGTATAGAAAAGCTTTTATTATAACGATATAACAAAAGATTATATTATTGTTTATAAAAATGTTTTAGCCCTATGCTTGACTATTATTTTAGGCATGGCAACAAATGAAATAATAATAAAATGAATAAATAAAATATTAAATAAATAAATAGGCTACACGTCTCTCTTTTTGTGTTACAAATTGTGCTCACCGATATGAACATAGGCCTCTTTACTTACTTCAAGTAAGTCATACAATACTTACTGGCTTTCATAACCTAACAGACTAACTTGTCTTGCTCAAGATTTGTTTGAGTTTTAATAAGAGAGCACTATCTATCTCAACCAAAGCAATGCAGGTAGACTGCAACAGAAAAATTTTGATTGACAGTCGATTCTGCCAATTACGTCACACCGCTTGCACCCGCCTCTGCTGTTCTTCCCACCAATCGGCAATCGCTTATTGGTTTTTTACTTCGGGGAAGTCCGCCATTTATTTACACGAGAGAATCAATAACAAACATACCGTAGCTAATAACGTTAGCTCCCCGCCGGCCACGAGTAGACTACCAGCGCTCCGCAAGAGTACCAAACGAGGCATGATGATTTTACTGCAACGAATGTTATAATAAAAGCTTTTCTATACATTTGTCTGATTGAAAACTTTATTAACAGATTGCAGAATGGGTACAATTCAGTACGGGCTCTCTGAGCAAAGGAAGGAACTGAGATATGAATGACCAACAACAATGCGATATGGTCGGGTAAATATGCTGATGTTATTGAACGTGTAACTATAACGTTAATGCCACAAAACTAATGCCTTTGTTAATCATAAGCAACTTTGATGCAGTAGCATGTGTGTGTGTGTGGGGGCGGGGTTGTACAGGTCGCTTGACTGAAACTTGTTTCAAAGTTTGAACGTGTGGACCAGATTGACACGACACAAATTGACGAATATTTATCGGCCACTGCCATCTGCAAATTTGAGCTTTATCGGCCGATACCGATACCCGACCGATATATCGGTGCACCCCTAGCTGTGACGCGTCCCCGACCGCCAAGAACCTTGGTGTCGTCCTCGACAACCAGTTGAACTTCTCTGCTCACATCGCAGCGACAACCAGAACCTGCAGATTCCTCCTGAGCAACGTCAGAAGGATCCGCCCCTTCCTGACAAAAGAAGCCACCCAACTCCTCGTCCAATCAACAGTCATCTCCCGCCTCGACTACTGCAACGCACTGCTCGCTGGCCTCCCGGCCACTGCCACCAAGCCTCTTCAACTCATTCAGAACGCAGAGGCCCGCCTCATCTCAAACCTACCGAAGTCGGCCCATGTCACCCCACTTCTTAGGGACCTGCACTGGCTCCCCATTGCGGCACGAATCCGCTTCAAGGCCCTCGACTAGAGCCATATGAAATCCGCGTTCACGGAATCGTGGACGGAATCACGGAATTTACCAATAAAAATGGAATCAACTGCAAAACGTGGAATATTGCAGAATTTGGCCTAATCTGGACTGAAATTCTGTTTTTGGGTGGAACGTTTGTTGCAAAGCAAACATGACCGGGGAGGCGGGGACCGCTGCGTGTTACACACAACACAGCGGTGACCAAGCGTCTGCCGTCTGGCTGCTTCGGTGTTAACGTCGTCAAGAAGCTAAGAAATTCCGCAATAAGCCCTAAATTCAGAGCAGAGCAGTACTATGACATATGCTTCAGTCGATAAGGTGTTTTGCAAATTCTGTCAACATACCGTGGGGACTGGACCCGCAAAAACACGTGCGAAGATCACTTCAAAAGCCATGTCAGGAACAAGGACTGTGCTTCCCAAAACACACCAGCTTATCAATGACTTGTTTGCAGTCAACATTGTCGAAACGGATTGTTTTTTAATCGGTTCATATCCTTTTTATAGCATTTCGAAAAGCTATCGTTTTCTTGAAAATTTCCGGAAAATAGAAAGATTCCCTCATTAACGGCATTTATTGGAATATTCTCGAATACACTAGATACGTTGTCATTTGTCTGCCTATTTATGAATAGTTTTCAAATAAACGCTAGATTATCGATAGTATATGTGTACTTATGCACGCTATAGAAGCAAGCTGAGAAATCGATTCTCTCATTTCCTCAACATCACACACACATACACATACACGCTGTTATCTCAGTGAATACAGCTCTGATTATCCTAAAACTGGTAACATAGACTCCTTACCTTAGATCAGATGTTCTCCAAAAAGATTATTCCAATTCCTGATCGCCATTCCAAATATCAATTGCGTTTATTGATTGATTATCGGCTGCTGTAAATATATATTCCAGGCTGCTTTCCAACTCGCGATCACTTCCCTCATCATCAGATCCCTCGCCAGCATAATGGAGCCAGTTGGCTCCCCCCACACAGATCCACCAGTATAATCGAATGGCCTGCAGTTACACAGGGATAGACGATAGGGGGCGGTATTTTCCCATCGGAGGTCCTAGAGGGGCTGCTGTACCAACGGGAGACTCGGTTGATGAAATATGAATTCAGATCGCTAATAAAAAATAAAAACTCAACGGGGGGCATGAAAAGACAACATAACACGTCGTCGGCACTCAAATCATCTTCCATCCATTAATTTGCTTAGATTTTTCAGGTCTGGTCAATTTGAGCATGGTGTTATTCAGTCAAAGATAAAAAAAAAATATTGATATTCTCATTTGGTTCATTACAATTTACTCAAGCCTAGTAACAGACACAGTATTTCTGACACTGGGAATACATTCCCTGAGATCCATAGATGTCCCTAGAATCAGATACCAAGAACATGCAAATGGACCATATTAAAGTCTGTAAATGTGTATTCTACGTTCTTATGGAATGAATGAAATAAAAAAAATAGATTTTTTTTTGTAATACATTTTTAGTTAATTTTCATAATGCGATCATTTGCTGTGTAATTAATTAATCTAATTAACGCGATAAACTGACAGCCCTAGTTCGAACCTATGTTTCTTTTTATTTTTTTTAGAAGGAATATTCTAATGTCACTTTTGGCAAATTTTTGACAGCCCTACTGGGATGCGACACATCGTTACACGGCTAGTTTGATCCACTGTGTCCGCCCGACTTTGTGTTTTAAATCCCTTTCTATGATTAGTATCCATTTGTTGGACAGACAAGAGTTGACGTTATGTTCTAATTTAAAAATAAACCAACAGACAGTAATACCTTTCGTCAATTTTCTATCCTTTCATTGATGGTAAATGGTGCATTTATATAGCAGCTTTTATCCAAAGCGCTTTAAAATGTGTTCCTCGCATTTTACCCATTCACTCACACACCGAAGGCAGAGGCAACCATGCAAGGTGCCAACCTGCTCATCGGGAGCAATTAGGGGATTAAGTGCTGGCTAGCTACTGATAGCTCCCGATATCATCATTTTGGCAATCGTTTTCGCAGTAGTTGGCTAGTGTTGTTCCGTGAGCTAACGTTAGCTACCGAGTTAATGTTAGCTACCGAGCTAACGTTAGCTACCTAGCTATCGTTACTGTTTAAACAGAATGACCCAGTCAACTATTCACCTTTAGTTTAATACATGATGCATTGTCTAACGTTATCTAGCTGGCTAGCTACTGATAGCTGCTGATATCAACAAATGCTCCAGCAATAGTCGAGTGCATGATACCTCCGTTAGCTCGGTAGCTCACGTTAGCTCACGTTAGCTCACTGTTCAAAACGAAATGTCCCATTAAACTAAATAGTTCACTGAGGCGTTGTCTTAACGCTATCTAGCCGGCTAGCTGTAGCTACAGATAGCTCCTGATATCAATGTCTTATAACATTGATTCGATGCGTATTCGAGCCCCTGGCTTGCGAAAGGGGCTAGCTGAGGGAGTAGGGTATATCTGCAGAGCCGCAGATATAACCTGCTGAGGGCATTTCAGAATGTGATTTGACCAAAGCAGAGTATACACACAGACAGTGGAGATAGCGAGCATTTTGACTTGTTGCGTGGTGGCGATGTCTCGCAGATCATACAACTACAAGTATAATTATATAATATATATATTTTATAAAAAACTTTTTTTTAAGTATATATATATATATATATATATATATATATATATATATACATATTAGAGCTGGGCATAGATTAGATTTTTTAATCTAGATTAATCTACCTGCAATCCTGGAATTGATCTAGATTAATCTAGATTAAAATGGCTAAAAAAAAGAAAAAAAGTCTGCCAAATGCATTCAAAATGTGACCAGAATAATGACCAGAGGAGGAGATTTATAATCTCCTCTTCATCTGAGGAGTCACTAGCTGTTCTATCTCCTTGTTCAACAGCATGAACGTGTCTCTTCTTTTTGTAATTTCCAGTGTTTCTTTTAAAACCAGATTTATCGTAATTTTCTGTGCCCTTCCTTTGATGCCATTAACATTGTTACACTGATATCGACAGCTCTCTCCAGTGTCAAATCACTCTCTGTCAGTAGTTTCTTCTGTGCACCTTAATTTCTTAATCCACACACAAACCCGTCTCTCAATGTGTCTTTTAGTGAATCTCTGAATTCACAATGCTGCTGACTGGTAGCTCACACACAGACTGCTGCAGAAGCAGGTTTCTCAACAAATTCAGTGCAAGCTCAGTGTAACAGTTCCATGAAAGAAGAGAACACTGAACAGCTACTACAGTCTCAGGTCCACCTCCAAGAGAACACTGAACAGCTACTACAGTCTCAGGTCCACATCCAAGAGAACACTGAACAGCTACTACAGTCTCAGGTCCACATCCAAGAGAACACTGAACAGCTACTACAGTCTCAGGTCCACATCCAAGAGAACACTGAGCAGCTACTACAGTCTCAGGTCCACATCCAAGAGAACACTGAACAGCTACTACAGTCTCAGGTCCACATCCAAGAGAACACTGAACAGCTACTACAGTCTCAGGTCCACCTCCAAGAGAACACTGAACAGCTACTAGTCTCAGGTCCACATCCAAGAGAACACTGAGCAGCTACAGTCTCAGGTCCACATCCAAGAGAACACTGAACAGCTACAGTCTCAGGTCCACATCCAAGAGAACACTGAACAGCTACTAGTCTCAGGTCCACATCCAAGAGAACACTGAACAGCTACTACAGTCTCAGGTCCACCTCCAAGAGAACACTGAACAGCTACTACAGTCTCAGGTCCACATCCAAGAGAACACTGAACAGCTACAGTCTCAGGTCCACATCCAAGAGAACACTGAACAGCTACAGTCTCAGGTCCACATCCAAGAGAACACTGAACAGCTACTACAGTCTCAGGTCCACCTCCAAGAGAACACTGAACAGCTACTACAGTCGGAGTACAGCTCAATACACACAATTGTTAAGGAGATGCAGACCAGAGAAAGACGTTTGTCTTGTTTACATCAGGGTCTCCCATTTTCATTTCATATTGCTCCACATTGTCATCAAACGGTCCAATATTTCCAATAACCCAAGCCATTTCTGTTGTAAACACTCACGATAGTCCAGTCGATCCTTCCTTTAGTGTGTAAAGTGGATTTCCTCCTCTTGTAGATGTTTTCAAGTGCCGCCCGATTAACGTGAGCTAACATGCTAACTCGCTAAGCTAACGTTAATAATGTAAACAAAGCTCTCAACGGACTTCTTCTTTCTTGCATTGCGCAGATTCAGACGTCCTCATCGCCGAATTGTGTTATATCCTGAGGACTTCTTAACCTCACCTGTATAACAATGATTACCGGACCACTAAAGTTACTTTAGTTTAACACATTATTCTGACTACAACTACGGTACATACGTGCAATCACTTCAGGGCACCACAGCTGTGAACTACGGCAAGTATTTAAGGACAATACAGACCCAACGTTCAGAAAAAGATTAACGGCGTCAATTATATTATCGCGCAATATTAACGGCCCAGCTTTTTTTTTTTTTTTTTTTTTTTTTAATATAACCAAAAACTATCTGTATCGGTCGATATGGCTCATAGACGGTCGATCGGTGATCGGTGGCAAAAAAAGTGATCGGAGCATCCCTAGTATCGGAGTGCCTTGTTGACTGCCATAAGCTCAAATTTGCAGATGGCAGTGGCCGATAAATATCCGTCAATTTGTGTCTCATCAATCTGGTCCACACGTTCAAACTTTGAAAAAAAATTCAGTCAAGCGACCTGCAGAACCCCGCCCCCACACGCTACTGCATCAAAGTTAATTATGATTAACAAAGGCATTCGTTTTGTGGCATTAACGTTATATAGTTACACGTTCAATAAGCAATAAGTAAGTAAGTAAGTAAGTAAGTAAGTAAGTAAGTAAGTAAGTAAGTAAGTAAGTAAGTAAGTAAGTAAGTAAGTAAGCAAGTATTTATAAAGCACCTTTCATACATGTCATGTAGCTCAAAGTGCTGTACACAAACAGGCATATATAACGATAAAAGCAATAAAGTCACAGTGATCAGTTAAGATCAATGTTTAAAAATAATAATAATAATAATAATAATAATAATAATAATAATAATAATAATAATAATAATAATAATAATAATAATAATAATAATAATAATAATAATAATAATAATAATAATAACGTAAAAATGAAAACAGTCATTTGCTGACCAGTTTGGGAGAACAGGTCCGCACAGACATGTCCGTTCAGTAGCAACCGGAAGTAGGCAATGCACTAAACCAATGCACTTGTATAACATCAGCATATTTACCGGACCATAGCAAGCATTACTCATTCATATCTCTCACTTCCTTCCTTTGCTCAGAGAGCCCGCACTGAATTGTACCCATTCTGCATAAAGTTTTCAATCAGACATATGTATAGAAAAGCTTTTATTATAACATTTGTTGCAGTAAAATCATTATGCCTCGTTTAGTACTCCTGTGGAGCGCTGGTAGCCTACTCGTGGGCCGCGGGGAGCTAACGTTATTAGCTACGGTAAATTTGTTGTGGTTCTCTCGTGCAGATCAATGGCGGACTTCCCAGAAGTAAAAAAACGAATAAGCGCTTGTCGATACCGGAGTCTCAAGGCGAGCACAGAAAGACTCAGAAGAAGCTTCTATCCCCAGGCCATCAGGCTGCTAAACGAACAATGAACACTACACAACAACAACCATCAAACGCACATAGCACACACATCCACACGCACACACTCACTTTAAACAAACACACTGTAGCACCCACTCCACACACTTTATAGCACACACCCACTTTAAACAAACACACTGTAGCACCCACTCCCCACACTTTATATTTATTGATGAAGGATTGCACTACAACTCGTACACCTTACTGTAAATTGTACCTAAATTGTACCTCATCCCATTTCTGCTTGCACTATATAGTACTGTACATTAGTACACTGCATAGTATTGTATATTATATGGTAACTCAGTTATGTCTATTCTGCATCGAACATTGTACATATGTCTATACTGAACACTGTGACCTCATTTTCTACTTCTAAATTACATGCTATACTATGTTATTTGATACTATCTTGTCTAGCACAGTCTCTGGAGCGTAACAGTAAGAAGCATTTTGTATGAAAGTATTCTGTACTTCTGTATGACAACTATTAAAGAAACTTGAAACTTGAAACTTGATTGGTGGTAAGTAGGGATGTCCCGATCCGATCACGTGATCGGCGTCGATCACGTGCTTTTCAGAGGATCGGGGATCGGGAAAAAATAATAATAAAAATCGGCAGTCAAAAAAAGAAAAATTTTATTCAACAAACATGACCATGTCCACGTCTTAAACTCATACGGAGGCCTTAGTTTTGGTTTTAAATTACATATCATCATTAATGTATTTATTGTCACACAGAGCAGAATAATTGTCCACAACAAACACATTCCCCTTTAATTTACACCGTTGCAACAAACACATTACCTTTAATTTAGACCGGCTACACGCTATCAACAACAGTACAACACGTCGCTCCCGAAACACGGTTAATATCCACTGACTTGAGCAGCTAGACTTAATGTTTGGAACTAAGCATTTTAAAATAGAAAGTCAAGCCAGTTGCAATGTTTGCAAGGAGGACAGGCTGGAGGCGAAGTTTTCAGACTAACTTTTCACCTGGAGGATAACGTGACTGAGGATTATCGTCGGCGTTTCAGACCAGAATGGACCATAACGTAAGTCAAACACTGAATGTATACTAATGTGCAAACATATATTGAAACTTTTAATATTTCTCATATGAAGCAGAAGCACATTTCTCAGGGTGAATGTAATAACAAACGCCTCCGCGCTCGCGCCCCGGACTATAGGCAACAGATGGGCTTGTCTCGCTCTGCCAGTTTCTGACAAATGCGTCCAAATTGATTACTAATGTGAAAGATCGGATCGGAAACGATCGGATCGATAGATATTTAAAATCACATGATCGGGATCGGATCGGAAGCAAAAAAAGGCGATCGGGACATCCCTAGTGGTAAGAACAGCAGGAGGCGGTTGCAAGCGGTGTGACGTAATTGGCAGAATCAACTGTCAATCAAAATTGTTCTGTTGTACCTGACACGACACATGCATTGCAAACTCAGATTATGGAGATATTACTGGAGAACATGGAGCTTTGTTTGAGAGAGATACAGTGAGTGCTGTCTCTTAAACTCTTAAAACTCATAAACTTTAGTCTTTTTAGTCAAGTTAGTCTGTTAGGTTATGAAAGCCAGTGGGTATTGTATAGGGATGCCCCCCGGACCCCGGTTTTGAACGGGAACCGGTACTATATTAGAAAATACCGGAGTATTTATAAGCTCCGACATCCTCGGTACTGCTATCGATACTCTAGAGAAATTATTATTATTATTATTATTTAAAAGTTGCGAACGATCCCTCTCTCTGTCTCTGCACGAGAAGCGAGCCGCAGCAAGCCATTACACACACTTGTCGCGAGCCACTCACACATACACGGGTAGGGACTGGAGGTGCCTGTCCGTGGCTAGCTACGTTAGCTACGGAGCTAGTAGTCAGTTTCAGTGTTGCTGGATGGTACACTCTAACGTTAACGTTATGCCGAGTTCATACTACACTACACTTATGAACTCGACATAGCGATAACGTTAATCCGTTTCCATGAAGTGTTTAATTAGCAGCAATCTGTTCTGTTGTTGAACATTTAACGTTAACGTGGCTAGCTACGTTAGCTACGGAGCTAATAGAGTATACCATCCAGCAACACTGAAACTGACTAACGTTAACGTTATGCCGACTCGCCGAGTTCAACATGAAACCAAACATATCACAATACAATAATAATACATAAAAAGACTTCCCAGGACAATAACTTAACACCAACTTAAATGTGACCTAACCAGACAACAGAAACAAAAGCCAAGACAACAGTTTTGACTGATAAAGTGACCATATTTATTTTTCCAAATGAAAATTCACAATCCGTCAACAACTTATAATACATCCAACCTAAGACGCTCGAAGCTTTTCACCCCTTCCTGACAGGGAGCGACGCGAGCGAGCGTGATTGCGAAAATGATTAAAATGTATTCGTTTCAATCAGACTATCCTGACCTACCGCGAGCGACAGCGAACTGAGCGGCGATGTCGTTCCCCCCTCAAATATTCGCTCGCTGTGTCTCTAGTTGAGCGATTACTTGGCAGAGTCCCGCCCCTAAACACTTTCGATTGGTCAAGAATTGCAGGCTGCTTTGCCCCCGTTAACACACACACAGACACACTCGGACACGCGCCGCCTCATATCAGGACAGTGTCGCGCGCGATTTCGTCTCCAGTTCGCTCGCTCGCTCGCTGCCTGTCAGGAACCAGTGTTTTGTTCTTCTTCGGAGCCTTGAAAAAAAGGCTTTGAGTGGACACATCACCACCTCACATCACCACCACAACAACAAGTCACCTGCAACATCACCACCGCCACGGTGTTAAAAGCCCACGACGACGGCGCGAGCACGCTTGTACCTATTGACGAGTCGTTTGCTAAATTAAAGAAGTTTGACAGAAATGACCCAAGGGCTCAAGCCACTAGCTTTTAAGCAGTCCTTGGTGGTGCAAATTAACCTGGCTACTACGGAGCAATAAGTGACTGCGTATTCAACCAAGGGTTGCATCCCAGCCATGAAAGGGGCTAGCTTTGCTTAGCTCCTCGCGTCGTCATAGGCTTCTAAGTTAACACAATAACACACCATCGTAGCGGTGGTGATGCCGCAGATGACCCGTCAGGCTGGATGTATTACAAGTTGTTGCCCTTTTCCCTCCTTGTGGAACTTCTGCATTGCATTTATTACAAATAGCAAGCGAACTTTTTCCTCTGAAATTCCGAGTACCGACGCGGCCATCTTTGTTGTTAACGTCCGCGCTGCTTCCAGAAACTTGCGTGGTTACGTCACAGCCAAGAAAGGGAGCGCTGGATTTGTGTAAAACGCCCTGTTCCTAAACCACACGCTATCGGTCGTACCACAGTACTGACAAAACGGGAGGAGCCTACAGTCAAAACAAACGCACTTCATTCCAATTCACCCACACCGCATTTTTCTTTACCAAAAAATATATTATATTATCGGAGCTATTAATAACGTTATCGGGTTTATCAGGATGACGTCATAATTGCTGATATCGGCCCGATAATTATCGTGCATCCCTACTGAAAATGTTTATTTTTATCCGAGAATCGATACTGGTACCCAACGGTACCTTTTTTTCTGTACTTTACTCTCCCTCTCTGAAGTCTAAACTTCACAACACACAATCTAAAACCCCTTACCTTCGTCTCCCAAACCGTTCCTACAACAATAACAACTTGCAAAGGAGAGATCTTGTATCTCAATGGGACTTCCTGGTTAAAAAAATTAAATAAAAGCTAGCATAATTTTTTTTGCGATTTGCTAATTGCATCATTTCAAATCGCGATTTCGATTTCAAATCGATTAATCGTTCAGCCCTAATCTGTACTTGATGTTGTTGCATATTTGAAATAAACTTCAATCAAATCAAATAAGGCCAGGGATACTTTAAACATTTTAAACACTTTCTAACACTACACCATATTTTATCTATTTATTACTTAAGGATTTGCACTACTTCTCTACCTCATATTTGCATTTGTTGCATTTCGTACTTTAGTTTTGTATATTGTATATTTTGTAGTGTTTGGTCTTTATTCTTTTTACTGTATGAAGCACAATGTCAGGGGCCTCATACAGAACCAAGCATTTCACTGTAATGTACATGTACCGTATAATGTGACAAATAAAACAACTTGAACCTTAAGATACTTACTGTAAGGACTGTTACTGCTGGTGTATCATGAGGATCCGTGTTGGATCTCCAGACGTGCCACTGCCAAATGGGGAGAGAAACGCAATTAGTCAAAGCACATACTTTCATACTCATAACAAGCTACTAGCTACAACAAGAGCTATAACATTCATATCGACTTCTGCATTAGGCGACATCCCATGAGGATAAGACAGGCCAGTCTCGCTTTGTTTGTGGGCCTTTGTATCTCATTCTGACTTTGCATTTAATTCGAGCACCTCCTGTCTCTACTTTGCGATGCATGCCTAAATGCGATGCTTATGACCGTTCCCAGGGCTGTACGCTAAGCTTTTTCACTAGGGGCACACTTGCCCCTAAATTAGAAATTTAGGGGCAAAAAATATGTTTTAGGGGCAAATTTTTAAATAACAATTTTACCATTATAGTGCAAAAAAATATGTTCCTCCTGCCTCATTACTGTGGTCCTTTTATTTAACATTTAAGCGCTTTTGTTGTCAGGTTTGTATCTTTTATAATGAACCAACTAGGGCTGGGCGATATGGCCTAAATATGATATCACGATATTTTCTGACCTTTCGGCGATACACGATACACATCACGATGTTTTTCTTTTTTACCCCAAACAATTCATTATGAGGCTTACCAAGACAGTATGAGTTTGCAAGCTAACATTAAAGACAAAATAAAATACCCATGCATTTAGCATTTTTATATTATATATTAGATTTAGATTATTGGATTATTAGATTATATATTGCATATATTTAGCAATGAGATATTATATGATTTAGATATGAAATATGATTAATTGAAAATGGGGGACCCTGATGTAAACAAGACAAAAGTCTTTCTCTGGTCTGCATCCCCTTAACAATTGTATGTATTGAGCTGTACTGTACCCATTCTGCAATATGTTAATAAAGTTTTAAATCAATCAATCAATAGCATTTTAGCATTTTTATGAAACTACTGTATATTTGTATGTCTCTAAATGTTTTGATGAATTGAAAATGGAGGACCCTTATGTAAAAAAGCCGAAAGTCTTTCTCTGGTCTTCATCTTCCTGTACTGTATTGTACCCATTATGCAATCTGTTAATAAAGTTCTCATTCATTAATTCTGATGGGAAACAGAATAATTTTGATTGACAGTAGAGTCTTCCAATTACGTCACAACGCTTGCACCCGCCCTGCTGTTCTTAGCACCAATCGGCAAGCGCATTCGTTTTTGACTTCCTGAATGCCCTGTGTGTGTTGACAACAACACAGCTACATTAGCTCCCCGCGGCCCACGAGTAGGAGACCAGTGCTCTGCAGGATGACTAAATGAGGCATAATGATTTTACCTCAACGAATGTTATAATAAAAGCCTTTCCATACATCCGTCTGATTCAAAACTTTATTAACAGACCGCGGAATGGGCATATCTCAGCACGGGCTGAGATATGAACAAGTAACGTGTGGACCAGATTGACGCGACACAAGGTTTACACAACAGCCCTAAGTACCGCGGGACTTTTATTATTATATGTCCGCGGGTTGGCCAGTACTGCGCAAACGTTTATTAAACATTATATGTCCGCGGGTGGTCTTGTGCAGTGCTCTCGTGCCACTGTCAACTAAAGCGAACACTCAGAAGACGCGCACCGTTTGCCAGTGCAGTGATTGCAGAATGTTTTATTTTTTTGTATACTCGCCAGACTGGCGAGTGGTCTTCATGAATCACTCGCCAAACGTAAAAAATACTCTCATTTGGCGAGTAAAGTGGCCTAATTTCCTCCCCTGGGCCTATCAGTTGCTAGCCGGCTGGCAGGCTCACCGAGGTCCCAGTGTTTACAACAGCCACGGGTGCGAGAGGGCTGGAGGAGGAGCAGACGCCGCAGCTCTCTCTGTGTGTCTGAGTTCAGTTCAGTTCGGCTCACTATAGGAGGTCGAACGCGACGAAAATATGAAGCAATACTAACTTTACTTTTCTTCATAGCTAAATCAGACAGTCAGCCAGTCTATCAGAGTGAGTGCTCAGTTGATTGTTCCCGCTGATCATACCTGCTGAGTGCTCACTGCTCAGCTCACGTGAGTGACGTCATCGCGTCATCATACGCCTTGGATAATTTAGGAGTGAAATGCGAATCCAAGGCTTGAAAGCACTACTCGCAAGCCCGCCCCCAGATAATATTTACCAATCGCAACGGCCAATTAAAGGGGCAATTCGCGATGATATCATCGCAGTGTACAGCCCTGGTTCCTAAAGCTAAAAGAGTGTGAAGCCACTGTAAAGAGTATTGATCATTGTAAATGTTTTAATTGATGATATGATAGCATTTCCACCCTGAACCTTCTTGTACTACTTTTAGCTGGGCGGTGGTGGTCTTGGTGAGTTTTATGTTGCATCTGTCAAGTAGGCTTAACTGCTGCCATTCTTGGCCAGGTCTCTCTGGGAACATAACTTTTAATATCGGTGTGACTAAACCTGGTCAAATAAACGGTTCAATAAAATACACGTCGTTTGGATTATTCGTTTCGCAAATGGTGCCATTAGTTAGTTGACTTACCGTGGTAAGAGCATGCCAACACAGGTTAACCCTTTCACTGCCACACGACAGCCGGTTAACCCTTGCACTGCCACACGACAGCCGGTTAACCCTTTCACTGCCACACGGTAGAATGTTAACCCTTTCACTGCCACACGACAGAAGGTTAACCCTTTACTATCACACAACCGACGGCGACCGTCAGAAACAGACGTTAGGTTCGCTGGGAGCCATGTTGGCTAACGTTACACTACAACTAGTAGAGCCATATGAAATAAAAAAAATTTGTGGGACTTGTACAGCACTTTGTTCAACTTTGTCAGTGCTGTAAAGTTTAAACCTTTTTAAATCTTAAGACAAACAAAACACTTTGCTTTGATGAAATATTGTAAGCCGTCATTTGAGGCTTTATAAAAGCAGCACAATGAACACAAATCTGTCAGTGCCGAGTCCGACCTCATCTTAAATAACAAACAGCATTGCTTGTTGTAATTAACAAAGAGGGGCAGAGTTGATTTTGCAAAAAAATATATATATATCATTTATATTTTCGAATACAATTTTATTTTCATATTCGAATCCCATGCGAAGCTTCGAAGCTTCGAAGTATTTAAGACAGCCCTATTAAATGGACTGTTATATCTTATTAAATTGTGGACATTTATTAATTTCCACTTATTAGACACTATTTCTGATGGTAAAATGAGCGTACAAAGCAAAATACAGAATTCTGAAATATTAAAACGGAAAAAATGGAATTTGGAAAAAAATAAAATGGAATTTGGAAAAAAATATAACAGATTTCATATGGCTCTACAACTAGCACCGTGAGCGGAGGAACAAAGGCTTGTTTGTTGGTTCCGTTGGCCGAGTAACGTTAAACACAAGGCTTGTTGCCTGAGAGACCATCAGTGACTATACTGCTGCTAACTATGTTAGCTAGGTTAGCCCGGCTGGCCTTTTGGCTCGCAGCTAAACCAACCCAGCTGTCAAAGTCACAAACACCAACCAGCCAGTGAGCTGTGGTGTTCCACAAGGAAGCATACTAGGTCCGCTACTGTTCCTAATTTATGCAAATGACATGTCGTCAGCTTGTGACTGCAACTTGTTCCTGTTTGCGGACGACTCAGCCCTGCTTGTCTCTGACAAGAACAAGTTACAGGTTGAAAAAACCCTCAGCTCAGAACTAGGCAAAATCTGCATATGGCTCGCTGATAACAAACTATCATTCATTACACATGGGCAAAACAGAGTCCATTCTCTTCGGTTCAAATAACAAACTCAGCAAGACCGACGGCTTCTCAGTTACAGTGGGTGACAATATTGTCACAAGGAAAGAAGATATTACCTACCTGGGTTCCATCCTAGAGGCAAATCTTTCCTGTGACAAAATGGCATCCAATGTAATAAAAAAAGTCAACCAACGAACTCGATTCTTGTACCGGATCTCCTCTCTGGTAAACAAGAATACCCTGAAGACTCTGGCAGGAGCACTCATTCAAGGGTACAGTACTACGACTATGCTTGCACCTCATGGTACCAAAGCACCTCAAAGTAGGGCTGGGCGATATGACGATATTATATAAATATCGGGTACAGTTCATTAACGATACACTTTTTTAACGTATCGTGGATATCGTGATGTTTTGCCCAAGAGGATTGTGTCGCGTCAATCTGGTCCACACCCGTTCAAACTTTTGAACAACGCCGCCCCCACACACACACACACTACTGCATCAAAGTTACTACTTATTATTAACAAAGGCATTCGTTTTGTGGCATTAACGTTATATAGTTACACATTCAATAACATCAGCGCATTTACCCAAACATAGCAACGTCCAATGACGACATAGATAGCAAACATTACTGTTCATATCTCAGCCCGTGCTGACTCAGTTGTGCCCATTCTGCGGTCTGTTAATAAAGTTTTCAATCAGACAGATGTATGGAAAGGCTTTTATTATAACATTCGTTGCAATAAAATTATTATGGCTCGTTTAGTCATGCTGCGGTGCGCTGGTAATCACTCGTCGGCCGCGGGGAGCTGTTGTTGTCGTTGAGCTGAGCTCTCGTCAAAATCAATGCGGACAAAAGCGGAAGTAAAAAACGCATAGCGCTTGCCGATTGGTGCTAAGAACAGCAGGGCGGGTGCAAACAGTGTGACGTAATTGGCAGACTCGACTGTCAATCAAAATTATTCTGTTGCAGGCTGAATGATTGAATGAATGAAAACGTTATTAACGATTGCAGAATGGGTACAATACAGTACAGCTCAATACAACAACAGTGGACTGGAGGATGAAGACTAGAAAAAGACTTTCGGCTTTTTTACACAAGCAGGCCTGTACACTGCGATGATATGATCGCAAATTGCCCCCTAATTTGGTCCGTGCGAGTTTAAAATAATATCTGGGGGCAAGCTTGCGAGTGGTGATTTCAACCCTTCATTCGCATTTCACTCCTAAATTAATCCATACAAATTGTAGTAAAACATTAGCCTACAACCAGGGCTGTACAGTGCAATATAATGTTGCGGTTGTAATTTCATTAGACAGACCAGCGCGGACCTTTAATAACATGCAATTTAATTGACACGAGCAATGAGCTAACGGTAGCTTCTAACCAAGGTCTACATTAGGATTATGCTAAGCTAACTAGCGATCTCTGCTAACCCTGGAAAACGGTCAAAGCGGACTCCACAAGACTAGTTCCATTCGTGAGGAAAGGGGGTGGGTTATATTGACAACGCTTGACAACAGAAGTTTAAACATAACTTCATATTTATTGGTTATTCGTTTCTGTATATCATTCAATTCCCATCTCCGTGTGTCTCCATCTCTTCCTGTTTACATTCGAGTGTGACGTCATCACCTACGGCAGCTTAGACGATCAAAACCCGAAGGGGGGGCGCTCTCGCTCTCTCTCTCTCCATTCAATGATTTAAAGTAGCCAAATGTTACACACAGTATAAATACTAACTGGATAGTTGATGATATAAACATTTAATTTCATTATCTGAAATATTCTAAAATCATTAAGTCTGTGTGATTATTATTTTCTCACAGTAGTGTGTGTATGTATATATATATATATATATATATATATATATATATATATATATATATATATATATATATGTGTGTGTGTGTATATATGTGTGTGTGTGTGTGTGTTTGGCTAAAGTGGATAGAAAACACAGTACTGTGTAAAAGGCACCCAAGAGTTTTTATATAAATTGTCTTAGATGTAAATAATTTTTTTTATTAGTGCGTCAGTAGACTACTCTTAGTACATTTTCATTAAATTATTTTTTAAAGCATCTTCATGGTTTAATAATGCAAACATATGTTGCAGGGACTTATTATAATCATCATATTGGCGTGACTGTATGCATCAAAGGGTTCAATCAAGCATTTTTAAGTGCTTTAGAGGAAATGTCAAAATATCGCGATATCATTTAGAGGCCATATCGCCCAGCCCTACTATAATGGTAGAATAGTTATTTAAAAATGTGCCCCTAAAAAATATTCTTTGCCCCTAAATTTCTCATTTAGGGGCAAGTGTGCCCCTAGTGAAAAAGCTTAGCGTACAGCCCTGACAAGGGTCCTCCATTTTCAATTCATCAAAACATTTAGAGACATACAAATATACAGTAGTTTCATAAAAATGCTATTGATTGATTGATTGATTTAAAACTTTATTAACATATTGCAGAATGGGTACAGTACAGCTCAATACATACAATTGTTAAGGGGATGCAGACCAGAGAAAGACTTTCGTCTTGTTTACATCAGGGTCCCCCATTTTCAATTAATCATATTTCATATCTAAATCATATAATATCTCATTGCTAAATATATGCAATATATAATTTAATAATCCAATAATCTAAATCTAATATATAATATAAAAATGCTAAATGCATGGGTATTTTATTTTGTCTTTAATGTTAGCTTGCAAACTCAAATACTGTCTTGGTAAGCCTCATAATGAATTGTTTGGGGAAAAAAAGAAAACATTGTGATGTGTATAGTGTATCGTGTATCGCCGAAAGGTCAGAAAATATCGTGATATCATATTTAGGCCATATCGCCCAGCCCTACCTCAAAGGCGCTAAAAACAAAATTACAAACATCTCAAAACAAACTGGTCAGACTACTGCTTGACCATACTCCTAGAACCCACCTCACCCCTGCCCACTTTGACAACCTAGGATGGCTTAGAGTAGACGACAGAGTACAGCAACTTGCAATGGGCCTGGTCTACAAGCTACACTACACGACCAAGGTACCCATGTAGAGCTGCCGCGATTACCGCATTATCTCTGTTACATCACGGCCACCGCAGAGTAGGCTGAATACCCCGTCACCGCTGTTTTTTATAATAATAATAATAATTTACCCTCCTCTCGTTGGGCTTGCGGCTCTGCAGATATACCCTACTCGTCTATCGAGGTTCCAAGCGACCCTATTGGGTACCAGAAAAGTCACGTGAAACATTGCAGACCACTGATTGGTCAGAAGAGAGATGCGTCACACGTTTTTACGTCCTGAATGTCAGTTCATCACAACAGCTAATAACGTTAGCTTTAACTCTCCGCCGGAGTGGACTATCATCGCTCTTCAGGAGTACTAAACGAGACATAATGATTTTACTGTCTGCAACGAATGTTATAATAAAAGCCCTTCGTTCTATACACTTGTCTGATTGAAAACTTTATTAACAGACCACAGAATGGGACAACTCGGCACGCTCTGAGCAAAGAAAGGAACTGAGATATGAATAGAGTATTGCTTGCTATGGTCCGGTAAATACGCTGATGTTATTGAACGCATAACTATATAATGTCAATGCCACAAAACGAATGCCTTTATTATAAAGTAGTAACTTTATAGTAATAATAATAAGAAAGGGTCGGGGGGGTGCCCGCGACACCGAGTGAACTGCGCATCCGTGTTTCACTTTCAATAACTAATGCGTGCTTGCCGAATCCCAAACAATATTCATGCTGCAAAGTCATCCTCTAAAGATAGACATTTAGACTAGAGGCAGGCTATATGCTATAAAGAGTAGACTACTACTAAAAAAAAAAAATGCATTCAAACTTTTTTTTAAATTTTTTGTGTGCGTGCGGTAAAAACCGCGGCGGTAGGAAATATTTTGCAAATTTGTGCGATAAGGAAATAATCAATACCGCGGCAGCTCTATACCCATGTACATGTCAAAATACTTCCCAAAGGTCAGTGAATACCACGATCACAACACCAGAGGGAGCTCCACAAATCATGTTAAACCCAGATTCGGCTCAAACAAGGGACTAAACACGTTTCGCAATTATGCCACATCAATGTGGAACGCCCTACCCAAAGCTGTAAAGGAATGTGAATCACTACCCACTTTCAAAAACTCTCAAAAAACACCTACAGGAGACTGCAATTCGAAACTGGCCCCTGAAAATGTCCTAACACAAACCCCTCAAATGTACAGTAAATTACCAAGTATGGTCTTGTCAATATTCCAATGTACAGTTTTGCTTGTAGAGTTGTACAGTGTCCCCCCCCCACCCCTCCTACCCAACCTCCCCCCCCCCACCCACCTCCAATGTACAGTACCCCCCACCCCCCCCCCCCCTACCCAACCTCCTCCAATGTACAGTTTCTACGTCAAATGTATACTCTCTTTTCTGGACTCTTTTCGTATCACAAACAGTATTGTATTTGCAAATCTGGTATGTCATAAATGTATAGATGTAGCAGTACTGTCTATTAGGGGTGGGAATCACCAGTTTCATCACGATACGATATCGATTCTTTGGACAACGATACGATATTTGCCGATATCACAAAGTCTGCCACGACACGATACGATTCGATTCAGGTGCCTGCGATCGATATGAGACGATATTATGTGCCCATTTAACACAATCAGTCACATTTAGATCAACTAAAAAAAGGCTACGGAAATATCAATTGACGTTTTTATTTTTTAGCTCTTCCAGACATTTAAATGAAAAACAATTAATTGTTTTTAATACAAATAGACCTCCTGTTCACTATAAAGTGCCACGTTTGTATATATTGAGCTTTAAACTTTAAGTAAAATGTTTTGGAACTCACAACACGCAAGCTAAAACCCCTTCCTCTCCAAAACCGTTCCTACAATTGTTTTATATTACATGATGATCATGTTTAAATATCAACATTATCTGTCCATCCTCAGTAAATAATATCAATATAATAATACTATTACTCCTGACTTTATCTGGTATTTTCATACACACACACACACACAATGTCCCCTCTCCTCTCCGTTTCTCTCTCTCTTAGCTTAGTTAGCTTAAGCAGCTAATGTAACGTTAATTTAGGTCTGCCCACGCGACGTGGGCATAAAAGAATGGCGACGATGCAAAGCATGTTAGATGCATTTGACCCGTTGCGGGGAAAGACTGCACAGACTTATAACGGGTCTCAAAATAGACGACTGAAGCCCTGCTCTCGCTCTGCTGTACAGAGCTAAACGGAGTTTCACAACACTGGCCGCGGGGCGGATATGACGTCGCCGTCGCCGGATTTTCAAAATAAGAGTATCGCAATATGAATCGATCTTTTTACGTTGCATCGATCCTATTTGATTATTGATACAAAAGATCCTTTTGTCTCTAATGGGTGTTAAGTACTCAAAATAAATAAATAATAAATAAAATGACCAACCAGACTTGTCTGGACCCCCAGTCTTATCTCTCTCTCTCACACACACACTGACCACCCAGACTATGTATAATAATGACCACCCTCACAGCGCTTTTTCACTCTGCTGCCCTCCGGAAGGAGAATGAGGAGCCTCCGAGCTGCAGGACCAGCAGGCTGAGAGACAGCTTCATACACCTGGCTGTCAGGAAGCTGAACTCTCTCCCAGATCTAGCCTCTCCCCTCCTCTACTCTGCCACAGAACCTGGACTAAGGGCCCTTTCTCACTCACCCTATTCGTTTCTATTTCGTTCCGTTCTGGCCCGTTCCGAGATCTGATGCGAACTCCCCCCCCCTCTCCCCCCTCTAGTTTGCGTACACACTGCAGTCTTGTTTCGTTCCGGGTTCTGTTTACGGTTTGCCTTTTGAGCGTTTACGCTTGTCGTAGGTGATGATGTCACGTTCGAAAATGTAAACACAGGAAGTGTTAACATGGCGCTGGAGATTGGATGCTGATATAAAATGAATAAATAAGCAATAAATATGAAGTTATATTTGAACCTCTGTTGTCAAGCCTTGTCAATATAACCCACCCCATTTTATCACGAATGGATGGTGTTGTAGAGTTCGCTTTTGAGCGTTTCCCAGGGCTAACGCTAAGCTAACTGTTAACGCTAGTTAGCTTAGCCTAGTATAGCCTGTAGCACTTTCTTTTCAGCAAAGAATGTGCAATAAACAAAACGGATACATTCACTGTGTGTTCTGCCTCTTTTCTCACGAATGGAACTCTGTTGTAGAGTCCGCTTTTGAGCGTTTTGCAGGGTTAACGCTAACGCTAGTGTAGACGACAGAGTACAGCAACTTGCAATGGGCCTGGTCTACAAGATACACTACACGACCAAGGTACCCATGTACATGTCAAAATACTTCCCAAAGGTCAGTGAATACCACGATCACAACACCAGAGGGAGCTCCACAAATCATGTTAAACCCAGATTCGGCTCAAATAAGGGACTAAACACGTTTCGCAATTATGCCACATCAATGTGGAACGCGCTACCCAAAGCTGTAAAGGAATGTGGATCACTACCCACTTTCAAAACCTCCCTCAAGGGACACCTACGGGAGACTGCAATTCAACACTGGCCCCTGTAAATATCCTAACCCAACCCCCTCCAATGTACAGTCATTTACCTAGTATGGTTTTGTCAATAGTCCAATGTACAATTTTGTTTGTTTGTACAGTGTCTCCCCCCCCCCTCAATGTACAGTTTTGCTTGTTTATACAGTGTTACTGTGCCCCCCCCCCCCTCCAATGTAAATTACCCAGTATGGTTGTCAATATCCCAACGTACCCAACCCCCCCCACCCAACCTCCTCCAATGTACAGTTTCTACGTCAAATGTATATACTCCCTTTTCTTGACTCCTTCTGTATCACAAACAGTACTGTATTTGCAAATCTGGTATGTCATAAATGTATAGATGTAGCAGTACTGACTATCTGTATGTGATGTATGTCATATATGTCCTGATGAATTGAAAATGGGGGACCCTGATGTAAACAAGACGAAGGTCTTTCTCTGGTCTGCATCCCCTTAACAATTGTGTGTATTGAGCTGTACTGTATTGTACCCATTCTGCAATCTGTTAATAAAGTTTTCAATCAATCAATCAATAGTTAGCTTTGCCTGTGCAGCAGCTAACATTATCCCATCGTTCGTGGCAATTATATTACATGTCATTGATCTACTGGTCGACCACGGCCGACTGGTTGGGCACCACTGGTCTAATAGAAATAAATGCATTCAAACAACAAACTAATGTATAGAAAATAGCATGGCAAACAAAAATTGCCAGGCCTAATGCGAGCCAGGGAAGTGCTGTGCGTTTGTAACGTGGCTTCATGTTTCATCCACTTGTTTTTGGTTGAGGTCTGAACTCTCAAATTGCCCATAAATATCGTTTTTGAGGGTATTCTCCAGTTGTTGTTGTGTGGTGTTATCTGCCCAAAATTCAAGCAAGCATGACAGTAACGACGTTGTGTGTGTCACGCCCCCCGCACCGCGCGATTCCGAGACCACCTAATCCAACTGATCCCGTTCAGCGGGGGGTGAAACGAATCAGCGCCGTTTCGCACCCCAAAAGGGGTGAGTGAGAAGTGAACACTCCCCCCCCTTTCCCGGGAGCAGTGATTCGATTCCCAAACGTGAGTGAGAAAGGGCTCTAAGAACACCCCCCCCCCCCCCGCAGCAATGGCACAATAATTAAGAATATGATTATCTTCCACCTGCACTGATTTGTGCGGGGGGTGGTTAGGTTACCAAACGGTTACTCGCATCTTTTTTATTGTTATTATTCGTTTTCAATCTAAACCGTTTGGGATTGTTTTCCCCTTTTCAAATTTCGACCAAGCGAGCGGTCTTCTTTCGTGCCGAGCAGCGGAGATTACAGCAGTGCATGGAACTGTTCTGTTTATGTTATGATGAATTGAAAATGGGGGACCCTGATGTAAACAAGACGAAAGTCTTTCTCTGGTCTGCATCCCCTTAACAATTGTATTTATTGAGCTGTACTGTACCCATTCTGCAATCTGTTAATAAAGTTTTCAATCAATTCAATCAAACCAGCTAACAAGCGGTGGCTAACGGGACGGTTTGTTTTTGTTTGTTTTGTATTATCAACGCGTGGTTAGGTTGTTCAATTAGTTGATGCTAGTTTAAGTTAAATGGCGACACACTGACCTGTGCACACAGAGGAGGCCGATTAACGTTCGTGATAAGTCTGGGGAGACACGCGAAGGGGATCACAACAAGGAACCATGTTGTTGTAGCATTAGCTAGTAGCCACGTTAGCTAGTAGCCACGTTAGCCATAGATATATATATCTATGATGTTAGCTAGTAGCCACGTTAGCTAGTAGCCATGTTAGCAAGACCACCCGCATTTCATTGTATACTTGTATGCCATGACAAATAAAACGCTTGACTTGACTAGCCACGTTAGCTAGTAGCCATGTTAGCCGAAGCTAACTGAAGCTAACGTTAGACCCAGCCGTTCTGCTCGGCGACAAAACGTCAGCTTAAACATTTAGACAACATGGAGGTCCCGTAATGTGAACGTTACCTGCGGTTTTGTTGGTTGGATGTAGAATAGTTATGATATCACTGTTCTCCCGCAGAGCTGCTTTGTTTACCGCCCGAGAAGAAAAACAATTCATCTGAGAAACGACGAGAAGCGGAGGAACAACGCGCCTCACCGTAAGGTTACGTAGTGTTACGTGTTGTTACGTGATGACGTCAGTCGTGACGATCCCATATTATGCAGCGTGACCCAGAGGATACTATAAAAAGAAGGAAGGGTCGCCACGTCAGAATGAATTAACGAAAACTTTATTTAACAGATTGCAGAATGGGTACAATACAGTACGGCTCAATACACACAATTGTTAAGGTGATGCAGATCAGAGAAAGACTTTCGTCTTGTTTACATCAAGGTCCCCCATTTTCAATTCATATTGACATTTATGACAAGCTTGTGACTGCAACTTGTTCCTGTTTGCGGACGACTCAGCCCTGCTGGTCTCTGACAAGAACAAGTTACAGGTTGAAAAAACCCTCAGCTCGGAACTAGGCAAAATCTGCATATGGCTCGCCGACAACAAACTATCATTACACATGGGCAAAACAGAGTCCATTCTCTTCGGTTCAAATAACAAACTCAGCGAAACAGACGGCTTCTCAGTTACAGTGGGTGACAATATTGTCACAAGGAAAGATGAAATTACCTACCTGGGTTCCATCCTAGAGGCTAATCTTTCCTGTGACAAAATGGCATCCAATGTAATAAAAAAAAGTCAATCAACGAACTCGATTCTTGTACCGGATCTCCTCCCTGGTAAACAAGAATACCCTGAAGACTCTGGCAGGAGCACTCATTCAAGGGTACTACGACTATGCTTGCACCTCATGGTACCAAAGCATCTCAAAGGCACTAAAAACCAAATTACAAACATCTCAAAACAAACTAGTCAGACTACTGCTTGACCTGACTCCTAGAACCCACCTCACCCCTGCACACTTTGCCAACCTAGGATGGCTTAGAGTAGACAACAGAGTACAGCAACTTGCAATGGGCCTGGTCTACAAGATACACTACACAACCAAGGTACCCATGTACATGTCAAAATACTTCCCAAAGGTCAGTGAATACCACGATCACAACACCAGAGGGAGCTCCACAAATCATGTAAAACCCAGATTCGGCTCAAACAAGGGACTAAACACGTTTCGCAATTATGCCACAACAATGTGGAACGCCCTACCCAAAGCTGTAAAGGAATGTAAATCACTACCCACCTTCAAAAACACTCTCAAAGAACACCTACGGGAGACTGCAATTCAAAACTGGCCCCTACAAATGTCCTAACCCAGTTGTACAATAAAGACCAAGCATGGCTTTGTCAGTATTCCAATGTACAGCCCCACCCAACCCCACCCCACCTACCCAACCTCCCCCAATGCACAGTTTCTATGTCAAATGTATATACTCTTCTTCTGGATTTTTTTAGTATCACAAACAGTACTGTATTTGAAAACCTGGTATGTCATAAATGTATAGATGTAGCAGTACTGTCTATCTGTATGTCATGTGTGTCATATGATGAATTGAAAATGGGGGACCCTGATGGAAACAAGACGAAAGTCTTTCTCAGGTCTGCATCCTCTTAACAATTGTATGTATTGAGCTGTACTGTACTGTACCCATTCTGCAATCTGTTAATAAACTTTTCAATCAATCAATCAATCAATCACATACTCAACATACATGACATTTATGGCATAGGGACATACAGGTATTTAGTACTGTTACATTTGTGACATATACGATATTCAAATATACAGTACTGTTACCCATAGATCCTGACAGAGTATATACATATGGTGGGGAGGGGACTGTACATTAGGAGGGGGGGTGGGTGGGAGAGAAATATACATACGGTGGGGAGAGAATATATACATACGGTGGGGAGGAGACTGTACATTAGGAGGGGGTGGGTGGGTGGGAGGGAAATATAAATACGGTGGGGAGAGAATATATACATACGGTGGGGAGGAGACTGTACATTAGGAGGGGGTGGGTGGGTGGGAGGGAAATATAAATACGGTGGGGAGAGAATATATACATACGGTGGGGAGGAGACTGTACATTAAGAGGGGGTGGGAGAGAAATATACATACGGTGGGGAGAGAATATATACATACGGTGGGGAGGAGACTGTACATTAGGAGGGGGTGGGTGGGTGGGAGAGAAATATAAATACGGTGGTAGGGCTGCACGATTTTGGGAAATAATCTAATTGCGATTTTTCTGACAGATATTGCGATTGCGATTACATTTGCGATTGTAGACACCTGAATATGTCTAACAATAATTCAATGTGTCTAACGTTAATTCCTTGCATTCTCTGTGTTCACGATGACGTTGTGTAACTTGCTGACCCCTCTTGATCCTCCCTATCCTAACATTGACTTAATAGTGGGACATGATACAGGTACCGCCAGGGGGAGCTGGTGGCGACGTTGGGCAGGGGGACACAGGTGAAGAAGGATGGGCTCAGGGCTAGCGGAACTTCCTCTTCATCGTTTTCCAGAGAAGGAAGAGGTCGCTTGGAGCTGGAGCTCCGGACATCAAGCACGCGAGATATAAACCCAGTTATGAGCAGGCATGCAGTGGTGGTCAAACGCGGTTAAACGCCGTTTAGGCTACGTCACTGAAGCAGAATAGAATAGAATAGAAATACTTTTATTATCCCGTGGGAAATTTGACACTGCGAGCGAAGTGCGCGCAATGATGTGCACACGTGCACACAAAAATGACTCGTCGCGCCGTATACCCCGGCCGGCACTTATCACCTAGACTTTGCATAATAATAGGATACCTGTAACTGAGGGGTACAATTCCCTGACTGTATTGATAAGTATGGTATTATTAAACCACTACCTCTTGTACTTTAACTTCTGGCCATCCAGTACATGATATAGATATGATGAACACTTTCCCACCTGATGAAACGAAGTCCACACAAATGTACAAATCGAATATTTTATATAGCAAAGGGTATATACAATGTTCACTTGATGACATTTATGATTTGAAATGCACTTGTATGGCAAATGAGTATTCGTAGGTAAATCAACATTGAATGTCCAATCTCTGGTTACGCAGGGAGTAAGTATACAACCCGGTTCTTTAGGGAACTATAGCGATGGTACTTAAATGATTATAGCTGGATACACTAAGGGGGGGGGGGGTCCCGCTGGTTGTAAGACAGTAGGAGGGGGGGGTTAGAAGAGCCGCTGGCGGTATCCCATCTGGCCGACGATTTCTTGGGAGAATTCAGAGTCCTGAACACGATGCCCACAGAACCTCGGTCCGCAGATGAATACAGCTGGACCCTCTGGTGGACGGTAGCTGCCGGTCCACAACGGAGAGACGTGAGGCGACCTCACTGGTGTAGAGCGCCGTCTCACCTGGACTCCTCTCCGGGGGGTAGTTCCAACACTCAGCAGTGTTGGCCGTTATCCATGGAATAATCAAAGCACCCAAAGCATGTAGATAATCCAAGCCGTGGAAGGCTCGCCGTCGTCCGGGTAAAGTAATCCAATGTACAGGTCCACTCGTCCTGGCCCGGAGCTCCTCGGATGCAAACACCACAAGTGGTCTGCCCAGCCTGGTTAAGACTCCAGATAACGTCAGGAACGATGGGGGTGCTGCTCACTTTATAACTCTAACCGAACGATGCACCATACATAATAGACTATTATTAGCTTAATAGAAATACGTCCAACTCGACAGTATAGTGCCAAATTATGACAATTCAACTATTAATCCACACGATATCTCAATGCCTATTCTGAGGCCAAGTAGGCCTTACTGCACCACACGTGCGTCGTGGGTGAGGCTTCGCGTCTGTTACTAGGTTGGAGGGTAAAGAACTAATGGACTAAAAGAAAGTTCTACTTTACTTGCGCCATATATATATGCGCTGTGAACAAATAGTACCATTCGTATTTCGCCAGACGTATACCTACGCGGAACCGGGCTTGCCACGACATGTTGGTCGGCACGATTGAACTTGAACCTAGGGGTATGGCTGCTGGCGCCAGGTTCTCGTCCAATGGTAGAATGAAACTATTATGGGCTGTTTAGTAGACTAAAGGGATATTCAGTGCATATTGTACAAGGAATATACAGGGGATATCAAACGATATACAAATACTATTAAATATATATCCATAAATAAATATATATATTCGGTTTAATCTGATCCTTCACAACAATACCGACAACCAAAATACAAGCCCTGTAGGTGGGGGGTTGCTTGATCTCCCGACTGGAAGGATGAGACAAGTTGTGCTTCAGTCTGAAGGAAACTGTCCTTCAGTAAACTAACTCTAAGTTACATTGTTAATTTAGTTTGTATTTACTTTTCTAGTTTAAGTTAATTCAATTAAAGAAATTGTAACTACAATTACATTTAAAACATTGTTATGCATAATAATCATCTGTTCTGTGCGCAACCGAGGGAACATGTATGCGCGTGCACGTGGTGCGGGAGCGCGCGTGCACGTGGCGTCTGGCCTTGGCCCATATTACAGTTACGAGGCGGGTTAGTAATGGAATATGCGATAGCTTAGCTTTCAGTTAATGCTAAAGAGACATTGTGAACGAAGAAGCAGACGAGCTACTGCCGAAGAGTGTGGTAGATATTGCACACGTTGCATTTTAGCTAAAGTATAGCCGTCATGACAGGGGGTCGTCCCGACCCACAGCTTAGCTTCAGTTAGGCCTAGGGCACAGTTTAGCCCGCGTGTCGCCCCACCCCTTCAGCCCAGCAGCGGACGTCACTGCACTGCACGCACCTCCAGCCCCTCCGAGCCGTTACCCCAGCAGTCACCTGCCTAACGTCTACCCAGCCTCGCCGCCTGCTATCACGGGAGCTCTCAACGGCCATCTCACCACACGGACGTTCGGTGGTGGGAGCAGGCCCGCCCTTGGTTAAGTACACTCAAGCCAGTTACAGTGAGCGCTCCGAGTGCTGGAACTTTATCGGTAGACATTCTCTTTGTGCGGCGCGGGCCCTTTAAGGGCGAAGAGAAGCAGTACTTTGAACTGACACTGGTAACAGTGTTTAGGGGCGCCCCGACATTTATTATTTTGGGGAAGCCGGCTATATATAGGACTTTTGTTTTCAACGTGGGCCCACTGTCTTTTGGTTGAATGTTGTTTAACCTTTATTTACCCAGGGTAGGTTCGCTGAGCACAGATGCTCTTTTTCAGCTACGCCCTGCTTCACACAGTTCCATTCATACCATTGGCCACTGAGCAACTCCACTGGAGCAGTTGGGGGTTAAGTGCCTTGCTCAAGAGCACTCCAGCGGCAGATTTTTCCTGCCGGTCCTGGGGATCGAACCGGCGACCTTCCGGTCACAAACCCGCTTCTCTAACCATTAGGCCACCGCTGCCCCCCAACGAACAAGTATCTAAACCCTTAAAGGGACGGGTTTTATTACTGTGTCTTGCCCAGTGTGGGAAGAACTTTAGTCATTACCGTAGAGCGAGAGCACTAGAGCTTTGATTCTTGTGTAAATACATGTCAAAAGAATAAGACTTTCAGTAAAAGAGAGCTAAATGGGAACTGTGCGTGTCTGTGTTCCCCCCCACGGGGTCGGTACCGACCCCTTTTTGACATTATTATCATATATTAATATTTTTATGAGTGATGCCATAAATTAACGTTTTTAAAATCAAACGTTTTCAAGTATTATTATCACTACTATGTCACAAATACATGTAGAATGTAAAACGTTAGGTTGGCAATAGTTTAGCAATAGGTTAAAAGTGAGTTTTTATCATTTTAAGTTTTTATTGTTCAGTCGCGTTTTTGACGCGGACGCGGAAATGGAAATGTTGAACCATGGGAATTGTAGTTTTTTTGCGGCCATTTTGAAGATCGCCAGTGTCGTAATTTCTCAAAACTACACTTCCTGTGTCCCGCTATGGTCGTTCAAAGTTCGGCGTTCTGAAGGAATCATATCAATAATTGTTATGATTCGCGATAATAAGCTACAAAAGGTAACGTTTTTGACAAATATTGAAACGCAGTCAGTTTCTCCACACTATTGTAATCATGTAGGAATAATTAGATCTGAAATTAGTTACAGAATGATTACACTGTGGGAGAAATAAAAAAGTACAGTCGATTACATTAAATATCTGTATATGTTATTATGCATGCCTGGTGAAACTATATCCAAATTGAACTTGGCCATTTGAAAGATACTATATGTTTATATATATAAATGTGCGAATTGGCTATAATAAGGTAATGTATAAGCATATATTCTATATTCTATAATAATATTTCAAATTGCATTGGTCCGGATGGGAGAATTCAGTACTGTATATACAAAACCTTCAATTTTATCATCTTCCCTTTATTAATTTCCTTAGATCTTTTGTACACATGATCTCAAGAGGGTACTGAATTAGCTCAGTGGCAGTTTTTTAAGTTTGGTCATTATTATCATGGTTTTATTCACTGTCAAAGATGAAAAGAAAAATCATAATTCATATTTTCCTTTGTTTCATCAGAATTTAAGCAAGCCTAGTAATAGACACAATATTTCTGACACTGAGAATACATTCATTGAGGTCCATAGATGTTCCTAGATACCAAGAATATGCAAATAGCCCTTGTAGAAGTGGAGCAATATTCCATTTACCTAGGTATACATTTTATGCAGATTTTCACCTGGGGTGGAACAGGTTAACCCATTCTCTGCCACAACTTTGATCATCCTAAACCATTCCCTGCCAGCGCTATTTGTCTATGGAGATGTTCACCTTCTTTGCAGGGCTATAACCTTTTAAATTGTATTGCTAAATTGACATTACTATGGCCCATTCAACATCAATTATCTATCGTTCAGGATGTAGGAACGTTTTACTTTTTCATTCACACATTCATACAAAAATACCGTCTAGAGTATAAATATGTTTTTATCGTTTTCTGCAGTATTTCATAGAGCGTGAGATATAGGCATAAATGCATATATTAGATTATCAAATGCAGTTTGATACCGATCCATGCTATATTAAAAATGTCAACTGTACATGGTCCTAAACGTTATGACTTATCATCTGCGGGTGAACGGAGGGGTCGTTTATAATTCCGTGACCGACGTTAAATGATTTATGTAGTATGGGTGATATATTGATCAGAGCAGTTTGTATCGAAAATGATAAAGAAAAACGCTGAAACTCACGTCAGTCTCCTCGTACCGTTGGGCGATGAGAGTGGAACAAACAGATCCCAGTTATGTGGTGGGGATCAAGGCGATCCAGTTCCGGTTTGTATAATACTAATATACGCCCAAATCATGTTGTTTATTGAGTTATGGCAACGATCCATGTCCACGGTGTGTGGATTGAGTCCCGGGACGATAAACGAGTGGCCGGACAGAATTAGGGGACGGACCGAGCTGAAACGGGCATTTCCGGTTTGGCAACTCGCCGATCGGCCACCAGGTGGCGGTATTGAAGCGTTGCAGAGTTGTGATGGCTCCCGCAGCATATGACAAGGCTCCGTGGGTGAAATATGAATTCCATGACGAAAATATGAAATATGAACTTGAAACACGCTGTACAGCGATATTGGCAGACAACGCATGGCGGGCAATAACGCTGAACAGCTATTTTGGCGGGCAATGGGTTATGTGCATTCTGTCTAACCCCTTCCTTTCCGGGTAATGCTCATTATTGTTTAACCCTTTCCCCACCCCCTGCCTATGCATCATTGGGACAGGTCTCTACTCGCCAATCAGGAAGGGTACCGCTTTGGGGAGAAAGTATATCATCCATCATTACTGTCATCGGGTGTGGGAGGGCGCAGGAAGTATTGAGGGAAGTGTGGGTGTGTGGGGAACTACTGCGAGTCGCCCTGGAGGGCAAGAAGGACCAGCGCACCACCCCTAGGTTAGTGAATCCTAGGCCCCATCCACTCCCTCTGCTAAACCTCCACTCCAATACTCCTGGCCTACAGTCGGGGACTCAGCCGGACCCAGATCTGCTGCGTTCCCACTACCAGGTGGCAGTGTACATCCACTCCCATAAAGCAGGGATAATCCACCCTGCTACACGATTATACATTTTTTTTAAGCAGCCCCACAGAGGTTTATTGTAAAATGCGGCTTGCATCTGGCCTACGCAGTGGGTCTGTTTGGGACGCAGAGTCTGAAAATGTTTCTTTTTACCTGGGAATCGATACCGGTACCCAACGGTACCTTTTTTTCTGTACTTTACTCTCCCTCTCTGAAGTCTAAACTTCACAACACACAATCTAAAACCCCTTACCTCCCTCTCCCAAACTGTTCCTACAACAATTTCTTTTATGTTGCATGATCATGTATATTTATTTTGTATTCTAATTTTTTTTGTGTTTAAATATCAACATTATCTGGCAATCCTCAGTAAATACTATCAAACTCCTCTGATATCAGACCAGATGAGATGTGTGCACACACACAGAAAAGGAGAATGGCTTAAATGATTTTAAAATACTTCAGCTAATGAAGTTAAGTTTATTATCATCAACTATCCAGTTCGTTTTTATAGTGCAACGTTTTTCTACTTTCTACTTTCTTTTCTACTGCTGGTTAACACTGTCGTCTCACAGCAAGAAGGTCCAGTGTTCGATTCCCGCTTGGGGACCAGGTTTCCATGATGCCAGTTACCCAGGTGGGGTATCTCCCGGGCCTTTCTGTGTGGAGTTTGCATGTTCTCCCCGTGCTCGCAAGGGTTTCCCCCCCGATAAGATAAACCCAATGGAAAAACATGCACAACAGATCGCTAACGCTGTGGCGTCCTTGACGAAGATGGACAGGAGCACTTGGATTGGTCCCCGGGGCACGGCTCACATTGACGCCCTATCTGCTCCCGGCTGCCCATGGGGTGAAGGACAACGGGATGGGAAAAGTGCAGAGACATTTCATCGGCGACTCAGTGCATGTGTGTGTGTGTTCCTGTGGGTCGCCCATCTCGCGTGTGTGTTAATGACAAATAAAGACTTCTAGTCTAACAATTACTTTTCTACATTAATTGAACCAGTAGAGAGAGAGAGCCCCCCCCCCCCCCCCCCCCCCGAGCCTCGCTCCCCCCCACCCTTTCCGTACTCAGCTCAGATGTGTTCTGTCTTGAGCAGGGTTAGCTAGGAACAGCTTTCTCAAGCTTCGCACCTTGGGTATGGAATGGGCTACAGGACCATTAACCACGTAGACACCCCGGTCTCTCTTGGTGAATTTAAATCTATTACATAACTTCCTACAAGAAGAATGTTGCTGCTTTCTGTAGTCGGGTCCCAACTGCAAAATTACTGTATTACCCTGTATTATACACGTTTACTATCATAGACTATTCTGCTTTGTGTTTACATGTGATGTATTGTATACATGCACATTTATTATGTTCTTGTGTGATGTATCGCACATTTTATTGCTGTGTGATGTATTGCAAATGTTATTGCTGTCATCTTGGCCAGGTCTCCCTTGCAAAGGAGATCTTGTATCTCAATGGGACTTCCTGGTTAAATAAAAAAAACTTTTAATTGCAGGCCTGGCGATTTTTTATTGCATACTTTCAAATCGCGATTTCGATAAAAAAATCGATTAATCGTTCAGCCCTAGTCCAATATAACGGAATTAGTTAGCTCATAAAATTTGTATTATAACAGACTGCTGTTAATGTCGGGCCGACTGCCCACAGACACCTATTTGATTTCAAGTCAGCAGCAACACGGAGTCTCGAGGGACTTAACCTGTTAAGCCTTATCATAAATCGATCAATAGAGACCGTATTAGATCCCCAATTATCATATCATGGGGTATCATTGGAAAGCCACACTCATTGGCTACAACCCTGTGCAAAGATTTTCGAGATCGCCAAATGATTGATGGAGCTAGAGCCCCGGGAGTCGGGGTGGTAATGTGTACTTTTGCGTACTTTGGGGCACGCCTCACATATCGGCATGTAACTCGAGAACCGCAGAACGGATTTTGTCACCTGAAAGGGCAATCGACAGGCAACAAATATGGCTTTAATTCTATCTATATATTGTATTAAAAGAAATGCACACCCGAGCCACTAGAGGTCGGCAAAGAATCGTCCACATGTGGGCCCTTGGATGTTACGAGGTCAATGTTTTTAAATATTTTTTTTGTAGCCAAGAGTAAAGACCATAACCCTATCAAAAACAGTAGTCAAAGTGTATATTTTCATTTTTACCGATGTTTTATGCGATTTATCGGAAATACAAATTTATCGGAAAATGCTAATTATCGTAAAAACCGCAAGAAATTACTAAATCCAAATTCAACCCTGCCATTGGAAAGAGGAGCATTTTCCCTATCCATATATGTATAATTTGACCATAATAAGGTCAAGGTCAAGTTCAAGGTCAAATATGAATTTATAATTAAAGTCAATTATAATTAATTACTGTATCTACAAATCCTTCCGTTTAATCATCTTCCCGCGGTTCATTTGCTTAGATCTTTTGTACACATGATCTCAATAAGGTGGTGAATGAGCTCAGTGAGCATTTTCTCCTACCCGTATAAATTTTTGATCAAAGATGCAAAAATCATAAATCATAATTTATATTCTGTTATGGTTTGTAATGCGACCCCAATTGCACAACACAGACAGGTATTCAGAGTTAGCCAAAACGAAGGGCGTATTTATTAAACAGAAAAAGGCAACACTGTTCCTTTAAGGGTACATTTCACTAGAGTCCAGGAATCATGAACAACAAAAAATGCAGCACTGTTCCTTTAAGGAAAAAATGTACGTGAAGAAAAACGAGTCCTCTCAAGGCAAAAACAGTCAACGTAATAATGTCACGGTTTGGAGTGCCGTCAGTTAAGGACTCACCAGGGGGCAACTGCCGAACGGGCAATTCAAAACACGGATCCCAGGAAAGAGAGCGAGTGCCCAGGGAAAACATCCATGGGACGGTGGGGAGCAATGCAACGTCTCACACAGGAGAACACGGGAGTATACGGCACAGGGAATCTCCACAGGAGCAGGAACATGCCACTGACATCTCACGCCGGAGACGCGGCAGTAGATGGTGGTAACAAGATGACCCGGCAAGGAGTGGAAGGGAGTCTGCAATACTTGTACTCTCATCCGAGCTGATTGCAAACTCCTCTCAGGTGCGTGAAGCAGAAAAGCGGCACGCCCCCTCGTTGGGCAGCATGCAGTCCTTTCCAGCCCTCACATATTCTCCTTTTCTTCATTACAATTTACTCAGCCTAGTAACAGACACAATATTTCTGACACTGGAAATACATACCCCCGGGTCCCTAGATGTTCCTAGATACCAAGAACATGCAAATTGACCTTGCAGAAGTGGAGCAATCTTCCATTTACTTAGGCATGTACCTTTAGGCGAAAACGGTCTACAGATTAATGACTGTATACGCAAAAGTAGCCTAGTTTTAAGTAAAAATATTATAAATCTACATGCCTTGAGGATGTCATTCTTTATATAGCCTGCCTATCAATTGTTTTTAAGCTCAATAAACTGACCGGAATTTCTCACATTTGTCCGGGAGATTGAAATCTTCCAGGACACGGAGACCGGCCCCAATATTTTCTAACGGAAACCCTGCTATGTTCATATCGGTGAGCACAATTTGTAACACAAAAAGAGAGACGTGTAGCCTATTTATTTATTTAATATTTTATTTTATTAATTTTATTATTATTATTTTATTTGTTGCCATGCCTAAAATAATAGTCAAGCATAGGGCTAAAACATTTTCATAAACAATAATATCATTTTTTGTTATATGGTTATAATAAAAGCTTTTCTATACATTTGTCTGATTGATTGATTGATTGAAAACTTTATTAACAGATTGCAGAATGGGTACAATACAGTACAGCTCAATACAACAACAGTGCTAGCCTAAGACTGGAGGAAGAAGACCAGAAAAATACTTTCAGCTTTTTTACATAAGTGTCCTCCATTTTCAATTCATCAAAACATTTAGAGACATACCAATATACAGTAGTTTCATAAAATGTATAAAAAAAATGTAAAAAAAATTATTTAATTTTTTATTATTTTTTGCCACAAATAGCGGTATCATATCGGCCGATTGTGTTAGTTGAACAATCGGTATCGGTCGCAAATTTTCATATCGGTGCATCCCTAATGGATACTCTCCTTCACCCGAGAATGGACGCACCTTAATAGTATAGGATTACACCTCGAGTTTAATTTAACACCCCCCCCCCCCCCCCCCCCAGAAATTGTCCAATCTCTAAGTGGCTAGGACGAGGTCATCCGCTGTAATGGGTTGACTTGTTGAACCCTGGTAGTGTGAGACTTGACGAGAATATAGAAATGACAAAAAAAGGGAGGTGTTTAGACTATTGAGCCACAGTCCACCACCCACAGCAGGCCCAGCTCGCCTCACAGCACCATGACTCACTTCCTGACGGGGCATGTGTGTAGAAAATGCACATTTACCTATTGTCATCCGTCTCCAGTCATTCACTATAGACAACAAGGGTCAAAGTTGGGAGGGGGGTTGGGGGGGGCTATCAAATCATCTGGATGTTTTCCAAGTAGGTTCAACAAATGTATCCGAGTTGGGGCAGAAAAGTTCAACATTTTTCATCTACAGTTCAATACTGCAAAATTAAAGTGACCGGTTACTGGAACTCCCGCCACTTGCATTAATGATATGAGTTATTTAAACGTCCCTGTGTTGATCCCTCTCCCTCACAGGGCCTAGTTGTAACCTAGAACCAAGAGGCTGTGACACAGCTCATAACTCTGTTGACTGGGGTCAGTAGTATTTCCCAGATGAACACAGAGAAGGTGCATCGTTTGTGTGTGGTCCCAAAAACACAAGGAGAATGTGCAGCTGACACTTGCAGCACAAACACAGCCTCGCCAGTTCAAATGTCAACACGAATGACATTACTCATTATTCATGACATGACATAACATTACTATGCGGAATGGCTAAATGTCATTGTGGTTTGGTTTGATTATGAATGTGGACGTCAAATAATAATGAAAACATATAAATGCAATGTCCGGTTACACCTATAAGCCTACCTGATAATTGAGCATGTCTTGGTACTAGGCAGTTAGCTCAGTGGTTAAAGTGGGGTCCTGTAGGGGGTGCCCAGCAAAATGGGGAATGTTTATTATTTATGAATTAATAATAATATCACTAATATATTCTTCACTATAAGTTAGTACAGTGAAAACGTGTATAAACACATCACCTTGCCTCACTGCAGCGCATCACTGAGCGCAGGGTGACAGTACTATCAAACCTTCCTGGACTTTTACTTTATTCTTAAATCGACACTGTACAATTCCACACTCTTTACTGTACACTTACTGTATATTTTGACTGTATGTGTTATATTAGAATGTATATACATAACATAGAAAATGTATATCCCGGACCGTATTTTATTCTTAGTCTTATTCGTGACTTTTGTTTTTAATTTGACTACCTAAATGTTTACCGTGAGCGATCTGTAGTGCCAATGAATGAATAAAGTATTTCTTTTTTTTTTATCTACTTTTTTCTCCCATTTTCTAATTTTCTCCCATCCCAATTTCGTATCGTCCAATTCTACCCTCCCCTGTCTCGAACGCTGTTAGGCCATGCCTCCCACAAGCCGGCTGTAATGTGGACGAAGCCTTACATCACGTGTCCCCTCCGGTACTCGAGGAAGCAGCCGGCGCATATTTTCACCTGCACAGCGCGATCTCTCAGCGGTGGGGGTCTGCGTGGGAGGGACACGCCGCCCCGTCGCTTCCTGATTCTGCTGCGCAGGCGCACCAACCGACCTGTAGGAGTCGCTGTCCACAACGTCCGATCCCCACCCCTAACACTGCCAATTGTGTTAGTATGAACGACCAGCCAAGCTGATAGCAATGCGGAGAGCTGGGCTCAAACCCAGCGTCTCCTGCATTGGTGGCGAGCGCCTTGCCCACTACACCACCTAGCCGCCCTGAATAAAGTATTTTTATTCTATTCTAAGAATGACCATTCTGCTCTTCCCAGTTCTCTCTCCCCTTACAGTATACAGTTATGGAATTCTGGATTAAATCCTATGTGATAACAAATATATTTTCAGATGAGGGTCCTTGGACGATTAACATTAACATTAGCTCAGCACAGCTGTACCCCTCCACACACTGAGCTAGCTAGCCTGCTAACGCCGGTTGGATGTCTGGATTTTAAACAAAAACAATCAATTAATTTAGTATCGAGCAGGAAAATGTAACGTCAGGTCTGAATGTGGTGCTAAAGCAATGTCCAGATATGAGACAATTCAAACTGATTTATAAGGAAATGATGTTCACGAGGTACAGGGATGAGGAAGGGACTTGATATTCATGGGTGTTTACATTACACCCAACCCCACCCCACCTACCCAACCTCCCCCAATGTACAGTTTTTACGTCAAATGTATATACTCTCTTTTCTGGACTCTTTTTGTATCACAAACAGTAGGGGAGAGTGGGGTGAGTAGTGCCACTTTTTACTTAAAGTGCCTTTAAAGCAAGGGGATTACAGTAATGCCCCCAACTAAAATATGTACATATAGTTTAGGATGTTGTGCATCCCTGGGGACAATCACTTTGGATCTTAAATAAACTGTTTCAGAAATATAGCTTTAGAAAAGAAAGTGGTTTTGTGGCACAACTTGCCCCCGGTGCGGGGTAAGTTGTGTGGTAAACAAGAATACCCTGAAGACTCTGGCAGGAGCACTCATTCAAGGGTACTACGACTATGCGTGCACCTCATGGTACCAAAGCACCTCAAAGGCGCTTAAAACAAAATTACAAACATCACAAAACAAACTGGTCAGACTACTACTTGACCTTACCCCCAGAACCCACCTCACCCCTGCCCACTTTGACAACCTAGGATGGCTTAGAGTAGACGACAGAGTACAGCAACTTGCAATGGGCCTGGTCTACAAGATACACTATACGACTAAGGTACCCATGTACATGTCAAAATACTTCCCAAAGGTCAGTGAATACCACAACCACTACACCAGAGGAAGCTCAACAAATCATGTTAAACCCAGATTCGGCTCAAACAAGGGACTAAACACGTTTCGCAATTATGCCACATCAATGTGGAACGCCCTACCCAAAGCTGTAAAGGAATGTGAATCACTACCCACTTTCAAAAACACTCTCAAAAAACACCTAAGGGAGACTGCAACTCGAAACTGGCCCCTGTAAATGTCCGAACACAACCCCCTCCAATGTACAGTAAATTACCAAGTATGGTCTTGTCAATAATCCAATGTACAGTGTTGTTTGTACAGTTGTACAGTGTCCCCCACCCACCCCTCCTACCCAACCCCCCCCCCACTCCTACCCAACCCCCCACCCCCCCCCACTCCTACCCAACCCCCCCCCCACCCACCCAACCACCTCCAATGTACAGTCCCCCCCCACCCCCCCCAATCCAATGTACAGTTTCTACGCCTAATGTATATACTCTTTTTGTATCACAAACAGTACTGTAATTGCAAATCTGGTATGTCATAAATGTATAGATGTAGCAGTACTGTCTATCTGTATGTCATGTATGTCATATATGTTACGATGAATTGAAAATGGGGGACCCTGATGTAAACAAGACGAAAGTCTTTTTCTGGTCTGCATCCCCTTAACAATTGTATGTATTGAGCTGTACTGTACTGTACCCATTCTGCAATCTGTTAATAAAGTTTTCATTCATTCATTCATTCATTTAGTTAGTCAAACAAAAGCCCCGTTTGATTTACCTGTGTACTTTTGGCGTAAGGTTGAGCGGCGATGTGATATCTTCTGCTTCTGCTTCTCCCTCCAGCCGTGAGTGTCTCCTGTTCCGGAGGCCTGCGTTTCCGCGTCTCTGATTGGCCAGGTCATTTCTGGTCATGTGCCATGTACGCCCAATCGTGGGACCGCAAGGGTCTACACTGGTTAAGCTTAGGCGCTCTTTCGAAGTTGGTTACGGTTAGAGTTTCTCTTAGAGCAGGGCGATAGAACCATAGATATGTTCTATAGATATCTATGGATAGAACGCCAGGTAGTTTGCAGCTGCACTGGTTTGCAGGCTGACCCGGAAATAGGAGTAGAACTTGCTGTCCCACGATTGGCGCACATGTCACATGACCTGGCCAATCAGAGCGCAAAACTCGAACGCGGAAACAAACATTTGTTGTCGAAAGTATTCACGCATCCCGGAGAGCTGTCATGCAGCTCAGCGCCACCAGAGGGAGCACTATTGTTTGATTGATTGATTTATTGAAAAGTTTATTAACAGATTGCAGAATGGGTACAGTACAGTACAGCTCAATACATACAATTGTTAAGGGGATGCAGACCAGAGAAAGACTTTCGTCTTGTTTACATGAGGGTCCCCCATTTTCAATTCATCATAAGTATGACATACACGAGTCGACATACAGATAGACAGTACTGCTACATCTATACATTTAGGACATACCAGATTTGCAAATACAGTACTGTTTGTGATACAAAAAGTGTCCAGAAAAAGAGTGTATATACATTTGACATAGAAACTGTACATTGGAGGAGGTTGGGTAGGTGGGGTGGGGTTGGGTGGGTGGGGGGCTGTACATTGGAGGTGGGGGGGGGGGTTGGGTAGGGGGGGGGGGTGACACTGACATTGGAATACTGACAAAGCCATACTTGGTCATTTACTGTACAACTGGGTTAGGACATTTGTAGGGGCCAGTTTCGAATTGCAGTCTCCCGTAGGTGTTCTTTGAGAGTGTTTTTGAAAGTGGGTAGTGATTTACATTCCTTTACAGCTGTGGGTAGGGCGTTCCACATTGATGTGGCATAATTGCTAAACGTGTTTAGTCCCTTGTTTGAGCCGAATCTGGGTTTAACATGATTTGTGGAGCTCCCTCTGGTGTTGTGATCATGGTATCCACTGACCTTTGGGAAGTATTTTGACATGTACATGGGTACCTTTGTCGTGTAGTGTATCTTGTAGACCAGGCCCATTGCAAGTTGCTGTACTCTGTCGTGGGGGGGGCGGGTAGGCGGGGGGGGGGGGGGTGTTGTATGTGTCACAGCCTACCGCTTCACAGATCACCGGCAAAAAATTATCAAATTCATATACTGGGTAATAATTTGATTCACACCAAGCACAAGTTTATACAACAATAAATATTAATGCAAAAAAACAAAAAAAAATAATGTGCCATTCTATATAGACTAATTTGATTCAGCTGTAACAATACTGCATTCAAATTGTGCATCAAAATATCAATATTGCAATTATATATTTACTATTATAATATGATAAAGATGGACAAGAAATAAAATAAACTGCAAGAAATAAATAATTCGCTTATTTCAATTCACTGGCACTACAGAAGGAACAACGAAACCACCCCAGATAATGAACACGTATGTATTCTTTCAAAATGTAATGTTAATAATGTGTACACACCACGCTGAAAAGCATGTGCATATCGGTGTGTGGAGTGAAGTTGTGGAATAATTTACCGAATACATCAAACTGAGTAAACAGGTGGCACAATTTAAAAAGCAGCTAAGAAAATACACATTAGAAAAATACAGAAATGAGTATTGAGGATAAACAAAGTTATGTTATATTGTTATGTAGTGCTGTACTATATTCACTGCTGTCAAGTGAATCAAGTGTTTTCTTGTAATCTTTTAATATAAGTAAAAATAATATTCTAATATACTAAATTATGTAATATCTAGTGATATTAATGGAAGAACAAATCGCTGCTGTCGGGACAAAACCTCATAACTCCAAAAACCCAACTTTTCAGCAGATGAAAAAAACGAACACAGATTTGAGGGTGAATAGAGTTAGGAGGTTTAGACAGATGATCGGTTTAATGCTTTCCCATTGTTTAAACTTTGTAAAACCCACACACACATATGGAGGATGATCTACGGAGTTGATTTATATAATAAAAAAAAAATTAAAAAAATGGAGTTATGAGGTTGTCCCGACAGCAGCGAAATGTAAATGTAAGGGGGTAGGGATCAATAAGCTTAGCTTCCCTCTACTCACATGTCTGCTAACCAAACACATTGCTCTTGACCCTTTGTTTATAATTCATTTTTTTTTTTTTTTTTTATGTTTTTCTTTTAATGTTTTTTTTTATTTGTTGTTACGAGTGTTTGGTCTGACGGAACAAGATACCGTGAGTTGTTTGGAGAAATGTGGAGAATAACATGTCCAAAAATTAACTTTTCATTCATTCATTCAATCATTCATTCATTCATTAATAATGTGTACAAAAAAACAAAAAACAAACCCTCAAGTATAAAACAAATATTAGTAGTACTAATTATTAGAAATCACCTCTCAGCATGTTCACTAAACTGCATTATTGACAATACAGACATTCAAAGCATGGAATCACTGGGGCAGAACAATGCTGGAGCCAATTTAATTCAAATATTAGATAAATACAGAGCCAATTTTATTCAAATATTAGATAAATATAATAAATAGACATTATGTTACAAACATTACTTGAACAGGGGATTAAAAAAAAAATATATATATATATATAGACACCAACACTGATATGAGAGGAACACTGCCAGGCTGGTGACCCTGTTAGAAGTAACTGTTCTTCATGTATATCACTGAAAAACAGAGTGGATTATATTATAAAAAATGCATCACTTGACTTTGCACTGATTGTCTCCAGAGGTTGAAGGTGACGCTCACAGCACAGCTGCTGTGTGGAGCATCACAGATATGTCTCCCCTCTCCACCTCCCTCACTCCCTCGTTCACGTCTCACATGGTCTCACATCACAGATATGTCTCCCCTCTCCACCTCCCTCACTCCCTCGTTCACGTCTCACATCACAGATATGTCTCCCCTCTCCACCTCCCTCACTCCCTCGTTCACGTCTCACATGGTCTCACATCACAGATATGTCTCCCCTCTCCACCTCCCTCACTCCCTCGTTCACGTCTCACATGGTCTTACATCACAGATATGTCTCCCCTCTCCACCTCCCTCACTCCCTCGTTCACGTCTCACATGGTCTCACATCACAGATATGTCTCCCCTCTCCACCTCCCTCACTCCCTCGTTCACGTCTCACATGGTCTCACATCACAGATATGTCTCCCCTCTCCACCTCCCTCACTCCCTCGTTCACGTCTCACATGGTCTTACATCACAGATATGTCTCCCCTCTCCACCTCCCTCACTCCCTCGTTCACGTCTCACATGGTCTTACATTTGTTGTGACAGCGTCAGGCAGGATATTAGATCATGCAGTGGAAGTCCACTGTGCGGCCTGTACATGATGCAACACAAGAGAAGCCCTTTACATGTTATTTTTATCAGTTGTTGTGGACGGCCTGCCTGATCTCTCACACACACACACACACACACACACACACACACACACACACACACACACACACACACACACACACACACACACACACACACACACACACACACACACACACACACACACACACACACACACACACACACACACACACACACACACACACACACACACACACACACACACACACACACACACACATTCATATTTCATCACTTATGGAATGCTTCTGAGGAAGACGGTAGATTTCAGTCGAACCATTAAGGTAAAGAAACGTCTATACATATGAACGTCTTATAGTAATTTAAGTTAAGACTATTAAGACTAGATGAACCTTTTCCAATCAATAAAAAATAAAAAGTTACTAATCAATTATCACGATGTACAACGTTGCTGCACATCTATTACTTCTAGTCAGTTTAGTTCTTCTAGTAAAGCTGTGAAACCTTAAAGCACACGCTGATCAAAGGAGAATGCCCCGGTCCAGGATGGGGTGAGTGCGCAGTGGACTCTGAAGCGTGGCGTGGTGCGACTGGTGTGAACTGGTCCATGAACACCAGGTGCATGAAGAGACGTCGCCGTCTACATTTGACATCAATACCAATCCCATAATAGAAAACCTACAAACATTTAACATTTACTTTTGCCAGGTCGGAATCACGTAATCAAGGCCGTTTGTGCGACGGGTCCGAGAGAGCTGGCATGTTTAATTATACACCCGCTCCATTGACCAAAGGATGGCATTCGATTTAACCCTTTAAGTTTCACTACCACACTACAGAAGGTTGACCCTTTACTATCACACTACAGACGGTTATCACAAGGTAGTAAAAGGGTTAACCCTTTGTCGTGTGGCAGTGAAAAGGGTTAACCTTCTGTGTATTGTCGCAGTGAAAAGGGTTAACCGTTTGGTAGTGCGGCGGTGAAAGGGTTAAACGCCACAAAAGGTGGACCACCTACACCTTCCAATACAGTGCGTATATTGTGTTTACCACGTCATCGCTGGGTCAGCCTCTACTATTTAGATTATTTTCACAAATGATACCCGCCGCTCTGACCCTCTCTCCGTTAAAACCCCTTCCTTCATCCATGTCTCCCGCAGTGGGAAGGTGTCGTCACTGCCTCCTCCCTCCGTGTTCGTCCACAGAGCGCTTCCTCCCCAGGCCTCTCCTCCGTCTCGTGGGCTGCGTGCCCCTCGAGGAATCCCCGTCGCCTACGGAGAGCAACGCATGAAGCGGTGTTAAAGAAAAAAGAAAAGTGGACCGACTTCGTAACTGGGTCAAAGTTATCGTCGGGGCTGTGGTCGGGGGGGAATTGTTCATACATTCTGCACATTACCGCTCACAGCCCTGCTAAATATTCCATCTCACTGTGTATATACTTGACCACATCGTGCACAATTGTACAGCCCTGGCCTATTTTATTTTATAATTCTATTCTGTTGTGCTTCTATTTTAATTTAGTTTATATTCCATTTTATTTTATTCCACCTTTTTATTTTATTCTACCGTGATTGTCCGTCCGTTAATGTCGCACCAAAAACGACCCAATCAAATCCCTTGCATGTGTAAACTACTTGGCAATAAAGACCTTTCTGATTCTGATTCTGGAACCAGTGTGAGCAGATTAGCTACTTGTAGCCCGACCTGTGAAGCCATCTGGGCTGGAACTACTGCAGGAGTCCATGCAGCTGCTCTCGTCCTCTTCGCTCCTCGTGGAGCCACTCTGGAACTACTGCAGGAGTCCATGCAGCTGCTCTCGTCCTCTTCGCTCCTCATTGAGCCACTTTGGAACTACTGCAGGAGTCCATGCAGCTGCTCTCGTCCTCTTCACTCCTCGTTGAGCCACTCTGGAACTACTGCAGGAGTCCATGCAGCTGCTCTCGTCCTCTTCACTCCTCGTGGAGCCACTCTGGAACTACTGCAGGAGTCCATGCAGCTGCTCTCGTCCTCTTCACTCCTCATGGAGCCACTCTGGAACTACTGCAGGAGTCCATGCAGCTGCTCTCGTCCTCTTCACTCCTCGTTGAGCCACTCTGGAACTACTGCAGGAGTCCATGCAGCTGCTCTCGTCCTCTTCACTCCTCATGGAGCCACTCTGGAACTACTGCAGGAGTCCATGCAGCTGCTCTCGTCCTCTTCACTCCTCGTTGAGCCACTCTGGAACTACTGCAGGAGTCCATGCAGCTGCTCTCGTCCTCTTCACTCCTCATGGAGCCACTCTGGAACTACTGCAGGAGTCCATGCAGCTGCTCTCGTCCTCTTCACTCCTCGTGGAGCCACTCTGGAACTACTGCAGGAGTCCATGCAGCTGCTCTCGTCCTCTTCACTCCTCATGGAGCCACTCTGGAACTACTGCAGGAGTCCATGCAGCTGCTCTCGTCCTCTTCACTCCTCGTTGAGCCACTCTGGAACTACTGCAGGAGTCCATGCAGCTGCTCTCGTCCTCTTCACTCCTCGTTGAGCCACTCTGGAACTACTGCAGGAGTCCATGCAGCTGCTCTCGTCCTCTTCACTCCTCGTTGAGCCACTCTGGAACTACTGCAGGAGTCCATGCAGCTGCTCTCGTCCTCTTCACTCCTCGTGGAGCCACTCTGGAACTACTGCAGGAGTCCATGCAGCTGCTCTCGTCCTCTTCACTCCTCGTGGAGCCACTCTGGAACTACTGCAGGAGTCCATGCAGCTGCTCTCGTCCTCCTCACTCCTCATGGAGCCACTCTGGAACTACTGCAGGAGTCCATGCAGCTGCTCTTGTCATCTTCACTCCTCGTGGAGCCACTCTGGAACTACTGCAGGAGTCCATGCAGCTGCTCTCGTCCTCTTCACTCCTCGTGGAGCCACTCTGGAACTACTGCAGGAGTCCATGCAGCTGCTCTCGTCCTCTTCACTCCTCATGGAGCCACTCTGGAACTACTGCAGGAGTCCATGCAGCTGCTCTCGTCCTCTTCACTCCTCGTGGAGCCACTCTGGAACTACTGCAGGAGTCCATGCAGCTGCTCTCATCCTCTTCACTCCTCGTGGAGCCACTCTGGAACTACTGCAGGAGTCCATGCAGCTGCTCTCGTCCTCTTCACTCCTCGTGGAGCCACTCTGGAACTACTGCAGGAGTCCATGCAGCTGCTCTCGTCCTCTTCCCTCCTCGTGGAGCCACTCTGGAACTACTGCAGGAGTCCATGCAGCTGCTCTCGTCCTCTTCACTCCTCGTTGAGCCACTCTGGAACTACTGCAGGAGTCCATGCAGCTGCTCTCGTCCTCTTCGCTCCTCGTTGAGCCACTCTGGAACTACTGCAGGAGTCCATGCAGCTGCTCTCGTCCTCTTCACTCCTCATGGAGCCACTCTGGAACTACTGCAGGAGTCCATGCAGCTGCTCTCGTCCTCTTCACTCCTCGTTGAGCCACTCTGGAACTACTGCAGGAGTCCATGCAGCTGCTCTCGTCCTCTTCACTCCTCGTTGAGCCACTCTGGAACTACTGCAGGAGTCCATGCAGCTGCTCTCGTCCTCTTCACTCGTTGAGCCACTCTGGAACTACTGCAGGAGTCCATGCAGCTGCTCTCGTCCTCTTCACTCCTTGTTGAGCCACTCTGGAACTACTGCAGGAGTCCATGCAGCTGCTCTTGTCCTCTTCACTCCTTGTTGAGCCACTCTGGAACTACTGCAGGAGTCCATGCAGCTGCTCTCGTCCTCTTCACTCCTTGTTGAGCCACTCTGGAACTACTGCAGGAGTCCATGCAGCTGCTCTCGTCCTCTTCACTCCTCGTGGAGCCACTCTGGAACTACTGCAGGAGTCCATGCAGCTGCTCTCGTCCTCTTCACTCCTCGTGGAGCCACTCTGGAACTACTGCAGGAGTCCATGCAGCTGCTCTCGTCCTCTTCGCTCCTCATGGAGCCACTCTGGAACTACTGCAGGAGTCCATGCAGCTGCTCTCGTCCTCTTCACTCCTCGTGGAGCCACTCTGGAACTACTGCAGGAGTCCATGCAGCTGCTCTCGTCCTCTTCGCTCCTCGTGGAGCCACTCTGGAACTACTGCAGGAGTCCATGCAGCTGCTCTCGTCCTCTTCACTCCTCGTTGAGCCACTCTGGAACTACTGCAGGAGTCCATGCAGCTGCTCTCGTCCTCTTCCCTCCTCGTTGAGCCACTCTGGAACTACTGCAGGAGTCCATGCAGCTGCTCTCGTCCTCTTCACTCCTCGTTGAGCCACTCTGGAACTACTGCAGGAGTCCATGCAGCTGCTCTCGTCCTCTTCACTCCTCGTGGAGCCACTCTGGAACTACTGCAGGAGTCCATGCAGCTGCTCTCGTCCTCTTCACTCCTCATGGAGCCACTCTGGAACTACTGCAGGAGTCCATGCAGCTGCTCTCGTCCTCTTCCCTCCTCGTTGAGCCACTCTGCGGAGAAGAGTCAACAAGTCAGTGACCTTCGGAGCAAAGAGGCCGTACAGGCAGCAGATATGGAAGTATAGCTGCTCCCAGCAGGTGGAACGAGATGCAAAAGACTTTGAAAATTGACAAATTGATGCCCTCACTACTTTTAAGGACTCTATCGCAGAGTTGTTAAAGAGGTTAAATAAATAAAATAAAATAAAAGTTGCTATGGAGGTCGGACGCCGTCTCGGTTGCGTTACTCAATATCAATTTGCGTTGAAAAACAGTTCATGGGAGGGATCTTCTATAAATGGCGGCTTGCGTGAGAAAAGTGACGTCAGTTTCTCAAGCCCTACTATATAGTAATTTAATATGATTATGCATTATGTACAAAGTATAAGGTAGTGTTGCAAAGCACATTAAGATCTGCTTTTTGCATTTCACAATGGCCCCCACTCTTGGCGGTACCGTTCCATTGCATTAGAGCTCCCACTACACTCTGCAAACATACATGTCTACACGTGCATGTGCTTGTATTTCCCCCCCCTCCCTCCCTCCCTCCCTCCCTCCCTCCCTCCCTCCCTCCCTCCCCTCCTCCCTCCCTCCCCTCCTCCCTCCCTCCCTCAGACAAATTCCATTCAGTAACTAGACTGTTTATGTTTATGTTTATGTTTATTAGGATCCCCATTAGTCATCATCAACATGTTGACTATTCCTCCTGGGGTCCTCACAGATAAACGCATACAAATATGAAACATTCAGTGTAACTCAGTCATATATCACATCCATAATCAATAGAAAATAAAACAAAAGGTCATAGGTGAATCCATTTCACCATACCTTTAATAAGAAAAAACACAAAGTAAACAGAAGAAGTTTGGATAACATACATAACATAACACTGTAGTGGGAATCTCACGCACTTATTAATTTGCAGAGCTTATATCCTCGGGACACGAGGTCTCACTGTTGAGTGTCTCACACGGGGGACAGAGAGAGTCTCCTCGGGACACGAGGTCTCACTGTTGAGTGTCTCACACGGGGGACAGAGAGAGTCTCCTCGGGACACGAGGTCTCACTGTTGAGTGTCTCACACGGGGGACAGAGAGAGTCTCCTCGGGACACGAGGTCTCACTGTTGAGTGTCTCACACGGGGGACAGAGAGAGTCTCCTCGGGACACGAGGTCTCACTGTTGAGTGTCTCACACGGGGGACAGAGAGAGTCTCCTCGGGACACGAGGTCTCACTGTTGAGTGTCTCACACGGGGGACAGAGTGAGTCTCGTTGCTATAGAAACTGGAGCAGACAAGGGCAGCTCTCTGCGTCACAGATGATGTCAGTTATTTCATAATGTTCCAGATTTAAATTGACCGTAAAATGTAATGCAATTGACCGATCCCAAGCCCCGCCCCCTTTTCCTCTACCTACCAAATCACAGCTGTTGCTTTCTCGTCTGTCCGAGGGAGGCTACAGTTGTGATTGGAGGATCAAGGAGAGAGGGCAGGGTTTGATATAGGTCAATTCAGCATAAGGACACGGCCTATTTCTCCTTTCTTGAAAAGGAAAGTGGGCGTTCTAGATAGTCAGCAATTCACTCCCTAACCTGATATAACTCTCCACCATATGACTGCTCATCATATATTAACCTGATATAACTCTCCACCCTGTGACTGCTCATCATATATTCACCTGATATAACTCTCCACCATGTGACTGCTCATCATATATTAACCTGATATAACTCTCCACCATGTGACTGCTCATCTCCTCTCTCTCCTTTAACTCGAATAGATCTAAATCAACAACAGGGGAGCTCATCAACCACAGGGGAACTGCTGGGAGACAGACTGTTGGACACACACTAAGTTCCAGAATGCCCATCTCTCTGGCTTTTTGTTCTATAATCCACCCACAACTTTCTAGTTGGGCCTTCTCTTTCTCCTGGCACTGCACTAGGACACTAATATGTTCATCCTCATGACCTCTGAGGTTGACCCAATACACTAGTGCCAACTGATCTCTTCTAATATGCAGGGGCATTTCTCCCATCTCCACTTGGAGTGCTGCAACTGGTGTAGTTTTCATAGCCCCACAACACAATATATTTACTCTGGATTAATCTTTAAATGAGTTTTTGCTGCAGACCTATATATAATACATCCATAGTCTATTAGTGATCTGATGAGGCTAATATAAATTGTTCTCATCGCAGGTCTACCTGCTCCCCAATCCAGCCCTCTCAAACATCTCATCTTGGGGCTTGTGTGCACCCGTGGGACCCCACGGAAAACGTTGTCGTTTTATAGCTTGGCCCCATGACGTATTCGCTAATGGAAGTGCATTACAAAGCTGCAGCCCTTGCCTATATGCATCCGCATAAATATTTCCAGACAGATCCGCGCATGCCCGCTCCCGTGGGAGCCTATGGAAAATATTATATTTATATAGCTCAGCCCTGTGACTATTTTCTATGTTTTTTATATTATTCTTTATGCTTTAACTTCTGACTGACTGGGGAGAGGGAGAGGGAGAGGGGGAGAGAGAGAGAGAGAGAGAGAGAGAGAGAGAGAGAGAGAGAGAGGGAGAGGGGGAGAGGGGGGGAGAGAGGGAGAGAGAGAGAGAGAGGGGGGAGAGGGAGAAAGGGGGAGGGATAGGGGGAGATAGGGAGAGAGAGGGAGAGGGGAGAGAGAGAAAGGGAGAGGGGGAGAGAGAGGGGGGAGGGATAGGGAGAGAGAGAGAGGGAGAGGGGGAGAGAGAGCGGGAGAGGGAAAGAGAGCGAGAGAGAGAAATAGTAAGACCTCGTCCACGTTTTTAAATATTATTCTTTATACTTTAACTTCTGACTGATGTACACAGATGTGACTGCATATGATATGTGTTGATATACTCCGTGATACGACTCAGGTACCTTGCTCTGACAACGACAGTAATGGGGAGGGTTATGTGGGGGGGAGGGAGAGGGGCTATTATTTGGGGGGAGGGGGGGGGTCTGTTGCATCTGACATTGTCCTAACTATTAGTATTATTATTATTATTAGTACTTTTTTTGGTTGTTTTCCTCTGATGTAGAGGCTAAATGCTTATGCTCCAAGCATACCAACAGACATGTCTCAAGGGGGGTGAGAGGGTAATAAAATAAAACAAATTATAATAATAATCTATTCACTATAAACTGTATGTAAATTGAGAATGCAAATAAACATTTATTGAGAAAAAAATAAGGAAATGCATTAGAAAGTTGAGCCTGCAGTGATTTGAACGATCCACTAGAGGGAACTAGAGATCACAGCATGACCTAGGCCAACACTTTGACATTGAATTTGACTGGCTTGCAGGCCTATTTCGACGAGCAAGTGCATTAGAAAGTTGTATGACTTATTTTTATGAACACAATTAGTATTTTAATGATTTTTTTATACCCTGTGACTTGAAATTCTCTTTTTATTGATTTTCTCCAGGTTCCATACAAACAATGTCATGACTTCACATTCATTTATCCCAGCCTTCTGTAGTACAATTTTCATCCATTGTTAATAACGCTGAGTTAAAGTACAGAAGTACAAGTACACAAATGAGGACCAATACAGTCAATAACATCCTATACTTCTTTTTTTCTAGACAAACAAAAACAATAACCAAAAATAACAAAATAATATGTTGGGGTGCATCTTCCTGACACTCAACTTCCCTTTACTCAAGGTTTACTTAAAAATGAACCCGAAAGGATGCAGCAATACACATTAAACAAATGAAGATCGTACCGGTGTAATGTACACTATCCATCATTCCCATTTCTTCCAAAATGTGTCCTGTTGCGGTCTAAAAGAAAAACTAATTATTTCCATCTTAAAAAAATATATAAAATAAATAATATCAATCCAATGATCCACTGTAGGAATTTCTGTTCCACTTTCTAGTAATGGCTTTCCTGCTATCAGCGCTCAGAATCTGAAATATATATCTATCGCCATTTTCTGATGGCATAGCGCCCAAATATAGACTCTCAGCTTAAATGGGATGTCCACCTGGAATACTTTTTCAAACATTGTATGGACCTCCCTCCAGAAAGGCCTCAGCGAGGGACCAGACCAGAACATGTGGTAATGATCTGCCCCTGAGAGGCCTCACTGTCTCCTGTGACTATTTCCTATGTTTTATATATTATTCTTTATACTTTAACCTCTGACTGATGTACACAGATGTGACTGCATATGACATGTGTTGATATACTCCGCGATACGACTCAGGTACCTTGCTCTGACAACGACAGTAATGGAGAGTGCTGGGGTCTGTTACATTTGACCTTGTCCTATTTATATTAAAAAAAATCCCCCTCTGATGTAGAGGCTAAATGCTTATGATCCAAGCATACCAACAGACATGTCTCAAGGGGGGTGAGAGGGTAATAAAAAGAAATGTATAATAATAATAATAATAATCTATTCACTATAAACTGTATGTAAATTGAGAATGCAAATAAAAATATATTGAAAAATAAAAAGTGTACATTGGAATACTGACAAAGCCATACTTGGTCTTTACTGTACAACTGGGTTAGGACATTTGTAGGGGCCAGTTTCGAATTGCAGTCTCCCGTAGGTGTTCTTTGAGAGTGTTTTTGAAAGTGGATAGTGATTCACATTCCTTTACAGCTTTGGGTAGGGCGTTCCACATTGATGTGGCATAATTGCGAAATGTGTTTAGTCCCTTGTTTGAGCCGAATCTGTGCACTCAGATATGTGATCGACACTTTGACATTGAATTTGACTGGCTTGCGGGCCTATTTCGACAGGCAAGTGCATTAGAAAGTTGTAGGACTTATTTTCTATGAACAAGAGGAGTATTTTAATGATTTTTTTGGGGCGCATGTGCACCCGTGGGACCCAACGAAAAACGTAAAACTTTTATAGCTTGGCCCCATGACGTATTCGCTAATGGAAGTGCATTACAAAGCTGTAGCCCTGGTCTATATGGATCCGCTTGAATATTTCCAGACAGATCCGCACATGCCTGCATCCCTGGGAGCCTATGGAAAATATTATATTTATATAGCTCAGCCCTGTGACTATTTTCTAATGTAAATGCATTTGAAAGTATAGCCTGCAGTGACTTAAACGATCCACTAGAGGGAACTAGAGATCACAGCATGACCTAGGCCTACACTTTAACATTTAACTAGGCTTGCCATGTCTTGTTCTTGGCTGGGTCTTGCTTAACTAGGCTTGCCTAGTCTTGTTCTTGACTGGGTCTTGCTTAACTAGACTTGCCTAGTCTTGTTCTTGACTGGGTCTTGCTTAACTAGACTTGCCTAGTCTTGTTCTTGACTGGGTCTTGCTTAACTAGACTTGCCTAATCTTGTTCCTGGCTGAGTTAGGCTTGACTGGGTGTCTGTCTGTAGCCTACTGTCTCTTAGCGAGAGAGAGAGGTGTGGAGAGACAGACACTCTAACCAAACACACTCATTTTACTTTGCGCAGCAGATTAAAGTAGACACTTTGATACTGGGATGTACAATGTACCCCTGTTGTGTACCTTTTTAACAAATCTCAGACCAAAACCCTGCTCAGACTAGCGTGAGTAAAACCCTGCTCAGAGAGATTGGTGTTGGATTATTCCTGATTCTTGGACGATTAGTCAGTTAGCTAAAATACATCCAAATAAATCAAGCAAATCAATAAAAAATTTAGATTGTGGTTGAGGCATCATCTAGCCATAATATCTGTTCTAGTGAGTGTAAACACTTCTACTTTTAACAATATAAGTCAGGGTTTGAAGTGGTGTTTTGACAGTTGTGTCAAAGAGAATTAGAAAATCAGAGCGGTTTCAACTTTAAAGCCCAATGGTCAAATCTGGGTCGGATAAGAGTGTTACTTTATCTCTTATGTGTGTGTTAAATGGTAAATAGTGCATTTATATGGCGCTTTACGATTTTGTTCCTCACATTCACCCATTCACTCACACATTCACACACCGAAGGTGCAAGATTACAACCTGCTCATTGGGAGCAATTAGGGGTTACCTTTTCTTGCTCAATGACACTTCGACATGCGGGGAGGAGTGGGAATCGAACCGGGAGCCTTCAGATTACCAGACCGCTCTACCTCCTGAGCCACTGTCGCCTCATGTTAGGAGTTGAGTTGGAATTCAGAATCAATACATTCATGTAATTCACGGTCATGACCTGAAACTATGAATGAATGATCATTGTATTTATATAGTGCTTTTCTAGACACTTAAAGCACTTTACAGTGTAGGATGTAAATGGCCTCCTTCCCCACTAGGTAGCACCCAACCTTGGGCTACAGGCTCAATGGCTGCGAGACACTGGCACCAGGCACACATCACACTACACAATGGCTGAAAGGCTCCGGAAACGGGGATTGATATCAGCCAATTAAGGGGAAGTGATGAGGTGGCCTTGATGTCAGAGACCTGGTGGGACCAGGTGGGTTTGCAGGACTGGAGTTTTGAGTGAAACTTTGGTCTCGGTTGACCAGGTGGAGAGCATTAATAATAATAATAATAATAATAATAAATAATAATAATAATAATAATAATAATAATAATAATAATAATAATAATAATAATAATAATAATAATAATAATAATAATAATAATAATAATAATAATAATAATAATAATAATAATAATAATAATAATAATAATAATAATAATAATAATAATAATAATAATAATAATTAGGGATGTCCGATATTATCGGCCGACCAATATTATCGGCCGATATCGGCAGTAAAATGTGATATCGGAAAATATCGGTATCGGTTTAAAAAAAGAAAAAAACAATAACAATATTTGTTATATAATATCCAGTGAAATTATTAGTTACCTGAAATTATTCAGTTTTTTTGGGGGGGAAACCCTGCATATATCGGTATCGGTTGATATCGGTTGATATCGGTATCGGAAATTAAGAGTTGGACAATATCGGAATATCGGTATCGGTAAAAAAGCCAATATCGAGCATCCCTAATAATAATAATAATAATAATAATAATAATAATAATAATAATAATAATAATAATAATAATAATAATAATACACTTTATTTGTATAGCACCTTTCATACAAGAATTGCAGCTCAAAGTGCTTCACAACAGAAAAAAGACGGGCACAAAATGAGCACATAAAGTGCAGACATATAAAATCAGTTCTGTATCGTTAGTGGCTTAGCTTGGCATCACTACTGCACTATCTCGCGTACGTGCACGCGTACTGAATAAACCACAAATGTACCTCTAATACCAGTATTAGTCTGACCACACCCCTCATCAGCTTACCTTCATAAGCAGGTGTGTGGTCACCTGCTCTCCTCCTTCTCGCTTTCACCACAAGGAAGAGGTGCCTCGGTAGATCCCCACACTTGACACCATGATGGATGAAATTGGATTAGGAACAGCTTGGGAAACAAGGATACGTTGACATCATATCTTTATTTTCTCTCTCACTATTTTCGAGAAAATACGGCGATATTGTCTTCGTACTGGAGTGTCTAGAAGATGATGATCATTCTAAAAACCCTCCACCGGTTTTCGTATTGGGAGCACGCCGCTGCATGCTTCTCAACTGCAGTTCCTTGCTGTGTTTGTTGGGGTGAAACCTGTCAGGCCACAGCTGAACTGTCGGACATGCCGCTGTTGTGAGGAGCGGTGCGTTCCAGGTTGGGTGAGTAGTGTTTGCTGGCGGGCTCCACTTGTCTGTTAGTGCTATGGGGGCTACTTGACAAAGTTTATGGAAACCGGCCCCAGGCTAGGGTCCTTTGTTTAGCCGCCTAGGCGACAGGAGGCCTTGGTCTGGAGACCATTATAGTTTTAACTAGTGGGCCGCGACCATTGACACTGGTGATCCCTGTGTGTTCTGGACGAGTGGATTCTCTCTGTCACCGTGTTAAGACCCCATCTTTCATATCCAAATGAGAGTATTCCTTCACGAGGGGATATGTGCATGTAATGTGCGATAGCGGCAGATTCATGTTCAAAGTCAGCTATACAGGCCAGTTGGTACTGTGCTGATTCCGCCGGACGTGGTAATGTCACCGTTGTGAAGCGGTGTTGACGTCTTGTTTTCTCTTTTCTCTTAAAAAGTGAGGAGGGGTTCAGAACGGCGGCCTGTCTGGGTGAGTGTTATGTCATTGTTTACATGTTCATAGCTTACGGTTAGCCGGTCAGTGGCCTGGCGCGGGGTAGCTTAGCTTCTCGCGCGCCGCCGGGAGCTCGCTTCTGATCGCGTGCGTCGTTAGATCGGCGTCTCGCGAGCGGAAGCAATAGCACCCGAACGGTTGGAGCAGCCGTTAGCTTGATGCTATTCTGTTGAACGTGCTTTGATTTTAACATGTTTTACACTCTTGACCATGACGTCATCCTTGACAGGGGATGTTCGTCGACCCTGCCCTGAACCTGGACGGGGATTGCGTCAACAAAGAGGACTGTAGCGACTGGTTGGAGCGGCGACGCTGCCCGGATCGAACAACACAGGACGGCTGTGTTCTACGGTGTCTTGTGACTGCACTTCGCTGATCTGCGTTCCGGGTAGGTACGGGGTTGGCCAGACCTCATAACACGTCTTCTGGTTTTACTTTGCTAAATGTTTTGTGAATAACGGTGTTTTTTCCCGAAACGTGTGTTGTTGCAATGCATTTGGGATACGTTGCGGGTTATGTGTGAGCTGTTTTTGTCACTGGCAGTTAGCTTCTCCGTGCAGATCGTGATGTATTGATCTGGTTGTTGTGTGAGAAACATCATGGTGTTTATGTGTACCGTGTACTCACTACTAAGGCAACTAACCTATGAAGCTATGCTTGGTGACAAGTGAGTAAAAGAATGTTCTTTCTCAGACTGTAATGACAATGAACAGTGTGTTCACACATTAACAGGTTTTCCTGTTTTAACTGGCCGTATTGAGGGTAAAATAGGAGGATTGTGTTTTTCCCCCCCGGTTCCCTGGGGACTTTATCACCTCCTATCAGACATGTTGTGCATTAATTGTGTCTTTTGTGTGGTAGGGATACGATGTAACTCTTAGCTTGATTGCTGAGGTTGTGCTAAATCTGCTGGAGAAACTTATTTCCTAAAGGGAAATTGGTTTGGTTGCTGTCATGTGTGCTTAGCAAGGCCTGTGGTCGATACTAATCAAGAATGATGTATTCTCTCATTGTGAAAAAAACGGCGTTCCTCTGTTGAGTGTTTTTGCCATTTTTTGTAGGTGATGATGGGTTGTGTGTGTCATGTGACCTACAACTGGGTTGTACTGGCCACAGAAGCACATGTGTATGTTGGACCGGGGTTCTTAGAGCCCTCTCTATTCTGTGTTTTTCCTTAGTAAAAATCAGATAGCAGGTTAGCTCATGCGCTGTGTGGAGCTGTGAAACGCTTCATAGAGCTGACTATGACTGTGTCATATTCTCTTTTTGTCGTTACGTCGTATCATGGGTGTGGGGTCGTAAAGGGGTGAACTGGTAACCTTTCCTCTCCCCATTGTTCTGTCGGTCAGGGGTACACCCCCTGTCCTTCATGGTTCCCGTCACGTGGCGGTTCGGCACGTTACGGGGGGGGGGGGGGGGGGGGGGGGGAGGGAGTTCCTGGTCCCACGGCCTGGTATATTGGGCGTGTGCACCGCAGGAATTCCCCCGCCATAGAGTATGTCACCGTGCGCGTCTCTGTTGGTAGGACTTCCGTGTGCTGTTCAGGTCCATGTGATGGATCTGTTTTCAGGGGGGGTGGTCAGGGCTCCTCCTCACCAAGCGCCTATTCAGGCCTTCTGTGAGTTCGGACTCCTTCTTCCATGTGAGGAAGCCTCCATCAGAGTACAGAGCCTTCCTCCTCAGATTGTCAAAGTGAGTGGACCCTCTAGAAGGGTCCTTTTCTATTGTATGTATATTCGATTCAATTCGTTTATTGAGTGTGTATGGGTTCAGTGCCTCTTCCCCGGAGGCCCTAAAACCAGTTTTTTTACATGGCTCAAGGTGCAATATATTCTTTTCAATCTGTACAGCTCGCGTGGGAAGTCTCTCTGGGGATCCCCGTCTCTTTCCTATGGGAGGGTGGTGGGATGTAAAAATGTGAACATTTTTTACCCCGGCTGTGTAGACTGGGATACATACTGTTGATGCTTCCTTCTTTCTATTCCAGAAGTGTTAGGGAGTTAGGGAGTGTCACACCCCTCTTGTCGTTCCCCTGGGCGCCTTGGGGATTCAATGACAGGTCTAAATAGCCTGTTCATTGATGGGGGTGTGTCCCGACGCACGTATAGTGCTAGCTCGCTGTAAACAGGCGATTGACTGGCACGCCTTGGTTGCTTGTGGTTGAAACAGCGTTTTTATAAAGCAACTGAGATGGGGGTTTTTCCTCTTCCGATGACCACATCCCATGACCTGGGTGGGTTGTCGACGGATTCTCGTTCATGTCTGGGGGATGATGACGGGATGGATCTGAACATATGTAGTGGGGTCTCACGCCCTTGGGGTGGGCCACCAGGCGCGGTTCGTCCGAACGTCTGGGTGGCGCCTTCTTTTCATGTTAAGATCAACACGCATATCTGCCCTTCTCCTGGAGTAGGCATGTCGGCGTGGTTAGGGCACGGGACTGGTTCTGGTCACGCTGGTCCAGATCAGTTGAACCCGTTGTCCGCCGGGGATGCAGATCTGCTGTTCTGGTACCCTGAGGGACTTGGGCTTTTTTCAGGGGGAAAAATGCCAGGTCGGTCTGGGTGTCACAGGGTTAAGCGCTATGGAGACCCTGGTTGGGTATGTTTTTACTCAGCACTGTCGTCATGGCTTACAGCCATGCCATTCTGTACGCGCTCGATCTCGTCGGATCTCGGCCGCTACACAGGTTGGTCCTGGTTAGTACTTGGTTGGGAGACCGCCGGGGAATACCAGGTACGGTGTGCTTAGGGGCTGGTTCTCCATTATTTTTCGCTCCTCTCTCACGCATGGCGAAGAGGGGCCTGTGGGGGTGGTTTTTTGACCTCCTCTGGTGACCCTGTGCTTCCCGTACCGCCAGGCCCGGTCCGAAGTGATGTTTGCGACCCGTAGGCCTGGGTTAACCCTTTTTGGAAACTGAAACACTTGTACTGCGGTATAGCCGGTGTATACCCGCAGGTGTGTTTTGGAGTTTTTTCTTGAGGGGTTATAGGAACAACCACCGCATTGGGTAACACCGAGGTGGTTGATTCCCTGGTGTGTTGGAGCAGTGTCAACTCCCGGGTTCACCGTTTGAGGGTGCCCCTGCACGTTCATGACGTCTGCCAATCGTGTCAGCCTTCTCTGCCTCGACCCCTCTGGGTGGGGGTTGTTAAATGGAGGCTTGGTCATGCAACACCGCCAGCTTACGCTCCTTCCGCCGGGGCGGCTGTGTTCAGCTGTCCCCTCTGGCGCCTGTCTCGTCCGCAGTCTCCAGGCTAGGGTTAACAGCCTGTTGCCTGGTTTTTCCCCGGTGCGCTGCCTGCTTCCGTTGGTTAACCTTTTTTGTGTGCTTACGGCCATGCTGACTGCCTGTTCTGCAGGGTCAGTGTGCCAGGCGGTGTACTATTGGGGGGATGGGGCCCGCTCAGCTTACGGCCATACCGACCTGAACACGCCCGATCTCGTCCGATCTCGGAAGCTGGGCAGGTTCTGGCCTGGTTGGTTCCGCCTGTACCAGGTGCAGTAACTGAGGGGCCTTTGTCCGAATACGCTGGCGATGTGGGGGGCGGGGCACTACGTGCCCACCTGGTGGGGTCTTGATGCTGGCATCATGGACTTCTCCGGGCCCCCATTCTAGGGAGTCCAGTCCTTTTGGTGGGTCTGGGTCTTCCTTCGTGCTCCGCTGCTACGGCCTTGCCACGGGGTTGGGTTTGCCCTTGACCCCGTGATTCTGGGGGCAGTAACGAGGTTGTTCCTCCGTTCGTTCCCGGGTGGCATGCGGGTTGTGCGTGTGTGTAGTCGTGGGGTCAAGCCACGGTCTGCTCACCCTGTGCGTTGAGTTGCTTGAGTGCCTCTTCGCACGGTCGGGTCCGTCGCCCTCCCGTGACGTCCCTAATAGGGGGGCTACCCTCCATTAGGGGGGGTCGGGGGGGCTCGGCCCTCCCTGTTCTGATGGTTTTGGGGGGCTGTCAGCGGGGTGTATTTGTCAGCCAAGTGGCTCCGCTTGGCCTCCCTTGTGCAGTAGTGATGCCAAGCTAAGCCACTAACGATACAGAACGTTAGGTTATGACTATAACCAAGTTCTGTTAGTTAGGGGCGATGCTTGGCATCAGACGGCCGCTGCAGCCCTTGTCCTCACCTTGTGGTGAAAGCTTGGGAAGGAGGAGAGCAGGTGACCACACACCTGCTTATGAAGGTAAGCTGATGAGGGGTGTGGTCAGACTAATACTGGTATTAGAGGTACATTTGTGGTTTATTCAGTACGCGTGCACGTACGCGAGATAGTGCAGTAGTGATGCCAAGCATCGCCCCTAACTAACAGAACTTGGTTATAGTCATAACCTAACGTTTTTCACATTAGGATCTAACATCCCAATAGGCCACCTTGTTTATTGTTTACTTAATCATTTGGTTTGTATCTCCTCTCTCTCTCTCCGTGCTTCAGCCCTCTTCTGTCTCGCACGTCGCCCAGGTCCTCCATACTGTTATGTAGGACAAGTTCCTTAGTTTTACTTACATTCATCTCTTTTCTTTTATAATATCTGTTACAAAGGATCAGATTAAACCGAATATATATATTTATTTATTGATATATATTGCATAGTATTTGTATATCGTTTGATATCCCTTGTATATTCCTTGTACATATACACGGAATATCCCTTTAGCCTACTACAGACCATAATATTTCATTCTCCTATTGGACAGCGGTCCACCGGCGCCAGGGACCAGCCTCCAGAGTCAGGTTCAAAGTCACCGTCAAGACATGTCTGTGCATGCCCGGCCTTGCCCAGGGATACGAGACAGAAATGTCGTTGGCACTAGTTTGTTCACCGTGCGTATAAATACGGCGCAGGTGAATACAGAAGCACTTAGTCTAAGAGTTACCCAATAAGTTGAAGCCTCACCCACGATACAACGTGCGGTGAAGTATGGCCTGTTTGGCCCCAGAATAGAGCATTGAGACCGTGTGCGAATTAATAACTGAATTGTCAGAGTTTGGCGCTATACCGTCGAGTGCGACATATTTCTATTAAGTCAGTAATAGTCTATTCGTGTATAGTGTATCGTGCGGCTAAAGTTCTACAGTGACCAGCATCACCAATGCTTCCTCGTATTAGCTAGAGTTCTTATCCAGGCTGGGCTGCTTTCATGGCGCTTTCACCCGAGGAGACCTAGACGAGAACCGTGTGGACATGTACACTGGATTAATCTACCCGACGACTACATAGCCCTTTGCGGCTGGAATATATTTGCTTTGGTCCTGTGATTTATGGAGCGGAGAATCGCCGACGCTTACACGTGTTGGATTTACCCCGCGAGGAGCCAAGTCGAGTCGGCGCCTCAGAGAGCCTGAGGCCGGCTAGCTTTCTTCACTGTGGAGCTACAGTCTACGGAGAACAGCTGTATTCGTCTGTGGATCAAGAGGCTATTGCACCGTCTCCTGTACTTGGAGTCTCCTTAGTCATCGTTGACCAGACTCTCTACTACCGACAGATCTTCTACCCCTGCTGGCTTACAACCAAGGGGACCCTTCCAGTATCTCCCGCTATATATTACTAGTGTACCATAGATATAATTCCCTAAGATTCAGGTTGTATAATTACCTCCTGCGTAACCAGAGAATGGACATTCATTGTTGATTTGCCTACGCACATTCCTTTGCCTTACAAGTGCATTCAAAGTATAATAGAGAAGTATTATGTACCTTTTGCTGCAATAAATACTTAAAGACAACTTTGTGTAGAACCGGTTCATTGTGGGAAGTGTTCATTATATTTAGATATCATGTACTGTATGGCCAGTAATTAAAGTACATAAAGCGGTAGTGGTTTAATGATACCATACTTATTGTTGAATGCCCACGCTCGCTCTTAGGTCAGATCGATAACTTCATAACTCATTGGTCTGCCTATCTACACCTCAAACAGCGTCCTGTGAAGTGGTTGACACGCAGGACCAACCGAGTCTACAAAATGTTGTTGTTACCACTGACCGACAAGAGACAGCGAATGCACCGTTCCGACCCCCGTCAGTCATCGACCTTTAACATCGAGTGATTGAAGTTGCGGAATCTGTTATTTTATTTGCACTGGGAAGGACTCTCTATATTCAGAGGAGGTCCATTTCCCTAATCCGTTACACGTATTATCATTATATGGCTTTACTTGATAATCCCATTATACAGAATGCACCTTTAGTCCTCAATGCATAATCATAAGTCTCCTTTTACTCCGTAGGGATAAAGCCTATAGTCATAGTTATATCCCCATTATACAGAATGCACCTTTAGTCCTTAATGCATAATCATAAGTCTCCTTTTACTCCGTAGGGATAAAGCCTTTCTCCTCCTCCTCCGTCTGGGGAAAAAGTTCTTTTTTATATCATATATTAGGCACAATACAGGCACATTGGTGCACATTATCATTATTATTATTATTATTATTATTACTGGTAAAGTTACAATGCAAAAATACATCTCCATCCTTACCCGTCTTTTTGGGAAAAATAGAAGGCAAAACGTGGTTTCCAAAAGAGGATTGTTTTTATTTTTTAACAGTAGAAAATTACATTTAAGGGTTCAGTTTCATTTATAAAAGTACACAGGTTTTTCAGCTTACTATATATCAGGTTTCAGTCCTCTCCTCAAAATCTCTCAAAAAAGTCTCTAAGTAACATTCTTCTTCTCTCTCCAGCTCAGTGTAAAAATCTCACTCTGCTCTCGCCAGTTGGCCCTTTTTATAAGGTCCGTCACGTCACGCCATCGTCAGTACATAGCTCCAATCACCGTACATTACGTGTCATATCCCTCCTTCAGTTATTTGTTACTTTGCAGTTACATATCAAATCAAGTAATTTATAAGAATACAATGCCCCTCTGACTAGCGCCCCCCCTTCTTGGCCTTGCATTCCAGCCGGTCACTTCTCTACTGCATGGGGCCTCTTTCGTTCTGAGACGAGGACGAGGCAGACTTCCGTAATATATCTTACATAGCCCACCTCATACATATACAGAGATATACAGGTACAATAGGTTACAGGTACACTACAGTACTCGGTGTACTATATTACATTAGTTTACATTACATTATAGTCATTATAGTCTGCTCTCCTCTCCTTCCTCTTCTGATTCAAGACTTCAACCAGCAACCCTTCCCGTCTGAAAGGGTTTAACATTACACAGCTCTTTCTCCTCTGTCCCTGTCTCTCTCCTCTCCAGAGGCCCACATTCCGTTGGTTCACTCCCTTTTCACAGCTTTTCACAGACATTTTCTATGGAGACATTTAAAGGCTCAGTTCCATTTTTTATAAGAGAGAGTTCAGTTCCAAGATTTATACTGGTCATATAGGAACGACCCAGGATGTCATTGTCAAAAAGTGTCACTTGTTCTGTGGCACTTCTCACCCACTCTGTCATTCTGGGCGGTCATTGTCCATCATCAACTGAATAATGAAGCATATAATTACATGTGAAAAATAGGTATATACGGTCATATAGGAATGACCCAGGATGTCATTGTCAAAAGTGTCACTTGTTCTGTGGCACTTCTCACCCACTCTGTCATTCTGGGCGGTCATTGTCCATCATCAACTGAATAATGAAGCATATAATTACATGTGAAAAATAGGTATATACGGCTATATTGTTACATAAACAACAACAAAAAATTCAAAATAGAAATCACTGTTCTTCTTTAGAGAACAGGGCTTTTGCTTTTAAAAATTGTAATCACTGTTCTTTCTCAGAGAACAGGGCTCTTGCTTCTTTTTTTGATTATATTTCTACCAACATTTTTATGTCATTGGTAAGGTGATTTTGATGACTTTCGTGCTTTCTTCGGCCTCTCGTAGTCCGCCCAGCCTCTGGAAGATGGTGGCGATGCACTTGTACCGGGGACTTCTTGTCTTGACCCCCCGGATCGAGAGGCCAGGGATCTTGGGTCTGGCAGGCCTTGACCTTTTTCACCTCCCCTGACTTCTTGACCGACCACACTACTGTGCTCGGTGGAGGGCAGGACAGGATAAATCTTCGGGTCCCTCCGCGCATAACGGATTCCAGATTGAACTTTGATGTTGGACGTGCTCATCTTAGGATAAAAGATCAAATCCATTCTATAATATTCGCAGCTGTTTCCCCAGCTCTTGACGGTCGCCCATGTCTTGCCGAAATTTGTGTCACTCTCTCGGGTAACCATGTAGATCTTCACCCAGGCCGGGAGGATACCGGCCCAGTTACCTCCCACCAAGACATGGGCGACACTGGATCTCTCTTCTGACGCAGCGTCCAAGTAGAAGAAGTCCTCGTACTGCATCCTGGTGAAAGGGTCAGAATAAGGTCTTCTCCCAGGTTTTATTCCCACTATGTCGGGCCAACTGGCAGGGGACTTAAGTTCTTCATTTGTCATCATTCTGCCAGTTCCTGTATATAACTGAGATCGTTGGCCGTCATCTACAACGTCCCATTTTCCTCTCTGGAGCGTTATTTTCTTCATCCAGGTTACTCCTAGGCCCAGAGACAATTTATCCTCCGGTGTTGTCATCGCAGTTGCTGTCTGTCCCTGGTCAGGCATTTTTGGTGAAGCCAGACTTGGTGATGATGACACGAGGGCCGCTCTCAATCTATCAAGGGGGTCTTGATCCAAAATACTCAATACGCTATCACCATGTAACGTAAGTTCGTCTGAGATGGTATATCCCTTAACCGCCATTCTCCGGTGGTGTCTGTTCGTTCCAGCGTTCCTGTCTAGTGTGTGAGAGAGACAACACTGGTCCTCTTTTATCTTCATTTCAGAAGAGGCTCCGTCATAGTTGAAGGCCAAATTCTCTTTTTTGCATAATTTATGGCCCTCCCTGACCGGGAGAGGAGGCCCATACGACGTAGTAGATTTATTGTAATAATGACCCCTATTATCACAATGCAGGGGAGAGCCCATCTCACTATCCCCATCACCACCGCCCTGGCTGTCTGTACCATGGAAGTGGCAAAATTCCAAACATCACCTACTCCATCTGCCACGGCCCCCCCTATATCTTCAGCTGCACGCCCGATAATGGTACCGAGTACTATCGCAAATTGAGTTATGTCTCTCCTCCTGCTCCATTCGTCCACATGCGGTGCCCTATCCTGTGAACAGGACCCGTTTGTCATGTTGTTAGCATGCGAAATGGGAAAAACACCATCCAGGTAGAATCCTCTTGTTGTCCAGCCAAATCCCGGACCCAGCCCTCCTCCCGTTTCCAAATAATCAGATATGGGTTTCCATGGGGATACAAAGTCAAACAGGGCCTTGTTGCATCCCGTACAGGTGTTAAACAGATGGTGATTGTTTCCCCGTCTGTTATTGCAGTACTGGGTATTGATGAAATTCCATCGGTTCAACAGGTATGCCTCCGGTGGCCAATAGTAGGGGAATCCTCTATCCAGGGTGTGTTCAAACAGCGTTGCTAGGGGTCCGCATTTTGAAGTTTTTGCCTGCCATGTGGCTTCATTCTGTCTATCTCCCCATTTCGCAGTGGGAGAAGAGCGGTAGCAGTTAGCCACTATCAAGGGGATGCTCACCTGCCGGGGGAATTTTGAGTCATAATACAGTGTTCCACCCTCCCCCGAAACTGCCCTCCATCTCATTAGGTCACTGGTGTCCCGTGAGGTTGGAGAGTCAAACCAGTGCATATTACTCCATGCATGTTCCTGCGGCGGAGGGTTACGCACAATGTAGTACCTTTCTACCATTCTTCGAGGGTCGCATCCTATCTCCTGAGCCTTAGCCAGAGGGAGAGTGCCCCAATGGATCCACGTACTGTTAATCCCATCCCGGGATCTCCCCCTAGTCAGGGTCCTAGTAGAAGCTAGGTCTACCATAGCTGAGGTAGCCTCCTCCACATGTAGGTCCGGATAAGTATCCTTCTCTGTACACAGACTCTGATCATTCTGCGTACAATACTGTTTCCCCCATTTACCATAAGTTGTTCCGGGGTAGGCCCCGAGCTGGGCCCCCGTCGCTCTGAAGCTTGGTTCCAGACCCCACCTCATTATGTAGCCACTAGAGGTCTTTCTAGTGAGAATAAGAGGTGGGGGTATTAGGATTTCGCCTAATTGTCTCTCTTTAATGTTTACCATAGTGAAAGGTAGCTGTGGATCCTTTTCCTTCCAATCCTGTACCCACTCCAATATATCCTCTTTTTCTGATCCATCGGGATTAAGGTTTGGATTAGGTTTGCTTTCTTTTGGGGGATCTTTGTTATTGCTCCCCACCGCCACTACCAATGCTCCGGGGTATGGGGTGCTGGAATTTGGGTCTATATGCCTACCCACATTTAGTTGGAACCCCAAAACCTGAGCAGCTAACTGTTGGTGGATGAACAGGGTCAACTTGGTCTCTTCCGTATCTGGCTCCTTCTGCCAGCATGCCGCCACCAGGTTGACCTCCTCATCCGTGAGGCCTATTCCTGCATAGGCCCTCCATTCATTGAGGGGCCGTTTTGCCCACCTGCTGTGGTATCTGTCGAATTTTGAGGGTTCTGGGTATACTCTATACCTCCTCAAATAATTCCTGAAATTCACACGACAGGTGGCTTCCTGGCCCAGAGTTCCATTCGAGTATGGGCGTGGGACCCCCATATTCCGTGCTTCTCGGCATATAGGGACTAATTCACCCGCTTCTCTCATCATTCTTTTTCCCACTTCAATGGTGGTAAGACCCCTCCATACCTCGTCAGTTTTTGCCAGGTTATCAGATAGGCAATCGAGGAGAGAGTCTAGTATTTGCGTGCCCCACTTTCCCTCGAGTTTCTCCACCTGGCTCGGGGTCAAGGTTGGGACGTCTGTGTACCATAAGGTCCTCCCCCCCGCCAGGGGGAGACCGCGCACCCATGGAAGTGTAGGTGGGTATGGTTTGATTTTTACCCGTCCTGGGTTGGTTACCGCCACAGTCCATTTGAACCATGTAGCGGTAGTCTGAAAAGGACACCCTCCTGCTTGGTCAGTAGCTGTGAGAGGTATATCCTGTTCAGGCCGTTCCTGGACCTGAGCCTCCGGCAGAGTGTCTTGTCTGGGGGTCGAGATGGCGATTGTGGGGTCACGTGGCTGTGACTCTCCACACCCCCTCTGCCATCTCGGTACCTTGTTACCCTGGTAACCGGCGGGAAGACTTGCATCTGTTGTTCCCTGGCTGGACGGCTCGACAGGATAGGGGTCACGTTGTTGCTTGGTATCCGGCGGGAAGACTTGCATCTGTTGTTCCCGGCCGATGCACCCAGGCTGTTGTCGTCTTGGTCATCTTGGTCACCTTGGTCATCTTGGTCATCTTGGTCATCTTGGGGTCACCCCCTCTGACCTCTTGGATCTCTCCCATAGTTTGAGGTAGGTTGATTCGTCACTTCTCGGGCGACCCCCACGGGTTCCCGAGAATTGTAGCAGCAGTCCTCTATTGAAGTGTGGTTGGCCTGGTCGTGTGACCCTGTCCGTAGGCCTCGCAGGACATCACAGATACAGTCCACAGAGGACTCATTTCTCTTCTCTCTTTCAGGTCCATTCAGGGCTCGCGTCGCCCTGTAACCTGGGTCCAGGCCGATGTCTCTCTGTCCGGTCTGGGAGGTCTAGGAGGTCTGGGAGGTCTGGGAGGTCTGGGAGGTCCAGATGAGGACCCTGAGGATGCTCTGTAGCTTGACCTATCCCGGTCTTCCTCCATTTCCGATTTCTGACCTGAGTCAGTATATTCCTTCTTGCCATTCGCTGCGTCGTCCACTGACTCCGGGGTGTGGCACTGGTTCAGGTTTTGTCCCCCTCACCAGCGCACATTGTTCACAGATCTTTCGGACTGTTGTTTCCGTCCACTTCCTTCTTGCACAGGGGGTCTACCCTGTGTTGTGCTTGTCTCGGTCCAGACTGGGTAGTTAGTTACTTTTTTATGTCTGGTATTAGCTCCGGCTAGTTAGCCAGCTTGTAGATTCAGGCTATGTAGCCTCTTATAGACTCAGCCCCTGCTGATAACACCAGCCTGTATTATTACGCCGGTTCCACTTCCGTCACAGTAGCAGGACTTATGCATGACTTATTTTGAACTTATGTTCTTAGCCCCGGAACCTCCAATCCGTTTTGACAGACCTATAAACCAGTGACTTGGCCGCCCAAGCACCACAGCGTCCTGTGCCAGGTTGCACTTGCTTGAGTGTCATGTGTCAGGGCCCCAGAAGGTAATTTCTCCCTTTGTTGCCCTTATCTCTGCTTGCTGCTCGGGGGTTAGTTTCTCCATCTTATCCCCTGGATCTTGACCGGGGGTCTTTACCTCTCTTTCCATCATTTGGGCCATTGAAGCCTCGTTGGTGAGCTAGCGTCTCCTTGTGCTAGCTTCTCTTTAGCTGTTACTCAATATGTTGAGTAATCAGAACTGTGTTCAGTTTCAGAGGTATTTAGCTCCCCATCCTGTTCAGGCTCAGACTCAGTTTCACCTGAAGGCGTCATCTGTGGCCTCGGGTTCTGATCCTTCATCTGAATATCGCCATCCTCCTCTTCTTGGTTTTTTCCATTTCCACACTCGTCATTGATAGTGCGTCGCCGTGTTCTTGAGCGAGACACATCACCCCTTACTGCCCCCGTTAAGCAGGTTGGCACCTTGCATGGCTGCCTCCGCCGTCTGTGTCTCTGAAGCCCTTGCAGGTTCCGGAAGCTCATGTAACACTGGTCACAGTAGTATGGTTTCTCTTGTGTGTGTACCATGTGGTGTAGTGTAAGGTTACGCTTCGCCTTGAAGCTCTTTCCACACTGGTCACAGCAGTAAGGTTTCTCTTCTGTGTGTACCGTGTGGTGAATTCTAAGCTCTCTCTTCGTCTTGAAGGCCTTCTCACACTGGGCGCAACCGTAAGGTTTATTTTCTGTGTGTACCACGTGGTGACGTCTAAGGTGATCCTTCGTCTTGAAGCTCCTTCCACACTGGTCACAGCAGTAAGGTTTCTCTTCTGTGTGTACCGTGTGGTGTTGTTTAAGTTCTGCCTTCGTCTTGAAGGTCTTCCCACACTGGACACAGCAGTAAGGTTTCTCTTCTGTGTGTACCACGTGGTGTTGTTTAAGTTCTGCCTTCGTCTTGAAGGTCTTCCCACACTGGTCACAACCGTAAGGTTTATTTTCTGTGTGTACCACGTGGTGACGTCTAAGGTGATCCTTCGCCTTGAAGCTCCTTCCACACTGGTCACAGCAGTAAGGTTTCTCTTCTGTGTGTACCGTGTGGTGACTTTTAAGATGATGCTTTGTCTTGAAGCTCTTTCCACACTGGACACAGCAGTAAGGTTTCTCCCCTGTGCCAATTACGGCTTGCTGTACAGCCGGCAGCTCTGGGTATTGTGATTTGCTTGGTTCTGTGAATTCCTCCCTTGTGGTCCTCACCCCTGCTTGCTGTTCTGGGGTTAGTGCGGCCCACTTGTCTGGAGACAGGTATATGTAATTCATCTTCCGGGATTTAATTTCCTCCCGTCTTGCCCTCGTCTCCGCTTGCCGTTCTGGGGTTAACGCCCCCCAGTCGTCTGCAGAGAGGTATTCGATGCCGGAAGGATCCTTTTTCCTTGTTCTCTCCTTGGTCGTTTTCGGGGGAGGCTCCTGGGAGGCCCCCCCTTTGTCAGATAGCATTTTAACTTGGTCATACAGCATACATTCGATACGTAGCTGGTCTTGTGACCATGCTGCGCATCGGGCTGCCAGTGGGTTACCCCCTGGGACTCCTCTGAGTAGCTTTTCAAGCAGTGAGCATGATCCTTGCATAGGTGTTCCATTCATGACTGATCCTGCTGCATCATTGAGAGACATGCTCCCGCCTCGCACCTGTGGGATTAGTTTCTCCACCATCTTATACCCTGGATCTTGACCGGGGGTCCTTACTTCTCTTTCCATCAGTTGGTCCATTGAGGCCCTTTCGGGGATCTCTAGTCCTTTGAGATGTCTCAACATGCGAGCTAGCGTCTCGTGTGCTTGCATCTCCTGAGCGAGCATCTGCTGCGCCAGCTTCTCATGAGCTAGCATCTGCTGCGCCAGTTTCTTCTGAGCTACCCGTGCCAACTTCTCCTGAGCTAGCATCTGCCGCGCCAGCCTCTCCTGAGCTACCCGTGCCAGCTTCTCCTGGGCTGGCATCTCCTGGGCTGGCTTCTCTTGTGCTAGCTTCTTCTGAGCTAGCTTCTGGCGTGCCAGCTCCTCCTGAGCTAGCATCTCTCGTGCTAGCTCCTCCTGAGCTAGCTTCTCTCGTGCTAGCTCCTCTTGCGCTAGCTTCTCTTGTGCTGGCTCCTCTTGAACTAGCTTCTCTCGTGCTAGCTCCTCTTGAGCTAGCTTCTCTCGTGCTAGCTCCTCTTGCGCTAGCTTCTCTTGTGCTGGCTCCTCTTGAACTAGCTTCTCTCGTGCTAGCTCCTCTTGAGCTAGCTTCTCTCGTGCTAGCTCCTCCTGAGCTAGCTTCTCCCGTGCTAGCTCCTCTGTGTTAGCACTGGCTTGTTAGCCGATGTAGTGCTAGTTAGCTTCCGTCTAGCTACGGCTAGCTCATGGGTCTTCCGTCTAGCCAGCTCATGGGTGTTAGCACTGGCTTGTTAGCCGATGTAGTGCTAGTTAGCTTGCAGTTCTGTGAATTCTTTTTGACTTCGCTTCACATCCAGTCTCCCCTTACAAACAGTGTCTTTGGGCTAGGGAGCCCTCGCCTTTCTGTGAACGGCCGTTTTGGCTTCGCTTCACATCCAGTCTCCCCTTACAAACAGTGTCTTTGGGCTAGGGAGCCCTCGCCTTTCTGTGAACGGCCGTTTTGGCTTCGCTTCACATCCAGTCTCCCCTTACAAACAGTGTCTTTGGGCTAGGGAGCCCTCGCCTTTCTGTGAACGGCCGTTTTGGCTTCGCTTCACATCCAGTCTCCCCTTACAAACAGTGTCTTTGGGCTAGGGAGCCCTCGCCTTTCTGTGAACGGCCGTTTTGGCTTCGCTTCACATCCAGTCTCCCCTTACAAACAGTGTCTTTGGGCTAGGGAGCCCTCGCCTTTCTGTGAACGGCCGTTTTGGCTTCGCTTCACATCCAGTCTCCCCTTACAAACAGTGTCTTGGGGCTAGGGAGCCCTCGCCTTTCTGTGAACGGCCGTTTTGGCTTCGCTTCACATCCAGTCTCCCCTTACAAACAGTGTCTTTGGGCTAGGGAGCCCTCGCCTTTCTGTGAACGGCCGTTTTGGCTTCGCTTCACATCCAGTCTCCCCTTACAAACAGTGTCTTTGGGCTAGGGAGCCCTCGCCTTTCTGTGAACGGCCGTTTTGGCTTCGCTTCACATCCAGTCTCCCCTTACAAACAGTGTCTTTGGGCTAGGGAGCCCTCGCCTTTCTGTGAACGGCCGTTTTGGCTTCGCTTCACATCCAGTCTCCCCTTACAAACAGTGTCTTTGGGCTAGGGAGCCCTCGCCTTTCTGTGAACGGCCGTTTTGGCTTCGCTTCACATCCAGTCTCCCCTTACAAACAGTGTCTTGGGGCTAGGGAGCCCTCGCCTTTCTGTGAACAAAGCATGAAAGTGATCTTTGCATTGCAACTTCACCCAGCAGAATTTTTACAGTAATCACAAAAATATACTTTAAGCGTGATCCTTTGTTTAAGTAGAACCTCCTACTTTTTTTTTTGACTGTAAGAAAACATTACGTAACTTTTTAGTCATGAGTAAACCTTTTTACCGCAATCACAAAAATATACTTTAAGCGTGATCCTTTGTTTAAGTAGAACCTCCTACTTTTTTTTTTTGACTGTAAGAAAACATTACGTAACTTTTTAGTCATGAGTAAACCTTTTTACCGCAATCACAAAAATATACTTTAAGCGTGATCCTTTGTTTAAGTAGAACCTCCTACTTTTTTTTTTTTTTTTTTTTTTTACTGTAAGAAAACATTACGTAACTTTTTAGTCATGAGTAAACCTTTTTACCGCAATCACAAAAATATACTTTAAGCGTGATCCTTTGTTTAAGTAGAACCTCCTACTTTTTTTGACTGTAAGAAAACATTACGTAACTTTTTAGTCATGAGTAAACCTTTTTACCGCAATCACAAAAATATACTTTAAGCGTGATCCTTTGTTTAAGTAGAACCTCCTACTTTTTTGATTTTGCCAAGTCTGTAATTTAATTTTTACTCCAGAGGATTTTGACAGTAGTCCTGTCTTCTTCGGCCGTTTTAGCACCTATTTTGGTTAGTATAAATGCCCACTCGCCAGGGACGCCATGTTGAATGCCCACGCTCGCTCTTAGGTCAGATCGATAACTTCATAACTCATTGGTCTGCCTATCTACACCTCAAACAGCGTCCTGTGAAGTGGTTGACACGCAGGACCAACCGAGTCTACAAAATGTTGTTGTTACCACTGACCGACAAGAGACAGCGAATGCACCGTTCCAACCCCCGTCAGTCATCGACCTTTAACATCGAGTGATTGAAGTTGCGGAATCTGTTATTTTATTTGCACTGGGAAGGACTCTCTATATTCAGAGGAGGTCCATTTCCCTAATCCGTTACACGTATTATCATTATATGGCTTTACTTGATAATCCCATTATACAGAATGCACCTTTAGTCCTCAATGCATAATCATAAGTCTCCTTTTACTCCGTAGGGATAAAGCCTATAGTCATAGTTATATCCCCATTATACAGAATGCACCTTTAGTCCTTAATGCATAATCATAAGTCTCCTTTTACTCCGTAGGGATAAAGCCTTTCTCCTCCTCCTCCGTCTGGGGAAAAAGTTCTTTTTTATATCATATATTAGGCACAATACAGGCACATTGGTGCACATTATCATTATTATTATTATTATTATTATTACTGGTAAAGTTACAATGCAAAAATACATCTCCATCCTTACCCGTCTTTTTGGGAAAAATAGAAGGCAAAACGTGGTTTCCAAAAGAGGATTGTTTTTATTTTTTAACAGTAGAAAATTACATTTAAGGGTTCAGTTTAATTTATAAAAGTACACAGGTTTTTCAGCTTACTATATATCAGGTTTCAGTCCTCTCCTCAAAATCTCTCAAAAAAGTCTCTAAGTAACATTCTTCTTCTCTCTCCAGCTCAGTGTAAAAATCTCACTCTGCTCTCGCCAGTTGGCCCTTTTTATAAGGTCCGTCACGTCACGCCATCGTCAGTACATAGCTCCAATCACCGTACATTACGTGTCATATCCCTCCTTCAGTTATTTGTTACTTTGCAGTTACATATCAAATCAAGTAATTTATAAGAATACAATGCCCCTCTGACTAGCGCCCCCCCTTCTTGGCCTTGCATTCCAGCCGGTCACTTCTCTACTGCATGGGGCCTCTTTCGTTCTGAGACGAGGACGAGGCAGACTTCCGTAATATATCTTACATAGCCCACCTCATACATATACAGAGATATACAGGTACAATAGGTTACAGGTACACTACAGTACTCGGTGTACTATATTACATTAGTTTACATTACATTATAGTCATTATAGTCTGCTCTCCTCTCCTTCCTCTTCTGATTCAAGACTTCAACCAGCAACCCTTCCCGTCTGAAAGGGTTTAACATTACACAGCTCTTTCTCCTCTGTCCCTGTCTCTCTCCTCTCCAGAGGCCCACATTCCGTTGGTTCACTCCCTTTTCACAGCTTTTCACAGACATTTTCTATGGAGACATTTAAAGGCTCAGTTCCATTTTTTATAAGAGAGAGTTCAGTTCCAAGATTTATACTGGTCATATAGGAACGACCCAGGATGTCATTGTCAAAAAGTGTCACTTGTTCTGTGGCACTTCTCACTTATCAATACAGTCAGGGAATTGTACCCCTCAGTTACAATATCTTTTTATTAGTATCATCGAATTACAACAAGTTGCAGCATGAGGGTCAGCATTATAAAATGTGCTCACAATCTACAGCAAGTTGTCCATGGTTGAACTATTCCCATTTATTTCTTATTTTCCCCCTTTGCTATTCCTTATAAAGTTAACCTGTTTAGTTTGTTTCAAGTAAAGCATCTACCCACCCGCCCCAACACGAAACAATAATAATAACAACGAATGTATACATCTACATTTAGTTATTTAGCTAAGTGTTGAGTGCTACAGTGTAGGTTAGTATATTAGGACAAGTGCATGACAGCAAGGTTATAGTTAGGGTTAGAATTAATTTTTTTCTTCTTCATTTCAGATAATGGAATGAACGAAGAAGTGTGTCTTTAGTCAACGGCGAAAGATTGGACAGGTTTCGGCTGTCCTAACTGTGGTGGGCAGTTCGTTCCACCATTGTGGGGCAAGGACTGAGAATAGGCGGCTTCTCTTTGATGACCCTCCCGGAGCTCGGATAGGAGTAGGTCTGAGACGGCCAGAAGATGCAGAGCGTAGGGGTCTTGAGGGTGTGTAGTTAGAGACCATTGACCGGGGGTAGGCCGGTTCCCTTTGCTGCACGGTATGCCAGGTCGAGGGCCTTGAAGCAGATTTGTGCAGCAATGGGGAGCCAGTGCAGGTCCCTAAGAAGTGGGGTGACATGGGCCGACTTCAGTAGGTTTGAGATCAGGCGGGCCGCTGCGTTCTTAATGAGTTGAAGAGGCTTGGTGGCAGTGGCCGGGAGGCCAGCAAGCAGTGCGTTGCAGTAACATGGGTCTGACAGCCATCATTGGTATAGAGTGTCTGGTTCTGGGTATGAATGTTATAATACACTTAAATGTATTGTGCCAAAATGTCTGGTCAGTAACATGGGTCTGACAGCCATCACTGATACAGAGTGTCTGGTCAGTAACACGGGTCTCTCGGTCCCTCCACTCTGCAGTAAACAGAACATAAAATTAAGAGGATTTTTATTTATTTATTTTTTAATCCTCTCTTTCTCCAATTTTTCTCTGTTTTCTCCCCGTCCCAATTTAGTCGTTGTGCCAATTCCCCCCCCTCCCCTACCTGTTTGTTGTGTGCATGTTCTCCTACTGGTGGTACAAGGGAATCCTGAAGGCATCCGCACGCTTCCTCCGATACGCGCGGCGACAGCCAGTGACTCTTCTTTCACCTGGCAGCGAGGACTCTCATTGGTGAAGTGTAACGCGTGGGAGGTCACGCTGCCTCCATCAAGTCCTGCCTCCGCTGAGCAAGCGCCCAGACCTGACCTGTAGGCGTCGGGCATAGACGCCTGCGTAATGGAGCATTCGGAGCATCTGCTCTCCCACTATTGAACTTGGGGGAGTAAAGGTATGCTCTTGCTCCACCACTTTTTGATCATATGAAAAATATGATATATCCCCCCCCAATATATATTTCTAACCATAACTACGTAATTTCAATCAAATTAATAATACGCAATGACACTTAATAGCAAGTTTTTAAGTTTCCAAAGATTGCGACACCCCCCCCCCTGCTCCCCCATATGGTTTGATCCAGTGCCTCTCCAACCCCCAGCAGAGCAGACAGTGGCGCACAGCGCTGGCGCTGCAGGTAGGCTGAGTGTAAATATCAAAGGCCACAGAAGTGTGTCATTTGGTGGCGGGCAGGATTTTCCAGTAAGTTGTTTATGATTGTTAGCACTTTGATTGCCTAAGGTTAAATTCATGATATACCATCCGTTGCCAGCTCTATTTAACATGGAGAAGTTCCCCTTCTTTGCAGGGCTATAACTTTTTAAATTCTATTGCTAGATTGCCATTATTAGGGCCCATTCAATGTCCTATATGTATTGTTCAGGGTGTATGAACGTTAAACTTTTTCATTCACATATTCATACTAAAATATGGTCTAAAGTATAAGTATGTTTTCATCTCTTTCTGCAGCTTTCTCCAGAACGTGATTTATAGCCCCAAATGCATTATATTGATGATGAAATACAGTTTGATAGCGATCTGTGCCAGATAATAAATTTCAACTGGACGTGGTTCTAGAAGTTATTACACGTCATCTGATGTTGACCGGATGGGCGAGGGGGCGTTTATAATTCCGTGGGCAGCGTTATACCATTCATCTAATGTGGGTCATATGTTCATCATAGCAGTTAGTATAGAAGACATTAGAAAATAACGCTGAATCTTACCGTGGCTTTCTCGCGCCGCTGGCAGATGATCGTGGAACAGAATTTTTTCCATTATGGGATGTCGAAATACCCGATCCATTTCCAGGTTGTATAATAGTATATACGTCCAAATAACGTTGTTTATTGAGTTAGGGCGAGCTATCTATTATCCAGTGTTTCAAGATGGAGTCGCGGGAGCTATAGCGAGTGGTTGGACCCCATATGGAGTGAGCACTTCCGGGTTAAAGGTTGACATCCGGTTTCGATCTGCCGATCGGCCACCAGATGGCGCTCTTGAACCGCTAGAGGATTGAGAGGAGATCAGAACTGTGTGTCAAGGGCTCCGGATGGGAAATATGAATCCGATCACAGATTTTTGAAATATTGATATCAAAGACGAGTTACGGCGTTCTCGGCAACTTGAGCATGGCTAGGAAAGACGCCGAAACACGTTTCCGGCAGTTAAAGTGTTAAGATTATTTATGATAAACATGTCTTTACTATTGAGTGGTAGAAGTTCTACCACGCAATACAATAAAAGTGTTTCACCTCCCCGAAATGCCATCTGGTCATACCAATAATAATAATAATAACAAAGTTTCCCTCTGGTTGGCGTTAGCTTTAGTGCTAGCCGCTAGCTAACGTTGTCATATATCTAGATATGTGGTGTCGTCAGCTGGATAACGTTGACTTCGTTTGCACATTTTAACGTTCGCTATGGCAGACGAGCAGGGCCGGATTAACGACGGCCGCGGCCCGTGGGCCTTTAGTGACGAGGGCCCCCACAAAAAAGAATTCTTTTACTTTTTTTTTTTTTTATAATAATAATAATGCAATAAAAGTCTGAAAATGAAGGGATTATGTCCATGAGTGTCATTTTTAGAAATTAAGGCCTGCCTCTTATATAAGCCTCTCTAATAAAGGCCTGGTGCTCTTTGCAGCTGAGGTAAATAGAAGACCCGTCCTATATTACCGTAAATCAAGATGTTCAATTATCTTAAGGTACAATACCTGAAATGAAAATGTGTGTGTGTGTGTCCAGCCAACCAGGTAACATGGCAGAAAAAAGAAAGAATACAGACATCGGAGCATTTTTCAGTACACCAAAACGCAAAGTAAGAACCCTAGTAGCCTAATAGCTCAAAGACTTAAAGGGCGGGCTCCACAAATAATGGATTGCACGGTGTTAATTGCACCCTTACTTACAATTCATTATGAATTGTAAATGGGGGACCCTGATGTAAACAAAACAAAAGTCTTTCTCTGGTCTGCATCCCCTTAACAATTGTGTGTATTGAGCCGTACTATATTGTACCCATTCTGCAATATGTTAATAACATTTTTAATCAATCAATAACAGATTGCAGAATGGGTACAGTACAGTACAGCTCAATACACACAATTGTTAAGGGGATGCAGACCAGAGAAAGACTTTCGTCTTGTTTACATCAGGGTTCCCCATTTTCAATTCATAGTGAATTGTAAGTAAGGGTGCAATAGAAATGTTTCATAATGATGTTCAGTGTATTCATAAGTGTATTGCTCTCCTTAATGTAGAATGATATGGTGACTGTACAGACTCAGGAAGGAGAGAAAGAGACCCAAGAGTTACAGGTCATGGAAATATCAGACAGTCAGCTTAAAGTGTAGGATAACATAACAAATTAAGACACAAATACTTGGATTATATATCCCCCCCTCTCTCCCTTTCTTTACAGAGTAGCATAAAGATTATGTATTCAAACCGGTTCAGTGTATTCATAAGTGTATTGCTCTCCTTAATGTAGAATGATATGGTGACTGTGCAGACTCAGGGAGGAGGCAGAGAAGGAGAGAAAGAGACCCAAGAGTTACAGGTAATGGAAATATCAGACAGCTTAAAGTGTAGGATAACATAACAAATTAAGACACAAAATAGGCTATATTTACAGCAGACCCTGTTATTGTTCCTTGTTGGTATTTTCTCTCTCTTTCTTATTAAAAACTTGGCCTATTTGAAAGGAGATTGATTTAATAAAAATAAAAGAGCGAAAAATCAATATACAGTATATATACAGTATATATATATATTAATATATTATTATCATTATAGTAATTGGCTATCATACTGCAATATAAACTGAGTTTTATAGTGAAAAGAGCAGCTTTATTGGTCAAGATTGAAGGCTCTATATTGCAGGAAATTGCACGTACAGGTTCATTAAATGAAAAAAATGAAAATAGATTCTCTTGTCGTCAGAGCAGCTGGGACGAGCTCCTCCACGGGGTGTGACATCATCACTCACTCCTTCACCCCACATATAGAAAATATACAAAACCTCCAAACCAACCCTTGCCTGTCACAAAAAAATAAAAAAATTATTAACACTATGATCGCCGATGACGTGTTTAGACGTCATTCCTAGCCATGCTCATTCTGCCGAAGACGCCGTAACTCGTCTTTGATATCAATATTTCAAAAATCTGTGATCGAAATCATATTTCCCCTCCGCAGCCCTGAGACCAACTGAAAAGCTCCACTCAACTCTCTAGCGGTTCAAGAGCGCCATCTGGTGGCCGATCGGCAGATCGCCAGCCGGAAATCACCCTTTGACCCGGCAGGGCTCACTCCATATGGGGTCCGGGCACTCGCTAATGTTAGAGAGACTCCGTCTTCACACAGTGAACATCGATCGGTGGAAATAACTCGAAAAAACAACATGATTTGGACGTATATACTATTATACAACCTGGAAATAGATCGGGCATTTCTCCATCCCATAATAGAAAAAATTCTGTTCCACGCTCATCTGCCAGCGGCGCGAGGAAGCCACGGTGAGTTTCAATGTTATTTTCTAATGTCTTATATACTAACTGATCTGATGAACATATGACCCACATTAGATGAATGGTATAACGTTGCCCACGGAATTATAAACGCCCCCTCGCCCATCCGGTCAACATCAGATGATATGTAGTAACTTCTAGAAGTACGTCCAGTTGAAATTTTTTATCTCGCACAGATTCCTACCAAACTGTATTTGATCATCAATATAATGCATTTAGGGCTATAAATCACGTTCTGGAGAAAGCTGCAGAAAAAGATAAAAACATACTTATACTTTAGACCATATTTTAGTATGAATATGTGAATGAAAAAGTTTAACGTTGCTACACCATGAACAATACATATAGGACATTGAATGGGCCATAATAATGGCAATTTAGCAATAGAATTTAAAAAGTTATAGCCCTGCAAAGAAGGGGAACTTCTCCATAGACAAATAGAGCTGGCAAGGAATGGTAAATCATGAATTTTAACGATGGTGATCAAAGTGTTAATAAAAAAGGTTAAAAAATAATAATAATAATAAAAAAAGAAAATATTGCACCCCCACTTTCAACTATAACTAGGCGGCCATGGGCGTCGCTGTCCACAACGCCAGATATGTATTGTGTATTAATGCAGTTGAAATGGAGATGAAAACCGGTTGTTATCGTGCTCAGATTCAAGTGCAGCCCTGGCTCCTCTCAAACTCCTCTTCAGGCCTGCTCTTCAAGAAGAAGACGACAGTGTAATGATAAGTGCTATCATAGCTGCTACCACTAAGTGGCAGTATAACATCATGCAAGCTGTTACTATGGTTACTGGTAGGGCTATATAATTAGGGCACCTGTGTACAACCTGCAGACAATAAACAGCTGGCTGAAGCATAAAGATCTAACATCTGTCTGGTTGATAGTAGACTACAATCTTTACAGTTGTTACTGTACAAATATACCTTTACATATACGTATATTGAAGAGAAATAAACAACACATTCAAAATATTAGACAGCATATTTAGACAGAAAATAAGAGACTCTGCAATGCCATGGAAACAATCAAATAAATAATTGTACTTACTGATGTTGTGGTGTCAAAAATCTGATATATGTTATCAGAAGCAAGTTTGGATCCAGATGGTTTTAGTATGAAGTCTTGTTCCAGTAGAGAATGTGTTCTGCCACAGAGAGGGGTTCAAGTCAACCAGCAGACTATCCAGTGTTTTTGGTTGAATGAGTAGTTCAGTCTGGAAAACAGCCTGTTCTTATACAACTGAGCCAATAGTTGAGCAGTTAGCTGCTTTGAACTGATTGGCCAATCAGAATAGACACCCCATCCATCAAACACAAGGTGATAGGTCCTCTTATAATCATCTTGGAAGACAACTATGCTACACTTTGTACAACCACTATGTATGTATGTATGCAGTATTACACCTGCATATATTTTTGTTTTATTTGTACTTTCATTATTCCAATATTCTCTCCCTTACAAGATACTGGATGATCAGAATGTTGCCCAAATCCTTAAATATTGACATATTTTAGGTTCCAAATCAAACATAATCCTCAGTGGGACGTGTCTTTAGGAAATGTATTGATTTGATGTATGCCATGTTTTTTTTTATAAACATTGAGTCTGACATTACTTACATTCAGGGAACAAAATTAACTTTTTGACTTACCAGCCATTTGGCTGGTAGATTTTAAAAACTACCAGCCAGGCAGATTTTTTACCAGCCAAAAATTTAAAATAGCTTTTTAGTATATCGCCATGTGTTATTATTACTATATAATACTCTCATATGCTATTTTCAATTAATATCATAAACAACATAAGGAATATTAGCATAATTTTGAGTGGACTGAAGGAATGAGTCAGCGTTAATAGTTTTAAATGCAAATAATTTATTGAAACATAGAAGTGGGGTCGGGGACACACACACTGTTTCAACTCACCACCCCCGCATCATATTGTAGTCTAGTCCGTCTTCAAACTTCCACTCCTCTCGAAACCTTTTTATATTTGAATATCAACATTATCTGTGCATCCTCAGTAATCCTCAGTTTACTACAATATACTCCTCTCCTGAGACCTGACTAGTGGCTTCATCGTCTTTCCAAACGCACGCACACACACAGAGAAAGGGAGAGTGCCCCCCCCCCCGCCATTTCCCTTTCCCCAGTCCACACTGTCTGCTGTTCTCTATGGCTCTGCCGCTGATCAGGATTAGCTTGTTAGCTTACGCTAACATAACGTTCATTTCGGGCGATGTGGGCATAAAGGAATGGCGACGATGCAATGCATGTTAGATGCATTTGACCCATTGTGAGAAGAAAAAAACAGACTTATTTCGGCTCGCAAAATAGGCGCACTGCTGTGTAGCTCTGCTCTCAGGGAACAAACTTAACTTTTTGACTTACCAGCCATTTGGCTGGTAGATTTTAAAAACTACCAGCCAGGCAGATTTTTTACCAGCCATTGGCGGTTGGCTGGTACTTATTTTGTTCCCTGCTTACATTACTGACCATCCAGTTGGCTGGTGACTGAAATTGTGATTCTTGGATTATGGCATCAGATTACAAAAAAATGAATTTGTCAGACCAATATATGTGACCCGACGTGACCAAACCCGATTTGATCCGCAAAGGGGGAGGTGCTCTGAAATGAAGAAAATGTCTTGCTGTTTAGAAAATCCTAAAAATCGAAATCTTGATTTTTTTTACATATTTGAATTGTCATTCATGTGTTCCCTTATTTGCCCTTAGTTGCAAACTTAAATACAACTAGTAAATGAGGTAATTATTGTTATAATAGTTCCACAAATTTTCTTCCAAGTGAGGAGAAAAAACTACACGCGCGGGCTGTGGGCCTGTCCACAGGGGCCAAGTACTGTACTTAATAGGTGTTAACACACAGACGTCATTAGCTTTAGAATAACACACTATTAATACACTATCTTAATGTTATAAGTTCAGATGATTTATAAGCAACGTAACGCAGTGTCTAAAAAAAAGATTAAAAAAAAAGAGGCCTTGACGGCCTTTATAAAACGTGTGTTTTAACTTAATTAAAAACCATTAAAACACAGTTCGAATTTTATGAGCGAACGAATTTCGGTAGGGTGCATTTTTTCCAACCTAATGGCTAAAAGTAAATTAATTTAATACGGAAACGGAGTGATAAAAAATGGCTTTTTCATCGGCTTTTTCATTATTGTGGGGGCCCTGATGTAAACTGCGCTGGGGCGCGATGAGGGCGCGTTAACCCTTTCACTGCCACACTACAGAAGCGCTTAGTAATGCTTCGCCTCAACGTTTGGCTAAAAGTAAATTAATTTAATACGGAAACGGAGTGATAAAAAATGGCTTTTTCATCGGAGCGAGAGATTATTATTATTGTGGGGGCCCTGATGTAAACTGCGCTGGGGCGCGATGAGGGCGCGTTAACGCGCGCCTCATCTCATCTCCCCTGCCTATACACGGTACTGCGCACATTCACATTCATAACGTCCAGACAGGAGGGATACACGGTGCAGTAACAGTTAAGCATTTAGATGTATTTAGATGTAAATACATGTAGTGTGGTAGTGAAAGACACAACAACAACAACAACTTACTTTTAACTGTATTAACAGATTCCGTGCTGAATGCCAGCGCAGAAAATAGTTTACATCAGGGCCCCCACAATAATAATAATCTCTCGCTCCGATGAAAAAGCCATTTTTTATCACTCCGTTTCCGTATTAAATTAATTTACTTTTAGCCAAACTTTGAGGCGAAGCATTACTAAGCGCTTCTGTAGTGTGGCAGTGAAAGGGTTAACCCTTTCACTGCCACACTACAGAAGCGCTTAGTAATGCTTCGCCTCAACTCCGTTTCTGGTCGAACTAGTGAGCGAATCTTTAATATTTTTTTTGATTCATATTCAGAGGTAATTCGTCGAGATATTTCTAATTGGTATTTATCAAAAAGAAATATTAGAAATATGGTCAAACAACATTTCGAACCGCTGAGCGCTTCGTAACGTTCGCCTCAACGCCGTTTCTGGTCGAACTAATGAGCAAATCTTTAATATTTTTTTTGATTCGTATTCAGGGGTAATTCGTCGAGATATTTCTAATTGGTATTTATCAAAAATAAATATTAGAAATATGGTCAAAACAAACATGTATCCGTCTTTTTCGATGAAAAAACATTTTTTTTCAATAAAAACTGACGTGGTATCAAACAAACACTAATTTAAGTGGTTAAAATTCGAAAATATGTGTAATTTTTTACAGATATCTTGAGAATAGGCTATGAATGTTAAACATGGGTAAATTTTTTTTTTAAATAGTAAACAGTTAAAATTATATGGCTTTAAACATGATTTATCTTTTCCTCTCCCTTAAGCCCAGTGAGCTCCCTCATCGTTAGGACATCACAAGGGTTAACCTTTCACTACCACACTACAGAAGGTTAACCTTTCACTACCACACTACAGAAGGTTAACCTTTCACTACCACACTACAGAAGGTTAACCTTTCACTACCACACTACAGAAGGTTAACCTTTCACTACCACACTACAGAAGGTTAACCTAGTTGTTGTGTCTTTCACTACCACACTACATGTATTTACATCTAAATGCTTCTGGAGAGGCCATCAGAACATTGAACATTGACTTTAGCATGTCTATTTTTATCTTGTGTTATTTTAAATGCTAATAAAATCTTGAAACTTGATTAAGTTTCTTGTTTATTATCAGGGTCCCTTTCACTACCACTACCAGTCACCAGACTCATTGTAATAACAAAGAGCCTCAGACTGGAAAGCTGCCAGGTGTTAATTGCCCTAGAGAGAGGGGGGCCATGGATTACAATGACTTCTGGGTAGTGTTGTAGTTGTTTCACTATTGTCACTGAATAGCCTGCTCGTCTCTTGAAGGCTATTATCTCTGAATACGTTTTGTGATAATCACCATGAATCATAGGAAGTAGCTTGCAAAGTATCCCACCAAAATGTTCAAGTGATGGCTTATTTTGAAGGTATGAATCTGTACTTTCATAATATGTAAAAAAAAAAAAAATGAAGATCCCTCAACATGACCCTGAAGTCCATACCTGGTCACATATTGTCTACCAGGGAGTACAACAGGGAGTAATCTGGTTGCAGATTTAATTTCAAGATTTATGAAAGCTGCTGCTATTGCAAACTATGTGGACACTCTGCTCCAAAGACTCTGTAATGAAGCATGTGGCAATACAGGAGAAGGATGTTTAGGGTTTCCACCCGTCTCATAAAATACAGAATTGTGCGTCTTTGACAATTAAATCTGGAGTTCCGTTTAGAATCAATACAGGACGTGATATGTTCCCTATTGTCATCCCACCCGGGGATGAGGGTCAGAGCCAATCAGAGGCAGAGTCGGGGCGCGGCACCGAGCATTGGAAGGAAAGGATGGCAGACTGTCATGTAAATTGAGGCGTAACGTTAAGCTATTGCCCATCAGAGGTATTTGGGTAGCTTTTCAGTGAGAACAATGCTACCACCATTTCAGCCTGGTTTGGTTTCAGTGCCATTAAACCATCTGTAGGGTGCTCCAGTCTGCTCCCATTGACTTTTAAATTGCAAATAAATTAAGAGGAGTGTATTCCACTGCTATACAAATGCTTATTACGTTATGCCCGGGCCATTGGCTCTGGTATGTCATCAGTATTGTTGTGTTTTTAGAAGGAAATACATGTGATTGAACATGTCCCCATCAAGCATCTCAACAAAACTAAAACAAATAAAAATGCTTAAAAAAAACATCAATAATCTAATGGAATCTTTAACTTGTTCAACATAGTACTAACATCTTTTCATCCTAAATCTAGTAATACTGAGTTGAGACTTTTCAATGGAAGAACCAAGAACATATTAATCAATTATGTAATTTTACATAATGAATAAATGTGAGGCTTAACAAGTCCTCCACCTGTCCTAGGAAGGCAGAGTGCATCTCATTCTGTAGTGACAAACCCTCTTCACCCTGAGACCTGAAGACATACAAACTTCTCTTAGGCATTTGGTGAAAATGTTAAATACTTAATCTAAAAATAACACTGACAGGACAGTATTGATGTAATACTTTTTTATTTGCATACAGTCATCAAATAGACAGAGGTAAAGCATGGGCCAACAAAAATAAATGGAATAATAAGACTGGCCTCTGATAGCACATGGTCTGAAAAATACTGTACATTTGAACCATTTCCAGAGTGACTGAAGCCCTTCCCACATTGGTCACAGTGGTAGGGCCTCTCTCATGATAAGCATCATATTTTGAGTAACATAATGAAACCATTGTAAAATACATATTTTACATCTACAAGGCTTACAACTTGTGGTTATAAACTATTTCCATATTCAAATATGTGATCTTACGGTTATTTGGCATAAAGGTCCTAAAGACTCTGGGATCGAATCCAGCTGTCAGCGGTACCTCTGGCTTGGTCAGTCGTCCCTACTAACACAATTGGCAGCGGGTAGGAAGCCGGTGGGGTATGTGTCCTGGCCGTTGTAAACAGCGACTCCTACTGGTCGGTCGGGGTGCCTGTTCAGCAGGGACTCTACATGTATCAGAGGAAGACATGTGGTAGTCTTCACCCTCCCCAGGCCGACAGTAGGGGGCAAAGGCGTGCAACGACCAGGAAGGGAATTGGCATAACGACTAAATTGGGATGGGAGAAAAATAAAAAAAAATGGGGAGAAAAAAATAGATAAAAAAAAAAGAAAAACAGGCTCTGCAAACAAAAAACACTTTCTCAGAAACTGCATAGTGCACCTTTAAAATAACATTTCAAATGGAAGAAATGTTCGTTTAAAAAAATGTAATCGAACTATTGACAAATCCAATGTTGGATATGTACATGCATTAACCTCTTGAAATGTGTATTACAAAATAATATTAAAGCTGCAATAATTATTTTCTGACAAGTAGAGGGCAGCAAGGAGCCATTGTAAACAAAGCATTGCCTCTCTTTCTCCCAAAACAAAAGCCTTGCTTTGTCTCACTAAAGTGATCATTGTATCATGTATAAACATAATCCTACCTTGGTGGTGTGTTGTAACTAGAGAACAAAACCAGTGAAAAAATGTCAGTTTCATGCATGGATTACTAGATTTCAAATAAAGTATATACAACGGTATTTTAGGCATTTCCTGGTTGTTAAACATGAAAATGGCAATAATAAAAAAAAATACATAGGTTTATACAATAGTTCTCAAGTTCTTTAATAGTTGTCATACAGAAGTACAGAATACTTTCATACAAAATGCTTCTTACTGTTACGCTCCAGAGACTGTGCTAGACAAGATAGTATCAAATAACATAATAACATAATATAGCATGAATTTAGAAGAAGAAAATGAGGTCACAGTTGTTCGGTATAGACATATGTACAATGTTCTGAGTTACCATATAATATACAATACACAATACTATGCAGTGTACTAATGTACAGTACTATCTAGTGCAAAGCAGAAATGGGATGAGGTACAATTTTAGGTACAATTTACAGTAAGGTGTACGAGTTGTAGTGCAATCCTTCATCCATAAATATAAAGTGTGGGGAGTGGGTGCTACAGTGTGTTTGTTTAAGGTGGGTGTGTGCTATAAAGTGTGTGTAGTGGGTGCTACAGTGTGTTTGTTTAAAGTGAGTGTGTGCGTGTGGATGTGTGTGCTATGTGTGTTTGGTGGTTGTTGTTGTGTAGTGTTCATTCATTGTTCGTTTAGCAGCCTGATGGCCTGGGGATAGAAGCTACTTCTGAGTCTTTCTGTGCTCGCCTTGAGACTCCTGTATCGCTTGCCTGACGGCAGCAGTTCAAAGAGGCAGTTGTTCGGGTGGCTCGAGTCCTTAATAATTCTCTTAGCCTTCCCCTTGCAACGCTTGTAGTAAATGTTCTGGAGGGTGGGGAGCCCCCCTCCAATTGTGCGTTCGGCTGAACGTGTCACTCTTTGTAGTCTGCTTTGGTCTTTTGCAGTGCTATTCCCAAACCAGGAGGTGATGTTGCCGGTCAAGATGCTCTCTATTGTACATGAGTAGAAGTTCTTAAGGATCTTCTGGCTGACTTGGAACTTCCTTAGGCGCCTGAGGAAGTAGAGGCGTTGTCGTGCCTTCTTCACCACACTGTTAATGTGTATGGTCCATGTCAAGTCCTCGGATATGTGGGCTCCGAGGTACTTGAAGCTGTTGACTCTCTCAACCGGTGCCCCGTCGATGCTGAGGGGGCTGTAGTCCTTGACCCCCGACCTCCTGAAGTCCACAATCATCTCCTTTGTTTTGCTGACGTTCAGGGAGAGGCTGTTTTCCTGGCACCATCCCGCCAGGACCTTGACCTCTTCCAGGTAGGCCCTCTCGTCGTTGGCAGAGATCAGGCCCACCACCACTGTGTCGTCAGCAAATTTGACGATTGTATTGCTACTCCGCTGAGCCACACAGTCGTGTGTGTACAGGGAGTAGAGGAGGGGACTCAGAACACAGCCCTGGGGGGCCCCTATGTTGAGGGTGATGGATGAGGAGGTGCAGTTGCCTGCTCTCACCACCTGGGGTCTGCCAGTCAGGAAGTCCAAGACCCACTGGCAGAGGTCATAGCCCAAGCCCAGGTCCCTGAGCTTGGCTATGAGTATGGAGGGGACTATGGTATTGAATGCCGAGCTGTAGTCGATGAATAGCATTCTCACATAGTTCCCCTGCCTCTTGTCCAGGTGTGATGCTGCTGTGTGCAGCACATGGGATATGGCGTCCTCCGTGGACCTGTTGGGGCGGTATGCAAATTGCAGGGGGTCCATGTTGATGGGGAGGGAGGAGCAGATGTAGCCCTTTACTAGCTTCTCAAAGCACTTCATGGCTATGGAGGTGAGAGCTACAGGGCGGTAGTCGTTGAGGCAAGCAGGCTTGGATTTTTTGGGTACAGGGATAATAGTGGACTTCTTCAGGCAGGTGGGGATGACAGCCTGTTCTAAGGACAGGTTAAATATGTCAGTGAATACTGGGGCCAGTTGGTCGGCACAGACTTTTAGGACGCGGCCGGGGATGCCGTCCGGACCTGCTGCCTTCCTGATATTCACTTTTTTAAAGGTCCGCCTCACCTCATGCTCTGTTACCCTGAACACTGCGCCTCCATCAGCAGCCGACCCCCCCCCCCCCATTGCCGAGGCTTGTGAGCTGGTGTTGTTATTACCAGCATCAAACCTCGCATAGAAGGTATTGAGGTCGTTTGCTAAGGAGATGTCACTGTTCAGTTTGAGGGAGGCGCCTTTGTAGTCTGTCATCGTTTTGAGCCCCTGCCACATAGCTCTAGAGTCAGCTTGTTCAAACTGGAGTTCAATTTTATCCCTGTAGCGCCGTTTGGCCTCTGACACTGTCCTCCTTACGTTGTGTTGCGCCACCTTGTGGTCATTCATGTTGCCTGCCACTAGGCCGTCATTGTATGCTTTGGTGCGCTCTCTCAGAGCTTCACGGACGGATTTGTCTACCCAGGGTTTTTGATTTGGGTAAACTTTCATTTTGGTAGTGGGGATTGTTTCTTTCACCCTAGTACAGACATAGTCCAGCACTGTCTCCGTGTAGGCATTAATGTTATCTGTGTCGCGGAATACAATCCAGTCTGTGTTGTGAAACACTGACCGGATCGTATCCTCTGACGTCACATCCCATTTCTGCACCTCTCGCGAGACTACGGGAGTACTTTTAATTCTTTGTCTGTACTTTGGTGTAAGGAAAATGGATGCGTGATCTGACTTGCCAAAGCCACTATCAGAATGAGCCTTGTAGCCACCTTTAAATTGCGTGTAACAGTGATCTAGGATGTTACCGCCTCTGGTGTTGCAAGTCACATGCTGGTAGAAATCAGGCAATACCTTTCTCAGATTGGCGCTATTGAAATCTCCCAGTACTAAAATGGCGGCGTTAACGTTCGTCGCTTGTATATTATTTACCTCGTCGTGTAGTCTGGAGAGCGCGGCGTTGTTGTTGGCTTGCGGTGGAATATACACTCCGACCAGGACGATCGCCGTTAACTCCCTCGGGAGGAAGAAAGGACGACACTTGATGGTTATATATTCCAGTTCTGGGGAGCAGTGGTTGGATAATTCCTTCACATTCGTTGGATCACTCCAATTTTTGTTAAACATGAAGGCAATACCTCCACCACGTTGTTTACCGGACTCTGATTGTGTCCGATCCTTCCTATGGATAAAGAAGTGATCCGCTGGTTGAATCGCGTGATCTGGAACCTCCGGTGTTAGCCATGTTTCGGTGAAGCAAAGGACATTGCAGTCCCTAACGTCTCTTTGATATTGAATCCTTGCTCGGATGTCATCCAGTTTATTGTCTATTGATTGTACATTGGCTAGCAATATACTGGGAAGTGGTGTACGGTGTCGTCTGGATCTCAGCCTGTTTCGGATCCCAGCCCTTTTTCCTCGACGTCTTTTCCTGGGCTCTGGGAACAAAGGATCAGGTCCTAGTCTCCGGAGGATTTCTTCCGGCCATTGATGTGGTTCGGAAAGTTGATCCAGCGAGTAATCCAGTTGGTAAGTTTCCCGTAATCCAATGTCTATGAGTGACTGACGGTCATATACATTAAATGCACCAACAGTTGGTACGCACAAAACTCTAAAAACTATAAATATTAACAAAAGTAAACACAGTCTCGACGGAGCAAACAGAGAGGCAGCCGAACGGGGCGGCGCCATCACCAGTATAGATAGAGGAATGTTTGATTTGTGTCCAGTATGACACATATTCCAGCTGTTGAATATGTAAATGTTTTAAGCAGATTTCTACTTATTTTTAGTGTTTGACAGCTGTATGAATAGGCTGGTGATTCTTTAAGTTTCCAGAGTGAACAAAGCTCTTCCCACACTGGTCACAGATATAGTGCTTCTCTCAAGAATGAATGTTCTGGTGTCTCTTTAAGTGTCCAGATGTACTGAAGCTCTTCCCACATTGGTCACATTGGCTTCTCTCCTGTATGAGTACGATGGTGTCTCTTTAAGTTACTAGACTGACTGAAGCTCTTCCCACACTTGTCACAGTGGTAGGGCTTCTCTCCTGTATGAATACGCTGGTGTGTCTCTAAGTGTCCAGACTGAGTGAAGCTCATCCCACACTGGTCACAGTGGTAGGGCTTCTCTCCTGTATGAATACGCCGGTGTGTCTTTAAGTGTCCAGACTGACTGAAGCCTTCCCCACACTGGTCACAGTGGTACGGCTTCTCTCCTGTATGAATACGCTGGTGTGTCTTTAAGTCTCCAGACTGACTGAAGCTACTTCCACATTGGTCACAGTGGTACGGCTTCTCTCCTGTATGAATACGCTGGTGTGTCTTTAAGTCTCCAGACTGACTGAAGCCTTCCCCACATTGCTCACAGTGGTACGGCTTCTCTCCTGTATGAATACGCTGGTGTGTCTTTAAGACTCCAGACTGACTGAAGCTACTTCCACATTGGTCACAGTGGTACGGCTTCTCTCCTGTATGAATACGGTGGTGTTTCTTTAAGTCTCCAGACCGACTGAAGCTCTTCTCACATTGGTCACAGCAGTGAGGCCTTGACTCAGCCATTACTGTATTTGTTGTTGGGGAACAATTGTATCTGGAATAGAGAGAAACATTGCAATGAAGATTTCATGCATGGACAGTTATCTGCAATTTGTCATTGTGGTTGTTACTGTACAAATATACCTTTACATATACATCATACATCTACGTTGTCATGGCACTGGAGAGAGTGGCAGCCTGTTAGAGCAGCTCCTCCCCTCTCCCCATCGTTACCTTTTTTTTAAACTCATTTATCTTTGATTATACTCTTTTTATTTCGATACTTAGATTTCGCAGACGGGGCAATAGAGCTGGTGTGACCGTAAAGGAGAGGAGCAGTTCTATGTGGCCAAGTCTGTTCTTATTTTAACCTCCACTGTATTTTTTTTTAATAGCGTTAGTGTTTTAAGGGAGCCTACTTGTAGAGCCTACTGTCCTGACTGTGACTATAGACCCTACTGTTGTGGTTGTTGTGCCAGGCAGGGAGGCTGTGTGCTGGAGAGCGTGAATGCAAGTCTTGTGGCAGCTTCTGATTGATGGCGAGCGAGCACCCTTTTCCCATTACTTTGAACCATGAACTAAAAGGCTTGTTATCATACAAACAAGGGACTGAACACGTTTCGCAATTATGCCACAACAATGTGGAACGCCCTATCCACAGCCGTAACTAAATGTGAATCCTCAGTGTTTCCCACAGGATTTAGTGAGACTGTGGTGGTGGGTGAACCTGTGCCCCTCCAGAGGGTCAGAGCCAATCAGAGGCAGAGCGAGCATTGGAAGGAAAGGATGGCAGACCATCATGTAAATTGAGGCGTAACTAAATCACTAGGTAACATTATCACGTCTTATGGCTTCTCGTATCATTGTTATGCCGATGATACTCAACTCTTCCTCTCCTTCCCTCCCTCCCTCCCTCAGATATCCACGTCTCCGAGCGGATTTTTTTTATATATTTTTTTATGAAACTACTGTATATTTGTATGTCTCTAAATGTTTTGATTAATTGAAAATGGAGGACCCTTATGTAAAAAAGCCCAAAGTCTTTTTCTGGTCTTCATCCTCCAGTCCACTGTTGTTGTATAGAGCTGTACTGTATTGTACCCATTCTGCAATCTGTTAATAAAATGTTCAATCAATCAATCAATCAGACAAATGTATAGAAAAGCTTATATTATAACCATATAACAAAAGATTATATTATTGTTTATGAAAATGTTTTAGCCCTATGCTTGACTATTATTTTAGGCATGGCAACAAATGAAATAAATAATAAAATGAATAAATAAAATATTAAATAAATAAATAGGCTACACGTCTCTCTTTTTGTGTTACAAATTGTGCTCACCGATATGAACATAGGCCTCTTTACTTACTTCAAGTAAGTCATACAATACTCACTGGCTTTCATAACCTAACAGACTAACTTGTCTTGCTCAAGATTTGTTTATGAGTTTTAATAAGAGAGCACCATCTATCTCAACCAAAGCAATGCAGGTAGACTGCAACAGAACAATTATGATTGACAGTCGATTCTGCCAATTACGTCACACCGCTTGCACCCGCCTCTGCTGTTCTTACCACCAATCGGCAAGCGTTTATTCGTTTTTACTTCAGGGGAGTCCGCCATTGATTTACACGAGAGAATCAATAACAAACATACCGTAGCTAATAACGTTAGCTCCCCGCCGGCCACGAGTAGACTACCAGCGCTCCGCAGGAGTACCAAACGAGGCATGATGATTTTACTGCAACGAATGTTATAATAAAAGCTTTTCTATACATTTGTCCGATTGAAAACTTTACTATTCTCTGCCGGAGCTTATATCCATTGCTGTAGCCTCTCTGCCAGCGCTATTTGTCTATGGAGATGTTCACCTTCTTTGCAGGGCTATAACTTTTTTAATTGTATTGCTAAATTGACATTACTATGGCCCATTCAACATCAATTATCTATCGTTCAGGATGTAGGAACGTTTTACTTTTTCATTCACACATTCATACAAAAATACGGTCTAGAGTATAAATATGTCTTTATCGTTTTCTGCAGTATTTCATAGAACTTGAGATATAGCCATAAATGCATATCAAGTCAAGTCAAGTCAAGAGTTTTATTTGTCACGGCATACAAGTATACAATGAAATGCGGGTGGTCTTGCCCGCAACGATGTGCAATACAGTGGTACAACATATAATAGAATCCAATAAAACATTGTGCAATAAACAGGTAACATGGTGTGACATCTCGGTATCTGTACATAAAAAATATTTACAGAGCATATAGGACATGCTAGGTAGCTTTGGTAGTGCAATACACTGTTACTTGTTGTTATACTAATTTAAAGTGGCCTTTCCTTTTGGCCATAAGTGGGTGTGTGCCCGCTCATGTTAAAGTGTTAAAAGTGGCTGCTAGTGTGTGAGCGTGCACAGCGTGCGTGTCGTGCTAGTGTGTGAGCGTGCACAGCGTGCGTGTTGTGTGTGTGCTTGTGTGTGGATAGTTCAGTGTTCTGTGGCACTCAATGTTCATTGTTCAAGGCTCTGATGGCCTGGGGGAAGAAGCTGAGCCTAAGCCTCTCTGTCCTAGTAGCTGGGGTTCGCAGGCGTCTGCCTGACCTCAGCAGCTGGAACAGGCTGTTATTGGGGTGGTGGGGGTCTTTCATTATTCTGCAGGCTCTGGATTTGCACCTCTTGTTGTATAGAACCTGCAGGGGAGGTAGTGCCATACCCGTGGTACGCTCGGCTGAGCGCACCACTCTCTGTAGGGCCTTCTTGTCCTGTGCCGTGCTGTTTCCATACCAGGCAGTGATGTTTCCGGTCAAGATGCTCTCTACAGCTCCTGAGTAGAAGGACTGGAGTATCTTCCCCGATACTCTGAACTTCCTTAACTGTCTCAGGTGGTAGAGGCGCTGCTTCGCCTTCTTTACTACTGTCATATATTAGATCATCAAATGCAGTTTGATACCGATCGACGCCAGATTAAAAATTTCAACTGTACATGGTCCTAGACGTTTTGACTGATCATCTGCGGTTGACCGGAGGGGGGGGGGGGGGGGGGTCGTTTATAATTCCGTGGCAGACGTTAAATCATTTATGTAGTATGGTCCACAGTGTCTGGATTGAGTCCCGGGAGCGATAACGAGTGGCCGGACGGAATAGGGGACGGACCAAGCACTTCCGGCCACTTCCGGTTTTGGCAACTCGTCCATCGGCCACGAGGTGGCGGTATTGAAGCGTTGAGCGGAGTCCTACAGCACCAGCCAAGACTCCGTGGGTGAAATGCGAATACCATGACGAAAATATGAAATATTGATCTCAAAGACGCCTTATGGCGTCATTGGCAGATTACGCATGGCGGAGAATGACGTGTTAACAAGTCATTGGCAAGCAATGGGTTAACAGATTGCAGAATGGGTACAATTCAGTACGGGCTCTCTGAGCAAAGGAAGGAACTGAGATATGAATGACCAACAACAATGCTATATGGTCGGGTAAATATGCTTATGTTATTGAACGTGTAACTATAACGTTAATGCCACAAAACTAATGCCTTTGTTAATCATAAGTAACTTTGATGCAGTAGCATGTGTGTGTGTGTGGGGGCGGGGTTGTGCAGGTCGCTTGACTGAAACTTGTTTCAAAGTTTGAACGTGTGGACCAGATTGACACGACACAAATTGACTGATATTTATCGGCCACTGCCATCGGCAAATTTTTGCTTATCGGCCGATACCGATACCCGACCGATATATCGGTGCACCCCTAGCTGTGACCGCGTCCCCGACCGCCAAGAACCTTGGTGTCGTCCTCGACAACCAGTTGAACTTCTCTGCTCACATCGCAGCGACAACCAGAACCTGCAGATTCCTCCTGAGCAACGTCAGAAGGATCCGCCCCTTCCTGACAAAAGAAGCCACCCAACTCCTCGTCCAATCAACAGTCATCTCCCGCCTCGACTACTGCAACGCACTATTCGCTGGCCTCCCGGCCACTGCCACCAAGCCTCTTCAACTCATTCAGAACGCAGAGGCCCGCCTCATCTCAAACCTACCGAAGTCGGCCCATGTCACCCCACTTCTTAGGGACCTGCACTGGCTCCCCATTGCGGCACGAATCTGCTTCAAGGCCCTCGACTAGAGCCATATGAAATCCACGTTCACGGAATCTGACGGAATCACGGAATTTACCAATAAAAATGGAATCAACTGCAAAACGTGGAATATTGCAGAATTTGGCCTAATCTGTCCGGAATTTCCGTTTTTGGGTGGAACGTTTGTTGCAAAGCAAACATGACCGGGGAGGCGGGGACCGCTGCGTGTTACACACAACACAGCGGTGACCAAGCGTCTGCCGTCTGGCTGCTTCGGTGTTAACGTCGTCAAGAAGCTAAGAAATTCCGCAATAAGCCCTAAATTCAGAGCAGAGCAGTATCCTATGACTTATATGCTTCAGTCGATAAGGTGTTTTGCAAATTCTGTCAACATACCGTGGGGACTGGACCCGCAAAAACATGTGCGAAGATCACTTCAAAAGCCATGTCAGGAACAAGGACTGTGCTTCCCAAAACACACCAGCTCTCTAACGATGATCTCTGGTGATCACAATAGATACAGCTAGAGGGCGAGGCTAATCACTGACACTATTGTGATTAAGTAGCTATGTAACGTTATGGAAATTATAGCTTCTTGCTAAATCTGGTGCACCCATCTATTTGCAAATGATTGTCAGTAGGCCTACACAATATCCTTTATAAATTAAATAAACTAAAGGTGCATAAATTATGCATTACTATATTCCATCACCCTAGAATAGATATAGCTAGGCTACTGACATTGTGATAAAAGTAGCTAGCTGTATCTTGTTTACACTTGAAATGTGTATTTTTATTTTGTCACAATATTATTTGAAGCATATTGTGTAAAATTGAACTGTATTTCTGAGTTGCAGCACTTAAAAAATTTAAATACTGTCTTATTAAATTGTGGACATTTATTCATTCCCACTTATTATTAGACACTATTGTTGATGGTAAAATGGCCGTAAAAGGCAAAATACAGAATTCTGAAATATTAAAATGGAAAAAATAGAATTTGGGAAAAAATTTAATGGAATTTGGAAAGGCATAAAAAAAATATTCTTTGGTTCCTGTTGGTTGTCAGTTAAGGCCATGGGTAGGTAGGGAATTTATTAAATGTATTACTATTTCACGTTTAAAAAAATATATTGTTTGTTTATCACGCCTTTTTCGGAGATGCGCTCCTGTCAGGGGAGGAAATTAGGCCATTTGACTCGCCAAATGCGAGTATTTTTTATGTTTGGCGAGTGATTCATGAAGAGCACTCGCCAGTCTGGCGAGTAAAGACAATCGCCAGAGCCAGCCAGTCACATAGATCTAAAACACTAGATGGCTCAAGGCGGAGTCTCTCACTCGCCGTCTCTTGCTCAGCTGCTGCTGCTGCACGCCTTGCCCCTCCTCCTCCTCCTCCTCCTCCTCCTCCTCCTCCCAGAGCCCATGTCAACAAACGCTCCGGCAAGACTTGAGTGCACCTCGAGTGATACTAGCTAACGTTACTGTTTAAACAAAACTACACAGTCAACTATTCACTTTAGTTTAATACATGAGGCATTGGCTAACGTTATCTAGCTGGCTAGCTACTGATAGCTCCTGATATCATCATTTTGGCAATAGTTTTCGCAGTAGTTGGCTAGTGTTGTTCCATGAGCTAACGTTAGCTACCGAGCATTGGCTAACGCAGTAGTTGGCTAGTGTTGTTCCGTGAGCTAACGTTAGCTACCGAGGCATTGGCTAACGCCATCTAGTTCCGTGAGCTAACGTTAGCTACCGAGCATTGGCTAACGCAGTAGTTGGCTAGTGTTGTTCCGTGAGCTAACGTTAGCTACCGAGGCATTTGCTAACGTTATCTAGTTCTGTGAGCTAACATTAGCTACCGAGCATTGTTGGCTAGTGTTGTTCCGTGAGCTAACGTTAGCTACCGAGGGATTGGCTAATGTTATCAAGTTCCGTGAGCTAACGTTAGCTACCGAGGCATTGGCTAACGTTATCTAGTTCCGTGAGCCAACTTTAGCTACCGAGGCATTGACTAACATTATCTAGCTGGCTAGCTACTGATAGCTCCTGATATCATCATTTTGGCAATAGTTTTCACAGTAGTTGGCTAGTGTTGTTCCGTGAGCTAACGTTAGCTACCGAGCTAACGTTACTGTTTAAACAAAATGACCCAGTCAACTATTCACTTTAGTTTAATGCATGAGGCATTGCCTAACGTTATCTAGCTGGCTAGCAGTAGTTACAGATAGCTCCTGATATCAATGTCTTATAACATCTAGGGATGCACGATAATTATCGGGCCGATAATTATCGGGCCGATATCAGCAATTATGACGTCATCCCGATAACGTTATTAATAGCTCCGATAATATATAATACATTTTTTGGTTAAAAGAAATCCGTTGTGGGTGGATTTGGATGAAGGGTGCTTGTTTTTATTATAGCCTCCTCCCGTTTTGCCAGTACTGTGGTATGACTGACAGCGTGTGGTTTAGGAACAGGGAGTTTTACACAAATCCAGCGCTCTCTTTCTTGGCTGTGACGTAGTCACGTTACATTCGGAGGCAGACAGTCGATCTGCCAATTACGTCCCTCCGCTTGCACCCACCTCTTCTTCTTACCACCAATCAGAAGCTCTCGTTCGTTTATTTACCTCCGGATTGTCGGCCATTATTCTACTCGGAGCTATAACGTTAGCTGCTCCCCGCCAGCCACATTGACAAGTACCAGCGCTTATGCATTACTGGCAAATGTCTTGTTGCACTTGTGGCAACGAGCGTTGTCAGCATCGACTTTAGTAAAATAGACCCAGACTTTTTTTGAGGAATTTAAACGTCGCAAACTAATCTTGTTGGTCGTTTTCTATCTCTCCTCCCTCGGTCTCTCTCTGCCTGCGCGAGCGGGCTGTGCTCTTACACACACTCACTCACACACACACACACACGGGTGCTGTCGAGAGCAGAGCTGTCTGTACTCGGCAGCACCTGTGTGTGTGTGTGAGTGAGTGTAAGAGCACAGCCCGCTCGCGCAGGCAGAGAGAGACCGAGGGAGGAGAGATAGAAAACGGCCAACAAGATTAGTTTGCGATGTTTAAATTCCTAAAAAAAAAATCCATAATTTCTCGAGTACCGATAGCAGTACCGATGACGTCGGAGCTTATAAATAATAAAAAAATAAAAAAAAAAATGATTAAAAAAAAATATATATATATATATGTGACCAGGTATGGACTTCAGGGTCATGTTGAGGGATCTTCATTTTTTTTTTTTTTTTACATATTGTGAAAGTACAGATTCATACCTTAAAAATAAGCCATCACTTGAACATTTTGGTGGGATATTTTTCAAGCTACATCCTATGAATCATGGAGATATCAGTAAACGCATTCAGAGATGAATGGTCTTCGAACTTGTGGAGAGGTTCACACCTGTGATTTAATCAACTACAAACCTACCCAGAATGCATTGTATTCCATGGCCCCCCTCTCTCTGGGGACATTAACACCTTGCATCAGGCTCTTTTGTTATGGCAATGACTCTGTCTTGTGGCAAGTTGTTGTGGCAGTTGAAGTATTTGCCTTGTAAGTCTAAAAGCTAAATTACTAAATGTAAATGTATTATAAGGAAAGGTTAACCTTCTGTAGTGTGGTAGTGAAAGGGTTAACCGTCTGTAGTGTGGTAGTGAAAGGTTTGTTGGAAGCCTCACATAAGCCATGTAATGTTGGGGGTCAAGGTATTGGCTGAAGGAAAGGCTACATCAATAAGCATTTAGATGTTTAGATTTAAAGGTTAACCTTCTGTAGTGTGGCAGTGAAAGGGTTAACCTTCTGTAGCTGTGAGATAATTGTTGAATAGATACACAAATGTTCTAGAATGTTTGATTATGACATCATACTGTGACATCACAAATGTTTTCGGGCATTCATAACATTATTTTCTATGATGAATTGAAAATGGGGGATCCTGATGTAAACAAGATGAAAGTCTTTCTCTGGTCTGCATCCCCTTAACAATTGTGTGTATTGAGCTGTACTGTATTGTACCCATTCTGCAATCTGTTAATAAAGTTTTCAATCAATCAATCAAGTTAACCTTCTGTAGTGTGGTAGTGAAAGGTTTCTGCCACTCTTCACAAGCAAAGAGACTTTCCATTCCGTGAAAACCCGCCCTACTCTGCTCTGATTCGCAGACTGTGGGTGGGGGGGAGAAACGCTGAATGTGATTGGATCAGAGTAGCCAGACAGACAGGCAGAGCAGCCAGCCGGACAGTGGAGCACTGAGAGAGAGGAAACGGCGGAGGATTTAACGAGGCGCGTTAATACAATTTTGTTTATCTGGCTTATTGCTGCGGATTCAAGCCAAGTTGCAATAATACAGTACAGCTCAATACACACAATTGTTAAGGGGATGCAGACCCAGAAAGACGTTTGTCTTGTCATCAAATGAATTGCCAGCGCGCGTTCGTCTACAACAACAACCAACGCGTCCTATAATAATAATAACTTGTTTGTTATTTTCTTTGAGTTTCCCTATTGAATGAATTTACTTCTTATACCATTAGGTTGCAATAAATTCACTCGAAGTAAATTCGTTCGCTCATCAAATTCGTGACATTCTAAATGTGTTTTAATGTTGTTTAATTTAATGACAATACACCCGCGCGGACTCGCGTTTTTTTTTAATCTTTTTTATATGGACAGGACACTGCGTTTGTTGCGTTGCTATAACTTATAACATTAAGATAAAGTGTATAAACATTGTTCTTCTCCCTGCTAAGAAAGGAGAGCGTTTGGCTGTGTGTGTTTCAACACCTCTTAAGTACCTGTTAAGCTGACAGACCCACACGTAAATCCCCTCACCTGTAGTTTTTCCACAGTATTGAGAGACAATACTGTCGAACTATATAACAATAATTACCTCATTTACAAGTTGTATTTAAGTTTGAAAATAAGAGCAAATAAGAGAACACATTATTGACATTTCAAAGATGTAAAAAAAAACAGATTTCGATTTTTTTCGATTTTCTGAAGAGCAAGACAATTGTTCCTTTTCTGGCACTTGTTTCTCACCGGATCAAATCGGGTTTGGTCACGTCGAGTCACATATATACATTTAAAAAAAAATATAATACAATAAATATCGGTTATCGATATCGGTTATCGGCCTGAGGAGCATAAAGTTATCGGTATCGGTGTCAAAATCAATATCGTGCATCCCTAATAACATCATTGGCTTTTGCAGTTGTTGGCTAATTAGCTATCATGCTTCATAGCTAACTGAACACTGAGAACATCTTATAAGTTTCAGTTCATAGGAAAATACTTTAGGGTAAGTAAAGTAAGTAAATTAACTTAGATACCGTTATGCTCAACACCCAGTACTATTCACTTTACTTAATTTCTAAGATTAGATTAGATCATTTAGACAGGACTTTGAGAATGCCTGTGTTAGACCTACAGTATAATACTGCCAGCTGCTATAAGAAAACCCAAAACGATCGGTATCGGCAGTGTATCGGCCAATATGACTCATATATGACGATCGGTATCGGTGGCAAAAAAGTGATCGGGGCATCCCTAATTCTCACTTAATATAATACATTTAACCGAAATATACAGCTAAGCCCCATTGTATTCTGAAATGTAGACTTAACAATGTAGGCAACTAAGCCAATAGAAATAAGGTATAATTTATGAGTGCTTTGGCTCCTATAAATACAGTACAGCTCAATACACACAATTGTTAAGGGGATGCAGACCAGAGAAATACTTTTGTATTGTTTACATCAGGGTCCCCCATTTTCAATTCATCAGTACATGACATATTACAGATAGACAGCACTGTTCCATCCAGACATTTATGACATACCAGATCTACAGAAATACAGCACTGTTTAAGAGACAGAGTTTCTAAAAAGAGTATATACATTTGAGGGGGAAGAAACTGTACATTTAGTGTTGTCACGATACTGGAATTTCGACTTCGATACGATACCTTGAAAAGTATCGATACTTCGATACCATTTCGATATATAAAAAAAAAAATATATATATATATATTTCTTTTAAACAAATTTAGCTTTTGTTGCTGGTTGATTCTCCTCAGCTTCTCTCTGGTACTATAAGAGAAGATAAATATAACACTTTTAAAACCCTTTGTTTATCTTTAGATCACACATTTAAAAATAACTGTTCATCTCACTTCAATCATTTTAATTGCAGATGCAGAACATGGTATTTTCCCAAGCAGACAGATGTAAACACTAATCTGTGTTGCATGTACCTGACAAACTGAACTGTTTGTATTACAGTTAGTAAGAGTTTCGATTTTTATTTAAAGATAAGAGCGAGAGAGAGAGAGAGAGAGAGAGAGAGAGAGAGAGAGAGAGAGAGAGAGAGAGAGAGAGAGAGAGAGAGAGAGAGAGAGAGAAAGAGAAAGAGAGAGAGCGAGAGAGAGAGAGGCTATGCTCGGAGCATTTTAGTAACGTTACATTTTCAACAAGATTGCTGCTATTTAAACACTTCATGGAAACGGGGTAACGTTAACCTTATGTCGACTGTAGTATTGTATGACCTCGACATAACGTTTAAACGTTACCGTTACTCCGTTTCCATGCAGTAATTGTAAAAGTGGCCAGCTAAGCTAACGGAGCTAACGGCTAGCAGTAGCTAGCTCTAACGTTACAACGAATCAGCTGTTGATATTATGCGCCATCAGTAGACAACGTATCATGTATTAAACTAGAGTTAATGGTTTAATGCTTCAGTCACAGTGACGTTGAAAGAGCAGCTGTCACGAACCTCTCATTTCTTTATGGAGATCCTCGTTGACACTGCTCTAACACCGCTTGCAAATAGCATTGGGGCAGCTTTAGCTTGTCCTTCGTTGTTTACTTCAAACCCGAAGTACCTCCAAACAGCACTTCTGCTGTTTTCTTTATCCACAAGCACAAGTTGCGGAGGCTCTGCATCTTCAGCTAAAATGTTTGTTTACTAACTGAAGACGGCTCTGTGAGGGGGAGGGCTGGACTCGGAGCAGGCGGAGGGGCAAGCGTGCTCCGAACAGCGCGTCAACAACTTGAGGTCGAACACTCGCCAGCTGGTACCGATACTGCAGAAAGTATCGGTATTTCGGGAAATGAGTATCGAAACCATTTTAAATATTCAGTATCGATATGTATCGATACTTCGATATTTTTGACAACACTACATTGGAGGGGGTTGGGTAGGTGGGGTGGGGACTGGTGGTTACGGTAACATGATCATCAGTTTAACACGCTAATAATCACCCATTTAGTCTCTGCAGTTTAGATGAGAAGAAAGGGCTGCCGGTGGGGGACACATACAGAAAGGGCTGCCGGTGGGGGACACACACAGAAAGGGCTGCCGGTGGGGGACACATACAGGGCTGCTGGTGGGGGACACATACAGGTGGGGGACACATACAGGGCTGCCGGTGGGGGACACATAAAGGGCTGCTGGTGGGGGACACATAAAGGGCTGCTGGTGGGGGACACATACAGGGCTGCCGGTGGGGGACACATACAGGGCTGCCGGTGGGGGACACATACATAAAGGGCTGCCGGTGGGGGACACATACAGAAAGGGCTGCCGGTGGGGGACACATAAAGGGCTGCCGGTGGGGGACACATACAGAAAGGGCTGCCGGTGGGGGACACATACATAAAGGGCTGCCGGTGGGGGACACATAAAGGGCTGCCGGTGGGGGACACATACAGGGCTGCCGGTGGGGGACACATACAGGGCTGCCGGTGGGGGACACATACAGGGCTGCCGGTGGGGGACACATACAGGGCTGCCGGTGGGGGACACATACAGGTGGGGGACACATACAGGGCTGCCGGTGGGGGACACATAAAGGTGGGGGACACATACAGGGCTGCCGGTGGGGGACACATACAGGGCTGCCGGTGGGGGACACATACAGGGCTGCCGGTGGGGGACACATACAGGTGGGGGACACATACAGGTGGGGGACACATACAGGTGGGGGACACATACAAGATTTTTTTTGGCTGGTAAAAAGTCTGTTTGGCTGGTAAAAAAAATCATCTACCCGCCAGTTGGCTGGTAAGCCAAAAGGTTTGTTTCCTCCCCTGGCTGCTGTGTATAAATGTCCGTTCTATATACCGTCAACTTTCATTAATTTGATTTTGCTCCGAGAGACAGACCGTTCTGAGATTGAGATTATACATTATTCTATTTGTATGCTGGTGACACGGCGTAGGTATGTTGATATTTATTTTGTTTAAATAAATTCGAATGGTTCGAACTAGTGCTGTCAGGCGATAAAAAAAATGTATCTAATTAATTACAGGATTTGTAATTAATTAATCTAATTAATCGCATTTTAATCGCATAACCCTTTTATGCCTGATATTCTATAATCATATTTCAAATTGCATGTGTCCGGATGGCAGAATTCAGTACTGTATCTACAAAATCTTCTGTTTAACACTTTCAGTGTCGGCCATAACTTTGATTAATGTACTTGAGTGCCATCATCCACTTCAATGATAGCGTTAAAAACGCATAATCGCTGTGTTCGAGCCCAGCTCTCGGCGTTGCTACCAGCTTGGCTGGTCGTTCATACTACTACAATTGGCAGTATTAGGGGGTGGGAAGCTGGTGGGTGGGAATCTGGCGTTGTGGACAGCGACGCCTACAGGTCAGGTCTCGGCGCTTGCTCAGCGGGGGCAGGACTTGGTGGAGATAGCGTGCCCTCCCACGTGTTACACTTCACCAATGAGAGTCCTCGCTGCCAAGTGAAAAGATGTCACTGGCAGTCGCCACACATATCGGAGGAAGCGTGCGGTCGGCTTCGGGACGCCCTTGTACCGACTCGTAGGAGAACATGCATACAGCAGCCAGGTAGGGCGACTAAATTGGACGGGGAGAAAAACAGAAAATCGGAGGGAGAAAAAAAGAAGAAGAAAACGCATAATCTATGTTTTAAATTATGGCTATGTGTCTAATCTGCCCGTCGCTTATCAATGACTTGTTTGCAGTCAACATTGTCGAAACGGATTTTTTTTTTTTTTTTTTTTATAAATAATCGGTTCATATCCTTTTTATAGCATTTCGAAAAGCTATCGTTTTCTTGAAAATTTCCGGAAAATAGAAAGATTCCCTCATTAACGGCATTTATTGGAATATTCTCGAATACACTAGATACGTTGTCATTTGTCGGCCTATTTATGAATAGTTTTCAAATAAACGCTAGATTATCGATAGTATATGTGTACTTATGCACGCTATAGAAGCAAGCTGAGAAATCGATTCTCTCATTTCCTCAACATCACACACACATATACACATACACGCTGTTATCTCAGTGAATACAGCTCTGATTATCCTAAAACTGGTAACATAGACTCCTTACCTTAGATCAGATGTTCTCCAAAAAGATTATTCCAATTCCTGATCGCCATTCCAAATATCAATTGCGTTTATTGATTGATTATCGGCTGCTGTAAATATATATTCCAGGCTGCTTTCCAACTCGCGATCACTTCCCTCATCATCAGATCCCTCGCCAGCATAATGGAGCCAGTTGGCTCCCCCCACACAGATCCACCAGTATAATCGAATGGCCTGCAGTTACACAGGGATAGACGATAGGGGGCGGTATTTTCCCATCGGAGGTCCTAGAGGGGCTGCTGTACCAACGGGAGACACGTTGATGAAATATGAATTCAGATCGCTAATAAAAAATAAAAACTCAACGGGGGGCATGAAAAGACGACATAACACGTCGTCGGCACTCAAATCATCTTCCATCCATTAATTTGCTTAGATTTTTCAGGTCTGGTCAATTTGAGCATGGTGTTATTCAGTCAAAGATTAAAAAAAATGTATTGATATTCTCATTTGGTTAATTACAATTTACTCAAGCCTAGTAACAGACACAGTATTTCTGACACTGGGAATACATTCCCTGAGATCCATAGATGTCCCTAGAATAAGATACCAAGAACATGCAAATGGACCATATTAAAGTCTGTAAATGTGTATTCTACGTTCTTATGGAATGAATGAAATAAAAAAAAATAGAATTTTTTTGGAATACATTTTTAGTTAATTTTCATAACGCGATCATTTGCTGTGTAATTAATTAATCTAATTAACGCGATAAACTGACAGACCTATTTTTTTTAGAAGGAATATTCTAATGTCACTTTTGGCCAATTTTTGACAGCCCTACTGGGATGCGACACATCGTTACACGGCTAGTTTGATCCACTGTGTCCGCCCGACTTTGTGTTTTAAATCCCTTTCTATGATTAGTATCCATTTGTTGGACAGACAAGAGTTGACGTTATGTTCTAATTTAAAAATAAACCAACAGACAGTAATACCTTCCGTCAATTTTCTATCCTTTCATTGATGGTAAATGGTGCATTTATATAGCAGCTTTTATCCAAAGCTCTTTAAAATGTGTTCCTCGCATTTTACCCATTCACTCACACACCGAAGGCAGAGGCAACCATGCAAGGTGCCAACCTGCTCATCGGGAGCAATTAGGGGATTAAGTGCTGGCTAGCTACTGATAGCTCCTGATATCATCATTTTGGCAATCGTTTTCGCAGTAGTTGGCTAGTGTTGTTCCGTGAGCTAACGTTAGCTACCGAGCTAACGTTAGCTACCGAGCTAACGTTAGCTACCTAGCTATCGTTACTGTTTAAACAGAATGACCCAATCAACTATTCACTTTTAGTTTAATACATGATGCATTGTCTAACGTTATCTAGCTGGCTAGCTACTGATAGCTGCTGATATCAACAAATGCTCCAGCAATAGTCGAGTGCATGATACCTCCGTTAGCTCGGTAGCTCACGTTAGCTCACTGTTCAAAACGAAATGTCCCATTAAACTAAATAGTTCACTGAGGCGTTGTCTTAACGTTATCTAGCCGGCTAGCTGTAGCTACAGATAGCTCCTGATATCAATGTCTTATAACATTGATTCGATGCGTATTCGAGCCCCTGGCTTGCGAAAGGGGCTAGCTGAGGGAGTAGGGTATATCTGCAGAGCCGCAGATATAACCTGCTGAGGGCATGCTGAATGTGATTTGACCAAAGCAGAGTATACACACAGACAGTGGAGATAGCGAGCATTTTGACTTGTTGCGTGGTGGCGATATCTCGCAGATCATACAACTACAAGTATAATTATATAATATATATATTTTATAAAGAACATTTTTTTAAAGTATATATATATATATATATATATTAGAGCTGGGCATAGATTACATTTTTTAATCTAGATTAATCTACCTGCAATCCTGGAATTGATCTAGATTAATCTAGATTAAAATGGCTCAAAAAAAAAAAAAAAAAAAAAGGTCTGCCAAATGCATTAAAAATGTGTGTTCTACCCAAATAATGACCAGAGGAGGAGATTTATAATCTCCTCTTCATCTGAGGAGTCACTAGCTGTTCTATCTCCTTGTTCAACAGCATGAACATGTCTCTTCTTTTTGTAATTTCCAGTGTTTCTTTTAAAACCAGATTTATCGTAATTTTCTGTGCCCTTCCTTTGATGCCATTAACATTGTTACACTGATATTGACAGCTCTCTCCAGTGTCAAATCACTCTGTCAGTAGTTTCTTGTGTGCACCTTAATTTCTTAATCCACACACAAACCCGTCTCTCAATGTGTCTTTTAGCGAATCTCTGAATTCACAATGCTGCTGACTGGTAGCTCACACACAGACTGCTGCAGAAGCAGGTTTCTCAACAAATTCAGTGCAAGCTCAGTGTAACAGTTCCATGAAAGAAGAGAACACTGAACAGCTACTACAGTCTCAGGTCCACATCCAAGAGAACACTGAACAGCTACAGTCTCAGGTCCACCTCCAAGAGAACACCGAACAGCTACTACAGTCTCAGGTCCACATCCAAGAGAACACTGAACAGCTACTACAGTCTCAGGTCCACATCCAAGAGAACACTGAACAGCTACTACAGTCTCAGGTCCACATCCAAGAGAACACTGAGCAGCTACTACAGTCTCAGGTCCACCTCCAAGAGAACACTGAACAGCTACTAGTCTCAGGTCCACATCCAAGAGAACACTGAACAGCTACTACAGTCTCAGGTCCACATCCAAGAGAACACTGAACAGCTACTACAGTCTCAGGTCCACATCCAAGAGAACACTGAACAGCTACTAGTCTCAGGTCCACATCCAAGAGAACACTGAGCAGCTACTACAGTCTCAGGTCCACATCCAAGAGAACACTGAACAGCTACTACAGTCTCAGGTCCACATCCAAGAGAACACTGAACAGCTACTACAGTCTCAGGTCCACATCCAAGAGAACACTGAACAGCTACTACAGTCTCAGGTCCACATCCAAGAGAACACTGAACAGCTACTACAGTCTCAGGTCCACATCCAAGATAACACTGAACAGCTACTACAGTCTCAGGTCCACCTCCAAGAGAACACTGAACAGCTACTACAGTCTCAGGTCCACATCCAAGAGAACACTGAACAGCTACAGTCTCAGGTCCACATCCAAGAGAACACTGAACAGCTACAGTCTCAGGTCCACATCCAAGAGAACACTGAACAGCTACAGTCTCAGGTCCACATCCAAGAGAACACTGAACAGCTACTACAGTCTCAGGTCCACCTCCAAGAGAACACTGAACAGCTAATACAGTCTCAGGTCCACCTCCAAGAGAACACTGAACAGCTACTAGTCTCAGGTCCACATCCAAGAGAACACTGAACAGCTACTACAGTCTCAGGTCCACATCCAAGAGAACACTGAACAGCTACTAGTCTCAGGTCCACATCCAAGAGAACACTGAACAGCTACTAGTCTCAGGTCCACATCCAAGAGAACACTGAACAGCTACTACAGTCTCAGGTCCACATCCAAGAGAACACTGAACAGCTACTACAGTCTCAGGTCCACATCCAAGAGAACACTGAACAGCTACTACAGTCTCAGGTCCACATCCAAGAGAACACTGAACAGCTACTACAGTCTCAGGTCCACATCCAAGAGAACACTGAACAGCTACTACAGTCTCAGGTCCACATCCAAGAGAACACTGAACAGCTACTAGTCTCAGGTCCACATCCAAGAGAACACTGAACAGCTACTACAGTCTCAGGTCCACATCCAAGAGAACACTGAACAGCTACTACAGTCTCAGGTCCATATCCAAGAGAACACTGAACAGCTACTACAGTCTCAGGTCCACCTCCAAGAGAACACTGAACAGCTACTACAGTCGGAGTACAGCTCAATACACACAATTGTTAAGGAGATGCAGACCAGAGAAAGACGTTTGTCTTGTTTACATCAGGGTCTCCCATTTTCATTTCATATTGCTCCACATTGTCATCAAACGGTCCAATATTTCCAATAACCCAAGCCATTTCTGTTGTAAACACTCACGATAGTCCAGTCGATCCTTCCTTTAGTGTGTAAAGTGGATTTCCTCCTCTTGTAGATGTTTTCAAGTGCCGCCCGATTAACGTGAGCTAACATGCTAACTCGCTAAGCTAACGTTAATAATGTAAACAAAGCTCTCAACGGACTTCTTCTTTCTTGCATTGCGCAGATTCAGACGTTCTCATGGCCGAATTGTGTTATATCCTGAGGACTTCTTAACCTCACCTGTATAACAATGATTACCGGACCACTAAAGTTACTTTAGTTTAACACATTATTCTGACTACAACTACGGTACATACGTGCAATCACTTCCGGGCACCACAGCTGTGAACTACGGCAAGTATTTAAGGACAATACAGACCCAACGTTCAGAAAAAGATTAACGGCGTCAATTATATTATCGCGCGATATTAACGGCCCAGCTTTTTTTTTTTTGTATATATATTTTTATATAAAACCAAAAACTATCTGTATCGGTCGATATGGCTCATAGACGGTCGATCGGTGGCAAAAAACGTGATCGGGGCATCCCTAGTATCGGAGTGCCTTGTTGACTGCCATAAGCTCAAATTTGCCGATGGCAGTGGCCGATAAATATCCGTCAATTTGTGTCTCATCAATCTGGTCCACACGTTCAAACTTTGAAAACATTTTCAGTCAAGCGACCTGCACAACCCCGCCCCCACACGCTACTGCATCAAAGTTAATTATGATTAACAAAGGCATTCGTTTTGTGGCATTAACGTTATATAGTTACACGTTCAATAAGCAATAAGTAAGTAAGTAAGTAAGTAAGTAAGTAAGTAAGTAAGTAAGTAAGTAAGTAAGTAAGTAAGTAAGTAAGTATTTATAAAGCACCTTTCATACATGTCATGTAGCTCAAAGTGCTGTACACAAACATAGGCATATATAACGATAAAAGCAATAAAGTCACAGTGATCCGTTAAGATCAATGTTTAAAAAATAATAATAATAATAATAATAATAATAATAATAATAATAATAATAATAATAATAACGTAAAAATGAAAACAGTCATTTGCTGACCAGTTTGGGAGAACAGGTCCGCACAGACATGTCCGTTCAGTAGCAACCGGAAGTAGGAAATGCACTAAACCAATGCACTTGTATAACATCAGCATATTTACCGGACCATAGCAAGCATTACTCATTCATATCTCTCACTTCCTTCCTTTGCTCAGAGAGCCCGCACTGAATTGTACCCATTCTGCAATCTGTTAATAAAGTTTTCAATCAGACATATGTATAGAAAAGCTTTTATTATAACATTTGTTGCAGTAAAATCATTATGCCTCGTTTAGTACTCCTGTGGAGCGCTGGTAGCCTACTCGTGGGCCGCGGGGAGCCAACATTATTAGCTACGGTAAATTTGTTGTGGTTCTCTCGTGCAGATCAATGGCGGACTTCCCGGAAGTAAAAAAACGAATAAGCGCTTGTCGATACCGGAGTCTCAAGGCGAGCACAGAAAGACTCAGAAGAAGCTTCTATCCCCAGGCCATCAGGCTGCTAAACGAACAATGAACACTACACAACAACAACCATCAAACGCACATAGCACACACATCCACACGCACACACTCACTTTAAACAAACACACTGTAGCACCCACTTGTCATGGGGATATCCCATGCCCTGTAAGTAGGGATGCACATGGGCCTTAAGTGGTTTGACCTGTTCCCACATGTGGTCATGCGGCCAAACATTTAGTTTAGGCTTTCGGCCTAGTTTGTTTTGTTATGTTGTTTTGTAATACAGACACATTGGTTTAAAGCATAACATGTGATGTAGAATTAAAGTACATGCATTTGTTGATAAATACCATTTGTCTGTGCTCCCACTTGGTTCCTTGTAGGATCTCTGGCTGCCCAACCAGAACTGGGAGAGGCCAGGGCCTTTTCTGGAGGGGAGATTTGGAAGGAACCAAGTGTGGTAGAGTACAGGGGGGGGGATTTTCATTAACAAGAGGGGAATAGGTTTATGAAGCGCCCTAAACACTGTTTAGTGTTTGGTTATGATAGATCATGATGGAGTAATGTATCCATGTTGTCCAGAGTTATTGGATGTGTAAATTGATGTCTGTATTGATTAATTGATTGTTTGTTTTTGGTTTGTCCCTGTAGGAGGAGCTTCCAGCATAAAGCCAGGGATGGAGGCTCCTCTCAGGGAGAAGTAATGACAGGCTTGGAAGCGAGACACAGCCGAACTAAGACCTAGGTCCCTTAGCCAAGGGCCTAGTTGTTTATATTTGTTAAAAGAATGTTTAATCATTTTGTATTATTTTTGTATTTATGTTAAAATATGTTTTTTCCCGTTTTTCCCACTGGGGAGCAAAAGAACAAATAGAATAAAAAACCAACCACTGGGTGATGGCAACCTGACTCGGACTGCATTTTTCCTTCGCTTGGCCGCCTCCTCACAATTGGTGTCAGAAGTAAAGAGGACTACAAGCTTCAGGGATGCCTCCCAAAAAGCAACAGCAACAGCAAGAGCCTGCAGAGGAGGGTGCCACAGGGGGAGCCTTCGAGGATGGCTTTCAATCGGAAAGTGGCCCCACTGCAGGTCCGGAGGCCAGCTTCGCCAGGTTGGCACGGATGTTTGAGATGCATATGCAGTACCAGATGGATCGGGATAAAAGGCAGGATAAAGAAGCAGAAATAAAAGAACGGGAGTTCAGTGCTATCAGCGACAAGGTCACCGAGCTTCAGTTGGACCTGGAGGCAACCAGGTCTGGTCCACCAACGGGACGAGCCAGTGGGGTCCCAGGTGGAGAACCCAGGATGGTGAGGTTAGAGGAATCTGATGACGTTGAACATTTTTTGACCACTTTCGAGAGACTGGCAGCAGTGTATGGCTGGCCACGACAAGAGTGGGCTGTCCGCCTCATTCCTCTGCTGACTGGTAAGGCCAGGTGTGCCTTTGTAGCTATGGACCCAGCTCATACCAGAGACTATGACATTTTGAAAGCAGCAGTTTTGAGGAAGTATGAGATAAACAGTGACACTTATTACCAATGGTTCCGCTCCGACGACACACCACCAGATGAGGCCCCCCATGAGCTCTACACCCGCCTCAAGGACTTGTTCTGTAGATGGGTGGGTTATGGCACCTCCACCAAAGAGGAGATCATGGAGAAGCTGGTCCTCGAGCAGTACATCAAGGTGTTGTATCCAGAGGTTAAGACCTGGGTGAGGGAGCGCAACCCAGAAACGGCGGCGGAGGCTGCAGAGCTTGTGGAAACATATGTGACGGCACATGGAGGTCCAAGGGGCCACCGCTACGCTGGCGCACTACACCAGGCCAGAGGTAAGTCTGAGGGTGTTGGGATGGGTGGTTCAGGTAGTTACTCTCCTAGGCAGCCCGGTTTCAACCAGCCCAGTTCGAGCCAGACTAGGCCAAAGCCATTTGTAAGAGGATATGCCAGGAATAGGTCAGAGGTTGTATGTTACAACTGTGGTGAGGCAGGCCATATCAGTCCAGTTTGTCCCGTTAGAAAGCCAGAGATAGCAAGTCTCTGCTATGTACCTAGGCCAGCTCTAGGCGCCTCCCCTAAGGACAGTTCTGAGTCACCAGTCATGTCTGTCATGTTGAATGGCAGGCCCCTGTCAGCCTTATTAGACACAGGTTGCACACAGTCTCTGGTACAGGCCAAGTATGTCCCCAGGGAGTTGTGGAGTGAGGAAAGAGTTAAAATTGTCTGTGTCCATGGGCATGCATCAGAAGTCCCCATAGCGGAGGTATATGTTGAGGTAAACAACCAGGCATATCTGGTGAAGGTTGGAGTGGCCCCCGAACTGCCCTACCCTATTTTGCTGGGGACAGATCTGCCTATTTTGCTAGACCTCATTCATGAGAGTAAAGGGAGATTATGTGGGGTAGTTACTAGGTCCAAGGCGAGAGAGCACACTAATACACCAGTCTCTGTGACACAACCACTGATTCAGCCAGACACAACTGACACAGAAATACCCACCACTATCAGGCCAGACTCCGATACACCAGCTACCAATGCGGACACAGTGCAGCTGATGCCATTTTTTGGGGTAGAGGTAGGTGGGGTGCCAGGAGTCACACAAGAGGAGAGATGTGAGAAACGCAGGGAGCAAGTCAGAGGAATTGTGTTGCAGTCAGCTGACCAGCCAGATCAGGATATGGAGTTTCCAGGGCTGTCGGTAAAGGAGGTTTTTTCTGGGGATCTTGGCAGACAACAGAGAGGGGACCCCACTCTAATAGACTGTTTCAAAGAGGCAGAGAAGGAATCCAGTTCTAGTCCCCTTAGCAAGCGGTTTCTGCTCGACAATGGGTTGCTTTATAAACAGAGTGAATATGACAGGCAGCTCATACTGCCAAAGGCATGCAGGGAGGAAGTGCTGAGGCTAGGCCATACTATTCCTTGGGCGGGTCACCTAGCTTTTGAGAAAACCTTCCAGAGGATTTCAAAAAGGTTTTTCTGGCCAGGGATGTATAGCCAGGTCAAATATTACTGCAAGACATGTCCAGAGTGCCAGCTTACAGCAGGGAAAGCTACAGCCCCTGTACCCCTTATGCCACTCCCTGTGATAGGCACCCCTTTTGAGCGGATAGGGGTGGATATTGTTGGTCCATTAGAGAGAAGCCAGGCAGGCAACCGGTTTATCCTTGTCATTTGTGACTATGCCACCAGATATCCAGAGGCCTTTCCATTGAGAGAAGTGACAGCCAAGCAAGTAGCTACAGCTATGCTGCAGTTTTTTTCTAGGGTAGGGATCGCGAGGGAGGTACTTACGGACCAAGGGACCAATTTCATGAGTCGCACACTCAAACAGGTCTATCAGCTGTTAGGTATCAAGAGAGTAAGGACCACTCCCTACCACCCTCAGACTGATGGCCTTGTTGAGCGTTTCAATCAGACCCTGAAACGTATGCTGAAAAAGTTTGTTTCTGAGTCAGGGAAGGACTGGGATAAATGGCTGCCATTTCTGTTGTTTGCCTACCGTGAGGTTCCCCAGGCCTCAACTGGGTTTTCACCTTTCGAGCTGCTTTATGCCCACCAGGTCAGAGGTCCATTGGATGTGCTGCGAGAAACCTGGGAGGAGTTGGACAAACCACAGAACATGAACGTCATCTCTTTTGTCCTGAAAATGCGAGAGACGCTCATGAGGACCACCACAATGGCACGTGAAAACCTTCTGAAGTCCCAAGCCAAGCAGAAGGAGTGGTATGACCGGTCGGCAAGACAGCGGAGCTTGGAACCTGGGGAGGAAGTCTTGTTGCTTTTGCCAACGTCAGAGCACAAACTGTTGGCAAGGTGGCAGGGCCCATACCGGGTCAAGCAGAAGATGGGGCCGGTAACGTATAAGATCCACATGCCAGAGAGGAGGCAGCCACTTCAGATTTTCCATATAAACATGCTCAAGAAATGGCACCCCCGCCCAGTCTCTGTGACACCTGTACCGCACTCGCTCTTCATCCAGGCAGTGGAGGAAGAGGAGGAACCCATGGAGCAGTACCTACCCGGTCGGGAGGAGGGGAAGAAGCTGGACATGGACCACCTTTCAGCAGGAAGGAGAGAAGAGCTCCTTCGGATCTTGCCCCTCCATCTCTTCATGGAGACTCCGGGGCGCACGGACATGGTGCACCACCACATCACTTTGAAGGAGACTAAGCCCCTTCGTCAGCCAGTCTATAGGGTGCCAGAACGTCTGTTACCGGTGCTGAGGAAGGAGTTGGAAATGATGAGGGAACTGGGGGTGATTGAGCCCTCCTCCAGTGAGTGGAGCAGCCCAGTCATCTTGGTCCCAAAGAAGGATGGCACCCTGAGGTTTTGTTTGGACTTTCGGAAGATCAATGGGGTGAGTAAATTTGATTTGTACCCCATGCCCAGGATCGATGATCTGGTGGAGAGGCTAGGAGGCGCCAGCTTCATTAGCACTCTTGATCTCTGCAAAGGGTACTGGCAGGTTCCCCTTACAGCAGGGAGCAGAGAGATCACAGCTTTGTGTCTCATCAATCTGGTCCACACGTTCAAACTTTGAAAACATTTTCAGTCAAGCGACCTGCACAACCCCGCCCCCACACGCTACTGCATCAAAGTTAATTATGATTAACAAAGGCATTCGTTTTGTGGCATTAACGTTATATAGTTACACGTTCAATAAGCAATAAGTAAGTAAGTAAGTAAGTAAGTAAGTAAGTAAGTAAGTAAGTAAGTAAGTAAGTAAGTAAGTAAGTAAGTATTTATAAAGCACCTTTCATACATGTCATGTAGCTCAAAGTGCTGTACACAAACATAGGCATATATAACGATAAAAGCAATAAAGTCACAGTGATCCGTTAAGATCAATGTTTAAAAAAAAAAATAATAATAATAATAATAATAATAATAATAATAATAATAATAATAATAATAACGTAAAAATGAAAACAGTCATTTGCTGACCAGTTTGGGAGAACAGGTCCGCACAGACATGTCCGTTCAGTAGCAACCGGAAGTAGGAAATGCACTAAACCAATGCACTTGTATAACATCAGCATATTTACCGGACCATAGCAAGCATTACTCATTCATATCTCTCACTTCCTTCCTTTGCTCAGAGAGCCCGCACTGAATTGTACCCATTCTGCAATCTGTTAATAAAGTTTTCAATCAGACATATGTATAGAAAAGCTTTTATTATAACATTTGTTGCAGTAAAATCATTATGCCTCGTTTAGTACTCCTGTGGAGCGCTGGTAGCCTACTCGTGGGCCGCGGGGAGCTAACATTATTAGCTACGGTAAATTTGTTGTGGTTCTCTCGTGCAGATCAATGGCGGACTTCCCGGAAGTAAAAAAACGAATAAGCGCTTGTCGATACCGGAGTCTCAAGGCGAGCACAGAAAGACTCAGAAGAAGCTTCTATCCCCAGGCCATCAGGCTGCTAAACGAACAATGAACACTACACAACAACAACCATCAAACGCACATAGCACACACATCCACACGCACACACTCACTTTAAACAAACACACTGTAGCACCCACTCCACACACTTTATAGCACACACCCACTTTAAACAAACACACTGTAGCACCCACTCCCCACACTTTATATTTATTGATGAAGGATTGCACTACAACTCGTACACCTTACTGTAAATTGTACCTAAATTGTACCTCATCCCATTTCTGCTTGCACTATATAGTACTGTACATTAGTACACTGCATAGTATTGTATATTATATGGTAACTCAGTTACGTCTATTCTGCATCGAACATTGTACATATGTCTATACTGAACACTGTGACCTCATTTTCTACTTCTAAATTACATGCTATACTATGTTATTTGATACTATCTTGTCTAGCACAGTCTCTGGAGCGTAACAGTAAGAAGCATTTTGTATGAAAGTATTCTGTACTTCTGTATGACAACTATTAAAGAAACTTGAAACTTGATTGGTGGTAAGTAGGGATGTCCCGATCCGATCACGTGATCGGGATCGGCGTCGATCACGTGCTTTTCAGAGGATCGGGGATCGGGAAAAAATAAAAATCGGCAGTCAAAAAAAGAAAAATTTTATTCAACAAACATGACCATGTCCACGTCTTAAACTCATACGGAGGCCTTAGTTTTGGTTTTAAATTACATATCATCATTAATGTATTTATTGTCACACAGAGCAGAATAATTGTCCACAACAAACACATTCCCCTTTAATTTACACCGTTGCAACAAACACATTACCTTTAATTTAGACCGGCTACACGCTACACGCTGTCAACAACAGTACAACACGTCGCTCCCGAAACACGGTTAATATCCACTGACTTGAGCAGCTAGACTTAATGTCAGAGGTTTGGAACTAAGCATTTTAAAATAGAAAGTCAAGCCAGTTGCAATGAGGACAGGCTGGAGGCGAAGTTTTCAGACTAACTTTTCACCTGGAGGATAACGTGACTGAGGATTATCGTCGGCGTTTCAGACCAGAATGGACCATTACGTAAGTCAAACACTGAATGTATACTAATGTGCAAACATATATTGAAACTTTTAATATTTCTCATATGAAGCAGAAGCACATTTCTCAGGGTGAATGTAATAACAAACGCCTCCGCGCTCGCGCCCCGGACTATAGGCAACAGATGGGCTTGTCTCGCTCTGCCAGTTTCTGACAAAAATGCGTCCAAATTGATTACTAATGTGAAAGATCGGATCGGAAACGATCGGATCGATAGATATTTAAAATCACATGATCGGGATCGGATCGGAAGCAAAAAAAGGCGATCGGGACATCCCTAGTGGTAAGAACAGCAGGAGGCGGGTGCAAGCGGTGTGACGTAATTGGCAGAATCGACTGTCAATCAAAATTGTTCTGTTGTACCTGACACGGCACATGCATTGCAAACTCAGATTATGGAGATATTACTGGAGAACATGGAGCTTTGTTTGAGAGAGATACAGTGAGTGCTGTCTCTTAAACTCTTAAAACTCATAAACTTTTTAGTCTTTTTAGTAAAGTTAGTCTGTTAGGTTATGAAAGCCAGTGGGTATTGTATGACTCAGACTTCAGCAATAATCATAAGCATTATAAAATATATAAAAAACACACATGGCATGATGGAATACCATAAACATATTTCTTGACGTTTCCTTTTTTAAGTAAGTAAAGAGGCCTATGTTCCAGGGTTTCCGTTGTCCGGTAATTACCGTTTTTTTACCGGGGAAATCTGTTGAAGTCTGACATATTTAAATCTCTCCGGTCATAATGTCCTGTGAAAATAATTCCCTCGCGACCTGTGGTTTGCTGATGAGAATGGCGGGAGCTTGATGGTGGATTAGCGAGAAGCATGCAACTGCAGAGCCGCAGAGCTCACAGTTGTGCCCGCACAGTGCAATACTCCAATTCAGCCATTGGGTGGGTGGCGCTGCTGAGCGGTCCCCAGACCGGACCTGATAGCGCCGCTGGCTCTGCAGTTGCATACTATTGGGATTTGTTTATCGCTTCGTTGGAAGGCGGAGATTGTCATTGGTTTCAGCGATCACGCAACGTTGAACCCCACGATAATCAAATATTCGCTCGCTGTGTCTCTAGTTGATCGATTACTTGGCAGAGTCCCGCCCCTAAACACTTTCTATTGGTCAAGAATTGCAGGCTGCTTTGCCCCCGTTAACACACACACAGACACACTCGGACACGCGCCGCCTCATATCAGGACAGTGTCGCGCGCGATTTCGTCTCCAGTTCGCTCGCTCGCTGCCTGTCAGGAACCAGTGTTTTGTTCTTCTTTTTTCAAAGCGGAGCCTTGAAAAAAAGGCTTTGAGTGGACACATCACCACCTCACATCACCACCACAACAACAAGTCACCTGCAACATCACCACCGCCACGGTGTTAAAAGCCCACGACGACGGCGCGAGCACGCTTGTACCTATTGACGAGTCGTTTGCTAAATTAAAGAAGTTTGACAGAAATGACCCAAGGGCTCAAGCCGCTAGCTTTTAAGCAGTCCTTGGTGGTGCAAATTAACCTGGCTACTACGGAGCAATAAGTGACTGCGTATTCAACCAAGGGTTGCATCCCAGCCATGAAAGGGGCTAGCTTTGCTTAGCTCCTCGCGTCGTCATAGGCTTCTAAGTTAACACAATAACACACCATCGTAGCGGTGGTGATGCCGCAGATGACCCGTCAGGCTGGATGTATTACAAGTTGTTGCCCTTTTCCCTCCTTGTGGAACTTCTGCATTGCATTTATTACAAATAGCAAGCGAACTTTTTCCCCTGAAATTCCGAGTACCGACGCGGCCATCTTTGTTGTTAACGTCCGCGCTGCTTCCAGAAACTTGCGTGGCTACGTCACAGGCACAGCCAAGAAAGGGAGCGCTGGATTTGTGTAAAACGCCCTGTTCCTAAACCACACGCTATCGGTCGTACCACAGTACTGACAAAACGGGAGGAGCCTACAGTCAAAACAAACGCACTTCATTCCAATTCACCCAGACCGCATTTTTCTTTACCAAAAAATATATTATATTATCGGAGCTATTAATAACGTTATCGGGTTTATCAGGATGACGTCATAATTGCTGATATCGGCCCGATAATTATCGTGCATCCCTACTGAAAATGTTTATTTTTATCTGAGAATCGATACTGGTACCCAACGGTACCTTTTTTTCTGTACTTTACTCTCCCTCTCTGAAGTCTAAACTTCACAACACACAATCTAAAACCCCTTACCTTCGTCTCCCAAACCGTTCCTACAACAATAACAACTTGCAAAGGAGAGATCTTGTATCTCAATGGGACTTCCTGGTTAAAAAAATTTAATAAAAGCTAGCATAATTTTTTTTGCGATTTGCTAATTGCATCATTTCAAATCGCGATTTCAATTTCAAATCGATTAATCGTTCAGCCCTAATCTGTACTTGATGTTGTTGCATATTTGAAATAAACTTCAATCAAATCAAATAAGGCCAGGGATACTTTAAACATTTTAAACACTTTAACACTACACCATATTTTATCTATTTATTACTTAAGGATTTGCACTACTTCTCTACCTCATATTTGCATTTGTTGCATTTTGTACTTTAGTTTTGTATATTGTATATTTTGTAGTGTTTGGTCTTTATTCTTTTTACTGTATGAAGCACAATGTCAGGGGCCTCATACAGAACCAAGCATTTCACTGTAATGTACATGTACCGTATAATGTGACAAATAAAACAACTTGAACCTTAAGATACTTACTGTAAGGACTGTTACTGCTGGTGTATCATGAGGATCCGTGTTGGATCTCCAGACGTGCCACTGCCAAATGGGGAGAGAAACGCAATTAGTCAAAGCACATACTTTCATACTCATAACAAGCTACTAGCTACAACAAGAGCTATAACATTCATATCCACTTCTGCATTAGGCGACATCCCATGAGGATAAGACAGGCCAGTCTCGCTTTGTTTGTGGGCCTTTGTATCTCATTCTGACTTTGCATTTAATTCGAGCACCTCCTGTCTCTACTTTGCGATGCATGCCTAAATGCGATGCTTATGACCGTTCCTAAAGCTAAAAGAGTGTGAAGCCACTGTAAAGAGTATTGATCATTGTAAATGTTTTAATTGATGATATGATAGCATTTCCACCCTGAACCTTCTTGTACTACTTTTAGCTGGGCGGTGGTGGTCTTGGTGAGTTTTATGTTGCATCTGTCAAGTAGGCTTAACTGCTGCCATTCTTGGCCAGGTCTCTCTGGGAACATAACTTTTAATATCGGTGTGACTAAACCTGGTCAAATAAACGGTTCAATAAAATACACGTCGTTTGGATTATTCGTTTCGCAAATGGTGCCGTTAGTTAGTTGACTTACCGTGGTAAGAGCATGCCAACACAGGTTAACCCTTTCACTGCCACACGACAGCCGGTTAACCCTTTCACTGCCACACGGCAGAATGTTAACCCTTTCACTGCCACACGACAGAAGGTTAACCCTTTACTATCACACAACCGACGGCGACCGTCAGAAACAGACGTTAGGTTCGCTGGGAGCCATGTTGGCTAACGTTACACTACAACTAGTAGAGCCATATGAAATCCGCGATCACGGAATCGCGGACGGAATCGCGGAATTGAGCAATAAAAATGGAATCAACTGTAAATTAAAAAAAAATAAATAATAATAATAATAATAATAATAATGTTGTGGGACTTGTACAGCACTTTGTTCAACTTTGTCAGTGCTGTAAAGTTTAAACCTTTTTAAATCTTAAGACAAACAAAACACTTTGCTTTCATGAAATATTGTAAGCCGTCATTTGAGGCTTTATAAAAGCAGCACAATGAACACAAATCTGTCAGTGCCGAGTCCAACCTCATCTTAAATAACATTTATAAATAATAATTCGAATATGAAAATAAAATTTTATTTTCATATTCGAATCCCATGCGAAGCTTCGAAGTATTTAAGACAGCCCTATTAAATGGACTGTTATATCTTATTAAATTGTGGACATTTATTAATTCCCACTTATTAGACACTATTTCTGATGGTAAAATGAGCGTACAAAGCAAAATACAGAATTCTGAAATATTAAAACGAAAAAAATGGAATTTGGAAAAAAATTAAATGGAATTTGGGAAAAAATAAAGCGGATTTCATATGGCTCTACAACTAGCACCGTGAGCGGAGGAACAAAGGCTTGTTTGTTGGTTCCGTTGGCCGAGTAACGTTAAACACAAGGCTTGTTGCCTGAGAGACCATCAGTGACTATACTGCTGCTAACTATGTTAGCTAGCAGGCCTGTACACTGCGATGATATGATCGCGAATTGCCCCTTTAATTGGCCGTTGCGATTGGTAAATATTATCTGGGGGCGGGCTTGCGAGTAGTGCTTTCAAGCCTTGCATTCGCATTTCACTCCTAAATTATCCAAGGCGTGTGATGACGCCACTCACGCGAGCTGTCAGTGCGACACAATGTCGTGGTGCTATGAAAGAATCTGTCGGCAATGAATGAACTTACTGCGATCACCGATAGCCTGAGTGAAAAAAAAGATTTGCGTGTGGAGTGAATCTAGGTCACGCTATATACTTGGTACTTGTAGTCTATCGTGCGATTAAAGACCATGTCCCTATCTGCGTAGTCTATACATCCAACACCAAATCCCATAATTCCTAGCAAAACGAAACTGAATGTGGCCTCTCTTCCTTTCAATATGGGCTATTGCATCGCCAAAGAAGCACCTCATTTCAATACATTTAAGATACAAATTTTGCTCTGCAAGAACAACGGAGTGGATATCAGTCCATCTTATGACAACCACGTCCGATGTGGAGAGATGATAAGATGATGATGATTGACGTGATGATGTGATGATTGATTGACGGGGACACGGACACTTCTAAGGTTCAGGTTCAGCCATGCATTAGGTGAGTACTAGTAGCCCACTATTAGGACGTGAAATACTGTCTACTTAAATTTATAAAATATCAACCTATCTATCTAATAATGAGACAATATGCAAATAAGATAATACTAATAATTGTCACAGTGTCCCCGTATATGAAATGAAAGTGGCTTGCAACTTTACTGGCTGTCACAAACTGTTTATTTCTCGTTTAGCATAGTATTACATTCCACTTCTATAAACAATCAAAGTCCTACCGTAAGAGCCTCATACGGGTCAATTAAACCTTTTTGATTAGTCTTTCCTTCGAGCTAAGTTGGACTGAACATTTCACTGTCAAAAGTGCAAATGTAAATAAGGTTGCGTCGCAACACGGTTTTCAAAATAAAGGTCACATATACAAATACCTCTCAATTCTTACTAAAAAAAGTCCCGGATATACATAAACATTAATTGGCATAGATCTCTATAAACGGCCCAACACATTGATCACTTTAGGCACACACTGAAACCAGTAACATCACAAATATGAAGCAGGTAATTACCCATACAAATAATAAACCTTTCATGGGGTTATTTACAATAATAATTCATTTGATTTCTAAAGCACTTTTCATTGTGAAACAAATGTATGCAGAGTTTCTTGTCCTCCTGATTAATGCAATGGTGTGTGTGTGTTGTGGTGATCTCATTCAAGGAGCACTACACAAGCGTGCGCACACACACACACACACAGTTTGTTGTTTTTGTTCTATTAGTGATTTACACACTTTCTCGGTTGGTTCATTATAAAAGATACAAACCTGAAAACAAACGCACTTAAATGTTAAATAAAAGGACCACAGTAATGAGGCAGGAGGAACATATTTTTTTAATAATGGTAAAATTGTTATTTAAAAATGTGCCCCTAAAAAAATGTTTTGCCCCTAAATGTCTCATTTAGGGGCAAGTGTGCCCCTAGTGAAAAAGCTTAGCGTACAGCCCTGGCTAGGTTAGCCCGGCTGGCCTTTTGGCTCTCAGCTAAACCAACCCAGCTGTCAAAGTCACAAACACCAACCAGCCAGTGAGCTGTGGTGTTCCACAAGGAAGCATACTAGGTCCGCTACTGTCCCTAATTTATGCAAATGACATGTCGTCAGCTTGTGACTGCAACTTGTTCCTGTTTGCGGACGACTCAGCCCTGCTTGTCTCTGACAAGAACAAGTTACAGGTTGAAAAAATCCTCAGCTCAGAACTAGGCAAAATCTGCATATGGCTCGCTGATAACAAACTATCATTCATTACACATGGGCAAAACAGTCCATTCTCTTCGGTTCAAATAACAAACTCAGCAAGACCGACGGCTTCTCAGTTACAGTGGGTGACAATATTGTCACAAGGAAAGAAGATATTACCTACCTGGGTTCCATCCTAGAGGCAAATCTTTCCTGTGACAAAATGGCATCCAATGTAATAAAAAAAGTCAACCAACGAACTCGATTCTTGTACCGGATCTCCTCTCTGGTAAACAAGAATACCCTGAAGACTCTGGCAGGAGCACTCATTCAAGGGTACAGTACTACGACTATGCTTGCACCTCATGGTACCAAAGCACCTCAAAGTAGGGCTGGGCGATATGACGATATTATATAAATATCGGGTACAGTTCATTAACGATACACTTTTTTAACGTATCGTGGATATCGTGATGTTTTGCCCAAGAGGATTGTGTCGCGTCAATCTGGTCCACACGCGTTCAAACTTTTGAACAACGCCGCCCCCACACACACACACTACTGCATCAAAGTTACTACTTATTATTAACAAAGGCATTCGTTTTGTGGCATTAACGTTATATAGTTACACATTCAATAACATCAGCGCATTTACCCAAACATAGCAACGTCCGATGACGACATAGATAGCAAACATTACTGTTCATATCTCAGCCCGTGCTGACTCAGTTGTGCCCATTCTGCGGTCTGTTAATAAAGTTTTCAATCAGACAGATGTATGGAAAGGCTTTTATTATAACATTCGTTGCAAGAAAATTATTATGGCTCGTTTAGTCATGCTGCGGTGCGCTGGTAATCACTCGTCGGCCGCGGGGAGCTGTTGTTGTCGTTGAGCTGAGCTCTCGTCAAAATCAATGCGGACAAAAGCGGAAGTAAAAAACGCATAGCGCTTGCCGATTGGTGCTAAGAACAGCAGGGCGGGTGCAAACAGTGTGACGTAATTGGCAGACTCGACTGTCAATCAAAATTATTCTGTTGCAGGCTGAATGATTGAATGAATGAAAACGTTATTAACGATTGCAGAATGGGTACAATACAGTACAGCTCAATACAACAACAGTGGACTGGAGGATGAAGACTAGAAAAAGACTTTCGGCTTTTTTACATAAGGGTCCTCCATTTTCAATTCATCAAAACATTTAGAGACATACAAATATACAGTAGTTTCATAAAAATGCTATTTATTGATTGATTGATTGATTTAAAACTTTATTAACATATTGCAGAATGGGTACAGTACAGCTCAATACATACAATTGTTAAGGGGATGCAGACCAGAGAAAGACTTTCGTCTTGTTTACATCAGGGTCCCCCATTTTCAATTAATCATATTTCATATCTAAATCATATAATATCTCATTGCTAAATATATGCAATATATAATTTAATAATCCAATAATCTAAATCTAATATATAATATAAAAATGCTAAATGCATGGGTATTTTATTTTGTCTTTAATGTTAGCTTGCAAACTCAAATACTGTCTTGGTAAGCCTCATAATGAATTGTTTGGGGAAAAAAAGAAAACATTGTGATGTGTATAGTGTATCGCCGAAAGGTCAGAAAATATCGTGATATCATATTTAGGCCATATCGCCCAGCAGCCCTACCTCAAAGGCGCTAAAAACAAAATTACAAACATCTCAAAACAAACTGGTCAGACTACTGCTTGACCATACTCCTAGAACCCACCTCACCCCTGCCCACTTTGACAACTGTTGTGGAAAATGTGTATACGAGGGTGGAGGTAGGAAAGGGGTTAGTCTTGACTAGTTTAATATAGGTCAACTAGCAGGGCTCAAAGACACTAGGGCGACAGTCTGGCTGATGTTCTTAAAACAGCCTCAAGATAGCAGATGGACATTTCAGTACATCATATCGTGTGCTCTAATCTTGTGTCTTTTCTCTCTTTCATACATACACAGCACACACACACAGACACAGCACGCACACACACACAGACACACACACACAATCACACATACAATACACACACACACACACACACACACACACAAACAATCACACATACAATACACACACACACACACACACACACAAACACACACACACACCGACAGTCACACAGACACACACACACACACACAGACACACACAGTCGCACAGACATACACACCGACACACACACACATTCCCTGTGTCACAATACACACATACAATACACACACGTCTGTACACAGACGCACACACACAGACACACACACACAATACACACATACAATACACACGTCTGTACACAGACGCACACACACACAGACACACACACACATACACACACACACACACAAACACACACACACACACACACATCTCACTCTCTCTTCGATGTTCTTAATGTTTTACATCATATCGTGTGTGGATATCATATCTTGCTTATCTCTCTTCATGTTCTCTCTCTCTCCGATGTTAAATCTACGTATCATCTTAATGTACGTCATGTCAGATCTGACATGATGTGATACGTCATCATATCTGTCATGGGGGGGCAGGACTGAGAGGGGATTTAGGGACAGGCAAAGGGATCCAGGACAGAGTGTTTTTGTTCAAGCTGTGGAGATCCTCTTTGACCCATAGCTCTTGCTGTTAAAGAACTTCTTTTCTTAAATAAATTACCTATTTGTTACAATTGGAAATATCGTCTCCTGCTGTGTTAAACAACCTTTCCACAACACAACCTAGGATGGCTTAGAGTAGACGACAGAGTACAGCAACTTGCAATGGGCCTGGTCTACAAGATACACTACACGACCAAGGTACCCATGTACATGTCAAAATACTTCCCAAAGGTCAGTGAATACCACGATCACAACACCAGAGGGAGCTCCACAAATCATGTTAAACCCAGATTCGGCTCAAACAAGGGACTAAACATGCTTCGCAAATTATGCCACATCAATGTGGAACGCCCTACCCAAAGCTGTAGGAATGGAATGTGAATCACTACCCACTTTCAAAAACTCTCAAAAAACACCTACAGGAGACTGCAATTCGAAACTGGCCCCTGAAAATGTCCTAACACAAACCCCTCAAATGTACAGTAAATTACCAAGTATGGTCTTGTCAATATTCCAATGTACAGTTTTGCTTGTAGAGTTGTACAGTGTCCCCCACCCACCCCTCCTACCCAACCTCCCCCCCACCCACCTCCAATGTACAGTAGTGTTGTCAAATATCGAAGTATCGATACATATCGATACTGAATATTTAAAACGGCTTCGATACTCATTTCCCGAAGTACCGATACTTTCTGCAGTATCGGTACCAGCTGGCTTGCTCCCGCAAGTTGTTGACAGACAGACGCGCTGCCAGAGCGCCCTTCCGCCTCCTCCTCGCTCAGAGCAACAGACACAAGCTGCTGCAGCCTCCTCCCTCTCACAGCCGGGCAGCGCAGCCCTGTCTTCAGTTTGTAAACAACGCTATTATTAGCTAACGTTAGCTGTCGTGGCTATCGTTCTGGGAGCTAACGTTAGTAGTACTAGGCTGGTGCGGGCTAACTGGCTATCGTTCTGGCAGCTAACGTTAGTAGTACTAGGCTGGTGCGGGCTAACTGGCTATCGTTCTGGGAGCTAATGTTAGTAGTACTAGGCTGGTGCGGGCTAACTGGCTATCGTTCTGGGAGCTAACGTTAGTAGTACTAGGCTATCGTTCCGTGATTTGTTTACTTGGTAACACGGGTTGCTAAGGAATTTAGGTTCGAGGTTGAAGAAAGTGCACTTTAGCTGTCGTTCCTCCGTTAGCTTAATGCTAGCAGTTAGCTCCCTTAGCTTAGCTGGCCACCGTTATAAATACTGCATGGAAACGGAGTAACGTTAACGTGTAAACGTTATGTCGAGGTCAGGCCTGCCACGATAACAAATTTTGCTGGGCGATTAATTGCCCCCGAAAATATCGCGATAAGCGATATTATTGCGACCGGTTAAAAAAAAATTGAGAAATTTATTTCCCAAAACTTTTATTTTGAAGCCCACCGCTCCGTCTTTTCCGGTTTAAGACTTTTATTTTGAAGCCCACCGACCGGACCGGAAGTATTGTTGCGATTATCCTAGCCGACAACTTGTCTCGTCTGGTTGTGTTTTTTAGTTTTAACGTTAGCTACTAACGTTAGATGCAGCTACTACAGGCAATCAACGATGAGGAGGACGCGTCAAAGCCGTATATAATAGAATAGCTGTGGTGCGTAGGCACTGCAGCACGACTCGAAAACGACCCGTTATAATAAATTAATTCATGTTTAACTTGTCCCCGTCTCCAGTGCTTTGACTAGCCCCACCCGTTCATTGTAAACAATGATGCATGTAATTGTATTAACGTTATTCTGTGTTATTCTAACGTTACACTACAAATAACGCTACTTGGTTAAAAGGAGCAACACTATTGAGAAATGTAGGTAATGTAGTGCCCGGAGGAAAGAGGAATAAACGGAGGTAACGTAATGCTTGTTTAATGTACAAAGCCACGTCAGTAAACAAGAACACCAGCACATGAATCCCAGCACAGCAATGAATGAATAACAACCAGTGCAACCTAAATAGATGTCCCCTCTGGCCCCGGTGCCAGATCATTAGTTCCCTCCCACTACACAACATAGTCAGAAGATGAACACGAACCAATACTGTAGTCACTACAGTAAGCTAAATATGTGGCGTTGCTACTGCCCCACGGAGCTCCCGTGCTGTGCTCTGTAGTAACGCCAGCGGCCAACCCACACGGAGAGTGACTGACAAGGGGCACTGGTTCCGCCTCATTAAAACAAACGCGCAAATAGCAATTAATCGCGCCCGTCAAAATCATTGCATTCATTTTAATTATCGCGGCAATTAATCGATTTATTGCTTATCGCGGCAGGCCTAGTCGAGGTCATACAATACTACAGTCGACATAAGGTTAACGTTACCCCGTTTCCACCAAGTGTTTAAATAGCAGCAATCTTGTTGAAAATGTAACATTACTAAAATGCTCCGAGCATAGCCTCTCTCTCTCTCTCTGTCTCTCTCCATCTACCGCTACCTCTCTCTCTCTCTATCTACCGCTACCTCTCTCTCTCTCGCTTGCTCTCGTTATCTTTAAATAAAAACTGTTACTAACTGTTCAGTTTGTGAGGTACATGCAACACAGATTACAGTGTTTACATCTGTCTGCTTGAGAAAATACCATGTTCTGCATTTGCAATAAAAATGATTGAAGTGAGATGAACAGTTATTTTTAAATGTGTGATCTAAAGATAAACAAAGGGTTTTAAAAGTGTTATATTTATCTTCTCTTATAGTACCAGACTCGAAGCTGAGGAGAATCAACCAGCAACAAAAGCTAAATTTGTTAAAAAAAAATATATATATATATATATATATATTTTTTTTTTGGGTATCGAAATGGTATCGAAGTATCGATACTTTTCAAGGTATCGTATCGAAGTCGAAATTCCAGTATCGTGACAACACTAATGTACAGTCCCCCCCACCCCCCCCCCCTACCCAACCTCCTCCAATGTACAGTTTCTACGTCAAATGTATACTCTCTTTTCTGGACTCTTTTCGTATCACAAACAGTATTGTATTTGCAAATCTGGTATGTCATAAATGTATAGATGTAGCAGTACTGTCTATTAGGGGTGGGAATCACCAGTTTCATCACGATACGATATCGATTCTTTGGACAACGATACGATATTTGCCGATATCACAAAGTCTGCCACGATACGATACGATTCGATTCAGGTGCCTGCGATCGATATGAGACGATATTATGTGCCCATTTAACACAATCAGTCACATTTAGATCAACAAAAAAAAGGCTACGGAAATATCAATTGACGTTTTTATTTTTTAGCTCTTCCAGACATTTAAATGAAAAACAATGAATTGTTTTTAATACAAATAGACCTCCTGTTCACTGTAAAGTGCCACGTTTGTATATATTGAGCTTTAAACTTTAAGTAAAATGTTTTGGAACTCACAACACGCAAGCTAAAACCCCTTCCTCTCCAAAACCGTTCCTACAATTGTTTTATATTACATGATGATCATGTTTAAATATCAACATTATCTGTCCATCCTCAGTAAATAATATCAATATAATAATACTATTACTCCTGACTTTATCTGGTATTTTCATACACACACACACACAATGTCCCCTCTCCTCTCCGTTTCTCTCTCTCTTAGCTTAGTTAGCTTAAGCAGCTAATGTAACGTTAATTTAGGTCTGCCCACGCGACGTGGGCATAAAAGAATGGCGACGATGCAAAGCATGTTAGATGCATTTGACCCGTTGCGGGGAAAGACTGCACAGACTTATAACGGGTCTCAAAATAGACGACTGAAGCCCTGCTCTCGCTCTGCTGTACAGAGCTAAACGGAGTTTCACAACACTGGCCGCGGGGCGGATATGACGTCGCCGTCGCCGGATTTTCAAAATAAGAGTATCGCAATATGAATCGATCTTTTTACGTTGCATCGATCCTATTTGATTATTGATACAAAAGATCCTTTTGTCTCTAATGGGTGTTAAGTACTCAAAATAAATAAATAATAAATAAAATGACCACCCAGACTTGTCTGGACCCCCAGTCTTATCTCTCTCTCTCTCACACACACACTGACCACCCAGACTATGTATAATAATGACCACCCTCACAACGCTTTTTCACTCTGCTGCCCTCCGGAAGGAGAATGAGGAGCCTCCGAGCTGCAGGACCAGCAGGCTGAGAGACAGCTTCATACACCTGGCTGTCAGGAAGCTGAACTCTCTCCCAGATCTAGCCTCTCCCCTCCTCTACTCTGCCACAGAACCTGGACTAAGGGCCCTTTCTCACTCACCCTATTCGTTTCTATTTCGTTCCGTTCTGGCCCGTTCCGAGATCTGATGCGAACTCCCCCCCCCTCTCCCCCCTCTAGTTTGCGTACACACTGCAGTCTTGTTTCGTTCCGGGTTCTGTTTACGGTTTGCCTTTTGAGCGTTTACGCTTGCCGTAGGTGATGATGTCACGTTCGAAAATGTAAACACAGGAAGTGTTAACATGGCGCTGGAGATTGGATGCCGATATAAAATGAATAAATAAGCAATAAATATGAAGTTATATTTGAACCTCTGTTGTCAAGCCTTGTCAATATAACCCACCCCATTTTATCACGAATGGATGGTGTTGTAGAGTTCGCTTTTGAGCGTTTCCCAGGGCTAACGCTAAGCTAACTGTTAACGCTAGTTAGCTTAGCCTAGTATAGCCTGTAGCACTTTCTTTTCAGCAAAGAACGTGCAATAAACAAAACGGATACATTCACTGTGTGTTCTGCCTCTTTTCTCACGAATGGAACTCTGTTGTAGAGTCCGCTTTTGAGCGTTTTGCAGGGTTAACGTTAACGCTAACGCTAGTTAGCTTTGCCTGTCCAGCAGCTAACATTATCCCATCGTTCGTGGCAATTATATTACATGTCATTGATCTACTGGTCGACCACGGCCGACTGGTTGGGCACCACTGGTCTAATAGAAATAAATGCATTCAAACAACAAACTAATGTATAGAAAATAGTAGGGGTGGGACGATACATCGATCCAGATCGATACATCGATGTAATTATCAACAATCGAATCGGATCGATGCGATGTAATAAGATCGATTCATATCGATACTCTTATTTTGAAAATCCTGTGGCGAGTCTCATATCCGCCCAAGAACAACAGCAGTAGCTCCGTGTGTGTAGACGTTACAGCATAGCATTCTCCCTTTCTGTGTGTGTGTGTGCGCGCGTCTTTGGAAAGACCAGATGAGGTCAGAGGAGTTTGATGTTTAAATGTTATTTAAACATAAACAATATAATACATAATAAATGTAGGCCTATACATGATCATGCAACATCAACAAATTGTTGTAGGAACGGTTTGGGAGAGGGAGGTTGTGAGTTTTGAGTTCCAAAAAATGTAGCTTAAAGTTTAAAGCTCAATATATAAAAACGTGGCACTTTACAGTGAACAGGAGGTCTATTTGTATTAAAAACAATAGATTGATTTTCCTTTAAATGTCTGGAAGAGCTCAAAAATACAAATGTCAAATGATATTTTCATTACCTTTTTTTTGTTGATCTAAATGTTACTGATTGTGTTAAATGGGCATATGATATCATCTCATATCGATCGCAGGCACCTGAATCTAATCGTATCGTATTGTATCGTGAGAGACTTTGTGATATCGGCAAATATCGTATCGTTGTCCAAAGAATCGATATCGTATCGTATCATGATGAAACTGGTGATTCCCACCCCTAGAAAATAGCATGGCAAACTAAAATTGCCAGGCCTAATGCGAGCCAGGGAAGTGCTGTGCGTTTGTAACGTGGCTTCATGTTTCATCCACTTGTTTTTGGTTGAGGTCTGAACTCTCAAATTGCCCATAAATATCGTTTTTGAGGGTATTCTCCAGTTGTTGTTGTGTGGTGTTATCTGCCCAAAATTCAAGCAAGCATGACAGTAACGACGTTGTGTGTGTCACACCCCCCGCACCCGCACGGCGCGATTCCGAGACCACCTAATCCAACTGATCCCATTCAGCGGGGGGGTGAAACGAATCAGCGCCGTTTCGCATCCCAAAAGGGGTGAGAACACTCCCCCCCCCCCCCCGTTCCCGGGAGCAGTGATTCGATTCCCAAACGTGAGTGAGAAAGGGCTCTAAGAACACCCCCCCCCCCCCCGCAGCAATGGCACAATAATTAAGAATATGATTACCTTCCACCTGCACTGATTTTAGGTTAGGTTACCAAACGGTTACTCGCATCTTTTTTATTGTTATTATTCGTTTTCAATCTAAACCGTTTGGGATTGTTTTCCCCTTTTCAAATTTCGACCAAGCGAGCGGTCTTCTTTCGTGCCGAGCAGCGGAGATTACAGCAGTGCATGGAACTGTTCTGTTTATGTTATGATGAATTGAAAATGGGGGACCCTGATGTAAACAAGACGAAAGTCTCTCTCTGGTCTGCATCCCCTTAACAATTGTATGTATTGAGCTGTACTGTACCCATTCTGCAATCTGTTAATACAGTTTTCAATCAATTCAATCAAACCAGCTAACAAGCGGTGGCTAACGGGACGGTTTGTTTTTGTTTGTTTTGTATTATCAAAGCGTGGTTAGGTTGTTCAATTAGTTGATGCTAGTTTAAGTTAAATGGCGACACACTGACCTGTGCACACAGAGGAGGCCGATTAACGTTCGTGATAAGTCTGGGGAGACACGCGAAGGGGATCACAACAAGGAACCATGTTGTTGTAGCGTTAGCTAGTAGCCATGTTAGCTAGTAGCCATGTTAGCTAGTAGCCACGTTAGCCATATATATATCTATGATGTTAGCTAGTAGCCACGTTAGCTAGTAGCCATGTTAGCAAGACCACCCGCATTTCATTGTATACTTGTATGCCATGACAAATAAAACGCTTGACTTGACTAGCCACGTTAGCTAGTAGCCATGTTAGCCGAAGCTAACTGAAGCTAACGTTAGACCCAGCCGTTCTGCTCGGCGACAAAACGTCAGCTTAACGGCAGCTTAAACATTTAGACAACATGGAGGTCCCGCAATGTGAACGTTACCTGCGGTGTGGTTGTGTTCTGGCTTCGTGTTGTTGGTTGGATGTAGAATAGTTATGATATCACTGTTCTCCCGCAGAGCTGCTTTGTTTACCGCCGGAGAAGAAAAACAATTCATCTGAGAAACGACGAGAAGCGGAGGAACAACGCGCCTCACCGTAAGGTTACGTAGTGTTACGTGTTGTTACGTGATGACGTCAGTCGTGACGATCCCATATTATGCAGCGTGACCCAGAGGATACTATAAAAAGAAGGAAGGGTCGTCACGTCAGAATGAATGAACGAAAACTTTATTTAACAGATTGCAGAATGGGTACAATACAGTACGGCTCAATACACACAATTGTTAAGGTGATGCAGATCAGAGAAAGACTTTCGTCTTGTTTACATCAAGGTCCCCCATTTTCAATTCATATTGACATTTATGACAAGCTTGTGACTGCAACTTGTTCCTGTTTGCGGACGACTCAGCCCTGCTGGTCTCTGACAAGAACAAGTTACAGGTTGAAAAAACCCTCAGCTCGGAACTAGGCAAAATCTGCATATGGCTCGCCGACAACAAACTATCATTACACATGGGCAAAACAGAGTCCATTCTCTTCGGTTCAAATAACAAACTCAGCAAGACCGACGGCTTCTCGGTTACAGTGGGTGACAATATTGTCACAAGGAAAGATGAAATTACCTACCTGGGTTCCATCCTAGAGGCTAATCTTTCCTGTGACAAAATGGCATCCAATGTAATAAAAAAAGTCAATCAACGAACTCGATTCTTGTACCGGATCTCCTCCCTGGTAAACAAGAATACCCTGAAGACTCTGGCAGGAGCACTCATTCAAGGGTACTACGACTATGCTTGCACCTCATGGTACCAAAGCACCTCAAAGGCACTAAAAACCAAATTACAAACATCTCAAAACAAACTAGTCAGACTACTGCTTGACCTGACTCCTAGAACCCACCTCACCCCTGCACACTTTGCCAACCTAGGATGGCTTAGAGTAGACAACAGAGTACAGCAACTTGTAATGGGCCTGGTCTACAAGATACACTACACGACCAAGGTACCCAATACCCATGTACATGTCAAAATACTTCCCAAAGGTCAGTGAATACCACGATCACAACACCAGAGGGAGCTCCACAAATCATGTAAAACCCAGATTCGGCTCAAACAAGGGACTAAACACATTTCGCAATTATGCCACAACAATGTGGAACGCCCTACCCAAAGCTGTAAAGGAATGTAAATCACTACCCACCTTCAAAAACACTCTCAAAGAACACCTACGGGAGACTGCAATTCAAAACTGGCCCCTACAAATGTCCTAACCCAGTTGTACAATAAAGACCAAGCATGGCTTTGTCAGTATTCCAATGTACAGCCCCACCCAACCCCACCCCACCTACCCAACCTCCTCCAATGTACAGTTTCCATGTCAAATGTATGTCAGTATTCCAATGTACAGTGTCCCCCCCCCCCTACCCAACCCCCCCCCCACCCCCACCTCCAATGTACAGCCCCACCCCACCTACCCAACCTCCCCCAATGCACAGTTTCTATGTCAAATGTATATACTCTTCTTCTGGATTTTTTTAGTATCACAAACAGTACTGTATTTGAAAATCTGGTATGTCATAAATGTATAGATGTAGCAGTACTGTCTATCTGTATGTCATGTGTGTCATATGATGAATTGAAAATGGGGGACCCTGATGGAAACAAGACGAAAGTCTTTCTCAGGTCTGCATCCTCTTAACAATTGTATGTATTGAGCTGTACTGTACTGTACCCATTCTGCAATCTGTTAATAAACTTTTCAATCAATCAATCAATCACATACTCAACATACATGACATTTATGGCATAGGGACATACAGGTATTTAGTACTGTTACATTTGTGACATATACGATATTCAAATATACAGTACTGTTACCCATAGATCCTGACAGAGTATATACATATGGTGGGGAGGGGACTGTACATTAGGAGGGGGGGTGGGTGGGAGAGAAATATACATACGGTGGGGAGAGAATATATACATACGGTGGGGAGGAGACTGTACATTAGGAGGGGGTGGGTGGGTGGGAGGGAAATATAAATACGGTGGGGAGAGAATATATACATACGGTGGGGAGGAGACTGTACATTAGGAGGAGGTGGGTGGGTGGGAGAGAAATATACATACAGTGGGGAGAGAATATATACATACGGTGGGGAAGAGACTGTACATTAGGAGGGGGTGGGAGAGAAATATACAAACGGTGGGGAGAGAATATATACATACGGTGGGGAGGAGACTGTACATTAGGAGGGGGTGGGTGGGTGGGAGAGAAATATAAATACGGTGGTAGGGCTGCACGATTTTGGGAAATAATCGAATTGCGATTTTTCTGACAGATATTGCGATTGCGATTACATTTGCGATTGTAGACACCTGAATATGTCTAACAATAATTCAATGTGTCTAACGTTAATTCCTTGCATTCTCTGTGTTCACGATGACGTTGTGTAACTTGCTGACCCCTCTTGATCCTCCCTATCCTAACATTGACTTAATAGTGGGACATGATACAGGTACCGCCAGGGGGAGCTGGTGGCGACGTTGGGCAGGGGGACACAGGTGAAGAAGGATGGGCTCAGGGCTAGCGGAACTTCCTCTTCATCGTTTTCCAGAGAAGGAAGAGGTCGCTTGGAGCTGGAGCTCCGGACATCAAGCACGCGAGATATAAACCCAGTTACGAGCAGGCATGCAGTGGTGGTCAAACGCGGTTAAACGCCGTTTAGGCTACGTCACTGAGGCAGAATAGAATAGAATAGAAATACTTTTATTATCCCGTGGGAAATTTGACACTGCGAGCGAAGTGCGCGCAATGATGTGCACACGTGCACACAAAAATGACTCGTCGCGCCGTATACCCCGGCCGGCACTTATCACCTAGACTTTGCATAATAATAGGATACCGACAACCAAAATACAAGCCCTGTAGGTGGGGGGTTGCTTGATCTCCCGACTGGAAGGATGAGACAAGTTGTGCTTCAGTCTGAAGGAAACTGTCCTTCAGTAAACTAACTCTAAGTTACATTGTTAATTTAGTTTGTATTTACTTTTCTAGTTTAAGTTAATTCAATTAAAGAAATTGTAACTACAATTACATTTAAAACATTGTTATGCATAATAATCATCTGTTCTGTGCGCAACCGAGGGAACATGTATGCGCGTGCACGTGGTGCGGGAGCGCGCGTGCACGTGGCGTCTGGCCTTGGCCCATATTACAGTTACGAGGCGGGTTAGTAATGGAATATGCGATAGCTTAGCTTTCAGTTAATGCTAAAGAGACATTGTGAACGAAGAAGCAGACGAGCTACTGCCGAAGAGTGTGGTAGATATAGCACACGTTGCATTTTAGCTAAAGTATAGCCGTCATGACAGGGGGTCGTCCCGACCCACAGCTTAGCTTCAGTTAGGCCTAGGGCACAGTTTAGCCCGCGTGTCGCCCCACCCCTTCAGCCCAGCAGCGGAAGTCACTGCACTGCACGCACCTCCAGCCCCTCCGAGCCGTTACCCCAGCAGTCACCTGCCTAACGTCTACCCAGCCTCGCCGCCTGCTATCACGGGACCTCTCGACGGCCATCTCACCACACGGACGTTCGGTGGTGGGAGCAGGCCCGCCCTTGGTTAAGTACACTCAAGCCAGTTACAGTGAGCGCTCCGAGTGCTGGAACTTTATTGGTAGACATTCTCTTTGTGCGGCGCGGGCCCTTTAAGGGCGAAGAGAAGCAGTACTTTGAACTGACACTGGTAACAGTGTTTAGGGGCGCCCCGACATTTATTATTTTGGGGAAGCCGGCTATATATAGGACTTTTGTTTTCAACGTGGGCCCACTGTCTTTTGGTTGAATGTTGTTTAACCTTTATTTACCCAGGGTAGGTTCGCTGAGCACAGATGCTCTTTTTCAGCTACGCCCTGCTTCACACAGTTCCATTCATACCATTGGCCACTGAGCAACTCCACTGGAGCAGTTGGGGGTTAAGTGCCTTGCTCAAGAGCACTTCAGCGGCAGATTTTTCCTGCCGGTCCTGGGGATCGAACCGGCGACCTTCCGGTCACAAACCCGCTTCTCTAACCATTAGGCCACCGCTGTCCCCCAACGAACAAGTATCTAAACCCTTAAAGGGACGGGTTTTATTACTGTGTCTTGCCCAGTGTGGGAAGAACTTTAGTCATTACCGTAGAGCGAGAGCACTAGAGCTTTGATTCTTGTGTAAATACATGTCAAAAGAATAAGACTTTCAGTAAAAGAGAGCTAAATGGGAACACTGTGCGTGTCTGTTAACCCATTCTCTGCCACAACTTTGATCATCCTAAACCATTCCCTGCCAGCGCTATTTGTCTATGGAGATGTTCACCTTCTTTGCAGGGCTATAACCTTTTAAATTGTATTGCTAAATTGACATTACTACGGCCCATTCAACATCAATTATCTATCGTTCAGGATGTAGGAACGTTTTACTTTTTCATTCACACATTCATACGAAAATACCGTCTAGAGTATAAATATGTTTTTATCGTTTTCTGCAGTATTTCATAGAGCGTGAGATATAGGCATAAATGCATATATTAGATTATCAAATGCAGTTTGATACCGATCCATGCTATATTAAAAATGTCAACTGTACATGGTCCTAAACGTTATGACTTATCATCTGCGGGTGAACGGAGGGGTCGTTTATAATTCCGTGACCGACGTTAAATGATTTATGTAGTATGGGTGATATATTGATCAGAGCAGTTTGTATCGAAAATGATAAAGAAAAACGCTGAAACTCACGTCAGTCTCCTCGTACCGTTGGGCGATGAGAGTGGAACAAACAGATCCCAGTTATGTGGTGGGGATCAAGGCGATCCAGTTCCGGTTTGTATAATACTAATATACGCCCAAATCATGTTGTTTATTGAGTTATGGCAACGATCCATGTCCACGGTGTGTGGATTGAGTCCCGGGACGATAAACGAGTGGCCGGACAGAATTAGGGGACGGACCGAGCTGAAACGGGCATTTCCGGTTTGGCAACTCGCCGATCGGCCACCAGGTGGCGGTATTGAAGCGTTGCAGAGTTGTGATGGCTCCCGCAGCATATGACAAGGCTCCGTGGGTGAAATATGAATTCCATGACGAAAATATGAAATATGAACTTGAAACACGCTGTACAGCGATATTGGCAGACAACGCATGGCGGGCAATAACGCTGAACAGCTATTTTGGCGGGCAATGGGTTATGTGCATTCTGTCTAACCCCTTCCTTTCCGGGTAATGCTCATTATTGTTTAACCCTTTCCCCACCCCCTGCCTATGCATCATTGGGACAGGTCTCTACTCGCCAATCAGGAAGGGTACTGCTTTGGGGAGAAAGTATATCATCCATCATTACTGTCATCGGGTGTGGGAGGGCGCAGGAAGTATTGAGGGAAGTGTGGGTGTGTGGGGAACTACTGCGAGTCGCCCTGGAGGGCAAGAAGGACCAGCGCACCACCCCTAGGTTAGTGAATCCTAGGCCCCATCCACTCCCTCTGCTAAACCTCCACTCCAATACTCCTGGCCTACAGTCGGGGACTCAGCCGGACCCAGATCTGCTGCGTTCCCACTACCAGGTGGCAGTGTACATCCACTCCCATAAAGCAGGGATAATCCACCCTGCTACACGATTATACATTTTTTTTAAGCAGCCCCACAGAGGTTTATTGTAAAATGCGGCTTGCATCTGGCCTACGCGGTGGGTCTGTTTGGGACACAGAGTCTGAAAATGTTTCTTTTTACCTGGGAATCGATACCGGTACCCAACGGTACCTTTTTTTCTGTACTTTACTCTCCCTCTCTGAAGTCTAAATTTCACAACACACAATCTAAAACCCCTTACCTCCCTCTCCCAAACTGTTCCTACAACAATTTCTTTTATGTTGCATGATCATGTATATTTATTTTGTATTATAATTTTTTTTGTGTTTAAATATCAACATTATCTGGCAATCCTCAGTAAATACTATCAAACTCCTCTGATATCAGACCAGATGAGATGTGTGCACACACACAGAAAAGGAGAATGGCTTAAATGATTTTAAAATACTTCAGCTAATGAAGTTTATTATCAGCAACTATCCAGTTCGTTTTTATAGTGCAACGTTTTTCTACTTTCTACTTTCTTTTCTACTGCGGCTGGTTAACACTGTCGTCTCACAGCAAGAAGGTCCAGGGTTCGATTCCCGCTTGGGGACCAGGTTTCCATGATGCCAGTTACCCAGGTGGGGTATCTCCCGGGCCTTTCTGTGTGGAGTTTGCATGTTCTCCCCGTGCTCGCAAGGGTTTCCCCCCCGATAAGATAAACCCAATGGAAAAACATGCACAACAGATCGCTAACGCTGTGGCGTCCTTGACGAAGATGGACAGGAGCACTTGGATTGGTCCCCGGGGCACGGCTCACATTGACGCCCTATCTGCTCCCGGCTGCCCATGGGGGGGAAGGACAACGGGATGGGAAAAGTGCAGAGACATTTCATCGGCGACTCAGTGCATGTGTGTGTGTGTTCCTGTGGGTCGCCCATCTCGCGTGTGTTTTAAAACTGCATGACAAATAAAGACTTCTAGTCTAACAATTACTTTTCTACATTAATTGAACCAGTAGAGAGAGAGAGCCCCCCCCCCCCCCCCCCCCGAGCCTCGCTCCCCCCCACCCTTTCCGTACTCAGCTCAGATGTGTTCTGTCTTGAGCAGGGTTAGCTAGTGTTGTGGAAAATGTGTATACAAGGGTGGAGGTAGGAAAGGGGTTAGTCTTGACTAGTTTAATATAGGTCAACTAGCAGGGCTCAAAGACACTAGGGCGACAGTCTGGCTGATGTTCTTAAAACAGCCTCAAGATAGCAGATGGACATTTCAGTACATCATATCGTGTGCTCTAATCTTGTGTCTTTTCTCTCTTTCATACATACACAGCACACACACACATTCCCTGTGTCACAATACACACATACAATACACACACGTCTGTACACAGACGCACACACACAGACACACTCCCAATACACACATACAATACACACGTCTGTACACAGACGCACACACACACAGACACACACACACATACACACACACACACGCAAACACACACACACACACACATCTCACTCTCTCTTCGATGTTCTTAATGTTTTACATCATATCGTGTGTGGATATCATATCTTGCTTATCTCTCTTCATGTTCTCTCTCTCTCCGATGTTAAATCTACGTATCATCTTAATGTACGTCATGTCAGATCTGACATGATGTGATACGTCATCATATCTGTCATGGGGGGGCAGGACTGAGAGGGGATTTAGGGACAGGCAAAGGGATCCAGGGCAGAGTGTTTTTGTTCAAGCTGTGGCGATCCTCTTTGACCCATAGCTCTTGCTGTTAAAGAACTTCTTTTCTTAAATAAATTACCTATTTGTTACAATTGGAAATATCGTCTCCTGCTGTGTTAAACAACCTTTCCACAACATTTGGTGACCCTTGACCTGTAGACCGCCCTGCCGGGCCCCCTCACACGGCCAGCTCCGGACCTCTCCCGTAGAAATTCTGCCGGTTGTCGACACCAAGGTAAGCGTTGGGCTTATTATTATAAATATCCGTCAGAGTTTCTGCGGGAGGGAAAAGTTGAGCTGACTGTGTTGACGAGGTCTGGGAAGGACGGCTAAAACGAACACGGTGAGGTGTTTTTACACTGGGGTGACTCCTTTTTTAACAGTAGCGGCCACTAATCGATTTTAATTGCATGTTTTCGACCTCTGGTCAAATTTTTCTCTGCATCTCCCTTTTTCCTGATTTCTTTACACGACACTCTCCACATATACACATAACTGTGCCTTTCTGTCCTCTGTAGATAAGACTCTCAAGTTTTCAAAATAAAAACTGCTGAAGATAGCTCATTCTGGGCGTTCTGCCAAGAGAGATAGCTCTCTCTCTCTCTCTCTCTCTCTCTCTCTCTCTCTCTCTCTCTCTCTCTCTCTCTCTCTCTCTCTCTCTCTCTCTCTCTCTCTCTCTCTCTCTCTCTCTCTCTCTCTCTCTCTCTCTCTCTCTCTCTATTCAATTCAGTTCAATTCGGGTAGGCTTTGTTGGCATGAAATATCAACATACTTGTTGCCAGGTCAGGTCCAATATACAAACGGTGGCATATATATTATTAAGCAGTAAAACATACCATAATATTAGCGATAAGTAAAACAATCAACAGAAACATATTAAATTGCAGGGTGGTCATTCGATCGGGTAGTCGTTTTGCAGATGTGGCCACCCAGATACGTGTATTTACAGGGCTTGTTCTCTTGTTGTGTGACGGCCGTCTGCATGTTTTGCAGCTGGTGCTGTGCACTGACTTTTCTCCCCGCATATGTGTAGCAGCTTTTGGTTATCGGGGAGATGGATGAGCTGTGGATCAATTTTGTTTATTTTGTAGAAGAAAACTTCTCTTAGATCCTTGTATTTCTCACAGTATAGTAGGAA